>NC_039485.1:2054922-3254922 GCF_003590095.1 Trichoplusia ni
GTGGAGTAATTCCCTAATAATAGGACATGTTTGAATCGTCCACGTCGGCGTGTTGCGCTTCCATTTGTGGCCGTTAGGGAGATCTTTTTCCGAGGCGGTTCGTGCATAAGTTACGTCACGAGCGATGCTTGGGTCGCAACTACCGATCGCCCGCCATAACGATACCGTAATGCGAAATGAGAACTATCCGTGTTTGCTACAACACTATTGTCTCTATTTTATATCTTGTATTACTACTGTAAGCTTTTCAGCCATAGAGCGATCTTGACCTCGATTCAAAGCACCTATGAGCTAACCGCCCTACACTACTACAGCAATAAATTTGATTGAAAACAAGGACGTTAGAACTACAAATAGTAACAATTATATTTTCACAAGGACAAAACTATAAACGAGTTTCATAGCAAATAATGTATTTCATTTATCGATATGGAAACAATGCGCGTCGGTAGAACATATAGTCAAATATTTATGCACTTTTATGGAAACTATCAGGCGTGACACAGACGTGTGGGCTGCTAAATCATATACATAGGTGTGTTTAATGTTCTTACTTTTAAATGTTATAATGTGTCTGGCTATGTACAGTACAAGGTCGCTTCTAGGTTATATTTTTACTATATTGTAAAATATTTACTTACTTTAAATACTTTAAGCATGGATAGATACTTAATTTATATTACAATTAATAAAAACAACAAACCCATGTTGTATATATACATGCGCGTGTACTTGAAATCTCCTGATCACTATAATACTGAAGTTCGTCGTGGTAAGTCTGTACGTGAGTCAGTTGCAGACTAACGAAAGTTATCGATTTATTTAATACTTACCTAGACAAATAGTGAATGCAGCTATGTGTGCGGAGAGGTCAAGGCGGGTTGTGCTTTATTTTACTAGCCACACTGACGTCCATTATTTGGTAATATTTTGTAGTAACAGTTTGTTTAATTGAGACCAAACAAAGAATATAACAAAAGAAAAAACAATGTTGTTTATCAAGTCTTATCTTTGTGCTCTAATAAACACTTATAAAGGGTTCACGAAATATATCAACTGACTAAACGAAAATTAAATTAATTTACCAAATTTATACATGTATGAACAAAATAGAGTAAGCATTAAAGTGGCTAAAAAATAGATTTTCATTCGCACAGCAACATCACGTCACTTTCATTTATAATCTGTATACAAAGTATGTTTAATGTTAATTCGTTGTATTGAAAACTGTTTGTTTACTAAATAGAGATAATGTTAGGAGCACTGCGACATCACATCTGGACCGGGCGCGGCGGCGTCCACGGTATAAGTGGCTTGGTGGCCTCTGGCTGGCGCGATGGCGTGGCGTGGCGACTGTAGCGAGCGCCAGAGAATATCGTATGGCCGATTGAACGGCCCGAGCTTATCAATCGCTATGGAGCTGAGCTCGTGTGGTGTGAGACGTATGAGTGAGCGGACCTATATGGATTTGTACCGATTTTCCATTGTTTTAGTTGACTATTTGTTTAGTGTGGCTTATCGCGTCCGCCGACATAATAAAATCAATTGGGTTTCAAATTACGTAGTAAAATAGTTCTATTGCAAATAATATTTGTGTTCAAGTTTTGATGTCTTTTGTCTTAACAAAAGAGACACACTCTTACTACTTAGGATCGTTGGAAGCGAAATACATGCTAGCGTTTCAAAACAATTAGAACCACGAAATATTCTGCACGTGATTTCCAAACAAGAAATGAAAGATAAATAAATAATGAATGTATGTGTGTGTTAAGTAAAAGGAATTATAAATGTAAGTGGGACGTATTAAAATAGGTTGGATTACACAAGTGAAGTCGCTAACGCCGTTGCATTAGTCCATGCCCGGTTGTGCGTAGAGTGGCGCGTCTTAGCAGTGACGTTGCACATATCTGATACCAGACATACCAGTCTCCGTAAAATGCGTTGAAAATTGTGTTCGCAACCAATTTACGCAAATTTCTATGCGTGATGATGTATTTTTGCTATTTGTAAAGAAAGTATAATACTTACTAAAAATAACACAATGACGAAAGGGGAAAGAGTAATATTATACCCTAGTCATATTCTGTGCAATGTTATTGCGAATTTTATACACCATGAATACCATTTCTTTTTTATATTAAAAATCTTATTTGCAAGGCTGAGGGTAAGGAATGTTTATCTAGAAAGTTTGATGAATGACTCCAGTCATCCATCATTTATGACCGCACGAACAATTACTCTAAAATTTCCTATGCGTAGATACTGTATGGCAAATATTTAGGTTGATGTCTTAACTCTAAGCTGTCATGAACTTATGTAGCGTTTATTTTGAAAACTAAAACGCCTACCGAATAATGTTTTCTACATATTATTGTTCTTTATTTGTTTATACAATAATTTGTTTTTGTTGATAATCTTTAACCTACATTTTTGTCTGGTCGATAATAGATACCTAGGATTTTAGTAGTCTTCACTTTTTCAATTAAAATAATTATAATTATTACTGAACAACACTGAATAAAAACAACAAACTATTAATGCCCCGTTGCTGGGCCAAGGATTTGTTTTATAAACATAAGAATCAAAGGAATACTTAATATTGGGATTAAGTTTAAGAACCACGAAATAAAAATTAAGTTAAATATAAGTCTCCTTTGAATTTCAACAGAACATGTTTTTTTAATTATTTGCATATCTAAGCTAATAGCTTTGCAATGTCTATAACCAGTAGTAAGCCAGTATACGTATACTTGACCGAACTAAGCGCTCACTTCGGGACGTATGCCGAGTGCGTCACACGTGTGTCAACAACACAACAGCTGCACATAGATAAGTTTAAGTACCGCGCGTAATTTACTTAAACCGGTAGTGCTAAATGACCGAACACCGACTTCCTGACAGTTCGAATATGCATAACCATTATAAATGCAGAGGTTTTGTCAGCAAAACCCTTAATTTATTCTTACAGTGGCAATTTTTTTTGTGTGCTTTTAGTCTTGAGTAACTCGGTATCAATAGGAAATATGTAGGAGAATGAATGAAAAATATGAAGCCTAGAAGTATCATTACATTTCGTTAATCCTAATCCAGTTTCTCTGTTCTGGCATGATTTGTTCGTATACGCAGTAGAAAAATATATTATTGGACTTTGTCCACTTGAACTTTGGAATTGTTTTTATATTAGTGTTAAAAATGTTTTAATTAATATTATTTAGTGGTGGTTAAGTACAACAACAAAAAATATTACCATGCAGGAGACACTAAACTTGCAATATATTGTTGATATTTATTTAAAAATAAACATTAATTTTTGTTCAATATTTAATGTTCTTCTCCAAAAAGAAAATACATTTAAGATGTAAATTATCATTTATGTTAATATAAAACTTGAAGAAGTTGTAAACCACTTTGATATTATTGTTTGTTTACATAACACTAAACTAATATGCAAGGTTCATTCACCTCAGATTGGAACAAGTAATAAATATAAACACGTAAATATATATGATGTTTGATCAATCAATCAGCCAGGTCGCTATCACTGTCCACGGCTGGACATGGGCCAAATATGGTGGTACATGTACTGACAATACTTTTATTTTCATAATTAATAACTAATTATGTATAATTATTAAATATGTAACTAGATTGATGAGTTTTCATGTTTATGTTTCAGGGAATTTTAAATGTTCAATTTATCAGATCACAAAAAAGGCTTTTTTGTTTATATAAGTATAGATAGAAAATATTTATCTTTTTCCACTTGTTTCTGTAAACCTTTGCTATAGACAAACGTTAAGCATGTTATTTTATTAATATTGTAACATAGTAGTAAAGTCAAAATACTTTGCATAACAGTGAGTGTACTAAATATTAAATTTAAAGATCTACACACGCCGGCACAATTAGGGGAACACTAAAAAAAGGTCGATTTTCTTTACAAAGTCAAGTAATACATATTTTTTTTAGTTACACAATTATTAGTTGTACTCAACCTAACAAAACTAAATGTTTTAGTAAGGTCACACAATATTTATTCTTGAAGAATTTAACAAAATTACAAATAAATAACATTGAACGATTTTTCGTTATGATTGAAATCTGCCAAAAACTTTAAAGTTCACCCATAAAAGAAAATTTTAATACCGGGTATTGCCGCCACGGGCTCGAATTAAAGCCTGTATACGATTTCCCATGCTTTGGATAACGTTGTCGATCAGTTCTTGGGGCAAGTTATTCCACTCTCCCACTAACGCCGATTTAAGTTCTTCCACATTGTTAGGGGCTGGATTTCGTTGTCGAACCTTTCTTCCCAGGTAGTCCCACACATGTTCTAACGGGTTCATAGCCGGTGATTGCGCTGGCCAGCCCGTCTGAGTGATACCTACTTCATTAAGGTAGTCACTCACTATGCGTACAGTGTGACGCCGTGCGTTATCATGCATGAAAATGAAATTTTCACCAATAGATGGGGCAAAAGGCATGACATGGGGTTCTAACACTTCTGTAATGTACCGCTGTGCAGTTAGCGATCCATTACTGATGATCACTAGCTCCGTGCGGGCTCCCAAACATATGCCACCCCATACCATCACTGACCCTCCACCATACGACACAGTTCCAGTGAAATTTGCTTGGCGATAATGTTCCCCTCGATGTCTCCACATTCTTTCCCTCCCATCCACGAAATTTACACAAAATCGGCTCTCGTCACTGAACAAAACACGGCCCCACTCACTTGTCCAATCTCGATGCTCTCGAGCGAATGCCAGTCTTGCTACACGATGAGCTACCTCGAGTTTTGGAGCCTTTGCTGGCACGTAAGAGTTTAAACCAACTTCATTTAGCCGTCTTCTAACAGTCCTTTCACTCACATTCACATTACGGACTTCTGCTAAACGATTTCGGGTCTGAACAGCTGTTTGACGACGATTTCGTAAAGTCTGCATGACCAAGAAACGGTCATCTAAGGCGCTAGTTGCCCGATTTCTGCCCTGCCCTCGTCTGCGCACGTACGATCCAGTCTCCCTATAACGTCGGACGACGCGATAAATTACCGATGTCGATACACCCAATGCGCGACTGACTGAGCGATAGGTGTGCCCTTCCTCGATCATGGTTACAGCCCTGGCTGCAGAAGTTGCTGGTAAATCACTCATTTTGTATCGGAACAATGTGCACTATACAAATGTAAACAGTTAAATGACCTACAGTTCCCTTTAGCAGCATCCACTGAAGTTCTTATCAGAATGAGTAAAAAACGTTAAGTGAGCAAAATCTTAAAAATCCATAAATTCTTGTCAAAACACTTACAATAAGACTTGGGTGTACTTAGAGCAATCTGTTATGATGTTATTAACACTCAAACCAAAAGCACTCATAGAAATATCCTACAATGATAGAAAAAATCAACCTTTTTTTTGTGTTCCCCTAATTGTGCCGGTGAGTGTAGTTCAAAATATAATATGGATTTATCAGAAAGTAAGAGCTAAACTCTTAAATTAATGAACAATACTTACAAGATAAAAGGTAATTATGTTTAAATGTTTATGAATAAAAAAGTGCTTGAACTGTTAATGAAATTTTACATTTTTGTATCTGAAATAGATATTAATGATTAAAATTATAAAATATACTCGTTTTATTCAATGGTTTTATAAGTTAGTTGTTGATAAGTAGCAGTGAAGGTATATGTATGTTGTATACACTAAATTATCAATATAAATGTAAAATCACTTGCAATTATGGATATTTATATGTTACTAATCCAACTATACCCATTAAAATGACTACAGCGACTGCTAGTGTGTTATTGAAGTCTGACATTCCAAATAGCTTAGGTAATAGATGATGAAAAATAGTAATATAGTGTTGTGATACTAGAGATAACTTCAATTAAAATAATGTTTTTGGTTTATCTAGTCATCACCGCAGATGTTACGAACCAGACACTATGTGTAGTCAACTTTTTATGTTTATATTGTAATATTGATAGTATAAGTTACTCACCAGCTGCCTCGAGCAAAGCTTCAAGCCGCGCCTGCATCTCAGGGTCAACGGCCCGCTCCGGATCATCATGGGACAAAAGGAACTTGGACGGCTCTGCACCACCACCTTCCTCTTCCATCTCCGCCTGTCACACAAACAACCTTTAGTTTTGGTGACTACAAACAGAAATACATATTTCATTATAAACCATTTGTGTTTTGGGGTAAACTATTCATTGAACTAAGAAAATAACCAAAGATTGATGTATTTCACAATATTGATTTCAATCAACAATTTTTTATACAAAACACTTTTGAAATGTTTATAAAAGATTTACAATATTTCATGTTTTAATGCTTAATCATGTATCAAAGGTTAATTGTGAAGCTGTTAGGTACTATAATACACAATGTTTCACAACACCAAAAAGCATTTGAGGTTAGTTGATATGTTTTAGATAAATCATTCAACTTTAGTGTATTTTATCACAATGCAGTAACACTGAGTGAAATGTTCAGGTTATAGATTAGTAATGTTAACATATAATGGAAATATTCATATTCAGACATAATAGTAGATATGTTAGAATCACAAGGACCATTCAACATAAAGAAAACATAAATATATTATGTGGTAATTGTCCATAGCACACACATTATGCAGGTTAACGGTAAGAGTCACTCAAACTGCAACAGCAATTGTTGTTGGTGAAGCTCTGGGCACTCAGTAATGTTGTCTTCGACTTACCAACAGGTCTGGCCTGCTAAGGCACAAACAAGCCAGCAAGATCTATAACACCAACGAGAAACATGTGAGATGTACTGACAATGTGGTGCATAAGGACGAGTTTACAGCTAATCATTACTGTCAATGGTCCTTGCAATTCACCAATAACCGCAGTTTTTGCGCGAATATCAATAAACGTTTTGCACGACTTGGTCAATTGTGACGACACAAAACATTCCATGATTGACGATATTTATGACAAATCTAATAGAAAATTATATAATTCGCACAATCGTAGTAAAATAACGCCATGAAAATCCATTATTCAGAGATTTACATCGACTGAATGCATGTGATCCGAGAAACATGGCCACCGCACATCAATCCTTACCCAAAACACAAATAGACAATGAAAACTATCTTACGGCGGATTAGCCCTTAAACATCGTAGAATTACAAAGAATCAATTGAATACTGTCTAGGAGCGGCTGGCATAAATAATTTCATGCATTACTCAGTAGTACGTATGTACTTATGACTTTCTGACGTTTTACGGAATATTTGGCAAGCGACGTACTCTATTCAGAATGTAAAATAGATTAGTCCGTTTCAGCGTGCTACGCACGATTTCAAGCAAATATTGCTGCTAGAAGACTAGTTTCGGTAATAGAAGAAACTGTACGGTTAGAGCAGACATGTACAAGATGTCCCTTGCAGTATTTAGAGCGGTACAGATAATCACATTCCCTCACTGCCACCGCCTCTGCCGAAAACAAAACACGTTTTACCTCGGACACAGAGTCATCCTCGCTTTCCGAAGAGTCCGTCATGTATTTGGCAGGCGCTCCTGAATACGTTTCGGTTTCAGATTTGGCCGGACTCGAAGCCGAACTTTGAGGAGTGGACGATTTTACCACATCAAGTTGCACATTCACCTTATCGATATTTCGGTTTTCAGACTGTCCAACATTCTGCATCTTTGTCCTAATCCAATATAACTTAATTAGTCTTTTAGTATCAACACTTTTACTAAGAAATTAACACGATCTTATATTAGCAAACAAAATTTATTTCGTCATTTAGCCAGGTTGATACCCGCCATGTCTACTACTATGGCGAGGTTCCCGGATGCTTCAAGTAGGCTAACCAATTATCTCCCTCTGGCGAAGAAATTTTGAACTTTTCATGATGCCATCTACCACCAAAAATGCGAAATTCTGTTTATAGACAAGAATTTTCATTTTTTTTAGCACAGCGTAAGATTATAAACTGCCAGTAAAAATGTTTAAAAACCTTTTACTTTCATTTCTACAGCAAAGAAAAAAGTTAAAGTGACATTGTCTTTGAGGAAGATTATGAATTGATATTTATTTATGGAATTTAATCCGAATTAAACTGTTTTAACAATTTTGCAAGCAACCTTAATTTTTCATAGACAATCTATTATTTCAATGATAAAAAGGTACTCAGCAAGGGACGCTTAACCTTAATACAGTTTAATTGGCAATCAATACGGTATTCAATCTAAATAACATTAATAGCGATTTAAATTGTCTTCATCAAAATTAATTTACCCAAGACTTTTTAATAACAGGACTATGTCCGTGTTCAAACATCGATTAAAAAGACGATTTTATTTTTGCTATAGTAACTTTTTTTCCACCAATCATTGACCAGCTCGCAACGAGTTGCTTTCCTATTCGGCCAATTAAAATGTGATTGACACTTTGAAGTTTAGTAAATGTTACCACATCGATTATCATCATACTTTATTTACCTCGTGCCTTTCGGTTCTTTGCCTCAGCCTTAGTAATAATTAATTTTTCAATGATAGCAACTTTTAATGTTGCCAATTGAATGAAATTGAACACAAATCCATAAAATAAAAATTATACTGGTAAAATGTATGAAAATATTGTAAGAAAGATTAATCTCATCAAAGAATTTACTACACCTTTCCTTTGTCGGCCAAAATATTTAGAATAGAAGTTTGTTAATGAGTGCGCATAAAACAGTTGTGTTTTATTTAAACACTTGATACTGGATAGGGAAAAGTAGGAAAATGTTTTCCATAATAATTTAGGAATATCAGTGAATTTACAATGAGTGTAGTTTGAAATGGTTGTGGCTGATTTATATGATGTGTATCTATAAATAAACTAGGCAGGATGGCGAGGGATGGGGACTTGCCGACTATTTTCAATCCTAAACGAGTTCGCGCACCATCTGTGATAATAACAAGTGAAGAGGTGGTAGAGAGTGAACGTGGTGGTGGTGACGGGGACAGGGATCGTCCGAATGGTCCTCCGACGCCGCTAAGCCCCCGGGCTCCCCTCACGCCGCAGGTCTCCGTGTGTTCTGCTCCTCCCCTGACGACGCAACCGTCGCTGCAGCAGGCGTACAGCGAGTCAGCCACTAGCAGCCAAGATGAAGAGCGACAGCTGCGCGATAAGAAATGCCCTCGATCTTGTTGCTCAAAATTTGCTAAAAAGGTATTTTTTATACATTTTTAATTTAACTATGACACCATCAGCTGTAGACCCGTTAAAAAAAATCCATTTACAGCAATATTGGCATGCAAAGCTCAGTTAATTATTATAGATAGTAAAACCAGCTTATCATTAAAACATTAGTTTGACGTGATAATTTATATGATTTATAATGAATTTTAAAATATTGAACAAAAAATACAATATTATAATTTATTAATACTAATCATCAATGGCATTTTATATTACCTTTCTCAATCATTATGTAAGACACATGTATTATTAATGGAAATAACATTTTTTTTTACAAATAAAAAGCCATTCAAAATGTGCAACAAATGAAATGTAAATATTTTTATCATTAATTTAAGGATAATAAAATAAGAAGCAAAAATATTTTTAAGTTTAATTTTTTAGAGGCATGTAATTAATTTCTTACCTATAAAAGTGCAGCATTAAATAATTTTGTTTCAGATATACTATGGCATTTGTGTGATGCTGACGCTAACAGCAAGCTGGGTAACCAGTACTCATTGCATCAAGCATATGTACCTCGAGGAGTATCCGCCACACACCCATGGATTAGTTTACAGCACAGAGTCATCTCCCTTGGTCAACAACTTCACATCAAGGCACCATTCTCATGTAAGTAATCCAAGTAAGGTTTAATAAATTAGTATTCAATTTCTTCTTACTCATGACTCGAAAGAAAATTAGTTTTAGGTCTAAAGAAACTAAAGAAATTATTATGAAGTGAAAAATTTAATTGCAAGTTAAAAAATACTGCAAACTTTATGGCAAAAGCTGAAGTAGGTTGTAAATAAGATATTTTGTGTTCTCTAAACTATGATAAATTATAAACACGAACTGATTTTTTTTAGGCCATACTTAATGATCCAAAAGATCTTGGTTTTTCATTAGAAACATTTGTTACAGCATCTGTACAATGCCCCATTCTTCACAGCATGGTTCTGTACAAACTGGTTGATATTCTTCTACCCTCTTTACTTGATAGTGATGCTCATTCACAACAAGTGCAAGTCAGCCAATGACATAGTGTTTGATGCCTTCAGTGATTTTAAGGAAAAGGGGTTTACTTTTGGTAAGTATTTTCTTATATAAAGATCAAGTAATTAAATCAGCATAGTACATTTTATGTCTGGACACAGTCATCTCCCATGTTGCGCCAAAACACGACATTTGGTTGCGACCTAAGAGACGACAATCTACGTCGTCTGCTTATACCTTAGGAGGCTTCATACATCCTACTGCTTCTTACCACCAAAAATATAATTATATTTTTAAATACCTATTCGCCATTAGCCTCGCCTCTAATATCGTGCGTGTCGGTTATCTCGCGACAAAAATAACCTTTATCCAAATTTACACTAAATAATATTTAAATTTTTCGTGTAGTTCAACCTTGAAGCGACATGCAGACAGAGTTAGTTTTGCCCATAATTATAATATTAGTATAAAATAACATTAAAACACTGTAAAGAAGAAATTCTTTAATGGGTACTCATTTATGTGTCCCCTTTTATACTTAATCAAATTAGGTCATCTCAAAATCATTATTACCTTCACATTGTTGCTTTGTTTTCTTGCAGCGCGATTTATAAGCCGATGTGGACTCTTCTGTTTACTATGGGTAGTAACAATCTACATGTACACCTATGCCCTGAAGATCTTGCTCTCCACGGATGTACTCGCGCTGTTCGCTACTAACGTTTCATGTATCTATCTGTTATCCTGGGTTATTCTGCATGAACAGTTTGTGGGTGTACGGGTAAGTACGAGAAGACTTTCAGATTTAGTATTATGTTTTATGTGCGAAATCGCGGCATCCAGACTCCAAAGTTCTCAAATTTAACACAAGAAATTGGCTACTTCATGCTTAGTATCTTAAGTCAGTTGATTTCCACCACAACAGCAACCAATGTTTATGTGTTTACGACAATATTTATAGATAGTGGCAGCCATACTATGCGACACGGGTATAGCTCTCCTAGCCTACATGGACGGCATCACTGGCAGTTCCACCCTCGGGGGAGTGGTGCTCGCTGCGTGCGCCGCCGCTGGTTTTGCTATATTTAAGGTAAGAAAATAACGTAAATGCTCCCTATATCAAAAATATTCTGAAGTCTCCCGTAGTCTTAATGCCAGCTTTTAACTTACCCAGCTTTACAAAAGCCTCTTATCATATTTACGCTTGATGAGCGTCGTCTCTCATACCTGCAGAATTTATTACAACCGTTATTCGATTTTTTACGAAAACTCTTTACGACACACATTGAAAATAAATTATTTACACTACGGCCTCCTGACCCCAGTAATCAAATATTTACGGCCGATCTCACTTCACGTCGGAACCGACCATTAAATACTAATGCGTTTTGTTCAGGTATTATTCAGGAAAGTTATGGGTGAGGTGAACTCTGGTCAGCGAGCGCTGTTCTTCTCGATTCTCGGGATAGTGAACGCGTCACTGCTGTGGCCGCTGTGCTTGGCTCTTTACCTCACGGGATCGGAGATGCTGCCTTCACATCGTATGCCTTGGATATACCTCCTTGTTGCTAGTATAGCGCTGCTCAGTAAGTAATAATGACTTATTTAGTCG
The DNA here is from genome assembly GCF_003590095.1 of Trichoplusia ni. Lineage (NCBI taxonomy): Eukaryota > Metazoa > Arthropoda > Insecta > Lepidoptera > Noctuidae > Trichoplusia > Trichoplusia ni. The sequence continues at coordinate 2,066,746 of NC_039485.1, forward strand.
ATGCGAGAAATGTCCTACAAGTTGTAATACATTTCTGGGTGATACGGCAATAGCAACAACATTGACTGACCATTGACGTCAATGTACCGCAACTTGTGTTTTTTCTTTCTTCTCTATAACGGCTTTAAAACATGTTACAAGTGGTAAAGTGGTCGTAATAAGCGATTACAGTGTCTGTTACCTATGTTTTAATGACGAATTTCCTTTGCAGTTTTCCACCTGGTATTTCAGTTCGGCAATATCATAACATACAATATCTTCGTCTCGCTTGCTCTTATCACTGCTGTACCAGTATCAGCAGGTAAGAAAGACTCTGCCTTATACTATTGTTTTACTTGAGGTTTAAAGCTTCATCTTATAAACATTTATATATTTTAGCATTGGATGTGGTTCTATATGGAGTACAGTTTGAAGGAATGAACTTGGCTGGATTAATACTGATCGGTGTTGGGTTCTTCTTAGTCATGTTCCCGGACAACTGGCCTGATTATATCATGAGGCTTTTGAGGTGAGTTGTGGTATTTGTACCTGTATTCCTCACTATCTTAAATACTTCAAAAAATCTATTCATCATGTCGGACTGCAATCCTCTACTTCCAGGTAGGACTTTTCGCTTTCCTTCCACATCTGTTTTGTGCATTTAGGTTAAATAACCGATTGTAGTGCCTAACGATGATATTGTCTACCAGATGGAGCCGCAGTCGGCAGCGCGGCAACAACGGCACGGGCCGCAACCGCGACGCGATGGACTACCGCACCGGCTACATACGCTCGCACCTGCGCTCGCCCTCCGGCCGCGTCAGGTGACCGCCCGAGCCCCAATAGCACCCGCTACACGTCGTGGTCACCTGCGACGGGCGACTCTACGACGCTATGCGGAAATCTGTCTGAACTATAGACGAAACTTAAATCGAAACATACACTTTGCTTCTAGAATAGGACGGCATATGACGGATCAGTACAACGAAATGGAAATCTGTCTAAGTTTTGAGAAAAGCACGTGTTTGAATGGATTGCGACGAAGCAGATATATTATGTTCAATCGCATACACATAATACGCTTGCATTTAGATTAGGAAAGCCTACATGCTGTTGTATTGTGTAACAGATTACTCTCGATAATATCCGGAAATTGTTTGTCGTGAAATAAGATTAAGTCCGCTCATAATCTAAAAGCACTTTGTAGTGCCAGTAACTACGGAAATTCGATTTTGAAATCAGTAAGTGATGCAAATAAAAACACATTTAAACAGAATAGCCCAGTAAACAGATATTCGAAATAACTGTTAAGTTTAAAATATTGTTCTGTTAAGTTTTAGCGGTTTCTTTAGCTCGTTGTATAGAATGATAATATTTATTTATATAGTAAGTAACTAGGCGTTCTCATAAGCGAAAGATTATCGATATTAATTAGCGCTTAGGCATTTAAACAGTACGAAAGTTTAAAAAATATATTCGGATATTTATCAAAGCCGTATCGAATTACGGTAATATTTACATTAAAATAAAAACACTAGCTTATTAGTAGCATTAAAACACAAACAAATAATTCGTACCTCGTGATACTGTCCAAATCTGTCCATTGTCAATAATCCAATAACCCAGAGTATATAAATTCTATTTATTATCCTGTGAGTAACTTGTACTAGCGGTTTCTAGAAAGATTTAGTTAAGACGGTACTTTGCACTCGTAAATTATCCTTACTAATGGTTCTTGCATACTTATCTCGGTGTTGTGATACCCACCCGTAGATTATAGAGTAGGTATTGGACGATTAAAGGTATGATAGACAAAAAATATAACATTAGTACTGCCACTGATTATATTATAAATTATAATAGTCATGACATCATGGCGTTCTTCGTATTCGCGGCAGAAATCACTAACATAGCTATTGGTCGATTGCATGCGCGTCATCACAGCTTCAACCAATCATAGGCGAAATACTATTCGTGAATGATCGTGTTGTCTCTCTCTATGAATACGAGTTTTACCGATGTAACTTTTAGTAGTCGAAAGAGTCGAAACTAAGGAATGAGGCGTCACATTTTACCAGTTTCATTTTTGATACGACAGTTTGGCAAGACAATAATAATATAGAAACTGACAATATCGATTGGTTCAGGTTAGGCGGCGTTCCTTTATCATGTAGTCACTATTCATACCTTTAAAAGTCCCTAGAAATTGGCTTCCGAGTGTAACATATTACTCGATCTCAAAGAATCTAGTCAAATATTATAGTCAGGGTAAATTATATAATTAGATGTAACGAAAATTTTATATTATGAAACGAGCATGTGGTAATAACACTGGATGCTATGCCGCTTCTATGAGGGTAATCGCAAGCTGTGTAGGTAGGAGGTTGGCAATCATTTAAGACAGAAATGGTATAAAATAAATATTGAATACTGATCAGATTAACCTCTATGTTGCTCATACATCGTCGCGGCGATCAGTATTATGACGTGGGTGGTTTTTGCATATCAGTTATCGTTATAAATGGCGTACGTCGCAGTTGGCGTCCCTAAACAAATAGTTCTAATCATTATTACATGCAGAATAAACGCCCAATCCTTAGGCGTTTGGTCATTCAATGGATTTTGCTAAAAACCATTTCTAAAAAGGTATTTCGGTTTTTAAACCTATGGATCATCGCGATCTTGGATGAGCAAATAACTTAAAACTTTTCATCTATGTAGTTTATGAAATCTTTCTAAATTATTCTTACATTGGAAGGAATTAATGAATTCATTCTACATCATAATCAAAGTACATGAATTAACCAAAACATTGATCTAACAAATTCAACCTTAAGTCATTTATCTTAAAACTTATATTTGTCTTTGATCGTGAAGAATTCCGATCTTATTGTATCAAGAAGAAGATCATTAGAAAAAACTTCCTATCCCTTTGTTGTCTATAAATTCTTACCTATTCGTCCTTAGCAAACACTAGTTTGTCACTAGTACGAGACGAACACATTTTTCCTATATGATCGTAAGTATTACAACCGCCCCAATGTAGTGTTAATTCATATATTGTAGCACTCTAATAATAATCATGAATGTAGCGTAGTTGTTAGTATCACGGTCCGTTTTCGGATGTTTTATAGTATGTGAGTTACGACGGTTTTATATGGATTCAAGTTTGTGATCTTTGGAAATGAACAGCTGATGTATTGTTATTGTTTATCGTGCATACACGTGAAAAAATATGGAGGGACTTACTGCTGCATTCAGAACTAATACTCAACATTCAGGTTGGGGACTACTCACATTTATAAAATTTTGCTTATGCTCATAGAAAACAAGTATTTTGTATGGACGTGTTCAAATGCGGAAGTCTTCACTGAACAAACGCGTTTACCTACAACACATATTTTTTTTTTCTATGGATACGAGCTGAGTAGAGCGAAATAAATGTAAGTAATCCCTTAAGTCGCGCATAAGTGTTGTGTTATGCTATGGGTCGTTTGTGAATACAGCTATTATGTACTAAACACTCACATTCCAAACTGTTTTCCTATATGCATTTGTTGAGTTGATCTCACTATCTCAATCTTGAAAGTACAAGGTAACAAAAAAATCTCATTTATTAATTTTACGTGTATTTGCGAATGACGTGGATTGTTGCGTTACGTCAAGGATATCGATAGTGTGATGTCGTTCACATGTTACACGGTGACGATTCTGCGATAGGCCGATTCGTCAAACTATTGCATATTGCATAAGACTAGCGCAGGCTTAAGTGATGACGAAAACAATAGACGCTCATATTATACCATGAAATTATTTCACGTTTATAGTGTAATGGATTTTAATAGGCTCGTCGCAATGATGCCTAAAATACGCAGGTGATATACGTCAATCGAATGAATGCCCGTAACATTGTTTACTAAGTGTAAATTGACGGTAGTACGAAATACCTAGTTACCTATTTTCTTGTGAAATAATTTCATGGGAGGCCTTACAATAGTGAATAGACAATGTCAGACTTGCATGCAGCTCACACAACCCGAACAGCTTCACAAAACGCCTGGATTTCAGACTGTGCAATCATGAATTTTAGGTAAGTAAGTAACATGTAAACGAGATCTGTTTTAGGTTCGTATAAAGTGATTGGAAAATATGATAAAAATCTTAATAAAATAATAACATTAATACATTAAAATTTAAAGTATTTAACTCACATGTTGACCATTGTTTTGATGGTTTGTTTATTGTTACGTGCCTTTACCAAGTTGTAGTGTGAACGCACCTCTGTTGAAACCCGCTGAACATGTGACGTCACTTTCATAGTAGTTATATTTATCGTCAAATATAGTATGATCTCATTATTTAATCTAAGTTATGATATTCTAGTAATAACTATCCCATGACTACCCCTTTGCTATATATTTTCATTTGTTGTTATATACCTTCGACGTAATTGATTGTTGTTTGTAATACAGCCCAATGAGGATCATTATGGACTTTAAAATTTGTTATACCATCGCAAAAAAGGAAGTTAATGTCTCTTGGATTTTTTTGTTGCGTAAGGTGGGTAGACAGAAATTACTTTTCGCCCATTGTTCGATGGAGATGAAAATAGAATTATTGCTCAAACTGGTGGTTAATCTGGTATTGTTTTTATACATTCACGTTTCTTAAGTCCTTAATGATCCCTGTCGGCCTGTACGTGTGTTACTATGATTGGCGCGTTTGCGGCTGTATGTTGTAACGTCTTAGCTCAATGTCTCTGTTGTGACTGATGTTTTGTACGATGCTTACTGTAGATACCTTATTATTTTTGTATAGTTCTTTTATTTTAGACGAATTGTAATTCCGTGATTTTGAAATTCGATTACATAAATCTTAAATCATGACACTAAAATTATAATATAAACACAAAACTTTTGTAAATTAAAGATCTCAAATATTGACGTTAAAATTTTGTACATTGGTTATTGTTTCGACAGTCTTTATTGCTCGTTTTAATTGTAAAATTTTAAAGACTGAATTAAATGGAAGTTGACTAAAATTCAATTATGCAGTCATGGATGTTAGTCTAGTCGATAGTTTAGGTATTACTTATGATAATAGGTATTTTATTCGGTACGTAGAGTACGTAGGGTCGTATGTATTTGTGTCTAGAGTTAGTGATACTGGTAACTTGTATTAGGACACGTGACGAGTAGCAGCAACCTTGTGTATGTCTTACATTACCTGTAGCGAACACGAGATAACACCTTGGCCCCTGTGATTCATTTTGTTAGTTAATGTAGCAGTAATTTGTTGGTCATGAAATAAATTTGTCATAAAATGTTGTTGTTATTTCTTCCTACACCTCATAAACTCTAGTTGTTACAACGCGAACTTCAGACTTGATTACACTTATGAGTAATACAAATTTGTATTGACTAATGGCAGTCTTATTTTATTGTGATAAATCACATTGCATATAAATCTTACAAATAATACAATCATTCAATTACCTCATACTAGTAGTACATTATCTCAATCGTGCGGGTTGTCATTACATTCATAGATTCAGTAAATCACAGAGTTTACGTTTTGTTCTGCTGTCAAATGCTGCTGTTGTTGACTCGGTCCCACCGCCAGATGGTGCCGTCGTCGCAGCAGGTCAAAAGAATCTTTCCGTTGCGAGATAACGTTACCTGAAGGAGGTAATATAGATGTAGGAACTTCTAACTGACTAGATGTAAGTACTTCAATGAGCATTGATCTGACAATTTTTATTATTATTTTAGCAACAATTTTCAGACCATATACGAAATATATGTTAGATAAGCGAGAGTGTTACCTGTCTGACAGCAGCTACGCATCTCGGATGAACCAGCTGCGAGACACGAGAGCCGCCGGCCACGTTACCGAGTTCCCACACCATCGTCTTGCCACACTGATTACCCAGTGCTATAACCTGAAATAGGATTTATCACGAATTAAAATAATATATTTGTGTTTATGAAAATTAATATTTGATGTTTAAAAAGACCATTTTACCCTTTGACTGTAGTCAACGGCGAAACGTATGAACCAAATCTCGCACTCCTTATAATCAAATCTGTGCACCATAGTCACGCAGTTATCACCAGGACGAAGTTCAGTGTCTTCCAGACGGCCTGGTTTCCAGCAGATAATCGCGTTTTCACATGACTGAAAAAAAAAAGAAATATTTGAACACATTGAAATAATAGTATACTCTTATACAGGTATTTAATTGTATTTTGAGAAGCTTACTTTGGATAAAATGAGATCTCCCATCCATCTGACGCAGTCCACATAGTTCCTATGGATATCTCTAGTGGAAAAGTCCGGAAAATGTTCCTTCAGCGAATTAAAAGGCCGAAGAGCCCTATGCGGGTTAAAGCTGTAGCTTTGCTTGATAGCTTCATGCATCGACGGTTTGTCTAACCGCCACAGTTTGAGAGAATGATCCATGCCGCAAGACATGATCCTCTCGCCTTTGAGATCGAAGTCGGCACTGAGGACTTCATCCCTGTGGCCTTCAACACCTCCAAATATTGCGATACAGACATCTGTCATGATATTCCACAGTCGAAGCGCGTGGTCTTTGCTTGCTGAGAGTAAGAGGTTTGGGTCTCGAGGATGGAACTTGACTTCGTTGATGGCGTGTCCGTGGCCGATGTAGTGCTTGATGCAGGTTTGTGTGGACGGCTGGAACACGCGCACGATGCCGCGAGAGCCGGCGACGGCGAGGAGAGGGAGGTTAGTCTCCTCCTCGTATGACCAGGCGCAAGTGTAGAATGTTTCGTCAACCTGTTTATGATACCCAATATCCACTTAGAAATGTAGTCTATTATATTACACCAATAGTTTATTTATTATTAGGATTCATTAATAGCTCAGCATTAGCTTTGAGTTTCAAGTCATGAAGATGTTTCATAGCCAAAAAACTATAAGAAATGGTAATAAATCAAGATATAAAGCAACAGAAAAGAAAATATGTAAATTAATTCATTGTGCAAATCGTCTCTGACATTTTAAAGTGTACTTACATCAGGATCAGCATAACACTGCAGGAACTTGAAGCCTCCGGAGTCAGGACACTCGTATATGGAGACTCTATTGCTGCCAACCACCGCAAACACTTGCGGCTCCCCTTCACCCAAGTGGTGGTTAAACTGGCAACCAAATAATGGCTGACCATGGTCTTCTTTGGCACTACAACTGTTAATAAGAAACTAAATAAGTAATTCCAAATGACAAATAGTCCTTGCAGTATAGTTTGACACCAAATAAGTTTTATGAAAACAATGTTGTCTAGCAGTTAGCGGCCCTGACTACTACCGGAGGTTGTGGGTTTGATGCCCTCACCAGACAAATGTTTTTGTAATGAGGATGATCATTTTGGTCTGTCTGGTTGTTATTTATCTATATTATGTATGTATCTAGAAAAATATAAGAATTTTAATCAGTTGTTTAGTGGTCATAATACAAACTTTGCTTTGTTTGAGACCAGGTGGCTTTGTTTGAAAGTTGTAGAATATTATATGTCTATATAATTATTACAGTGAAATGATAATTGCTACATCATTATCAAAATTATTATTGCTCAATTATTACTATGGTAAAATTAAAAATGCTAAGTATCATGCTATAGTATAAAAGTATGAAAAAATCATTCTAGTTTCCATAACCAGTTATTTTGAGTAACACTGAATCATTTAAATAAATACCCTAATTTAAGCTTAGGGAAATGAACGCTTAGGGAATGCATCATGGTCTTACAAAGGGCATTTTAAAATCTTAGAAAACTTCAAGTTACTTGACAACAGGTCACAATAATAATGAACACATGTAAATAGAAAACTACTTACTTAAATTTGTAAGGTGGTTTTACTTGTTTCGTAGTCTTCTTTTTACCTCTTCGACGTTTCTTCACACGTGAGTTTGTTGGAGTTTCACTCCGGGATGTATTGTCTGTATTTGAAGTGCTTTCGACGCTCGAAGTATCGTCCTGAGTGCATTTACACATATCAATGACTTACCTATTCAACGTCTCAACATGAGTCAATATACGAATATTCATTGGTATAGCACGAACGGATATTGTTACACAGCAAGAGAACAAAGCAAAGTTTTGACCAATTACAGGTCACATTGTTTAGTCAAAAAAGGTATTAAATAACTCAAAACTTACGGCTTCATTATCAGAAAAGTTCATTATATTGTTTGTCTCCAATAAGAGAATGGAATTATGACTAAATTTCACTATTTTTATTAAACAAACAGAATAAAATACAAATTATCCTACTGAGATCGGTTATCAGCTGACAACGGCGTCTTGAACGTCAAATGTCAAATTTTCGCGGGAGCCGGCAAAGTACACAGCCTTTAATAGATAGGTTAAGTTTTTAGTCGATTTCCAAAATGATAACTTCTCAGAATTTCTACTTCAATATGATTCTATTTTTTTTTTAATGCATATTGCTTTTTAGTATTTCAGAATTTATTTTTAAGTTTCTTGTATGAATAGGGAATTTAATAATTACGCATTTTGACACAAGCAATTTTATTCGTTCAATTTTAAACTTATTTATTGTACTTAGGTAATCTAACTTAAATTTAACGTTCTTTACATATTTCCTAACAGCATAAATTTACAATTATTAAAACAAAGTTTTAATTTAATCACAGCCTTAAGTTACTAAACAACTACTTAAATTACTATAACTCTATAATACTGACGATTGCATTAACAAATGTAAAGTATTAATAATGCAGAAACAAATTGAATGTAACAATTCACAATAGTCAAATCCACAGTACAAACTTAATTAAATTGGAAGTTAAATATCAAATTAAAATATACGATATAATTAACAATAGTTGGAATTAGGCGGTTTTAGCTTCTTTTAATATGCCTCTTGCAATCATGGCTCTAATATCTATAGCCTCAGGACATATTTGTACAGAATTTTATAAATCTTTAGTACAGTTAGTCGATTTTTTTGATATCGACTAATTGAGATGAATCCCATTATCATATTCGTGATAGTTTTGTTTATATGCGTTCTGGACATGCTCAATATTCATTACATGATAGTTATTTTAATCGATATTTGTATCAACCATAGGCGGGAGGCTGGCAGGTGCAGGCATGACGAAGTGCTACTCGCAGCCACGGCAGGAAGCGGCCGACTCGGGCATAAACACCAGGGTATCCTGGTCTAGCGCAACCCCGGCCCCACGAAACAATACCTACACAACAGAATATTTGACACATTAATTTTGTAAATATGTTAGTTACCAAATTAAATCGGGTTTATAGTAAATAAAAGATGAATTTTATTTTTTCAGGACCTAGGGGATTTTTTAGATTTTTCTTATTATTCCATCTGCAAATGTGACTTTGATTGTGACACATATTTGTGCTTTCTGTTCAGCACAGTTTACACTTACCAACAAGAGTGTAGTAGGGATGCGGCAGGAGCAGTGGGCCACCGGAATCCCCTGTACACGCGTCTCTGTCTAAAGCGTTGGCGCACAACATGCGCGGCGTGACTTTCCTCCTGCCATACCCCGCGCCGGAGCAGTCTTCTTGGTCCCAGATTTTGACTGATGCCTTGAAAAATATTTGTATTATAGGGGTTAATGGATTATTAATTGGCTGTTATGATAAAAATGTTTATAACTTTTCAAAGATAAGATCCACATTCAGTAGATCCAGGGGTGTAATAAGGATTAGGCGGAATTATGTCTGTAAGTAAGTATGTAACTAATTTTAGATTTGAATTCAATACGTAATATTATGTAGATATCTTTAGATTTCAGTTGGATAAAAACATGTACACAGTAAATCAAAGTAAATAATTTAGGCGAATGAAAATAAAAGTAGGTTCTTTGATTTTCTTCACATCACAAACCAAACCAGAGGGGTAAATTATACATTTTAACGAGAATAAAATGTACGATTTCCCATTTTAATTTAGTATCCCCAACAAGATCTAATTAATTTTATGGCAAGAATTAAAGCTTTGTAAAGGTAGTGTTGGTACTGACTAATCAAAACTCATTGCATGTTAATTACCAAATATAAGAAAATGACGATCATGACTCCGTACACGAAGTAAAGAAACTTAATGGACATTACTCCAACGACAACACATTTTACAACCAAACCATAAAGTTCTTAAATAATAATTATATATTATTACAATCGAGTAGTCACAGCTGTACAGATCTGCAAACGTACGTCACTATGACGAATTAAATAACTTTTAGTCAAAAGGAATATTAGAATACCGTTTTATTCAAATATGCGCGCGCGATCAGAATGGCGTAGGACCTCTTTCATTTAAATATTCTAAATTACCATTACTGTGTATTTTATTCTTGTCATAAATCGAATTGAATTGTTATGCTATAGTTATGACTCCGTAGAGATCGTATGCCATACTGATCGCACGCGGATTTCCTTACTTTGAACGGTATGTTGGAAGACGGGCCCTTCTCTACCGTGCTGCCCCAGCCCGTGACTATTGCGTTTTCTCCTTCATCTAAGTCTTCAGCATCTGAAGTTTTAATGGCATTAGAATTATTTAACAACTTAGTAGATATATAAGAACTTCTAAAAAGGAAATTATTCTACGGATGCGCGGAGGAATTAATCCTTAAATCCTTGTTGTTTTGAGTTTCACAAACATTTAAATCTCATGCACAAAGACAAAGACACGCTCGGTATCTCTAGCAGAAGAGTTAAGTCAGACTTATCTTAATAAAGTGATAATTTAAAACTAACAAATTTTGATAATAAGTAATGGACTATGCGAGTGAAATACCTGGTAAGCAAGCAGGCCGGTACAGTTTATCAGGCAGCGGCTCTGCCAGTCTGAGCACCGCTATGTCATAATCATACGTGTATCTGTTGAAGTCGGGATGTTGCACCACGTGGACCACCTCGAAGCCGTCAGACCGCGAAGAGTTCACGTCGTATTCGCCGACAAGGACCGACAGACGGGATGCCTCTATCCTGTAACAATCATCACATGTATGTAAAATTATTTAGAAGCCTATTTAATTAAACGGAGATGTGTGGCGTCTCACAGGAATGATCAGAGTGATCATTTTACTTATCATCATTGACTAATGTATTTTCCGTACTCAGGCTCCAAATAGACTAATTCTGCATAACCACCCGATGCATAATGGGCCAGTATGGGCCATTTTTGGTGATGGTCCACCCAATTCCAATGAAGTCTAATGTGACGTCAGCATTCTTCTAAAAGGGTTCTGGTCGTACAGATAGTTTTTGCCCGGTAGCTTGCTACTGCCGTCTCTTTGCATGGTGGAAAAGAGTGAAGAAACTTCACAAGTATAATTTACAGAGTAGTAAATCTCATAAACTTGGGACAAATGGCTGTTTTTAACCTTTCAAACAAAAATTTAAATTGTTATGGGTCTAAAATGAGGTCGTTTGAACGGGTCAGTACGCATGTATCAGTCATAAGTCGCAATCCTGCGCCGCAGGTGACTAAGCAATGAATTGCAGGACAAAAAACCATGTAGAATATCACGAGGTCAATTTATTAACTTAGCATCAAAATAAAAGTTTTTTGAAAACAGTATTCTCATTCAATAAAGTTTTTTTTTGTAACTGTAAACGAAAATGTATACAGTTAGTAATGAAAAATCAGTTTTGAGCTGACATTTATTGCTCATAAATAAATGTTGAAGGAACATAATTATATGAGGGCTTGTAAAGCTTCGCGCTTCATTTAAATTATATTAATTTAGAGATCTCTCGTTAAGTATCGATTAAAATTCAGCACACATCGTTACCGATGCGAGACAATCGATTTGCGCCGCTACGTGGCTATTCGAGAGGACAAAAGGATAGCGCATCCAATGCGACCTTAACATCATTGCAGTGATGTAACTGATGGCCGTGGAGCTGTATAGCCTACATGTGACAAATTTTAAATTATAACATAAACATAAAATTCGTTTTTACAATGTGAATAATTTTAACCTAATTTTAATTTTTTCTGAAATTTTATGTACTTTGGCTGAGTTCGAATTAAAATAATTTAAATAACATGTCAACAAAAATCAACGAACAAAATAAATAGACGTCAATATTTTCGTAATTACGAAGGTGTATCATTAAGTGTAATAGTGTATGCTTCTGAAAACACAGCCACATATTCAAAAAATACAATCAGACTATTTCAAGAGGTTACAGAAAACTTTGACCTGACCAGCCAAATTCTAAAGATCTTGACATCTTCTCCACATAAATACAAGACAAAAGACAACTAACTCTTAGGTCAGGTCAACACGGTTGCAACATACAGTAGCAATATTTATTCACAGAGCCACCTTTGTCCTGAATTACAACTAAACGATTATACATGAGCATGCTTTAGTCCTAGGCATGCGCCAAGGTGACTGCCATCTAACATTGGCCTCTATACTTCTGTAGATATTCCAGGTCGTGGTCAGATATGATTTATGATATGGATAATAGGAAAATGATTAGCATAGATAGGTGAAAAATGTTCTCGTTATTAATTACTTATTGTAATGATACCTGCCGCTACCTAGAGAGAGATACGTTTCGAAAGAGCCTGAAAAAGGAGTAATTGAAATAAAAACATTTTGATGTTGATTTTGGTTCTATCTAGTATCTAGACATGATCTATCTATAAGAGACCCTTACGAAACCTAAGGTCGAACTAGGACAGTATTGTTTGATCAAGCTGTATTTAACGTAGAGCAGGTGTTCTGTATTGGACTGGTAAAACTCTACGTAAGTAGCTCAGGAAAAAGGTACACTCTTGTGGTTCCTACCGGGTTTCTTTAATCAACACTTTAGTCATGTCTTCTGTACAGTCAACTAAAAATTGTTTTTACTCTAAACTAAGTGTTGCCACCGGCTCCGTCCACTAAAAATCTTAAATGATCTCACGAAGTATGATACCACGATCAAATTTGATGAGGTATGTTCCACCTCATCAAATTTAGCATTTCATATCCTAATCAAACCATAACGATGTTTTTTTTTAATAAAATATCTACTTTGAAAAATATTCTGCCGGATTATTATATCTTGGATAAGTTTACGTTTCACTTGACACGTTTTTTTATGAACACAAAATGAGTGAAAACTACAGAAAATATGTCGACGGCAAAGTTTTGAAGTTCTTGCCGTTATACGTTAGCCGTGCGGCGATCCTAAAATAACGTCACAAATCGTTTTAGATGAATCATACTTCATTCGGCAAAAAAAATATTTACTCTTTGACAATAAAGTCAACATTTATTCAACCAACTGGGTTATTAAATCAGTGTTGATTGCTAAAGGATTAGGTTAGGTATACACATATTATAACAGTTTACATTGATGATTAGAAAGAATGCCAAATATCAACCGTTTACCGAAAACGAAACGACGATGGTTGTGTCAAAGATGTTTATTTAATTGTAACGTTATTCCACTTCAGATTTTGACATATACTTAAATAGAATTAAGTAATTGTTGAGTTATAAGTGTTATAACTGTAAGTAAAAACTATATTCAAGTAGATGGTTTATGTCAAATGTTTATAAAATGTTCAAACTATGTGACTCAAGCGATTAAGAGTGACGGAGTTATAAAGAGAGTAAAATAAACTAACACATTTGGTACCTTTTTTTTAACCCGGGGCACTTGCATAGACCTCCGCAGGGTAGGAATTGGGTACCTATTCAGCCTTTTACTGAATAAACTCGAAGCGCCGAGGGTCGAATACCAAAGTTCAGCCAGGTCCCCAATTCTGCTATATACAATGACCGATGAATTTCCAGTTATAGTGTTGGCAAAATGCTTAAAAAAGAGAATCGGAATAGTTTCAAATTTAATCCAATTGCCATCTATTCATCGGCCATTGTAAATAACAGAATCGGGGTCCAGACATGATTTGTTTTAAAGCTGTGTCATTATTTTAGGATTTTTTGGACCGAATTTGGTTCTAGTAAGTGTTGGGGTAATTGTATTGCTCGCATTCTGTTTAATGTCTGTGTGTAAAGTGGTATTAACTTACACGCACTTTTAAAACTAAAAAATATCAACATGTTTTATGCGTTTTAATCAAGAAAGCTCTTATAAAAATGCGATTTCGATTAAAGATATAATTTTTGATATTCCAATAAAATTAAAATTCTTGTTAATTTATGAAAAAACTTATCTTAATGATCGTAAACCAGCAGCTGGTTTGCATTTTTATAAATGTTCGTTAATTACATGTATGCCCCTAAAAATTGGAAACGGAGAAGCAAGCGGTGTCAAGTATTTCTCAATTTAGGTAACAAATATGTGTTTTCTCACAAAATACAGCCTTTTAAACAATTAGCATCTTCTCAAGAAATCAGGAGTCTGTTTTCTCAGGATGAATGCACAAGGCAAATATTTTGTAAGAACACTAAATAAAAGGGTCTTTACGTAATGCAAGGAAAGTGTGTCGGGTCCGATAAAGGTCACTCGTATTGTTTTGGGTCCCTAAGGGCACATATTATTTGTAAATGTTATGTAAAATATGGCCTTATGCTCAATGGCCCTTTGTGGCGTAATAACCTAATTGTAGGCTGCACTTCATACAAATTGCAGGTTTCTCAGATTGGTACTCGCGAAGTATGAAATTAGAAAACAATAAAAGTTCGACCTACAAAAAGGAAAAGTTCCAATGAACAGTGTATACTTTTTCATATACTCAAATTAAGATATATCTTATCAAATCACATTTCTTTAACATTTTACGATTGTCAAAAATCAAATAAAATAATCGAACAAGCAGAATTGGGTCAAGCAATAAATGCGTAAGTTGCAAATTGGCATAAAAATATATATTTGTATTTGCGTTGTTGTAACAATATTTTATAGGGCCGTAAATGTAAGGAAGGCAGTGAATGAATTGAGGGTCAAATGCGCAGTCATAAACCATAACTCTGAAGGAGGCAAAGTACACTCGCACACACGTGTAGGTATATGATGATACAGAACTTACTCAGGGATTCGCATCCTGTTATAAGATATAAACAGTTATCTTGATTGCTGGGAATTAATTAAAACATCACTAAAACCAACTCCATGAAAAGGTTAGTGCATCGGGGTTTGTGGGTAACTGTACTTAAATTACATTTTGTATGTGGGTTCAGTATGATTGTTTGATGAGATTTACTTTAGGGATTATTTTTGCAAGAATTGTAGCCTATTTTTCTATAAATATATCAAATTTAGTTTGCTCAAGCTTTGACTGTATATCCAGATATTTAGCAACGAATAGTTTATTTTAGTTGATCGTGAGTAACTATTGATCTTAATTTCATTCACATGTACTTTATTTTATAGTTCATTATAAGTGTCATCTTAAAGTATGCATACTCGTACTAGTTTTAATTTGTTCAACTTTTAATTCATAATAGCCTAATTTGTTGGATGAATAAAGATACGCTTGAGGATAAAGAAGATTATTTAATGAATTTTTCTTTTTTTTTGCTTAGACTCGGTGAATCAGAGTGATACTTCCTCGTATAAGTACGGTACATAGCCAAATTTAACGGAATATTAATTCCTGAAGGGCTTGTCATAAATGACGAGGCAAGCAGGCAGCGAAGTCAATTTATAACACTAATTTATATGAGGCTTCTTTTAAATAAAGTTTATACTTCCTTATTGTTTGCGATTTCGCTGAAAATGAGTCTGATTGGTATTCATTCGTATACCTAACTGATGTGACTTAAGCTTTTGGTATCCAGTTGTTGACCAAAAGATTGTTACGAAGTTTATTAAGTGAGAATCATGATATCCTATAGATGGACTTTGGAGTCCTGTTCCTTCACGGAACCCTCTGGTGCTCACGGAATTCCCAAATACCGGTTCATACAAAATCTTCACCGACTAACTACATAACGTTATTACTCCTGCTTATTACTACCTTACCATACACGTAATCGATTCCCAATTTCCCACATAAAATCGATGGTATTCCACAAGTATCGATATCCAAAACTCGAAAAGTCTGCAGCATCATTACGAACTTTGTACTCATCTTGGCATTAGACAATTCACACCTACGAGGTCAGAATTAGAATTTGCATCATGAGTCACAGCAAGACGGCACCAATTAACTTGTCTTTTACGGTTAACGAAAGTGACTTTTTCTTTCTTACTCATGTTAAATTACAGTTAGACGGAAAGACCTTTGAGGTGCCGACGTGACGGGCAAAAGAAAACAACAGTAGATAAATATTAACCACCATATTGTATATGCCTTGCCGAGTCTTCTAATGAAGTTTGACCTCATAAAAGCTTTATGGTAATATTATGAGCACACAATGCTTCCGACAGGTGCCAATGTTCGCTGATTCTTGATGACATGAAGGCTTCGTCGTGTTTATAATCCACTTTCACCAATTAGTGCTCACCTACATCGACTATTGTTTGCAGATTGTCCGAAGCAGCAGGCTATTAAGCTATTATTTTAGCATATAAACATATTCATGACGATTGAATAAAGATAGTTAGATTTGCACATGTAAATTTATATTATAGAAAGGTGTACGCCGATAAATCATGGAGTGAGGTCATCATTGTGTTAGCAGCGATTGTAATCAGTGTGGGCAAACTGTGCTCTGATGCCTGATGGGTCAGTGAATGAGTTTGACATTCGACCTACTAATCCCGTGACCGATCGTAGGAGGATAATTAACGGCTTTAGCTTTAGGAAGTTTCCGATTAAACCTTTTGTTAGCTCCGTCGAAAGTCCTACAAAATCTTCGAAACGTCGAGCGTTGTGGAATATTCAGAAAAATGTACTCTCGAGACTAACGTGCTCTTCTGTTATCTTAATTCATCGTAAGCAGACTATTAAGTACTGAGCAACAATATTTGAGTACACGGTTTGATAATACGGGAACGGGTGTTGTTATATGAATCGTTAATTTTGGTGGTATACTTTACAGTGCTTATGATGGGCGATATTATGCAGTTAACTTAACATAATCTGTTAAGATATTCCGTTGGCAATTTCAATTTTGTTCCAATACTGGTAAATATTAATGCTCTTTAGCTGCGCGAGCCACACCTTATCCTTTAATGTCCCCAACTTTCGATTTCGCCTCCGTTTTGCTTTCTCACATCCCAAAATGGCAAAAACAACGGTATCAGATCAAATCTTTAAATAAAATTTTAGAGAGTGTAAAGTTTTACAAATACAGCTTTTATTGTAATATTGGTGCACCTTATATGGTGTGTCGCGAGAGGTCAAGATCGATACGAGATAAATATCCACAGTTTAGTAACGCGAACTTTTAAAAACGTATTGAGAAATTTGTTTTATTAGGTCTGTCGCCACACGCCATCCAGGTGTTAACTTTAAGAAGCTTATGATCCTAAACGAGGCCCGTTTTATTAGGCCGATTGTTGTTTTCAAGAGAGACCAGATGTTGATGTAGCCTTGAAAAAGTATTTTGGATATTCAAAACATAATGACAACGACGGTGAAGGCTTGATGAAAACTACTCTTGAAGAGAACCTTCTTTTTTACAAGATTGTGATGTTGAATTTAATTAAGATACAAAATCAATAAAAACCAATTTCTACACGACCTCTGGTTATCAGGTAGTTTATGAACGTAACCTCCTAGGCCAGGGCTGATGATGTGTAGGTTCGGTTCTCTCACAAAAGTTAACGGTTGACCCCGAACTAGGTCTGTTGTGAATGATAAGGCACGCGTTACGCATTTTGTTACGAGGTCAAAGTCATAGATCTGATCAAGGTTACGGGCCCTTACCTGGCGGTGTGACTGGCCGAAACTTGAGTGCCGGATTAAAGGTATACTTTTTAACAAGTGTTTTCCATACCTTTGGTGAGTACTTTTGGAATACATGATATTTTTTCTCAAGAGCTTCTTGAACACCGAGTTTTGAGATGATTTCGGAAAAGAACACGATTACTATTTTTTTTTTCTGGAATAAGTGTTGATGATGGAAAGATTCAGACAGTTGAAGGCAGACAGAAATTGACAGGGTGAAAATTGAAGCTTTTTGTAGGCATTACTGCAGTTATAGGACGGTAGCAAGTGCCACAATTGACACACTATTTCCTTGCTTTTCCATATGGTCTACGGTCATTTCTTACCCGTGTACACAATGCGTAGCAGTAATGAGATGATCCCTGGCGACGACAGTGGCTCCGCAGATGACTTTCCCGTCCCTCTTCAGGGCCGCCAGCCAGGGGAACTCGCCAGGAATCACCGCCTCGCCTCCAACTACACGCGCTCCTCTAGCCACCCCACACGCTGAAACATAATGTGAACCACTTAAGATCCCATTCAAAGTGTTACTTGGAACTATGGAACAAATGATAGCCATCGGTAATACTGTCACAGAAGTAATTAAAGAGAACTTGTGGTCCCGCCGTTTTAATTTTAACAACTATAATAGTGTTGCCTTATTAAGAGGTTTCTCTCTTTGTATTGTCTCGCGAAAGTTTGAAGATGAAAAATTATATATCTTTCGCAATACATTATTTTCAGTATTTCTATTTCTATATACTATTTTGCACTGGGATCGTTATCCTTTAAATAATAATTTTATCGGACTGATTATTTATAGAAAACCTTGCAACGAATGAAAAACTTATGGGATGTTTACAGTAGCAAGAATGAATAAATAATCTTGTTGTTGTTTGTGGCAAAAAATATTTTCTGCTTAAAAGAAGGCATATAGAAAATAGAAGAAAGCAAGATTAACTTTATGAAATCCTGGATCTGTGCCTTACTAGGGTGTCAACAAGCTAAATAAATACCTATATTTGTTAGACCCTTCAGAATTTAGAACCGCAGATGGGTATTTACTTTTCAACTTTCTGTTTATATTCCGAGCTTGTCTTAGCCAACAGTCTGTGAGGTCGGTATTGACGCGCTAAGTTACGCGTTCTTCGTTTAAAAGGTCACGTCGTAATCTATTAACCTCTTCGTTAATGGACTTTTTGTATATGAGTAGGATGACCTAAGGATCTTGCGTGGATGAAAGTGGTAACTGTTAATTGTCAGTACGAAAATAGTACTGTCTATGGTAAGCGACATACTAAAGAAATGTGGAAACTAAGATCATAACTTTACTTCTCGTAGAATTTTCAAGGCAAAACAGCCAGAATTTGTTAAAATGTATTAAAATAATATCTAAAATAAAACGTGAGAGTGAATCATCCTTCTATCTATAATAGTCTATCAATTTAATTGACCTTCAAAACTTGCTTATTATTGGCCTATTTACAGTACTTTTATCTGATTCCAATTTCGATTTTATATTCGACTCTTTATAAGTTTAAGAGGCGAAGGCGTGCTTCCGATATGATTTATAACATGAGAAAGTGCTGATATAATTATAATTAATGTTCTTATTTTAATTAACTATTCGAGTCATTAAACCAGCCCATGTTAATTTGAGGTTTTGCTCCAATTTCCAATTAGTATTTAAGTCAGTTGGGCTTTATTGACTTGTATTAATAAGGGTGTTTATTAGTATTTGTATGACGTCATGTGGTGTTTTTACCTTGTCCCTAGATCTCCTATTTTCTATTAAAGGAATACATCCTTTACTATTTGTATATATGGAAACTATTTTATTTCATTATCCTTTGAGATAGAAGCAGAATCTAATACTATCTACAATTTTACTAAATAGATGGGATTTACATTTTCGTTGACTAATCTAACCTGTTATATTTTTATGTTATGGTTTAAGATTCTGATAATTTTACCTTTGTTCATTTGTAGTTAAAACTTTTGCATTTTGAATGCATGAATGACCCCGCTTGTTGTTACAATAAGTACGTATTTCACGGTTTAAAAAAAAAATCGTTTGTTCGCAAATCAGGATAATTTTGTTTGAACAAAAAAATAATGAAAGATGTCAACTGTCCAAATTAATTTACTAGGTGATGTTTTTTCCAATATTACATTAAAATAATCAACCATTTCCTGTTTTTTATACTTTTGGAATTTCCAGTATTTAACAAGAAGACTATTTGACTACTGACGCAATAACTTCAAAGTTCAATGTAAAACATTTTCACTTTGAATAAATATTAATTAAGAATATTTAAATTTAGCGCACAAACGCTGATTAGCATAATACGACGCAGTGTTAGTAAACAAACATTGGCGCCAAAATGCTCTCGTTCACAACGTGAAGGTACCTACTATCTATTATTAATGTTTGCAACATTTTACTGCGCATGCATTTTCGTTACTGCACGAGCATTCCATAAGTACGTACAATCGGAAACTGGGTCGCGATCAAAAGGCGATAAAGATATTATGCCTTTTTCTTTAGCCTCTTTTTGCGCGGTACGCGAGGAATTCGGAGGCTTTTAGGGCAAACTTGCGGATGTAAGTAATTGTTAATTGGGTGCAACACACATTAATATCATGAATCCGAGACGGCCTTACACATCCGGACCTCTCAACATAATTGTGGGAATATCTCAGCTGTTTACTGCTGGACATAGCTTGTACGAGCAGCGAGTGAGTGGCTGCACTCTCTAAAAGCACTTCAAACTATTAGCACTTATTTTATGACATAACCCCAACTGAAGTAATGCCTATTGAATAAGACATAAGAAATTAAAAGTTGTGTATGAATATCTACGACTTGTCACCATAAATAAACTTACTTGCTTCCGACTTTGCAATGCTACTTATGAAACGAATATTGATTCTTTATGGATATAAATAATTGATTCTACTCACCGAGCAAATTTAGGGGAAAATTATTGTATTAAAAAAAGCACTTAAGTATTGTAATTCCCACAGGAGGGCAAGGTAAAAATAAATTTCCAAAATATTTTGTAACCGATCACTTCACACAAACACCAAAATTATGAAAACTGCTGAAACAGCTGCTGTAACTGTAAGAAGTAATAGTTGGGCACTCACTGCAGGGCGTGCAAGCGGTGGCGGCGGCGACGGCCGCGAGGAAGCAGAGGACGCGCAACATGTCTGACGGAGTCACAGCCCACTCTATAGTCAGGGGGAGACGCCGGCCCAGCTATTATAGGCCGTGGGCGGCGCCTCCGATAAGGCCTCGGGGCCAGTGTGACAGACCAGATCAGGCCAAGTTCACGGCAACGCGACGACTGAGCGAGTGACGGCGGCCGCTGCGTCACCCCACCCGCTCGGCCGCTCTGCCGGCACCTCGCTCTCCGACTGTGGAAGGACCCGCGGATTAGATAATGACCTTGAAGACATAGACCTGATTGACCAACTCATCGCAGCGCCTTAGCTTGACATTTTTGAAGTGTTCTACTTTTGATAATGGCGTGCGCTAAGTTAGTTTGCATATTCACCTCCGGTGCAACGGGTTGCGTATTGTGTTACGTTACGTCACTATTTGTTTGAGTTGTGTTATTGCGTCCGTGTATAAGCAAATATACGTCAATAATATTAAATTTAGTTATCTTAGTAATTTTGGCTGTAGTTCATACTTAATCGATCTATGTGAAATATGTGAATAAGGAGGTTTTCATTTCAGCGCGAATTTACTGCAAATGTATTCTGTATCGTCGTGTTTGTAATCATTATTAGATTCGATCGGTGAGCCTCTCGCAGGCATGCGTGGCCAAGAGGCAAGCCCCTTCTTATAGATGCACAATACGACAGAAAGGCGACCATTCACGTGCGTCCGGTAGCGGGAAACAAAGTTCCGTAATTAGTTGCGTCACTTTGGTACTCGGTCATTAATTAATAGGGGCACGCCCCGAATGTACCACAGGTCCCGTTGCATTCCTTATGAGCTCTCAGTAAGGTACATCATAATGAATGGATCGCCTTTACGTACAATTACTTTAATTGATCGCATCGCATTCTTGTCTGGGTTATCACGATGCGGCGCGTCGCCGCCGTGTGGCCCCAAATTGAGTTAGCATCCCGAGCTGCACTTTTTTATGTCATATTTTATGGCGTGCTAAAAAGATACCTTCGTGTCTTCTGTTCTGTATATGTTTATACATTGGAAACATGATCATAAATATGCATGTGTGAACTTTGTGTCTTGCGTCGCCTAGTTTAACATATATTTCGAATGCGTCTCAAAATAACCTGGTATTTGGGTATTGTGTGTATAGAAAGGATGTCGTGTCGGTGTCGTCCGCGAGTGGGTCGCGTACTGCGCATATCCTTGCAGAAAGTCGCGTATGTTATGCAACGTGCATTTAATTTCACCCGCTGTTGGATGGCTCGAGTGATTCAATTTAATTCTTTTATATTTGGGCAATCTTGCTCAACTCGTTACGTAATGTAAGGATTATCATGTTGTATTTTGAACGTTTTGCAATTTTTGATATTTCGGAACAAACACTGGTACAAAGGAGTGCCGGCGACCAGCAGCCGTCAAAACAACAGGACGGCGCGCGGCGCCATTATACTTGCTTGTTTACATTTTGCTGTGGAATAATACTGTAATTGATATTTTGATTTATCATGTGCGTAAAGCCAGCATGCGTGAATACCGTTGTGGAGATTTATTGTTTCTGTAATGATTAGTGTCTGTCGGGACAGGAGGAAATATGATATTCACTTTAGGTAAATAAATAGAAAAATATTTTCAAACCTTCACTGTTATCATATGGGAAGTTTGTTTAACATTGATACATGAACATGACCATACCACACCTGTCTTTATCAGCTGCGTAAGACTTCCGTATTGAGAGGTATTCCTAGAGAGGTCTAGACAAACATTGGTGACCTTGTGACTGTTTTTGAAGGTGAGTTTCATGGAAAGAGCCGCGTGGAGTGAGGATCTGTGCAACGGTGTCAAGGGGACGGTGCCACCCGTATACAGATAACGATGCACACCTACTAAGCGTCATTATAACACGTTACCATTGTAACTCATCTCATTTTTCACTTCAAATGACATTTACACTTGGGAATGTAGATAGGATTGTTTATACTTGGACAAAGGTGCTGTTTTTTTTGGGTAATCTATTTAAAGTGTTAATAGGTAGTTAAGCTAGTTTTATTTGACGTGACAGCTCAGCTTTTTTTCGTAAAGGGCATTGATAGGAATCCAACAAATATTGCATTAAATAGATAAGAAATGTAAAGTTTAGTTAGCTTTATTCAGGAGAGCTGAACAATCACTTTGGTTTGTGAAAATAACGATTTTAGGAGTTTTGTTCTTGAAACCACTTAATTTCTGAATTTGCAATAATAAACTATAACAGATTGATTAGTTCATCTAAGATAGAATAATAAATCAAAATAAAAAGGTCGTTTCGTAATTTAAATTTATTTTTCCTAGAAAATCGCTCATTAAAAACAAACTAAAATAAAAATAAATCAACTTACGGAATTACGTATTATACTAGATCATAGCTACTGGTAATTCCATAGTGTTATATAATTCTATGGATTTAGAAACTTCGCGATACTTACCAGTATTTAGATATTATGAAAGTTAATCACTTTCTTGTCTTATTTCGTCATGCAGCTATTTTTATTTATTTGTCGCGTTACCTATTTCAACGCTTTCTCTTAGTTTTATTGTGAAATCTTATTTCTTTTATTTTTTTAAATACTTTCTTAGCAAAAATGTAACATTACTTTGATTTATGGGAGATAGATGCTCGTACTGCGAATCGAATATTTTGACTGCTTTTCGTGGCAAATAGAAGGAGTATATTTCCTCATCAATTGGTTGCTGATGATGAAGTTTGGAAGAGGGAAGTAACAAAATCATTTTGGAAAAGTTTCTCCGGAAAAAAGTCTCTTCCCCGGACACTAAGGCAGACCCATCCAGTTGAGAAAGCTTTGTATTGTGCTATCATGCTTCCATCATACAATAATAACACTTTTTTGTCGGCCCTCAGTCATCTTAACTCACACTCACAAAAAAGTCATTTTTACTGAAAACTCGAAAGAATCTTGATAGGAACATTAGTAACAAAAGGTTTATCATATTTATTGATGTGCCTCCATATCTGAGTAATAAAGTAATGCCTATGCACTGGCTGGCGGGCGGCGCACGATGCGCACGCGCAGCCGTGGCCCGGTATCGGCCTGCATACTTTTTGACCATGTAATGTTCCACTTTTTGATTACATTGAATTACGACATATTTAAGGGCGAACACGGAACTTTATCTTTTACAAAAGAAAGGTGTGAGGTCCGTCCGCTTTGAGGGTAAAAGGGTTTTGAACATGCCTTATGTAAGCAACGACAAGCTTGGTGATCGATAGTTATTACTTGCAGTGCTGTATACCAGACAAAAACAATTATTTTACACAACAGGGTAGTGGCAAAGCAAGAGAGGTAACGGTCATAAATTATTAAATGATGCAACGGTTTACTCACGCGTATTTATCGGGATAGCCCGACTAGTTTCGGACCCAACCGGAGTCCTTAATCATGATCACGATAGTTATTATAAAAAGGTCATAAATTAGTTTGTGATTAGCTTCGCGAGGCCGACTCGCACTTGACTGCCTTTTTTAAAAGTAGATAAGGCTATTGCACATGTGGAAGCAAAACGCCCAAGATTATGCCCCCTTAGTTTGTCAATAATATTAAGACTTGATGTTAAGTAGGATTTGCAAGTGAATAAAGTAAATTCATGACTGGAACTAGATTTAGTGCATTGCATAAGTTAAGCTTCTTAGCAATGTTAGCTTGTAGCTTAAAATGGACAGATTTACCTATTCTGCATTCCACTATAGAAGCTGCATTGGAGTTCAGGTTTACTTGTACTAAAAGCAAATTTTTAATAATTTAATTTAATATCTACATATATTACATCGTATACCTACAATGCCGCAGGTCTAGCAGAAATTCTGAAGGAGACCTTTTTTTATTTAACCTTTTTTTACGAAACATGTTATAAACGACTTTATAAATAATAGTCATTCAAACTTGATGAAATTTGTATGGTACAAAATGACAGCTATTTCACGTTAAATTAAAAAAAAACTACCAAATCAGTTCATCGAGTTCGAAGTTCCGAGGTAACCAATAAAAAAATCTCGACTCATTTAGAACCTTAAATTAAAAAAAAATCAACCAAGTCGGTTCATCCAGTCCAAAGTTCTGAAGTATGTAACCAATAAAAAAAATATATCGACTTACTGAGAACCTTCTCCTTTTAAAGTCGCTTCAAAACAAATAAGGATGAAAGACAATGTAATATTCCTTGATAAATCTTGAATCCAGTAACATATCATATCCCAAACACGTCCTATATTATGTCAGGGACGTACATAAAATACAAGCTTACTTATTGATCCCTCTCAATAAGTAACTTGGGAAGGGTGTTGCAATTCTCACGATGGTAATCAATTATTACTTCGCTCTTCAATCGATAGCCATTCCAATCCGATAGAACTAACAAACGGTCCAAAACCCACTTATACTGTAAAGTCCAAGAAACTGAAAGAGCATGGATAAAATTGTCACAAAATCAATCTAGTTTTTATTTCATGTTGTCCGTTTTATCTGGAACTTTTATAAGCTTAGATAAATAATATAACCACTCTAGTTGCGCGGTTCTAAAGTACCAGTTCAATCTAGAATAACCGGCAAGAAATCTTTTTTATAAAATAAAATATTCTATTACATTGTTATGTACCTATGTATGGAATTTTGACAAAGACAATCATGTAAAACTTATTGGGATATTTTACCAATATACTTATAACCAGCATATCGTACGAGGAACAAAAAAAAAAACAAAAGTTAAATTGGTAGTTCAAATCAGTCTAAATATCTTATCCATATACTTTTGTGGATTTTGAGTCAACGATATAGTCTCGGGTCGAGTCTGGACGAAGCTGGCTTGAAAAAGGGGAGGAGTCCAGCAGCGCGAGGACAAAAGCTGCGGATGATGATGATGTTTTTGTTTGAAGTTATCTAAATCTAGTACATTTATTATTTCATCTTTCTCTTGAGAGTTGCATGTCCTTAGAGTTTTCTTTAAACAAATCCGGTAAGAGATGTCCTCCAGGCGCAGTCAGACTCAAACAACAAGTATACGAAACAACGGAATCTTGTTTAAACAAGTATTGAATTTATTGTTGTCTTCGAATCCTTCGATACAGTCTGTTTGGCCTAGTTACAATGTTCTTATGTTCATTTTGGCGCCTGCTCATGTAGAAAGGTAAGGGCATTAATGTACAAGAATCGACAGATAAAGTTACCACGAAAGTATGTAAGTGACTGGGTTGGGTCTCAGAAACCAGCCTGTTTTATTCTCTCCCGCATTATATTTTGTGGATGGTTTGAATAATGTTTTATTGTAAGACCGGTAGTTGAGGCATGTTTTTCCAATGTGGTCGTCTTTTATTTTTTAAGTACAGTTAATTTGATGGTGTCCTGTTTCTGATGCCACAAGGTCTCGACGTCCTGTTGTGGTTGCAAGGACTTCCTATTTCAACAGTCGCGTGTGTAGGCTTAATTCAAGATTAAACTGTAGCCCAAGTGATATTACGTTGAAGTATAGCTTTATGAACTTTAGATATATTAAAGGGGACTTTCCATAAAAATTCGTCGTCTGTTTTCCAACAAGTCATGGATTTTTCTTAGAAAATAATTATACTCTAAGAATTGATTTTAAAATAAAAGAACACGTTTTAATAAAAAAATCTCGAATTTAGGAAATATACAAAAGGACAAGCAGCAATGATTGAAACAAATACATAATTGTCCTCTGCATGTATCGAACCCGCATTACATCGCGCACATTGGTCGTTAGCATGATGACCACTGAGCTATCCGTGTAATTTATAATACCGCTCATAAAATACGGGACTCCCGTTATACAACACGTAACTGACGAGTTCGGTTCCTCAGTTATTTGCGGTTTTGTTTATAATTGTAAAAAAAAAACTATACAAGGGAATATGGCTGTGGAGTTGTCTCGAAGAGAATGCAACCTCCTTAGTCATTTAAAAAAGATTTGTACGTTCATAAGTATTGCTGTTTGGTAACTTAAAGGCGCTTTGAAAATGCCTGCCGAGGGATATTTAGCAAAACAGTCTGCTGTGAATAGTTTTGTAAAATATAAATTCACTTCCAAAAATATATTCGATTTTATTTTGGAACAACATTAAAATTAAAAGTGTTTTCTATGATGTCATTTGACAATAAAGTTACTTTCTGGTTTCGGAGTATTTTAATAAAAATGAACATGTAAAATTTAAAATGACCATTATAGTAAGCTTATGTTTTGAATCTGAATACTGTTAACTAGGTCACCAGATCATCACATCTAAAGCCTACAAATTCAATTACTGTTAAATTTAATTTATGCGCATTATCTTCGTAGATCGGAACATAATTTTTTTTAATTCTTTAAAAAAAGGAACCAGGTTCTCAGGTCTGAAAAAAAACCTAACTGGTTTATCCACTTGGCCAAATATTCCCGAAAGGGTTGAAATTATATTAGCAACAAGAGTTCAAAATTGCTTATAATAATGATAAAAGTGACTGACTGTGCATTTGTTGATGATTACAGATTATGCATACTGTAGATAATTAAGGGAATAATACGGACCCTTACATGACGCCCTTATTAACAATCATATTTACAAACTGGCTGATTACGAGCACATAACCGTTGCATCTGAGTTGTGCAATAAACATTATGAATAACGAGGCATCAGTCACAATAGCACGTAGGTATCTATTAGGATCCCTCATGATTCGCTAATGCTTCTAATTACACCATTAAACAGATAATAATTCCATAAAAATTACAGAAAATCTGTTATGGTATTTGTGACATCGCAGGTGGGTTGTTTATAAGTGGTTGTGCGGGTGTAGGACTTGCATACGGTGGTGAGGACTAAGTGGAGCGCTGTGGAGAAAGTGCTGGCTTCGGCTCTGTCTGACTCCGATCTGTAGTGTGTACACAGGCAGGCGTCTCGTCACCCGCCTTTCGTCCTCCATCCATCCTCCAGTGAGTTCCTAATACTATTTAACCTTGAATTTAACCCGTGCTGTGTGAAGTGCTTGTGATAATTGATAAAGGTTTGTATTCAACATTTAATTAATTATTTTCCCAAAATTCAGTTTGTAAACAGGAAAATAGATAGGTATATATGTATATTGTTTGTGACCCGCATATGATTATGCAGTAATTGACTGTATTCATTACTGGAATATAAGGTTTTTTAATTTGTGGTTGTGTACTAGTAAATATATATTATCTATAGGTATAATTTTAAATAATCGAACCTTTTATAACTTGTGCACTGACCCTACGAGAACAGCGGTTACATTTAAAATGGTTTAGGGATAATAACATTAAAATCTCACAGCTATATAACAAATCCCAGATAATACTCAAACAGATATGTACAGAATAATAATCATTATAATTTAAACCTTTTTAAAGTAGGTACATTCTAAACAAAGTAATTAGTAATTCAGATTGAATTAAATACTCCTTTCATTAAAATATTTTTAGAAGTGGTTCTTTGACCCAACACAGTTGCTCATTTTTATACAATAAAAAAAAGGAAATCGATCACTGAGCAACTAGAGTTAAATAAAACACTTTCATTTCCGTCAAATTGTCCGGGAGCAGGAAAACGAACGACTCTCTACTAGCCGCTAGAGCCACGGGAACCGCGTTGGCGAGTTTGGCGATGCAGCGCGCATACCAAGCGGGAAATTTCAATGTTATTCTATCACTTACCATTCAAGATTATTTATAGCCGTTTCGATTAGGTTGTAAATGGATTTCTACCGGCTAGCGAAGGACAAGATACCTTTAAGGTTCCTTCAGTGGCTGTTTCTAGGAATCGTTTTGATTAGTGGGCAAGTCGGTGTTTTGACCCAAGCATTTTACTTTAAGGCTTATCTTTGTTCGGGATTAAATAGGACTGAATCAGTGAATTTACTAAAATAAATAATTTTAAATAAGTTTTATGCCCACTTCGCCGAAGGCTCGTGCGGTGAAAATGTAAGCAATCATTAATGTCAAAGTTCGCGACCCGAGAATTATAAACAAAAAATACAATCAACCAACGTTTAACCCAAAAATATATTCAAATTTAAATTCTTAACTTTCTTTTCATTGACCAGAATAAACGAGCAACTCGTGCGACATTCAAACATCCTTTTAGTAGCTTGGGCTACCGGCGCGCCGCCGGCGCCGGCCCTTAGGGTCACGTGACACGAGCGGTCAACGCAAAAAACAAATGATATGCAAATGCGATCTTGATGAGATGAGTGATCTCAAGTTAGCGGTACATCGGCAAACGCTGGGAGCAGCGGGTTTTTGACCCGGTTACACCGTGTCCTTGATTCTGCTTTAATGTTATCAGCAATGCAATCTCATTGGAAACTCGATTATAATACTCGAATAAGATTAAATTCAGCGTAAATGTGACACCAACATACTTTGCGGTAATGTCTTCGCGGTTATTTTAAGATTGGCCTGGATTCATGACGTTGTTATGGTGTTGCGGAACTGATTCGGGAATTACCGATATTGGGACCTTAACGGGCCTTTGCCAAATGTGGGAAGTATTTTAGGGTACCAGTTTTTTTGGTTATTCCACAAAGTAAACAACTAGCGTTTGCATACCCGTCTTAAGCCATTTTGAAATTGCGACATAATAAGTAGACCCAGTAGATTTTCCACACTGGTTAGGCAAATTTATATTACAGGTCATGATATAATTGTTCTATAAATACCCTACATTTAAATTCTAGGTTCCACAATGAATCGGGCATTACTATTAGTGTGCCTGATAGGCGCCAGCTGGTGCCAGTCAGCTAGTGTCGCTGAGCCTAAGGAGAAGGAGAAGGGTTTTATCGACTGGATCAACAACCTACTGGGCGGCAGCAGCACGACCACCAGCCCTATTATCTCGAATGAACCACCACCAAACTGCCCTGCTTGTCGTAAGTAGTTTTATGATACAAATATATCTGTGAAAAGTACAATAACTATCATGGCTCATGACGCAGCCTAGTTATGAAAAGACAGACAGCGGAGCCTCAGTAACAAGGTTTCATTTCTTCCTTTTGGGTGAGGGACCCTAAAAAATAATTTTAACTTCGGAGTACCTTGATCTGCCATTTCCTGAGGTACCTGAAACTTCTTCTGCATGTTTCGTTGATTTCAAATCAATATTAAGTTGATAACAAAAGGCAGGCCATTCGTCTCGTATCTAGGTCGGGATCATCAAACGGCAGCTTCCCAAAAATCAGAGCTTCGAAACTATAATAAAGATATAACTTATCTTCTACTTTCCAGAATGTGGTATTGCACGAACAAAACGTCGTATCGTGGGAGGGTACGAGACTAAGGAGCGCGAGTATCCCTGGATGGCCATGCTCATGTATAACGGCAGGTTCTTCTGCGGAGGATCCTTAATCAACGACCTGTATATCCTTACTGCCGCTCACTGCACCGGGTATGTTACCAAAGAGGTGGCATATCACCGCCTCCTTAATTAAATACTTATGGAAGAGAGAAAACAGCTCAACATCCTTTTCACTTGCACTTTTGCAACAGACATACTGTAAAAGTTGATGGTAGATCCCAAGTTCAATGAAAAATACTTTCAATTAAAAAGGATATGGTTCAAGCCTCGGATACAATACCACACTGCATCTGATGGTTAATACTTAATACTGTATCTTTTTTTTTACTATATTTTGGAGGTACCCCAAAATCCATAGATATGAAAATAGTTTTAGAACAGCTAGCTTTTAACACAGCACAAAAGCAGCATCTGTTTACAAAATGTTGCCAACACAACAGTATTGTGACAGTCCCAGTACCACTCATTGGTTAGTTATTGCCAATTTGTTTCTAGTTTATATCATAGCTTTGTATAGGCAATGGTAATGAACCGTGCAGTTGGCTCTACGCCATGCCTCTTGCATAGCTATACGCACCTGAATGTCTGATCTTGATGAAAATATCCATTTGCATGCTATCAATGTGATTTGATTTTCAAATCACCACTTTTACGATTTTAGAGCACCTATAGAGAATGAGGATTCTTGTCTTGTTGCTTTACTTTCTTTTTTATGTCAGAATAAATACTTTAAAGTTAAATGTTGATAGCCTTTGTCTCCTAACTCATTAGCTCTCCCCACAGCATCTAAATCAAATTTATCTGTAGAAATTATCTTAATAATTTGTCAGTAGTTCTGTCAGGGAATATTGATAACTTTTCAAAATATAAAAAGAACCTCCTTATTTTGAAGTGGCTTGAAAACAAAACACTGTCTTCCATAGGTACCGTAAAGAGCGCATCACCGTTCGCCTGCTCGAGCACGACACATCCAACCCCAACGAAACGAAGACCATCGATAGGAGAGTGTCGGCTGTCATACGTCATCAGCGCTATAATCCAGGAACTTATGATAACGATATCGCGCTCATGAGGCTTGATGAAAGGGTAAGTTATTTTGAAGAGTTTCAGAATTTTTCTTACCTGTAGCTTTAGTAGCCTTAATATGAAAGTTGCAGTTGTGCCATACACGAGAATAACTGAGAAGACATGGTTTGGAGTTAGACACTAAGTTATTTGTATGAATCAGATGAATGGTTGGTTCAGTATTAAAGAAATAGAGCGAAATGACCGAATAGCGCGGATAGCGCCGTCTTCTTTATACAAAGGAACAATGCGGTTTCGCGACATGATAAAGCATCATTTCGATAATGGTACATAGTTAGCATTCTAAAGATCCGACTGATAGTCAAGAACTATTTGTTTTGATGATAAATTGCGTGCAATCAAACATGAAACCAAACTTTCCCGTTCGAATTCCTCATCGCTAACGAATTTCTTTTACTTACACTTTCGGCTAAACCATTACGGGGTATTCATTTCAGCTTAACATATCTGCGCATAGATTGGGGAAATAGTTTGCTTAATCAAGCAGCGAGACCGTCAAGAAATATTTATCAAATGGAAATACTTAGTACTTAGATAGTTGATGCCTTAAGGTGATGAAGTCCTTTGAGCTTAGGATGGCAATGCATTTGGGCTGAGAATTTAAATAATTGTCCCGTCTTCAGGTGGACCTTAGCAACGCTGTAAAGCGAGCCCGCCGCGATGAAGACTCAAGTTCGACTAGTACAACAGAAGCAGCTACAACGCCAGCAGAACAGCAGCCTGATGACGTCAGAGTTCGTCCTGTGTGTATGCCGACTGGCGGACTGTCGTACACCAGTCGCTGTGGGGTCGTCATTGGATGGGGTGTCACTGACGAAGGAGGTTCTGTCTCTAATACGTTACAAGAGGTAAGTAACTAAGTAAGAACTTTGTTGATCGGTTTTAAAAAGCAAGAGTTTCAGTGGAGGTTAGAATATGCCCGAAGAAAACTTCATAATAATTGTTGCAATTGCAAAACGTATGAGCGTTGAATTTAATGTAACTACTTACCTACTTACTTCAAAACAGATTCTAGGCAAAAAAGTAATCAATCAAATAAATTATAATTTTTATCTAAAGCATCTTTTAAACATAATTATCAAAATACCTATATGAATGAGTTTCCATGACGTCGTTCAACCAACAACGGTCTATGAACTTGTGGATATCCGAGCCTTTCTTAACAGTACCTAATCTAGTATTTACTCTATCTCCACAGGTGAAAGTACCCATTGTATCGAACACGGAATGCAAGGAGCGTTCGTATGGTCGGAGAATCACAGAAAACATGATGTGTGCGGGCGAGCCAGATGGCGGCCGCGACGCCTGTCAGGGAGACTCCGGCGGACCACTGCATGTCTTCAACGAGACCACCGAAAAGTACCAGGAAGTTGGTCAGTAAATACTAGAAACTTTAGTAGGAAAATAAGTTCAAAAGCTCCCTTTAACGTTCGGTTTTAGAGCTATGCTAAACAACGGAATGTGATGATGTAATAATAACCTCCCGTCCGACGAGCGGCCTTCTGCACATTGCATTTTTTATTTATCAGCTTATCTTTAAAGTTACCAGCAAGATATGAAGATAGATGACCCGTTTTAAAAACATGTAAACAATTAAAGATCTGTTATTTTACTTCACGTCGACAACATAAATAAGAACTATTAATTTTCTGTAGCAACCAGATGTCTTGTTCTATGTTGTCCGTTTACAAAATCAATTTCGAACTTTTTCAAGTTCTGAATAAACAATTCCTTGATTTCCAATTCTATACCACGTGCGTTAGACGTAGGTACTGACTATTGACGTCACTATATTAAACTTTAATGTCTCACGTTTCAGGAGTCGTGTCCTGGGGCGAGGGTTGCGCAAGGCCTGAGAAGTACGGCGTCTACGCCCGAGTCAATCGCTATCTAACATGGATCAAGAGCAACACAGCGGACGCTTGCTACTGCGACTAAACGCGACTGTACCGAGGACTGGAAGATCACATGCAAAAGTGATGCGACAAAGTATTAAGAGGCTCCAGTGTTAAGACATAATACAGTGGTCAATAGATTTAGAGTTGTGGAGATTAACTAAGGGCCCCGTCACACTAGCGCCACGTTGCTTCAACTCATTGAATGTCCAAAGTATCGCTATTGTGAAGGGGCTCTACGTAAAAATGTGCCTGTTATTTTAATCCTCTTGGCAATTGTCTAGATATATAAACTAGATGTCTTAAACATTGCATTTAAACATAAGTTTTATGATTAGTTTACATAGCATTTTCCAGTTGGGAATAATGATAAGAAATATTTAAAGGAGCAAATTTTATTTTTTTAATAATTTTCTTAAACAATAATTTGTATCTTTGTCTCCTTACTTTTGTATTTGTTATACTATAAAGCTCTCTGTTTAAAATATTATTTATTAAAATAAATTAAACTAAGTTGAAGACAACTGATGTATTATTTAAGTGTAAAAATGTCAAGGGAACCAACTAAAAATGAAAAGCAAATAATTTTAATGTTAAATATATTTAAGTAGGTATTATGACAAAATTCCAAAATAAGTTACATCTATTTAATTAATATTATTAAAATATATATGAATTCTAGTCTACCCCGGATACATCATATAATACTTAGAGATATTGAAACAGTAAGTCCAGGTCCACAAGGAAAAGCCTATGAAAATTTGAATAAATATTGTTGCAACTGGTTGTAAGTACATTGAGCATATTCTATGTTTGGCTATAATATGACATTAGCACATGTTTGTCATGTCATATGCAAGTACTATGAAGTTATCATGTTATCAATTTCAATTTATCAGTTGCTGGAAGAAAGAGAAAATATATTTGTGAATCTTATACTAATATTTGAAACTGAATTTTCTACAGATATAATGGGGGCAAAATTAATGAAAATTTTTAAATAGAGAATATAATTCAGACATGACATGTTGGTAGATGTGGCCAGGACTTGATATTTGATCCAAACCTGGTAAGCGAGGCATTCTGGTGTCAGTCCCAGTCGATGTAGAGGTCACTGTCTCTTCAATCACCTCATTGCCGTTCTTCACTATCCGCCTAGTTTCCACAGATCCATCGGGCTTTGTAACACTGGTGGTGATTATGGTTTGACAGAATGACCGGCCAGGCACCAGGTTTCCGTTAAAAGGCGCCAGAGGCGTTGTAAGCTGTGAATCTTTCTTCTTTTTGAGTAACCCAGAGATTTCATTGGAAGTAATTTTTCCATCCAAGTCAATGTCTCCTTTGACGTGTTCCTGCGTGCGGCTGTGGTAACCAGGTTTCAGGTAATAGTCTCTGATGTTACCTCCGGTGAAGTGCTCCGGCTGACCAAACTCTGGGGGCATCGGTGCAGCGTTGCTAAACGAATCAAAGGGACTGTCATGTATAAGTGCTTTAAAATCTCCGAATATGTTGCCGAAAGATTTAAACATGTCGTGCATCTGTTGGGCAAATTCTTGCTGAATATCTAAGGCGTGGTTGTAGTCGGGCATATCTGGCACATCCATCGGTTGTCTGGTGTAAAGTTCATCACCGTCATCTTCATCGTCAGAACTCCAAATCGGATTTCGAAAATCATTTCGAGGCGGTTCTTGTCTTATTCCCAAAAAGATGCGCAATTTGTCCATGAAGTGATTTGTAGCCATTGTGGGTAGAACTAGATGATTTAAAGCAGATTTTTCCAGATGTTACTGTGATTGTTTTGCTTGAGATTGATGATTATTTTATTGCGCAACAAACAAAAAATTATTCGACAGCTGTTTTCTTATTCCATTTCACTTGAATTTAGTTTCTTTATCATACAAATGTCTGTTTTCTCTTTCTATGCAATCTAGTCAATAGTTGCGTTTTGGAGAGGCGAGATGAAAATAATGCTAAGTAAATGTACCGCGTAACATTTATGGCAGGAAACGCACTCGGTAGATAAACGTCAATACTTATTTTCCGTTCGGAAACAACATAGAATGTGCCAGAAATACGAAAATAATTGAAGCAATTTAAAGAAACTTTGAATGTAAGATGTTCAGTTTTAGAAATAAAAACACCAAAAGTCAGAAATTTCATTAAATAATATAAAAAATTTATACTTATTTTTTTAAATAAAAAAGAAATAATTAGAGGTTAGTGTTTCTAAACGTAGTCCCGGTAAATATTATTGTGAAGTACAAAAAGGCAAATATTGCTCAATTATGTCGGTATGGATTTGTTACGCTGCACTTTTGTAATGTTTTTTTTCCCTAGTAGTTGTTTCATTACAAATAAACTTGTGTGACCAGATGCAAAGTAAGGTGTGTCTCGCTAGATTGTCTTCTTTGCACTTAGGAAGTTGGTGTTTTCCTATCCTGCTGTCACTTGTGACATCGATTTAGGTGACAAGTTAAGTAAACAGTACTTTGTAGATCTGGAACACTGCTGCTGTAGTTGGCAAGTAGCAGTTGGTGGTGCGGTAGATGATTGTTTAAGTTATTTATTTCTCCAATTTAATAATTCAGAAAGACGATACACATTTCCGGCAGTTCATATGCAGCGCTTAAATTATTTTTCAAATACAATTGGAAGATGACACCGTTAGTCCGGTAGAGAAATTCGTTTCGCGCAACTTTTGAGAGGTACGTTATAAATTTATTTAATTATTTAATATCACGTGTGTGAATTCGTTCTCCGAGGCGTACAATTTGTAAAATAATTAATATCCTTAAATCTGGATATAGGAATCAGAGGAAATAGTAGCAATCTGTTAGATAATTTAAATTGTGTTAAGGCGTA
Organism: Trichoplusia ni; assembly: GCF_003590095.1. NCBI lineage: Eukaryota > Metazoa > Arthropoda > Insecta > Lepidoptera > Noctuidae > Trichoplusia > Trichoplusia ni. Next base: position 2,102,926 of record NC_039485.1, read on the forward strand.
AGTTACGCCCGTCGTGCGATACATTCGGTACCACTGTAATGCATCAATTCGCATCGCTACACGCTATTTAAATTTATTTAATAATTCGATAATATCGATCACATCTTTAATTGATTTCAAGGCTGGTTTATTCTGTCAACTAGAATAAATATTTAGATTCGTGATATTTTTAGCAGTGAAGGCGGACGATGTTGTTTAAAAACCTGTTTATTAGCCGCGCGTAACGAGCTCAGTCGTGACTTGTGTTATACTTGTTGACTTGTGATAATGGAGAGTCAGTTAGAGAAGTCAGCAGCACTTATCCGCAGAAGGGGTTTGAATACTTTGAATTCTTTTTATTATTATTTATCATCAGTAAAACTATTTGTTATATTTTATTTACTAAAATATCCAGATGTAATAGGTATTGATCATTTGAAAATTATAAAAAATATAGGGTCTATGTTATACCTATACAAGCAAAAGCGAACAAGGTTGATAAAATATATTGACTGATTAACATAAATCAAAAGGTCATGTTCATTTACCTCCTTTCTTCAAGATAATACCATCATATAAATCTTGTTCAGTATAGGTCCTTATTCTGTCTTATTCATTTCATCCCACTCAATCTATGTCTGATTTATTAATGTGCTGTATAAAATTATTCAAATCAACCAGATGAAATTTATAAATTTTATATACTTACCTCCATCATGTTTAAATTAACTCAGTTTTTAATAAGCTAGTTTAGTGCATGAAAATAAACATGAGACTAATAAAAGTGATGAAAACACAAAAAGAAATCAACGCTTGTCAGCAGTTAATCAAGTTGTTATGGAACAATAAAGAAGTAATTTGTAGATTTTTATTAGTATCTACAATATGACTGGGGTATATCTTAACATATTCCACAGTCATCATCATCTCACCATGATATTATCTAACAGCCATATTTCTTGTCCAAGGCTCGTCCTTGGACAAGAAATATGGCTGTTAGATGAATGAATGTTATTGTAAGCCGCAACTCTGTTTGAAACATATTTTTATTTTCACTGATACTGAGAGATTCTGAATGTTTTGAAGTGTCCATGTCAATGTTGAATACTGATAATTAAATTCTAATTGGAATTGACTTAGTTGTGTATGCTGTGGGCCTACTCATAGCATACACAACTAAAGTAGCCATTAACTATTGGTAAAACCAACTTCTGAAAATTTTAAGACCCTGTATGAGAACTTAAATTACCTTTGATGTAAAAAGTGCATGCCTCATAGCAACCCTATGTATACATCTGCAGGGCCTGTAGCCAGGTTAAATTTCTCAAATTGACTGAATTGACACAAGAAATTGACGTCATTTTTCGTAACGAAATAATATTCCCATTCCTTTGAAGTTCGAAGTTGTCATTAGTCGAATATATTACATGTGATTGTTGCCTTATAGACAAATTTCTTTCGTAGTTCCGTATAACTCTCATTCAGGCATCTCTTATTTTATATTTCGTCTTCTGATTTTTATTTTCCAATTCCGTCGTAGCGTAACCCCGTTAAGTATTCAGCACAATGATAAATAATTCATTTACAAACACTAACAGTGCCAGGACTCGCAGTCTCTGTCGTCTTGTTGTTTAATTTTTAATATTATCTGGCATTTCCCGACTCCGTGAAGAAAACAAATGAATTTGTTTTGTTTTAACATTCATTTCTGAATGTTTTCGGAACTATTCGTCGTCTTCAATGCTTTCAAACTTTATCACAGGCAACGTCAGTTAAGGAAACAGAAAAAAAAACAATTTCGTCTAATCTTCAGGTTTAAGAATATGCTTTTGTTCTTTTTTTGTATTTAAAAACAAGTGACTAACGATTCCAATGTATAAATACCAGCTTGAGTTTTGCATCATAGTCATCAAGTAGGGCCTGCGTCATACACCCCCATTGTCGTACATATTATGAATATAGATTAGACCGTTTTTTGTTTAACGTGTATGTCAAGAATCGAATAATACAATAAATATTTATTGAGGTACGCACCACATTCCTTGAAAGGGTTTTCAAGTTCTTGTTAGACTATCCTGTCTCAAACCGCAAAATTTTGTTATGTGCAATGTGTTGATGATTCACATTGAGATCCATACTCATTGCATACAAAAGTGAACCATCTTCACAATGCAAGTACAAGTACCAATTTGTCTGTAGTCCGAGTGTAATTGTGTCAGTAGTTAATGCGTCAATGGCTTGAAGATGAAGCTATATAAAAATGAAATTGCTCTTAATACAACCTGTATTTCGGCATCACGATATCGTGATTTAGATAAGCGCAAACTCTCTACAAAGCGCGGTAGTAAAAATCCTACAAACTTTACAATCAATAACAAAAAAAAACAGTATTGAATATTCTGGCAAGAACAACTAGAAAGTGATTTTAAAAGTTGCTATTATGGCTGGTTCGCAACCTTTTTTCGTTTTAGATGAAGCGAAAATATACACCTTAGTACACTTATACACGATAGTTGAGAAGTAAAATGGCATCTAAGTACTTATTTTCACGTAACAATCAGTTTGATGTAATAGGTCTTTTATCGGACCTCCTGATCGACACAATTCTTCTGCATAGTTCTTAATCGACCCAACCTACAATCCAAAACAAGGTTAGTTGCTTATAAGTTGCTAAGAAGTAAGATTTCGATAACTTTACCCACTACCAGCGGTTCCAACAAAATTAAAATGGCATCAACCAAAATTGCTTTTTATGTACCTTTACTATTTCTGCCATAAAAACTTCGAACTGAATATTTAAGCGACTAAAATAACTTTGAGGATTAATCTATAATTAATTGTAACTGTAATTAAGTTAATTATAGAGTTAGATAAAATAAATTGTTTATTTACCGGTCTTATTACAAGCTCTACGAATTTCGTTTACCTGTGCAATATAGTCCTGATTTCCTTTTTCATAAATTATTTATAATATTATTGTTAAAGGCAAACGCACAGTTAAAACTTGTGAAGTCGAATAAAAGAATTTAATTTACGACTTCGTGACTCCAATGTGCCCATAGTTTTAGCTGGGTCAGTTACAAATAGCTATATTTTGTTAAAAATGTTCTACTATGTAGTACATTTCTACGTACTATTTAACCCATTATCTCAGTAGGCTAATGGTCAACATTACTCAGGTAGGCATTTTATTATAGTCTTCACAAAGAAGTGGGTCGGCGTAGGCATCGCAGGAATCCGATGAAATTCTCACGTCACCCCTGCGTTTTATTGAGAGCTCGTGACTTATTTCATAAGATTTTCGGTTGCATTTTTAAGTCCTTAATAAAATACTAACCTTTTTTCTCTATAAAACCCGATTGGAATTAAAAAAATCTAAAATATTCAATAAAATGTTCAGATTTAGAACTTCGAAAATGATATACATGCATAGTGGATACACGTTCCAAATACCTGTTCGTACTTCGTATATGGCTTCTACTAAACGTATTTATAATTTATACTTTATAGGCCGTTCATTTATAGGACGTTTAAATCGCGGTATGAACGGATACATTACTTCTGGGCCCAGTGTGTTTTTTTCGAATTTAATTGTATTGCGTCATGAGGACTCTTCTAGAACGTATACAATCTAGAAGCTTCTTTCTTTTCGATGTGACTCGCGTCACAGGCTATTCTTGTATTATTATCATATTTGTATGCTGTCCGTATTTTATTGTAAGCAAGGAATTTGATTACATCTATGACGTAGGTTGGAGGCGCCTTCGAGAATTTCCTCGTGTCAAGTTGTGTTTGCACTTTCACTTAAACAATCCTTATTTGAATTTCTATTAGATTGCTTTTAGGTTGAAATGCCTAGATAAACAGTGCAGTATTTCCCTACAATACCTACCTACCTTATTTTGTAAGTTTATTTGTAATCTTTCTATCAAACAAGATCGAATTTCATAAGGTTTTCCGAATCTCCTAAAGCTTTGGATAAAGGCAACGTGAGCTACGGACAGCCTCTTTATGATCTTTATGATAGCTGGTCTAGACTGTTTATTTATACAGACCTTTAAAGACATACCTTGGAGCATGACTGTGAACATTTTAAGTATATTTTTCGATAATTATTACCTCTTATGCTATCATTAGGTGTTTGTGGTAAACACAGGCCTTTGAAAGGAATTAAAAGAACGGTGTAGATCGAAGTTCGTTAAATATTCACAGCCCGGAAAGAAGGCTAATAGGAAAACTTGTACCTGCCCAATATATCGACAATATGCACATTGGTTGGCATTAGTCCTCGTTGTTCTAATATTAAAGGAGTTCATTCAGAGAGTTTTAAAATAGCAAGGAAGACATTAAAATTGCATTTTGTTATTTTTGTGAGGCTCGCATTTTTTTTCTACAATATGTATTGAAAGAAGTTAATAAGAAACAAAACCAAATATGTCTTCGGAAGCTTTTAAATCGTTGTTAAATTGCTAAACGATAATCATTATCAACACTAGAAATCGTATATCTCGTTAATTGTTAATAAACAAGTCGTACCAAACTGTTTATCAAACAATTCTCAATAAATATTCTTATTCAATGTTTACTATATTACTGCGGTTGAACACGCGCAGTGCGGGTTTACGAACACTGGGGAAAACCGAAGAAAATGAGCGTCGATTCTTGGGGTACGTAGGGCCGAAAATAATTGGAAACGAAATTCTAAAACCAACCTTATCGCTGTGTTATAAAGACCATATCGATGTCATTGGCAATCTGTGCGGTCGACTATGCATAATTTTTATTAATGTATTCGTATTTAGTATACTTATGAATTGTCGGCTGGTCGCAGTTGTTTTTGTTTTGAAAATGTAGGTAATTCACGTGTTAGGCCAGTGCAAGTCTGTTTTGGACCTTAATGTGAGCAAAATTTGTGTTCCTATTCTCTGATTTTCTGTTCAACAACAGTCCAAGAACACTTTAGAATATTGAAAGATCTGACGTCATTGGATTGCTTGTCTCTGCCATAAGTTACTACGATCTTCAAAAACCTATCGATTTGATATCAGATAAGATATTGTAAGTTTTCATTTTATAAGTTACATTTAGAGTGACTCATATCTTTAGACCGAACAATTTTTAAGCGTAAAGCTTGATAGTTGTAATGTTTGTCCTTATAAAGGAAATGACCTTTGGCGTTATACCAAAAAAAAAAAAAAGAAAGTAAGGTTTTTCTGTTTCATAATATATTTACTTATATCTAACTGGAACAATTATTATACGTATATATGTAACAGTTATTGTATTCTAATATTTCTTTAGTGGCTGGTCGAATGACACCTCAGGCACAGACAAAAAAAATCGAAACGCACTAGTCCATTGCGTGATGCCGGTCCCCATGATGTCACATTGGTTACCTTCAAGACACTAGCATAATGTAGAGACGTGCGTGTTCGACCAAACTTTTGTTTTTTATCATTAAAAAAGACAATGCTTAGGTACATAATGCAGCAAAAAGTTTCTTAGCAATGTTTAATGACGTCGTTATTATTTTGTGTTTCACGTAACAAAAATACATAGAATATTTAGTTATTTACGTAAAAAATGTGTTTTTCGCAAACTGTTTTCTAACTAAATTGTCCAATATACGGTTTTTCAAAATAAGATAACAATATTAATAACACATCACCAAAAATAAAATGGCGTTTAACATTCCAATTTTTAAATTTAGATCGCGTAGGTCGTGAAACTTCAAACATTGTTTTACCTAAATTCTTGGAAAGGGGATTTAAAAATAAATGATCGGATCGGAGACACAGAATGGTTAGTCGAAAATTGAACTCATCTAATATTTTCTTTAGAAATAAGAATCTCAAATATGTTTTTCATCTTTTATTTGTTTGCTAATGAAGTGTCACTGTGCGTTGACTGACTGAGACGACACCGCTTATTTTTATGAAGAAAACAAAATTACCCGGAAGAGTGCGAAATTACTGTGTTTAGAATACTCAACCTCTATTGACGTTCGTTGATCATCTGTATATCATAAGGCTTTTATGATGGTAGACGTTGTTTATTTGTAAAAAAACGAACTAAATATATTTATGTATATTTGAAACTATCAAGCATTTCGGCTTGCTGTGACAGCCTTTATATTATTTTGCACGGTCTACTTTATTCTGTTTTCTACGGCTATATAAATGTAAATGTTTACGAACATTCATCTCTACTACAGTCGCAATAATTCACGTGATTCTTATCAATCATACAGGATAAACAGATCAAATTAATTAAAAATACCAATATTGTACGTTAACCCTACATGCGTTTTCATATCACCACAACATCCTCAATTACGCGCATGGAATCGCAATCAAATAAAAACGAAATCATTCTTTTTAAATATCCCCTACAGCCATGCAATTTGTAAGTAGCTGCTTGTTACGGACAGTAATACATATAAACTCACAACTGTCGTTGTAATTTCGCATATTATAGGCTGTGATACGTCTGAAGCTGGGGAATTAGACATACTTAAACCACACTTGGTACATGATAGATTTTTCTTACGAGAGTGATAAAACTTGGGGCTTCGCTTTTTTCTTTATTTTTTTTTACGCGCGGATTCGATTTTTTTGTTGCAGTTTGCCATTGGTGGTGGTTGGTGATTAATTGTTAGATACTGATACTATACTGGTAATAAATATAGGAATGCTTATTTTTTAATTTAAAAACGAACCTTTAGTTTATGTAAGATAATGACGGTTAAATTGAACTTTGTGATGCAAAGCAGAGATAATTTTTATTTCTGCGCTTACTAACATGGAGGTTCATGGATTAAAGCTAATCCTCAATTTTACTTCAGGTGATAAGCATTTCACGCAGATCTCTTTATTGCTCTTATCTGCAACAGCTGTCTGAAGCTTACTCTTCTGCCTTGTATCTGGCTGTGATTAAAAGATGCTATGTGTTAAAGAATGTTGTATTCTGTAGAATATGTGTCAGGAAAATGAAATATAATATATACTGACAACATGGTTCGAAACACTTTTATTGGGATAATTCTTACAATATTACACCCTGCAATGTATGTAGCTAACATTTATGTCACTCATCGAGGAAGAACGACAACAGAACGACTATAATTACGTTTTAATTACGTCCTCTGCCATCTGTTTATTTGATCATAACATTTATTTATTGCAATTAAATCGTTGTAACGTATGTTAATACATCTTGTAATTCAATGGTGCACGCTTGTTGTAAACTCGTAATGAGCATTTTTGTATTGATGCCATACTAATAATGATTGGAACAAAGCTTAAGAAATCTTAAAATGACTAATAAAACGTCTTAATTAGAATGATAAGATATGCTATATACTTAAAACAATACCGTTCGGTTATACTGTTCATTTATTACGAATATAACGATTTTTATGGTCTTAGAACTATTTGATTCGTTTGTACCCCTGATATCAGGACCCACTGCTAGGCACAGGCCTCTTCCCGTATATCGAAGGGTTGAGCATTGATCACCACGCTAGCTCACTGCGGATTGGTTTCAAATTCCAATATAAGGAATCCAGGGCTCCTCACGATATTTTCTTTTACCGTTCGCTGGTTGTGAATTAGAATAATTAAGGAAATACGTATAAAATTGAAATAAACATTATTGCAGTAGTGAAAACATGATTGTGGAAAGTAGGCCCTCTGGAAAATATCTATTTTTTTTTGTAAGAAGCTTTAACTTATTTAGCATATGCAACCACGTTTAAATTTTAAGAATATTAAGTGGATGTTATATTATCATTATTTAAAGTATGAAGAAACTGGAATATGACGGAATTTGTGTCTTTCTATCAGTAAAAAAAGTAAACAGTTTTGTATGACTGTTGGCGTATCGTGTTTCGAAACGGAACGTGTTAAAATGTCCCAAGTTAATACTGGTACTTTATACTTATCTACTTTTTACAATTAAACAGGTATATTCATTTAATTAATTAATGCATTACTGGGTATACACACGAGTATGTATAGGTAAAATTAATACTAGTGCGTTTTGCGGATCCGCCTTTGAGTAGAAAATTATCGTTGCAAAACTCGCCCGTCTTCATGATGTCATTTTGTTTTTTTTCAGTGTCAGACATGAAGTTTATTGAATAATTATAATGTATTTTTTCTTTTAAACATGAATTTGATGAAATTATGGTGAATGGAACTAACGTGTGACTTCGCATCAAGGCAAAGATATGTTTTAAAACTATTTTTTTCTTTTTTAGTAATAAAACGCATCTCAAACGTAGCCCAGCTATCAAACCTATTCTAGTCTTGTTTTCTAATGCCTAGTTAGATAAATTAAGGCTATGATACAAAACACTATACGGATAGCTTAAAACATTTAAAAAAGTTCCAAAATAACTATACGTTCGTGTTCCAATAATTGTTATTATAAACTGATAAATACTATCTAGTATTTATTTAACAGAATGTTACACTAAAATACGTTTTACCGTGTCATCCAATTGTTTATATTTCGTGACCTCGCTGTATAAACAATAGTCCAAGGAGTGGTCGCTTCGTGAGATTTATGTAAATTACCAAAGGACCTACTAATTGACTATAAACAGGTTTTTACTACTGACATGTGTATGTTAATTTATAAATTGAAATTACAATGTTTCGTTGAAAATTATACATTAGTCGTTTGTTTTAGAATTTTTGTTAAGTGTTATCGGAATTGTATTTAATTCACAGAATTTAGATATTTCTCAGAAACTTTTACTTTTCTCCTTATTGTACAATTACTTTCTTGTATTTTTTTCATTTTTCCATAGTTATCACAGAAATATCGCAAAAAATTGGTATTGGTTTAACTAACAACCTCGTTAAGGAGGTTTTAAGAGTATTTGCTATAATCGTAATCCAGTTCGGAGAATCTGCGAAGAAAAGCTAATAAATTATAGATACTAATTATCTATCTTATGACGTTCACAGTATGACATAATATTGTTTATTTACCTTAAACTCAAAACGTCGGGCTTTCCACAAATGCACTTATTCACTAATGATTTTCCGGAGTATTTTACTCTCAGTATATTAAAATGTAACTTTAATCGCATTTAAACTGGTCTTTCAATCCCTTTGAGTGTTTCGCCCTCAGGGATTTATTGAATTTAAGGATGCCAATATCCGCTCCCAGAGATCAAAGACTCCTTTAATCGTTAGATTCTGAGGAAGACGTGTATTGTGTATTTAGTTATTTATTTTAACCACGGAAAAATTATTTGTTGCTTTTTGTTCCTATTTTAGACCTAAAAGTTATCCCGTAGTAACCCAAGAAGACTATCTGCGAAAACTTAAATATTTTCTTATCAGGAACAAAATATTTTACAAAGAAAATAGGAAGCATTTTGCCATTGCTTATACCGAATGATACAAATTCAACATGACTTAATAAAGTTATAAGATCATAAAAAGTATCATTAAAAAAACCAATAAGTGATTAACACAACCTAGTTAAAGTTCAAACCCGCAGCTGTCGATTTTCATATTATTCGCGTGTTTACTAATAAAAACGCAAAAGCAAAACGGTACAAAGCATGATTCCATAACATTCCATCTTAGAAAAAAAAGTTAGATAACACGAACACTAATTAATCAGCTTAACAATCATTTTTATTACTTAGATCTTGATAATAGTGGTTCAACACGAAGTGCGTTGCTTGAATATCTAAGTACAACTTGTTCTGAGTTTACGATAGGTAGCTGTCTTCGCAAACGACCTTTAATGCAGCCAGTGCGTTTTGCTCCGTTGGCTATGCCACACCATCCACAACGCGTGTTTATTAACAACTTATAGAAAGTGAGTCTATATTGACGTGTCTGTGTTTTCATTTCTTGGTGAGTTCACTTTCCATATAAAATAATATTTTATACTACAATGTACTTGTTGATTTCCAAACAGAAAGTGTCACTTATTTAAGTGTCCTTGTGTGTTGCCCAAGATTGTTGTCGCTTTTTGTGATTTGTCGCAGTTTTCGACTCAGATAACAACATGATACGCGTGATTTTAAATACTTTTTGTGTTCTTTTTAATGAAAATAAGATTTCTTTCTTTCAATTTGGTTAGATCACTGGCTGGCAAACTTCTATTATTAAACTAGTCAGTAAGTATACCGCAATAAAAAAAAGAATAGGAACATATGAAACCTTTTTGAAGTCTCAATTTTTATTTTTATACTTGCTTCAATATAATATTGTTTACTGTCGGTAGTTATATGTTTGTTTGTTATTGATACAGTTGCTAAATATTTGCTCTAGCAATGAGTGTAACGATATGGAACTGGTTTTGAATCTTGTTTTTTTTAAGGCGGTTGTCGGGTTTTCCATAGATTTTGTCGATAGGTAAACGGGTATCTAACTTGAGACAAGTTACGAAAACAGGAATTTACTGAGAAGATGAGATAGAATGTCTTAGTAAATATAATCTCCTTGCTCATTCGCAATTCGGAATTTGTGGTTAAAAAAAAGTTCTTCTCGTACCAATGTTCATTCCACAATCGGTAAAGCTATTAATCATTCTCGATAGCCTATCTCTGAGGTTTGATATAATCAATCTTTCGAGAAAGCTCTACTAGGGGTCTATCTAGTGGTCAATTATATTGTGCTTAACATAATAAAGGAACACTCAATGAGTAGAAACTTTTACGATGATACGATTAAAACGATACCCTGAAGGGTAAACCAGAATCCCATTCGGTACTAAGGCTGCTATATCTGTCCATCAGTCTGTCCATCCGTCTGTCACCATGTGTTGAAGCTCAACTATAACGAGCTATAACAAGCTGTAACGACCGTTATAGCTTGAAAGTTGTACCTATCGTGATGTATTTTTTTGCCGCTATAACAACAAATAAAAATTAAAATGGAGTTATGCAACGATTGGTGCAGTCATAAATTTGGTAGGGTCCATTTTCTTTGGCTAAAGCAGTAGAAGGGGCCCGGGGTGTTTTTAGTCGGTGGAAGTCCGACATATCCCCCCATACGCCGTGTCCTCGACGTGGGTTGAAGACATTAGCGTTTCACCCCGGAAAAAAATAGGGTCTATTTTCTTAGTAATTTTTCTCCAGCCTATTTGCATGGAATCCATGTATAGAGTTGCAAGACGTACTCCCACTTACATAGATTTTATCGGTCATAAGTAGTTAAATTACTGCTTTTAGCACAAAGTAGACAAAGTTAATTGATTGAACTGTAGCAGATTCTATGTGTGGTTCTAAAACCCCAGCGTTATCCTACTATTCTCTAAGGTAGACTGATTCTCAAAAGATAGTTGTCAAAGTGTTCTACAACTCCTCGTTTGACATGATTTCGAAAATAGCCATTTGGTCATCATTTCTTCCTACAGTTCTAACAATTCCATTACTCAAAGTCAGATCTCTTCCTGCTCTTGTATCTTTGCACCGCATTTAATATCCCCGTGCTTTTTCAAGCGAAACGAATGCCTCACTTTAGTTCAGTGTTGTTTTATGATCATCTACTTGCTGTTCCTTTTGTATAGATTTAAGTGTTTCAACACATTCTCTATTTTGAGTATCGAGTGTCGCGGATCTATTGTTTTCAACAATGTCATCGAAACGGTTACGAGATTCTTTTGTTTGTTAATTTTTGTCGCTCTACGGTTTTCTGTCATATTTGAAACTGGACTGTTCGATTCGTTAAGTACACTTACTTTTTAGTGGCTCAATTTTGCCGATCTTCTAAAACGTTTAATACTGCTATCAATCGACAATTTCCTTAAGTCATTTCGAACGTCCTCATTTGCATGCCCTCCAATCGCATTATTGCTTTCTTGACGTCTTGGAATTTCGGTATACATCCCAACTCCTACAGTACAATATTTATATCCAAAAGTTGTTGGAGTCCACGATAGATCTTAATATGATTTCTAGTGATTCCTACTCTGTTCTGAACTTCGCTTGCACCAAACATTGTATTTACAACACAACGTCCCTTTCTATAAGTGAAATGTTTGTCATATGGTGCTTGAAGGTTAATTAGAATTTTACTATCATATCAATCCTCTGGCTTCCTTGTTTTTTTAAACTTATTTATTAAGCCAAGGACCATCGTCATCTAGTATGAATTTCTCATAATGTTGGATGTATGGGTTATACAGACTTTACTTAGTAGTGCGATAAAATCTGATCTGCTGAATGATATCAGCGGTTGTTTTGTGTATTTTATACTACTCCCATATTATAATAAACCAAGCTTCGTCGCTTTAAAGTAATACTAAATTGTGCTATTGTTTAACTTATGGTAATAACACGAAAGGTTTATGAAGTCATATTTTACTTGAAGTGGAACAATTTATGATTGATTCTGTTTTACTATTACTTACTATACTTTTGTTTCCTTAATATCTCATTGTTTTACTGCAGACCTTGTTTCGTTTTAGTTTTGTATTTTATTTGTGTATCTTACCAACTAATTATGATGTTAATAGCTTTATGTAAATGTCTGTGGGTTTGGGACCTGGTGATCAGGGCTACATACAGGACGAAACCTATTTCAGAGACCAGCTCCTCTTGGAGCAATTACCAAGAGGTTATTTAATCATTAATCATTGTTAATAAACCTAGGTCCCAACCTAAAATAAATATATAAAAATCTAACGTAAAGATTTTGAAATATAGAAGAATTAAACTGCCTTTTGTGCCTTCAAGTTGTTTCGTTACGGAAACAATTTAAAAACAATCAATCCAAAATAACCTAGATTTGTAAGGTATTGGTGAGTGTTACTTTATTTCAGTCCTATATTATGTATTCAGAGGTCAAGATCCGGTTAGACGTATAAGTAGTCGACCTTCATTGAAGTATCCTTCTTTATCTTACATATCATTGGTTAAGCAAACAGGCTTCTGATTAATTCCTAATGAGATAGTATTTTGTCTTTGGATAAGTTCGATTTCAATTGGGTGACGTTGTTATTACATCTAAATTTTGATTATTATTTATTCTATAGAAAATTCGTTTTACTATGTAAGTATTGAGCAGCTCCTTGAGTCTCCATTTTCAGTTTTTAAATTAGCCCATTTAATGGGACAAACCCCAAAACCCGTTGAAATTGAAATTCCTATAATCCAGGGTTAATTATGATAATCTACGAAACCACCTTGTACTTAAGCTCTTAGAGCCGCAAGAAAGCGATTGATTCCCTCGGAACCCGGTATGAAATCAATCAGAAGTAGCTAATATGAGGAGTTGGAAAAAAATCTACCTAAAGTTAGACGGGTAAGATGCTACTCCATCATAGAGCGCTCTTCATGCCTTCACTATTGCAACGGTATTACTTTAAAAGGTCGTTATTGTCCTGGCACATACACCTATGTTCAACTAATATAAACGGAAATTTGCAAATAAAAAAAAGCAACCGACCAGGTCAATTTAATTTGCAATCTTGTTACGTCACCATACATCGGTCTAATTTATATTATCTATGCTATCAAAGAATCAAGATACTGTACCTACCTATTTACCGCTTTATTAAGGACGGTACGTGGTTTATTTATTGTTTATCTAAATTTTTTATCTCAAACGCAGATCTGATTCCGTATCTTTATTGGTATGATAAACACACAATATTCAGAAACATTTACTAAAACTATTCGGTATTTCGGTTAAGTTTGACGTGTCCTGTGGATACCGGTAAGTGGATTGTTGCCCATTTGATTTTTGCGCCAAAATAATTATATACTCGGATTGAGAACAAATACTATGTAGCATTGCGTGACTTTGTGGTTTCAGCAAAGTTTTTTTTTCCCTAAGCGGTTCAGTCTCGAATACATTTCTCCTAGGCAAGTGAAACTACTAAGCGTTACCGCGGATTGAGTTGCTCAAATGTAAGAAATGCGGTTTCTTTTCCGTAAATCACGTGTATTGTTGCTCTCATACGGCCCGTGTGTGCGTTCAATTTATGGACCATCCGCGATATCTTAGAAGATTTCAAAAACTTTGTCTTTAAACGTGATGTATGCATCTATATCTTGCTCGGTGTTGGAAAAACCTCTTGACTGGTCATATAATTGACCAAAGTATGACTGACTACCAACAATTCGACTGAAGTGAATTACGACTTTAAGCTGAATTAAAAGTTTACTTTAACGATATTTACTTCGAATTCCTTTTTTTTTATTTAGTTTCGCCTTTTAAATTATATTAAATAGGTATACTGGTAATATGAGACGTTTTGTTACGCTTCAATATCATATCAGCGTGGTTAATTCTAAATATTGTTCTCGTTTTTGTACATGTACCTACTTGACATTTAACATATGTAAATTATTACATTTTTCCATACAAATGTGACAGGTTTGGTCCTGTTTTCGATGATTCTTGTTTAACGACGTCATTATGTTGTTTTCAAATGATAATTTTGGAACAATAAGAATCGAGCATGTAGCGGCCTGTTCATTACGATCGATTGGAGATAATGGATTATTTTCAATATTGCAAGCGAGCCTTACTTGTAGGAATATCAATACTTTATCTTAAGGGATCTCTTCAATTCTGCTTGTAATTAATATATTATCATGTTTTAATTCAATCAATTGTATTCTTTAAAGTGATTTCAAAAACTCTTTCAGTCTACTTCTTTTAACGACGTGAAAAATATTCAACAATTTAAATTCTTTCAATTCATAATTATGTACGCATTGCTCTATAGATGTTTATTTATACTATCCTATATAAAGACCAGATCACACCTGTTTTCCTTGAAAGAACAAGATAATACACATTATATAATACGATCAGTGATCGGAATAATAACACAGAATGCAACATTATCTGGTTAACACATATCTCCGGATGCTACTGATCACTTGAAACCTTCGATCTACAACAGATAAGATAGTTTAGTAATATCACGTGATTCTAATACTGTTTGATGAATGCCCGAGTATTTACTGAAACATTTCCTGTTCTTAGCCCCTAAAAATTGTGAGCGCAATAAGGCCAATAAGTGAAAGTCAAAAGAAAGAGTCCCAATGTTTTTTAGAACTCCAATCGAAATTTTCCACCGCTTATTTGTCGGTTCATCGTACTAATTACACCAATTATCCTTTCAACGTGCGTTGTTACGGTAATACGGCCATTAAGAGGCCCGTGTAAGGCAAAGATTATCCGCCTGCTAATTTGTAAGTTATGAATTATTTTCTTTACTAATTCCAGAATCTTCGAAACCGAAGATGGCGCAGGGTGGTGTAACAGGCTCGCTGCTGTTCGCAGTGGGCGCGGCCGTGCTCGGCATGCTGCAATTCGGCTTCAACACCGGCGTCATCAACTCGCCGCGCTCCTTCATCGAGAACTTCATCAGCGAGCAGTACCAGGCGAGCCCCAGTCTTATATTCAGTATCATCGTCAGTATATTCGCCGTCGGTGGTATGATAGGCTGCCCCTTCGCCAGCTGGATGCTTGAAAAGTACGGCCGCAAGAAGGCCCTGCTCGTAAACTCTGTCATTGGTCTAGTGGGCGCTGTGCTCATGGGATTCAGCAAACTGGCCGACTCTGTGGAAATGATTATTATTGGAAGATTCATTATCGGCATTAACTGTGGCTTTGCTACTACTGCTTCACCGACTTATGTATCAGAAGTAGCACCTGTGAGGTTGCGTGGTGCGTTCGGTACTGTCAACCAACTGGCTGTAGCTTTCGGTATGGTTGGCGCTCAGATATTGGGTATCGACATGATCCTTGGAAGCAATGAGGGATGGCCTTGGCTGCTCGGATTAGCACTCATCCCGTCAGGCCTCCAACTTGTCATGGTATTGTTTACCCCCGAGAGTCCTCGATATTTGCTCCTCGTTGTCCATGATGAAGAGAAAGCAAGAGCTGCGCTGAGTTCAATTCGAGGAACGTCTGAAATTGATGACGAGATCAATGATATGCACGTAGAAGATCGTGCGGCTAGGCAAGAAGAGAAGTTTAGTATTCGCGACTTGTTCATGATCAAAGCTCTGCGACAACCGCTGATTATCGGAGTAGTGATGCATTTGTCGCAGCAACTGGGAGGTATCAACGCTGTACTTTACTACTCCACTACTATATTCGAGAGCGCCGGCCTGACGCCAGAGAGCGCTCGTTTGTCTGCGATAGGTGTGGGCAGCATGCTATTTATAATGGCTCTTGTGTCGATTCCTCTGATGGACCGGCTCGGCAGGCGCACGCTGCAGCTGGGCGGACTCGCCGGTATGGCACTGTTCTCCGTGCTCATGACGGTCGCATTCTTCACGTACGAGGATAACACGACGATGAGTATATTTGCCGTCATCTTCACGTTCCTGTACGTGGCCTGCTTCGGCGTCGGCCCCAGCTCTATACCGTGGATGTTGCTGTCAGAGCTGTTCGGACAAGGCGCCCGCAGCGCGGCCGTGAGCGTCGGCGCGCTCGTCAACTGGTTCGCCAACTTCATAGTAGGATTAACTTTCATACCGATGTCGGAAGCATTCGGAAACTATGTGTTCTTGCCATACACTGTCCTACTAATCTTATTCTTCATCTTCACATACTTGAAACTGCCAGAAACGAAGAACAGGACGATCGAGGAGGTGACCGCTCTCTTTAAAAAGTAACCGTGGCTAGACGTAAGCGACATTCCTTAGATTAAGATAATTGTTGCAGAATTGCAATAGGTTTACAGCATATTGTGATAGAAACTGTATTTAATTTGATTATCTAGTATAATATAGACATGAGCGAGTGTTATCTATGTCCTTTCTATCAGTTTTGTATAAAAATGGAAAGACTGAACAGAACACCTTACCTTTAAACAATAAACATGGCCGCTTGCTCAGGTGCTGACTGACAACTTGAATTACAATACGGAACCATATATTTTATATAAGAACATAGATAGTCTATCTAAAACAGTACAGTTTCGTCGAAAGATTTTTGTAGGCTCAGTAGTTATCACCGACGTACAATCAACAGCACTCTTTATAGTATTAGTATAGATGGGTCATTTAGATTCTTGATACTTGATATATAAATAAAGTACTTATTAAACAATAAAACTTTAACTGTATAAATATTTTAGATGATGTTTATATGCATTAATTCAAATTATTATGTACTACGAATCACGATTAAGAATCATTGTTCTTCTATGAAATATTTAAAGCAGGTTATATCAACCTTTTTCTGACAGTGGTGACTGTAAAAAAGGTAGTGCACGAACATGAATTAAGTATTTTATCGAAGGAGTATTTATGTAGTTAAAACATCGGACCTAAAATAAACACTGTATGTTTTGTGATTGTATGCAAATGAGCCGTAAACGACACAAGAACAATGTTTTATCGTTAGTTTATTGATGAATACGTTATAATTATGTTTATTGATATTAATTTTGATATTGTTGGATTTCCAAAGGTTCGAGGACCAAAAGTTTATTTTATGGATGTTTAAATTGTTACTAAGATATTAATTTGTGCTGATTCTGTTGTGTGCAAACTAAACTAAATTGAAACCACTTTTTAACGGATAAGTTGTAAAAACTATGATATTTTAATATAAAAAAAAAAATGTTTAATCCAAATAACTACACGTAAATTAATGATTAAGGACCGGTTGGGTCCGAAACATTATTTACTAAGGTTTTCATAAAGAAGGCGTTTTCTTCGTTATTTCAATATATAGTAGTATCTAAAACTTGTTCAAACAGACCGTTAGAACAAGTAAAGAATGTAAATGAAACTGTCAAATTAAGCAAGAACTTTCCAATTCCAAACAATTTAGCATACAAAGAAACGTTTTTCTTTTTATTAACAGTGTGATAGTCAAGTCGTAAATTAGATCGATAAATATAATTATTAGTTTCTTGCCGACATATTTTAGCTTCACAACTTCGCAACTAGGTATACCTATTGCTAGTTTAGTTTGCAAACTATAGAATAAGCACTGTTTGTTTTTTAATTACTTTTTAGTGCAACTAACCGTTGATTGCACTTTTTTTGGTGCTTTTTTTTCGATTGTCTATTCTAGTGCCTTAACCTTATTTATTCACTCTGGTTGGAAATATAGAATTTCTAATGTTAATGAACTCAAATTAACCTCAGGCGAAATAATGTAATCATTATTATATTATAGTGTAATAAGTAATTAATAATATATTAAAATAATATAATAGTCTAAAGCGACAGTGTGTGACACCTAATATGTGAAATATGATATTGTTGCTACCGACAACATAAACATTTTCAAAGTTCTCAGTAAATATCATATAAAGTGGAGCCTTGGGAGGTAATTGCGACTGTTTTGTGGTATTATATTTGTACACATTGTCGCAAAATTACGAAAATATGAGCCAACAGCAACACAGACCATTATATAGACATTAAATCGATTGTCGACTTTATATTGTTCCCAGTAAATCATACCTCCTCGCATATTATAATGATATAGTTAGTGCATTGTATACAAACTAAATATTTACACTTTCACATTATTAGGTACACCGCCTAGTGGCGATAGAATAGCAAATTATATTCATTATCTATTAGGACGTTCCTATCACCGTAACGAATGTCCCAAGTCTTTCAAGACGTTTATAAGTCCCTCCATAGGATATACAAGACCCAATAAACTAGAATTAAATTGTATATTTAACACCAAAATAAATGGAGCCAATTCTATGAGATAAATTCACCTTTAAAAGTGTGCACGCAAGTTGTAGTTAGCTCTTGAAGTCCAAGAGGTTTTGAGGAAGGCACGGATAGCTCAGGAAGCGAATACTGCATCTGATTGAATGTTTCAAGGTCACGATAGCACGGCATGTATGTTTGGCACGCGTAATTGCCTTACCTGCCGAATGTTTTTTGAGGTTATCTATGGTGAGCGGCATGATGGTCAAAAGACTGTCTAGGACGGCGTATGCATTTTGTCAATTCAGGAGGTGACTAGAACTTGCGCGCAGACTATAGGTATATTGAGTATAACAATTATGTCAGAGTAACATGAGTATGCTAGCTTCAGTATTTACCAGTGAGCGACAATTTTATTATATATTCAAATTTAATAGTTTATAAAAAATATATTAAAATAAAATATTTAACATGCTAACTGTACCTCATTAGTTGACGATAATTCGATATTGTATATTATAAAGTTGTTTGCAAAATTCTATTAAAATTGATATCTAAGATTCGCATGTTAATTAATTCTGTCTTGTCTATTTTCAGTCATAGCTTGTGGCTGATTGACCAGAATAAAAAAAATGTTTTTTTTTTTAATTAGGCAAACGTATGTACGAGTGCCAACTGTGGTTGTGCTAAAACCTCATTTTCATATTTAAGAGTAAAACAGCTCAATGTGAACAGTATTTCAATGTTATTAATAAACCTTAAAATGTCAATGTTTTTGTAATAAACCAACATTTTAAGTACAATCAGCAAAAAAAGTAATAGTATACTCAGTTTTGGAGAAAGTGTAATTCGTTAACTTTATAAAATATTTTTCCAAGTATTCAAGTTTAATCTTGTTTCGTTGCTGACTGTACTTCGTCTTGCAACATATATTGCGTTTAAGATCACATATTCGAACTAGTTTGTAATATTGTAGTTTGCACAGTTTAAAAAAAGATTATAATATTTCGGGAATAATTCGAACATGCCTTGCTTTCTATAATACCCACGAATACTGATTTCTATTGTAATATGGGACAAAGAAATGGTTAAAATTAATTATTAATAAAACTGTATATAATGTTTTCATTCCTACTATTTGCTAGAAAAATTGGTACGAAGTTTTTAAATACATTTAATTTATTTTCTTCTTATACTGCATTTGATACACATATATTTTTCTTTTTGTAAATACATCATGCACAAGAACAATAATCAAGGTTTTTTACAATATTATATTTTAAATCCTGTAAATAATTATTTTCTACACTTGTATTCCAAATGTAATTAATTATTATATATTATTGTTAATAAGAATTATACTTATGTAGCCTAGATATACGACACTATATTGTACCTAATTGAATCAAATTATAAAAAAAAACAACAAAAAATTAATACGAATTTAATTCGTCTGTTGATATTAAATTATTACTATTTAGCACATTGTGTTTTCATTGTTACCACCTTCGAACGAATGCAATTTTATTATTAAATGTAATCATTCTGTCAAGCAGACCTATATACATTATATTGTATGGACTTGAATCTTTGATAAACTGCTTATAACAGTTACTTTTATTAAGAGAACTCCCATTGAAATAGATTTACATTGACATCAGTCAAACAGATTTAAAAGTCTGAAAAAAATTGTCTCGAACATCTCAAGTTTGGAATGCTTTAAAACTTTTGCTTTCAGCACGTTGAGAAGTTTTAGGTGTAGATTAAAATCTATACTAATATATAAAGCTGAAGAGTTTGTTTGTTTGTTTGAACGCGCTAATCTCAGGAACTACTGGTCCAAATTGGAAAATTATTTTTGTGTTGAATAGACCATTCATCGAGGAAGGCTTTAGGCAATAAACTATCACGCTGCGACTAATAGGAGCGAAGATACAATGGAAAATGTGAAAAAAACAGGGCAGGTATAAATCATAGCTTAAATCTTCTAACCACGGGGACGAAGTCGCGGGCAACAGCTAGTGTAGGTATATTGACTGGCCTGTTGGTCTAGTGGTTAGTGACCCTGACTGCTATATCGGAGGTCGTGGGTTCGATTCCCACCCAGAACAAATGTTTGTGTGATGAGCACGATCATTTGTTCTGTGTCTGGGTGTAATTTATCTATATTATGTATGTATTTAGAAATATATAAGTAAGTTTATCAGTTGTCTGGTTACCATAACACAAGCTCTGCTTAGCTTGGGATCAGATAACCGTGTGTGAGTTGTCCCAAGATTTATATTATATTATATTATATTATATATAACATATATACCTACATTTTAGACATGGACAGGTATGTTTTTCTACAATATAGTCTACCTTTTAGAGGTCATACACCAAAAAAAATATATAAGTAGATACGGGGGGCACGTGTCAACTGGTAATTTCCTTCAAGAGATGAACGATAGGGTTGCAACAACAACGTCATTTAAGATAATGTATAAAATATTCAATTATTCCGATAATGTTATTAACATTTTTTTTTATCATAATTGATAGTTCTCGTTTCAACAGATAATATACAAATATTTGTTTTATCGTTTCTACCATCTACTGATTCTAATCAGTTGTGACTTAATATCTGTGATTTAAGAGTTATCACTGTTATCAGCAAGCAATTATTATTGTTGTTTTGTATAATATTTTTTTAAATCGGTATAAAATCAAACATTTATGAAATGCCTTCTTTTTGTTTATGCTATGAGGCTCAGGACCTATTTTTGTTTTTGTCAATCTAAAACATAATAAGATTTTTTAATTTGAAGATTGCCCTGCTTTAACATATATGCCAAGATTTATTTTAGTTGTCACCGCATAGTATAGAGAACAGATGAAACGCATCGTTCTGTTCCTCCTCTTCCACCTCCCCTTCAAGCCAGAATGTCTCCATCATTCCTTTGCCCTGCAAGAAGAAATTTACGCAATAGGTAACAATGTGAGATCTTAGATGAAAGGGTTTTTCAAATGTCAAATTCTTGAAGGTTCCTTAACATCGAAGACTAGTCTCTAACATACATTTGGAGTATGGAAGAACCTTCCAGTTAGAATGATTCCTCATTCCCAAAACAGTTATTTAAAACAGAGCAATTCTTAAATAATTGGAGAGCTAGATCGCTTACCTTGACTTTGATGGGCCCTCTTTGCCGAAGCCTGAATCTTCCCGCAGGCAGTTGCGCTGCCGTGACTGCCGAGATTTGGACACGGCCGGGCTGAAATATGAACGAAATAACTAGAAAAATGGCAAAAGATAATGCAGTCATCAACAAAAAATCATGAGTATTGAGAGATTTGGGAAAAGGAAACAAACAACTTACTTAGATCACGGATCAATGTGTGTTCCGGATCAACAAAAAACACTCTCGTTGAACGCTAACATTGTAGAGTTCGCTAAACATTCCTGGCTGTTTGTTTATCTGAATAATCTCATGGACCTATTGTTAACCTACACTCCATAAGATCCGTTAGATTGGTTACAAATAGATCAATACCTCGGATGATGTCTGCATCCTGCTGGCTGTGTTGACGGTGTCCCCGACCAAACAGTACCGAGGCAAGCGCAAGCCTAACACACCGGCTACTACAGGGCCTGTGTGTATACCTGAAAATATAGATACAATAGTTAGCTAGTTTGTATAGCTGAATCATGTACCAATGCTGCCATAAGAAGAAAGAGAGAAGAGAATAAATGGAGGCGAAATTTCGAAGACTAGCACGTAAAGTTAATTCTGTTTATAAAGCTTTAGGACTCTCTCTACCAATATTGAACGTGCGGATGATAAGAAGCATCGAGCGAATGTGGAGTCAAGATTTTAGACACACCTACCGAAACCTGTTATTCAACATTTAAATATTCGGCAGCCTAGCCTTATTATTAACTACGGTTTCCAGTTCTACCAGGTAAAATACCACGTTTCACATGAAGACACTTTTTCATATGATGCGGGAATCGAAAAGGGACGACCAGGCAGTCGGCATTTGCAAAACAGTCTACATTCTAAATGTCCAGTTCCCTTACCGACAGTTAGTGCAGGAATGGCGCGTGCGATGGCTAGTGCAGCGCTGGCGGCAGATGCGGCGTGCGCGCGGCGCCGCTCCGGGGCACCCGACACCAACATGTATACTGTACCAACTGTCTCCACCTGCCAATTGGAGTTCGGAGTTAATTTAATTTGTGATAAATTCACATGATTAATAGTGCCATGACATTTTCAAGGTGGAATACTCATTTCCTTTCTTTTAATTAAGATAGGTCTTGAGGTTAGGGAACGTCAGAAATTCATTATTTTCTTGTCAAATTAGGATTCCTATATTATCTTCCAAAAATAAGTTTTACATTCTGACCTGACTTAAATTAATTTGTCTTATAAGCCATTCATTATTAAAATGATTGTTAAGGCAGCGAAGCGCCTAAATCATACCTTTAGCAATACTCTATCTATCCGTTGCCCAACAATGTTACTACCATCACAAAGCACAATAATTGATACTTCTCAGACCTTGTAAACTCGATGTGTATCAAGGAGCCTGTCGATTCTCGAGTAAACATCATTCATATAGGCGACGGTCTGCATAACGTCAGCACGGGTCCCGGCTTCTGCTATTTGTACGCCGCAAAATATTATCGTCACGTTCTCAAACGCCTGGAAAGAGAAAACAATTCCTCTTTACTTACTACAATGAAAAGTGAAAGAAGGTATTATTCGTTTTGATTTTTTTTTGTATATTTTGCTGCTATTTTCCGTATCAGTGGATAGAATTATCCCTTACGTAGATATTCGCAAAATATTATTTTGCGGAAAATTGAATCGGTAATAGAAAAATACCTGACAAGCCGCCATAGGATCTTTCCCCGCTCTCAAATGATCAGCGACTCCTTTCGGTATCATTGAGTACAGCAACTGATCCCCCCTCTTCTTCCACTGGTCCAGGAGTCTGCAGGACTTCTCCAGAGACATACTCCTGCTCTCCGCTTTCTCGAAGAGTAGCTCTAACCGGGAGAGATGTTGCCATCCTTGGAGAAGCATCTCTTTAGAAAGTCCGTGACCGTTCATATCGGCCAGGTACAGGCCTGCTTGTCGAAGCTCATCAAGATCATTGAAACTGGAATTTTGAAGAGAAAAGTTAGAACTTGTAGATCATTTTCACGCTTTGAGTAATTGGTATCGTCTTATACTTACATAGGACTGCAAAGGAATATTAAAGCATCTATTTCTTCAAGAAAGTAGATGGGCCCGCGGAGGAGCACGGATCGAGCACCGTGGGAGCCGCGCCGAGCGTCAGTGATACCACGGGCACGGTACCGGAGCAGTTCCAGATCAAAGATCATTGTCTGCATGCATACCACCTGATGAACGATTTAAGTCACTTAACTCGATAAATCCGTATATATATTATAATTGTATGTAAAAATGGGTTATATCGTTACCTTATCCCAAGTGAAAGATACTTTTGGTTTCCGAAGACGCAAAATTTCTGAGATTGCTGACTTTTCTATGCGGTTCACAGGACCACCCCAGGCTGCTACTAACTATTAAAAATAACAAATATTAAAAGTAAAACATCACGTCAATATCGGTCGCAGAGGGGAGAGTGAGACGAGGCTATATGAAGTACATTGCACCGTCTCTTTCCCACGATAGAAAATTAAGAATCTGTGCTATTTACTCTCTCTCCAGCCATGAGTATCTTCATTCTTCTGTCAAGCAGGACTCCGAAAGGGAATAGCTGCAGCAGTAAGGACGCCGGCACTGCTGGCAATGGGCACGGTAGGCTCTTTCGTAACATAAGTGATTGGACCTGAAGAAATACATGACGAAGTTATATTTAAACGAGTCAAAACCACTTACGAAATTATAATATATCGTACTTAGGTTTACGAAAAAAGCTGGCGCCTACATAATGTTAGCTAATGTAATTAGTAAAACCTTATTTGCATTTGATGTAGTATCAAAATTACAATAAGACACTGACGGACTTTTCAAATGTCCTCAGAAATAATAGTCCTATAATGTTGAAGCCTTTAAAAATAACACTCCTTGTGACTAAGGATATAGCCATACTATGTTATTTACTTACACACCTTTGTACATACGCACGAAACTAAGTAGCTTATATTTTATTCAGTAATCCTCTTTTATTTAGAAAAGCAAAACAAGGTTTGGGAATTGATGTCTTTTCTTTGTAAATCTCAGTTGACGACGCAGGAATAATGATAATACAACATTTCTATGTAAATGTTGTGGATATCCGACTATCTTGCGGTAAGTTAGTAAGTGGAGAGACGTGTCGACGGCTAGGCAACAAATTTACCAAACTGAACAAAAAAATGCGGCTTATTTCCTTCCTCCTCAGTCCAACCCTTATTCTTTTATGTATCTGCGTCGATTTCTCCGAAACTAGTGGTCCGATTTGCGTGATCCTTTTTTCATAGGTCCTGTACATTTCATTTTAGGTATCTCTTTTGTTTTAAACAAAAAACTTAAGTAATTAAAATATGCGACAAAATAAAAAACTTAAAGAAATCTCCCCCCCAGTAGTGTCCTTAGACATAGCAAAGTCAGAAAAAGGCACAATATTAAAAAAAGGACGACTAAAGGCCAAGGCCTATCTATCTATAGATAACTTGAAATCGTCTAGCCACTATCTATAGCTAAAAGATAAGAGCAATAAATAACAAGGTCTAAGCACAATAGCGATCAACAATGGACAGTTATCACGCTTAAGGCGTTGCCGGCTGTTCGTCACGCCGTCTTAAAAGGTTTGCTAATTGTTTTGCAGTTAAATTAAAACTATCTATTTTAGATGCTAGCAGTGTGGTCTTTATGTAGTACATAAAAATTTACGAGCGCGAATTGTTTTTTTTTTAATATTGGGTTGTCAAATAACATTAATGATCTTTAAAGAATGCTAATAACATGTTACATTTTCTTGGCTCTTAATAAAACCTAATCAACGTAAAAAACAGGTTGTTCCAGAAATCCACGCCAAGTTGAAAACAAGTGGAAGGCCAGGTCGTAACAACTACTTTTCAAATAAATGTTAAAATTAAATCGATCAAGAAGTTTAGAGCGTTTAAAAAATTATCGAGAGAATTGATATCACGTGATGATCTTTCAATTACTGTAGCTTATAAATAAAGTTTTTTTTTCGATAAATGCGGACCACATCACATACATTGTTCTGAACCCAAAGTAAGTTGCTAAAGCACTTGTGTTATGGAATTCAGATACAACGAAGGTACCACGAACACCCAGACCCGGGACAATGTAGAAATGTGAATTTTTACATTGACCCGACCAGGGATCGAACCCGGGACCTCAGAGCTAGCGACACCTTGAAACCGGTGCGTTCGCCACTCGACCACGGAGGATGACGTCAAGATGTAGTGGAACCCATAAACCAGGACTCCTAATGAATATGTTATGTAACTAATCACAGAGCTCCTCTTACTCTACTGACCACAACTTCGTAGGTTGTGAACCTGATTACATTAATTCAAGAGAAAAGGAATTAATTCCCGAAACAACTGGCAGTCTATTTGTATCATAATTACGAACTATTTGCTCCTGTGTGTCAGGGTTCAAAAACCTTAATTTCACGAAGAAAGCTCGGAATTGGAACGACGTTCTATTATTTTAAAACAAGTGACTATTTTATGATACAATCAAGTTGCATGAGTATTGCTCGAAATATCTTTTGATTAGATCCAATTTACTTTTGTTTCTTCAGTTTTTGCTAATTGGCTGTAATTAACGGACGAGTGGATGTCTTATTTTAGGCTATTTCTGTGAAATAAATCTTATAAGGTGTTGGTGTTAAAATATTTATGTTTATATTGATATATTCTTTTAAGCTTGCTCATGCATATTGGACAAGGCTTTAGATTTTTTTAATCATTCGTAGTCTGAATTGTATTCATAGTTATTTTTTGAAACAAGCTAGAATTCCGTTGTCTTAATGTGTTCCACCGCGTTTCTTTATGATCCAATAACAATTTCAGGCTCCGAGAAAGCGTAGGGAATCTGTTGTTTATTCACAATTATTTACCTGCTACAAACGAAATAGAATTTTGGCATTTAGGCTTTAGGTACTTCTTAAAGTTAACAATTGTAAAACAATTGATTTTGATCAGCTAAATACAAGAGTATCTCGATTATGTTATCACCTACATTGATTAACATACCAGACGTTACGTATTAAATTCGGGGTACTACAATTTGCTTGGGCAAAATTGTATGAATGATCTATTCCCGAATTGGGCACCTACACACAACCATCTTGATTCAGAATACTAATACCATACTTATTCTTAATCCGGTATCGGATGTCGCTTGTCATTGCCCCTAATTAAGTGGGAATCTAGTAATATGATCTACGATGATTCATTGAAGTCTAGAACAAATGTCATTCTTTTTATATCAAGACTTTGTCATTGCATTGGTTAATTATTTTCAATGACTTGCTAAAACATTCTACCGTTTGGTATACGTGTCTTGAAAGACATCACGAATCTTTAAAAAGTATATTACAAGTCAGCGAGTTTCTAACCGAATATGTATTCAACTGCATACCTTTACCAGTTGTAATATGACATTATGAAGTAAAACCTCTGCTGTTCACTCACATAGTCGCTGTTGTCAAATTCCAGTCTCAGCACTGCTACGTAGTAACTTCCTTCCATACTCTCTTTCACTACTGACACCTTCAGCTTCAGAGAGAAAATATCCTCCGCTATCTCGTACAGCTGACCTGGAAAATATTTATAACATTTCAGTTACACGAGCAGCCATCACATCTACCAGTTCCTTCTTTTATGTTTTCTAATTATCTTTTCTCATTTTGCTGATTCCGATGTTCTTGATAGTGAATCTGCCCTTTTTAATGGCGATCTAAAGCTAAAGCTACGGGAAGTGATAATAGAATCCCTTCTTCTTTAGCTTTCTATAGCTTCTTCACTCTCTCCCTTTAGCCTCTAAGTATGTTACCGTGTCAACAACCTCATTATGGTCCAAACTCACCCATAAGATAATGTGTATAGCCAGTCCTGCCACTGCTATACACCAGCTCAGCTCCATGCCTATGCGCTCGAGTGAGTTGCATGCTGGGAGAGCGCATGCGCGGAAATGTGAAGCGCATGCGCTGGTGGATGTTGTCCACCGACTGCAGGAACGTGCAGAAGTAACGGCCGGTCGCGCGGATCATGGTGTCGTATCTATAGAACCATTGAAAATTATACAGGATACTACTGCACAAAATGTATGGGTAAAATCAAGTAATAAAGATGAAATAAGCAAGATTTTATCTACCCATAAAAGATCATGATGGGATCTTGGTAAGATATTAAGTTTACAAAATATTCTATAGATTCCAGATTTGAAGAGTTTAGTTTATTAGTGGGAAAGAGGTTCAACACTTTCGAATTTAAGGCTCATGTATGATGTAAATGGGCTTTTTCCATTTATAATTCCACCTTGATGAAATTTGCTGCAAAAGGTTCGATAAGTAGAGTACTGAATTGTCCCACGATCAACTTAAACATAGTAGTAAAACTATAAAACACACGCTTTCGAAGGTATACCCTTGGGTATAGAATATATTACCCTTACAGAAATATAAAATATATTTTTTCGATTCACGGTTCACTGAATCTACTGATGATCCATCTCTATAACTCTGAGTGACAGCACATTATCGTTGGGCCGCAGATAAATTTGCTTTGAGCCCTTATAACATAACTCCTTGCTACGTAAAAGATTTTGTAAAGAAAAGATTGTGTCACCGCTCTGAAGTTACGACAAAACCTAAAGTAAGTAGTTAAGGGACAATGGACATAATTTGGTTCTAAAATGCCTATATTTTGTGATAAAAGAGCAAGAATAAGTGGTTTCTTAAACTTTAACGAAGAAAATATTTGATATATTAAGTAACAAAGAATAATGGATTCACTTACAAGAAACCATATCTTGCAAGTAACTTACTATTGAAGAATAGGTTCTTGTTGTTTAATAGACTAAGTGCATTAATTTAGGCTCGTTGCTAATAAATTCGGATATTACTTCGTACTTACCCATAATTACTGAAGAACTTTACAAAACATCTTCCGAAGAAATGCATGACTTTCTCAGGTGTGCCGAATTTATCCCTCAGGTAGTTAAGCTTATCTCCACTGACCAGGCTAAGGCTGTTCAGTCGAGAACGAACGGGAATTGATGAGCCTCGACGTCGGTAAACGTCTAGAGCTACCGTACAGCTTGTTTTACGAGCTGTGGCCTTTCGAATAGAGTTCCTTTTCGGACTTTCGACATCTGGTGACGTAGGTTCGGAAGCGGGAAGTTCTACTGGAGTTGCTTCAGAAGTCTCCACATTCTCAGGAGTCTCTGGTGTTGTCTCAGGAATCGGTTCTTCAGGTGCCTTCTCTTCTGCCTCTTCCTTAACCTTGTGACTTTCAAACTTGATTCCTAAGCTCCGCCTATGAAACTCACGAGCTACTATTTCAGCTTCCTCTCTAATCCTGGTCTCGTTAATTTTGCCGGTAGACGCTGCGACGGGTGATCTGATCTCTTCTGAGGAGTTGTAGGCCTCGATTTCCTGTTTAGTAACATTCTTCAAAGCATTCGTGGCTGTGAATGGGCACTTGTAGCTTTGTGTTCTGTTGTCGGTATGGACTGAGGCACTTCTCCAGCTTGGTTTAGACTTTATTGAGGGTCTTTTGGGTGGCGTGCGCTGTAACGCGGGACTGCCTGGTGTAGATGGAGTAGGGCTGTTGGGATCTTTGCTGATCAATCGAGCTAACGCACTTGCCAGCCGGAGCATAAGAGCATCTGGATATTGCTGGATGCGGAAAAGCATTGTTTTTGCATTATTTCCTATTTTTGCAACAAGAACAAGTATATATTTGTTACAAATTAATTTTATTAGTTACCTGAGTGGCACTGAACACGGTGTTCCTCGCTCCCGATTCCCGTAGAATCGTTTCCCATATTTCTTCCCCGCATTCTTCCTGTTAACAAAAACATGATCTATGAATTACATCTAGCTCCAAATAGAAAGTCCTGGACCTGACGTAATTAACGAACTACACATACACGCATACATATTGCTGACTGTTTAGTATGCCAAATGCTATGCCAGACAGACTGTTACTATTAATTTCGTAAGTTGGACCGTGACGCGTGACGTCGCGAACTTCAAGATCTTTATTAGAGTCGTCCAGCTGTCAGTTATGTGTTTGTAGAGTTAGTGACGTCAACTTGACAGGATTGATTTGATTAAGGTAATTAAATGTGGGGTAGAGGCTTACCGCTGAAGAATAGAATTTGCATATTATTTCAGGTAAAGGTAGGTAAAAAGTTAAGGTCAGAACAATGAAACTACAAAATAATAGCTTGGAATTTCTAAGGAATTTCTAAATATAATTTTAATAATTAATTTATTATCATTAGTCTTGCAAGCAATTATTTGTACCTAAGTTAGGTTGAACGGACAAAAATGACATCCAAACTCTTTTCTAAAGCGTAATATTTCGTGGGTCAAAAGATTTCATTATACTTTGTCAAAGAATCGTTAACTTTTATAAATTTTCAGTGAACGCCAGCCAGCTCTAAAATACTTCAAGTTTATAAAATCAAGTCAAAACCTTTGCTCTGTAAATTTTGTAGGCCGTAATCAATTTATCTCAGTCAAACCTTTTCGCTTAGTTAAGAGAATTCACATTAGTCTGAGCATTTTAATTACTTTTGGTCTTTAAAATTCTCGATCTACGATCCCACTATATTGAAGGAAGAATTTTGTTTTTTTCTTTCTTATATTATAATATTTAGAGGCCTATTATCTATAGTCTATAGTAATATATAAAGCTGAAGAGTTTGTTTGTTTGTTTGAACGCGCTAATCTCAGAAACCACTCTTCCAAATTGAAAAATTCTTTTTGTGTTGAATAGACCATTCATCAAGGAAGGCTATAAACCATCACGCTGCGACTAATAGGAGCGAAGATACAATGGAAAATGTGGAAAAAACGGGGAAAATTGTAACCACGTGGACGAAGTCGCGGGCAACAGCTAGTATAATAATATGTAGAGGTAACCTATCGGATGTATCAAGCTTTACCTACTTAATATAAATGTTTGATACTCTTTTGCCAAAACTATATGTATTTATATGCTTTGTAGATACGAGCATGTAAGTAGTATTAAGCTTAGCTTCAGAAACAAAACTCCTAAAGGATCCATCTATCCGTCTGTGAGATTAGTGTAATCCGACAGTATGACTCGTCCTATCTATAAATCTATACATATATATACAGTTGGAGTGTCCGTTTGTTATATTGAAGTAGCCGTTTTTTTAATACATACATATGAATATAATATACGGTACAAACACAAAAAATAACATTTAAAAAAAAATCTTCTGTATTTCTTCTGGCTAGTCTCTGAAATGGTTGGACCCATATATCTCCAGATAAATTACACCCAGACACAGAAAAAATGATCATGTTCATCTCACAAAAACATGTTTTCGGTGGGATCGAACCTGGTGCAGCAGTCGGGTCCACTAACCCTTAGACCCGCATGCCAGTCAACATTTATAGTTGAACTATAAATGTATAACCTCGTAAGTACATATAGCGAACTTTACGTTAGCAAGAACCATTACACATAATTGGTTGGTTACCATTCGGATGTACCTACGTATAGATGTGTCATGCTAAGCATTGTGTAGTACAAACACTAACAAAATAAATTTCTTTTTTTAAAGCAAAACATATTTCGTTTTTCTGTAGATATCAAAATACAGTCCGTATGTACATAAGCGCAAAGATTTACTCGTTTATGTTTCAAAATAAAATGGAAGGATTACGGAGAACGTGGATTCAGCTGTGTTTTTCGTTTGTGCGTGATTGTACATACAATTTGCAAATTAACGAAATGCGCGGAATACTGGTAGGCATTTATAACCGATGTGACCTATCGAACGTTCCTAACAAGTTTTTGCAAGAAGGAAACTAAGTTAAAGTAATTTTATTATTTGTCTCTATGTTTTGTTTAAAAGTGACAAGGACAGCATGACACCTAGGGACCGTTTTTTTTGTATATTTTCCAGATTTTCAGTGACCGTCGTTGAGCACGGCGTTAAGTTTTTATTGCTATAAATAGTACAGTGTTAGCCATCACTACATATTATAAAACAGAAGCGCTTTTTCTGTCCCTATTTCCTCTTGACTACTTAAATCTTTGAAACTACTTGACGGATTTTGAGGCGGTTTTTTTAATAGAAGGTTTTTAAGTTTAATTTACAATAAATTAAATAAAATACAGACAAAAAAGCGTTTTGTAAGGAAGTGTCTGACCTTACCCGCTTTCTATGCCGAGACAGCGGGTATCCAGATGGATTCCTCCATCTCACCAAAGAATGGACCACATATTGAACAGTTCTTGAACACGACTGTCCGTCGGTTTGACCTTTTCGTCGACGACACACGATATTCTTTTACCTAAGTCGTTTTAGGATGTTTCTAGGGAAAGCAATATCGACTTTTGATCGTAAAGGACGGATGTGACTAGCTCTAGTGTAGGTAAAGCGATATAACGTGGGTACCTAATAAACTTATATTTTAATAAAGTTTTACTACATAAAAGTTTTTATACGAGTTCGACGTGGATTACCGGCGATGCGTATAAGCTTGGCTTCTACGTCAAGGTTTATTAAGTTGCCGAAGTTTATAAGTTAGCTTTCCTTAACCTGCTAAAAGGTACGGTCATACCATCGGTTTTTTTTAATCGGTGATGGATGCTCTATCCTTCCATATGCAAGAAGAGGATTCCCAAGAATGGGACGTATAGAGGCTGGCATTATTATTTGTAGGTATCTCTCTTTATTCACGAGATAACTCCATGGAAAGAGACCGCGGGACACAGTCCCAAATGACTTTGTAGAGAACTTCAATCCAAAATGAGATGTGGCCATCCATGTGGAACAAAACGATAAAGTATTGTGTATTTAGAAGAAAATAAGCAATGATCCTCAGTAACTTCAAGTATACTAAAAGTTAGAAGTGGGAGTGGAAGTGAGATAGCTTTTTACTCGAGGTAGTGTCTTCTCACTCCCACAGCCGCAATAATGTTACTTTACGAGGTGCTGGTCGGCCTTCTGTAATTAACCACTTATTTTGGGACTATTATGAAATATGGATGTCGTTGAAAATGGAAACTCTATAATTTTCTCTCGAAACCAACAAGCTGGGTACCTGTTTCAAGCTTATTGTTACAGATCATATCGTGTTACTTATATTCTGAACCTATTCGTTCAAAACGACGTAAAACATTAGTTTTCACATTCGAATGTACAGTGGGCAGTGATAACAATTTTGCGAACAAAGGAGAAGACAAATACACAATCCAATAAACCATAAAGTTGTTTTTCTTTCCTGAATGTTGACTCATCCAGTCCTTGAAACATTTCCGGGCCTTATTAATAAAATACTACGGTCGATACATATCTTCAAGAATAATAAAAAAAAAAATATACTTACAGGAAGAAAAACTAGCACGCACTCTTACTATCTAACAAAAAAATCTATTGCGACAAACGTGGTTAGCCCTAGGGGAAATGATGTAAACAAATCAATTAAGTAATTGTTTCATTAACGTCATCTGAGTAGCTTGACACATTTAAGAGTAATTAATTGATTATTTAACTTACCACTATGAAATGCTGAACACTTTCTAATAACCACCCATACATCGTGAAGTTATTTAAACAAAAAAGGTTTTATGCAGAAATAAATCTGTTATTAAAAACTCATGACGTACGCCAAATTTAAAAAAATACAAGAAAAAAAATACGATGGGTAAAAGACAGTTGATTCGAGTTAGTTTTGTTTTTAATTAAATGGCCGCTAATAATGACACTGGCTGTTATTTCAAAAACACAGAACGTTCGTCCTTGGCAACCTTGGGTTACGTTTACCCGGTAAGGCTTTCGCGGGACTACTGAACGGATAAGGGAGTACTAACACTTAATATTCTATAGATATCGTAACCCTCGGCGCGATGTGCAAACATCGGTGCTAACTTATATCAACAGCTCTTTGACTTGATGCAAGTGGATATTTGACCACTTTTTGACAGTCGTTTTGCTTGCTACTTAAATTATTCTGAAAATTGTGACACTCATTTAACTTGCTGCCCTTAAAAAGTTAATATCTTATTTCAAAGGAAAAAAAGCTGTTATTATTGTATATTTGCAAGCCATTTCATTTCTCAAAGTATAAATAAAAGCAGTTACGCAACAAAATAGAGCCGTTATTGGAATAAATGTGTCAAGTTAAACCTGGGCCTAATTGGGGTCTATCATAACCAATGACGTCACGAATACGATTGATCAATCAGCATCTGGTAGTGAACTGAATTGTTTCAGCGGAGCGCATTCAGGTCACTTGTTATGGCGCCCTTTGAAGGACGACTGCCTTGGACCATTAATTTACATTTTATCTTCATCAACCAGACATATTTCGCATTGCGGCTATAACAATGTAGATATATGACAATATGCTTCAAATAATTTATTTCTATTGAATTGATTTATGCGGAAGTATTTTTTAGATAATGTATTCACGTATTTCTAAATCTAGTAGAAGGTTCCAGTCGGTGTAAACACTACTCATCCAAAACTATCCTCGTTAAAAAATGTAAAACTTTACGCATTCAATAAAACGAGTTATGTAGAGCTGATACGCTAGCGGTACAAAAGCGGTATTCTGCTGATTAGTACAATACTTGATCCTAGTGAAAGTGAACACTAATTTGTGTCCTGCGAAAATGGAACATGAATAAAAAAAGGGCTTGGATAAAACTATGTAGCTTTAAAGCTGCTAGAACCAATAGCTATACATATAAAACATTCACAGGTTTTCAAGTATCGAATAATGAACTTCCAATCCAATCGAAATATAATTCCTTCTCATCCCTTTCTCTACTTCCTCACCGTACCAGGGTTGTACGTTGTGCCCTTATGTAACTCGCTGATGTTATCACTGGAACAATGTTCCCTTGGTGGACAGTCACTACTCAGAGAGAAAGCTAATTAAATGTATTATCGCCCGTTGAGACACGAGATCAGAAATCATTAATAATAATTATTAATAGAGATCAAGATAAACAGGATATTTTATTAACACTAATGTAACGATATTTTTATTTATTTGTTAGTAAAAGAGTGGAAGGTGGTTGTGTGTTATCATTGCGTTACAAACGAAAATAGTCAAGAGCAAATCGGGCTCGTGTCACAAGGGATAACTGAAGACAAAAAAAGATTATTTTCATTTATTATTGTAATTATTTGAATTTATAGTGGCAACTGAAACACACTATATGTGAGAAGGTTAATAAGATACAGCCTATTAATAGTGAGCCGGACTTGATATTAAGGTTCCTTTATAATCTTTTGGCTACGGAACCAAAGGATTATAAAGGACTTGGACTTGTTTAGGTAATGCTTTAAAATGTAATGTCGTTCACTTTTCAAATAGTTTCTGTGCCTAATCATGTTAGGATATTTAGAAAGATTCTGAAAATATTACTTGCAGCCCTACTTGACGTTGCTTTAATTTTAAACGGAATCTCTCAAATAAGCGTTTTTATGTACCTATAGTTCGATTAACCATATAAATTCAATAACATTAATATTGGTACGCTCAATGTAAGAGTACTATTTAATATTATGACCAGTGAGACAAATTGCAAGTATTTCAACAAGAGTAATTGATTTATCTAAAACAAAAAAACAATTCGCCCAATTAAACAGATGCATAAATTAGAATTATTAGAACACTGCCTTTCTGGACGGTGTCGCCAATCTAATGGCGCTAGCAATAAAATTCGGCGCGTACGCCGTTGACCCGTACAATTAAAAAGTGGACGCTCGCTTTTAGTATTGGTGCGTAAGTGATCGTTTGTTGCCTCTACACTATACTAAATACACATTACTTCGCGGCCTAGTTATTGCCTGAAAATAGGGGAGCACAACATTTTCAGGAGTTTAAAAATTTTTTTTTTGATTTATTATGATTTTTAATAATATCTTTAAACAAATTATCTAAATGTCGATGTGTGATGTATTAAATAAAATATCCATTTTGATCCTGCTAAACTCTAAGTATTGATAAGTAGTGTAAATATACGTGTATCGTATAACAACGGAATTTTAATCTACCTAGTAAACCTTAACTTAAGCTTGTCCTGTCTTGACTTTTCGGAATCAGAAGCGCAGATAAAAAACATACCCTATGACAGAAGTAAGGAAAGAAAAATGACAATAACAGTATTACTGTACTCCTTCTGTTTTATATTTCTTTTTACAGCTATTATGGACTACCCTTTGCTTTCTGTAACTTTCCTTATAATATATTTTTCTATTTTATTTACTCCTACATGAACCCGAAGGTTGTTTCCTCCTGTGATCATAGTTGGTGGTGTTTACAGGTCATGCGTAGGCGCATATTTATTGGTATCCCGGGCGCAGGCTGCGCATTCGTCGCGGCGCAGGCGGGCCGCGGAACCCCCTACACACAACGTACGGTAAGTACCATATAAAGTACTATTTTGCAAATTGTTAGGCACTATTATTATTTTTAAAAATGTGTTTCTTCGACTTCGATCTTCGATCATGAATATGAATTTTCAATTTATTCACATTTTTTATTTATTAAGAATCCTATTTTATGGATCGATTTTCTATTAAATTTCTAAATATTTTCATTTTTTTACCAATATCTATTGAAAGAGGGTCTTCCATCCTTTCGTCAAATATTCTTATATGTAATTTTCCCTCGGCTGGGCATAGGCCTCCATGCTCATTCTACTGGTCTCTTGATGTCCTCCATGCTCATTCTACTGGTCTCTTGATCGTCCTATTCTACCATCAGCTAGAATTAGTATTTTAAATAGGACAAATTGTTAAGGGCTATAGGCACAGAATATTGAATAGTACTACACGCAGGTTTAAGGAATAGAGAAACAGGTAGTCAGT
This sequence comes from Trichoplusia ni, assembly GCF_003590095.1. Taxonomy (NCBI): domain Eukaryota; kingdom Metazoa; phylum Arthropoda; class Insecta; order Lepidoptera; family Noctuidae; genus Trichoplusia; species Trichoplusia ni. The sequence continues at coordinate 2,139,601 of NC_039485.1, forward strand.
TCGCTGCGCTATGTTTAAGACTGTGATAATGGTTTTGAAAGTCTTGAGGAAAATTATAGCTATTTACGAAATTCGTGTGTGAGAATAAGGAATATAATGCAGCTTTTGCATTTAGCCATACTTAAGAACGAACTGTATGTAATTTCATAATTTTTACATAACGTAATATTTATAACATTTTCCATTTACATAAATTAGCATAAGTAGTTTCAGTGAAGAAATGGTATTCATATCCTTATAAATCTGTACGAAAATGTATTTAAAGTGTTGTTAATGTCAATTATTGGATATTACGTACCTACATAATATTGATTGAATATCTCTTTTTATCCTCAAAACAACTTTATATATATTTGCTATAGAGTAGACAGAAGTGTAATAGGAAATGTCTTTTCCAGCGGAAAAGACACATTTGCCTAAAATAACAAGTCGAAGAAGTTTTACAACTTAACATTTGTAATTTAACTAAGCGTAGCAATCAAAACTTTAATAATTCTGAAACTAGCTAAATGTGTGTGGTTTGTTTACTCATAACGCAAGCTTCCCCGTAGCCACTTTCCCTTTTGGGTTGCCAAAAGTCAAGTGATTTTTCTGTAAAGTTTAAAGAAAACATTTCGTTTTGTTTGCGGTGGGCTTATTTATTTTGTAGTACCGAAAATTTAAGTACAAAAAAGCCGATCCGAAGAAGAACGTCTGTTAAGTAGGATCACGTCAATAAAAGCAATCTGCAAATAATGGAAATCATTTTTGTTATGAGACGGACTGTACTTGCAACCCGAGTACCCAAGGGACTGTGTGTTTTTGGAACTCAAATGCGGACAACCAGATGTTGAAATTTTCTTTACGCAAATTGTCGGCGCCGCCGCGGCGCCAGCGCAAGCTTAGGCAGTGGTAACGGGATGATTTGTCGTAAACCGTGAGGGATGGTTCGAGCCCCTCTGACTGTGGCAGTTGAAGGTTCTCGGGGTATTTTTAGTCGATGAGAGTCCCACATTTCCCCTTGCCGTGCCCTCGGCAAGGTTTGAAGTCTTTAGTTCACGGTTTTACCACGGCAAAAAAGTAAAGGTGTCGCATCGCAGTAACTGTAGCTAGTAGGGAGGCTTGGGCTTCCTCAAGTCCGTATAAAGGCCACCTTCCAGCAACAACACAGTAAAAGGTAAGATCAATCTAATAACTAAATGAACAAATGAAAAAACCGTCAAACGCAAATTCCTCAACCAATTAAACCCCTAAAATCACAATAAACGAAAGTGTAATCATAGACAATTCTGTTCAATAAACAAATTGGTTCATTCACACGGAGTCGGTCGCTAAAATTAATTATTACAGTCGCCAATTGGTGGTTGTCAACTCCATATAGACAGATGTGTTGAACGCAGGCATAGGAGGGGTCACTGGGCCGGTGCTCATGACATCTTTAGAGATTCGAAGAGGCGCGGAGTCGACGCCCTGCTTCGATAGCCTTGAGCGGTATTGTTCTAATTTGTAGAACATTGATTTATTAAATGTCGTTGCGTTTATCATGATATACGTTTGGAATGTGATGCTACAATATTTATTGCTGTGGCCAATGTACACGAATTAAGATACTGTACTGGAATACTGGAACTATTTTAACGATTTCAACCGTTCTCAGAACCACGTGCAATTATAACAATTTACTGAAACTGTACCTACTTGAAGAGTTTTGCAGCGGATGTTATTTTTAAACATGTTCATAGAAGTCTTAGCCGGCCGTAGCTCTGGCGAAAGATAAACTTAATATGGGAGGTACAATGGATTACGATGTATTCTCGTTTATTAGTTTATCTTTTATTCTTCCGTCCTGGTGGTATTTACATAAAACAATTATATTGTTTTTAACATTATATTGGATTCATGCAAATACCTTGTTCTACAGTGTAAGAATAGTAGTGTGGTGTATTCAGTGTACTGTAATAGGTTTATGATTTCCCTTCTTCATCTTTACCCGCCTCGACTTCCATAATAACTGTTTCTCTTTGGTTCAGTAATGCGGTGGCTATGGCTGGCTGCGTGCGCGGCCTTGGTGCTGCCGGCTGCCTCCAAGGAGCTGGTGGAGGGCCCTCCTCGTGAAGACATCACGCAGGAGCTGCCGCAGGCGCAGGACCCGGACATCATCAACTACGACGATTATAATCCCTTCGGGGAGGATGATGATGGTTTGTGTACTTCCTATAACTGTTTGACGTATCTCGCATTCATAAAGTGGAAACTACAATATTATTAGGTACTTGTAGTTGGAACTTTAGCTTTGTCTGCGAGGATATCGGAGATCGTGATAAGTTGGTTAAGAACTTATTTGGGATTCAACTTAGTAAAAAGTAAGCGTTTTAACCAACAGTGTATTCATTTGCTAGTTTCGTACTACTACCTGTTTGGTTGGCAATTTAAATAAATGTATCATAGATATAGCTGAGTACCCTTTATTTTGACTGAAGTTAATAATTCGTTTCGTTACAGTTGTCGGATTGCAGGAGAGGGACTTCCCAAGATCAACAAGCAGTAAGTTTTTTCATTAACCGTCTCACTTGTGAGTTTGTGTGTGATGAACTTTTTCAAGTGTGTGGTTCATTATTATCGTATCTATTGCATACATAGCTAGTTTCATTGGTCTTGGGCCAGTTTTTTTCTTATTTCAAAATAAATTAATTTTGTTTGTTTCAGGCACACCACCCTTCAGAAGAACTCAAGTTCCGACGCCCAGAGGTAGGTACTATCTTATCTCCACAGATGTAATTAGGACGATTTTCAAAATATTGTAAATAATATGAAAATCGCTTTGTTCAGCTCCAACTATCTCCAAATGCGTGGACATCGGGCGTACGTGGAATGAGGGAGAAAACTGGAAGCGTGACAACTGTACTCTCTGCCAGTGTCATGGCGGCCGAGTCAACTGCACCATAGTACCTGCTTGCCTTACAGGTATGTGTTATACCTATAAGGCTGGTCTAGAACAGAACAAAAAATGTCTAGGTGAAATCAAATGGTATTAACCATAGATGTCCACAAGTTTGAAACGAAAAATTTTGCAGCTTGCTAGATTTTAAAGTTTAATTGAGAGGAAAGATAGTTTAAAGTTTTACGAAGTTTATTTGTTATTTTGCAATGACCATTTTGTTGGAATTAGAACGGATTTATTGCAACAGCTTATTGCAAATTTCTAATACACAAATTAAGAAGTCACCAGATATTTATGTACTTAGAAAACTTGCCTTATACTTACATATTTCTAGCAAAATAAAGAAATGTCAGACGGTTGCAAATGGTGGATGACTAACTAAAAACAAGAGATTATGTTATTCCTAGATCCTAAGACTTCTCAAACTTTTATACTCTCTTCACCAGCTCAAATACCAAACCGGCCAGTATTCGTGGGTTCTGCAGCCCAGCCGACATCGCCAGTGCGTGGTGTAGTGGGATCGCCTGGCGACGAGGGTCCGCCCGGCCCGCCTGGCTCACCCGGAGTCAACGGCGTGCCCGGAGCACCTGGCATGCCCGGACCCGCTGGACCTATACCTGATGTGAGTGCCATTGTACCTATATATTGCCGTGTAAAATAGGTCTAAGTGAAGTGAGAAAAATATTAGAAAACACGTTTTGGTTTGTATTTTTTTTTCTACAGAACACTAAAAAAGCCATTAGAGTAAGATCAAGTAAAAGTATAGAACTTATTATAGTAACCTTTTATAATATGCATGTTTCATTGAGGTCCTGCATTTAAAATTTCATGTTGTTTAAGCTTGAAAGAACTAGTAGAGACCGATATATCTATAATGATAGTTAATAAATTCATTTGAATGATGATTATTTAATAGGTAAACGCGTATCTGGCTCAACTAGCAGCTTCAGCTGGAGGTGACAAAGGACCGGCCTTCGATCCGTATCAGTACATGCAAGCTTCTGTTGGCACTCCAGGAATCAGAGGAATACCAGGTGAGCCATTATTATTTACGCAATCAGTGTCATATGTGTAAATTCTTTCACATAAACTACGTTTCATATCATTTTTGTTCTTAGGACCACAAGGCCCGCCTGGTCCGCAAGGTTTTCAAGGTCAACGAGGTGAGCCCGGTGAACCTGGTCTGCCAGGTCAGCAAGGACCACCTGGAGAAAGAGGACCGCAGGGATTACCAGGAAAAGATGTAAGACTATTTAACAAATGTCATTCCTTACATATTGGCCGTTATATATTTGCTTACCCATATGAAAATTACAGGGTTCCCCGGGAGAAGACGGTGAACCGGGTCCTACAGGATCAGTTGGCCAGCCAGGACCTCGCGGTACCCCAGGTGTGCCTGGTATTCAAGGGTTGAAAGGACATCGTGGGTTCGACGGCCGAGACGGGGCTAAAGGTGAACAAGGATTGCCTGGAGAAAAAGGACCCACTGGAATACCCGGTCCTTTAGGACCAATAGGACCAGCTGTGAGTGCATTTAATGAAGATGGATCCACTAACTTTATTTTTAATGATTTTGAACGAAATCGCTTTTACATTAATTATATTTTTTTTTCAACATACAGGGTCCAGTCGGCGCTAGAGGTGAAAGAGGTCGAGAGGGACCCCCCGGACCACCTGGCGTACGTGGAGTCGACGGTGCGCCTGGACCTCCAGGAATGACGGTATTTACATAAAATTTAAAATAAAATGTTGACTGTGTGTATCTATTATTTGCTTCTACTAGTCACATTATTTTTTCAGGGTAATACTGGCAAACCAGGTTCTCCTGGTTTCCCCGGAAGCGCGGGAATAAAAGGAGAAACGGGTATTGCTGGTCCAAAGGGCAGTCAAGGAATGCAAGGTCCTCGCGGTGAAGCGGGTCGTCCTGGGCCAGCAGGTGAAACAGGTGCTCCAGGAATCCCTGGGTTAGATGGTATACCTGGCGAAAAAGGTATTCAAGGACAGCCTGGTAGTTCAGGACCACAGGGTTTCCCAGGACCAAGAGGGTTACCCGGTACACCTGGAGATTCAGGATTGCCAGGAGCTAAAGGAATGCCGGTAAGGTGTAATTAACGATTTTGAATGTTTCTTTATGGGATTTTAAGTATACTAAACCAACTTTTATGTTGTAGGGTCAGCCAGGTGAAAGAGGACAGAAAGGTGATGGTGGCATCAGAGGTGAATCTGGTGCCCCTGGACCTCGTGGGCTGCCTGGAAATAGCGGGCCAGAGGGTAAACGCGGAAAGAGAGGACTAAGAGGACCCGCTGGTAACGTTGGACCTCAAGGCGAAAGAGGGTTACAAGGATTAAGAGGATTGCCTGGTGAATATGGGTTACCAGGGAATAAAGGTAACACGGGCGAAAGAGGATACCCGGGTATTCCAGGACCCAAAGGTACTCACGGTGATATCGGTGGAATAGGACCACAAGGTATGCCTGGACCACCCGGGCCTGTTGGTAGGCCTGGAATGCCTGGAAGAACGGGTCCAGTGGGTGAAAGAGGAATACCGGGAGCTGATGGCAAGCCAGGTGACAAGGGGCCTCAAGGCATAAGCGGTCCACCGGGGCCTATGGGCAGTATTGGAGTGCCTGGATTACGAGTAAGTTTCATGAATTATTTACAATTCAAGGGACTAAATAATCGTGTTAACGTACTAAGTGTAACACAAAATCTCATGGTTAGGGCGAACCTGGAAGAGACGGCGAGCCAGGGGCAGCAGGGCCTCAAGGTGAAAAAGGTGATGCTGGTCTTGATGGCAGTCCTGGTGTTCAAGGGCCTCAGGGAGTTGCTGGACCAGCCGGTGAAAGAGGACCGGTTGGCCCTTCGGGACCCACGGGATTCCCAGTAAGTTATTTAAATATAAGCTATACAATAGTTTATACCTAGATATTTCAACTAGAATTTATTATTATAAAATGCTATGTTTTAGGGTATGCCAGGAGCCGCTGGCATGCCAGGCTCGCCAGGTAAGGATGGCGAGCCGGGTATGGCTGGTCCGATAGGACCACCTGGCCCGTCAGGACCAAGAGGAGAAAGAGGGTTCACTGGAGACAGAGGTCAACCTGGCCAGCCTGGCGCACCAGGGGAGAAAGGTGAAACAGGGGCACTGGGACCAGATGGACCACCGGTAATAAAAATATTCGTTTTCATGTTGGAAGTTTATTACTTAAACGAGTGTTAAACCTCGTTTGATGTTTATGATTTATTTTATTATTTAAAGAATACTATAATAATTTTTATACATTTTAGGGTCCGGAGGGCTTGAGAGGTAGCAAAGGTCACCCTGGGTCTCCCGGAGTTATGGGTATGCCTGGACAACGTGGAATGAATGGAGCTCCCGGAGAGAAAGGGGAAAGGGGCGCTGCAGGGCCACCTGGCAATGATGGACCCGCAGGTGAAATTTATTCACATAGATTTTATCTGTTTTTTACTAAAGTGGAATTATAAATTATTACATGAAAGTATTTTCAAAACATAATTGTACGAATTATGTTTGGCCTATCTATAAGCTACACATTTTATTAAAAAAATCTTTAAAACCCCAAGGTCGTCAGGGAGAACAAGGACCACAAGGACCAATTGGTCCAGTTGGTCCAGCCGGTGAACCAGCAGAAAGAGGCGAGCCTGGTACTCCTGGAGTGCCTGGAGAATTGGGAGCCCCTGGTTCCCCTGGTGAACGTGGCCAACCTGGACCACAAGGCTTACAGGGTTTCCCAGGACCACAAGGTCTAACTGGCATGCCAGGTCTAAAGGGCGACAGAGGCTACGCTGGTGCAAAAGGACAGCAGGGAAATACTGGCAGTCCAGGTAAATTTTGATTGCACAGATAGCCGAGTAGTTGAGGTCACCACACCAAACACTGTGTGCGACGTGTCGCTGGTTCGATCCCCGCGTAGGATAAGCATTTGTATGATTCACGAATTATTGTTCTGAGTCTGGGTGCCTCTGTGCATGCGAATTTAATTTTTGTGAAAATAAATAAACTTTACTGATATTTTTTTACTTTTAAGGTATACCTGGTGAGACTGGAGCTCGTGGTTTACCTGGCTTGTCTGGCGCTAAAGGGGCACGCGGTGATTATGGACCTAAAGGAGAGACAGGACATGCCGGATTACCTGGTAGACCTGGAGACTTAGGACCACCGGTACGAAGCTCATTAAGTTTTAAAGTTTGATATTTTATTTGTAGCCGTCCTCATTTTATTTTGTATTTTAGGGACCTCAAGGCAGTACAGGACCAGCAGGCGCCCCTGGCATGCCGGGACCTAAAGGTTCTACGGGAGACTCCGGTAGGCCAGGTGCCCCTGGGCCGATTGGTTTAACTGGTCCCCAAGGCCAACTGGGACCTAAAGGTGAAAGAGGTAGCGAAGGTGAACCAGGTCCACAAGGGCCAAGCGGGCCCCCTGGGGCAGCTGGTGAGCGGGGTCCAGGAGGGTTACCAGGAATAGCAGGTCCACCTGGACCACAGGGACTTCGAGGCGCTCAGGTACATTTTATTCTATACTGTTTTCAAAAACTATGTATGATGGCCATAAACTATTATGGTTGTATTAAATATAGGGTGAAAGCGGCACCCCAGGCAAACCAGGTGCCGACGGTGCTCCTGGACAAGCTGGACCTCAAGGACGGCAAGGACCTCAAGGCCAGATGGGTGAACCTGGACCAGAAGGACGGCCTGGCAAGCAAGGACAACCGGGAATAGCTGGGCGGCCAGGCGACAAAGGTCCTATGGGACCATCAGGCTCGGCGGGCCCAGTAGGACCTCCAGGAGCTCAAGTATGTACCTGAGATTTTATTACTATTATACTTTATGTCTAAAGCTATTTTTTTAAACACTTATTTTTTCACTATTTGCTAGGGTCCATCCGGCCCCACAGGCCCTCCTGGCCCTTCAGGTGAAAGAGGACCAAGGGGCGAAAGCGGCCCACCAGGAGTAGACGGTCCTCGTGGAACTCCTGGTAGTGTGGGACCACCTGGACCATTTGGACCAAAAGGCGACCGAGGTGAATCTGGAGCGGATGGTGCTAAAGGTCACGCTGGACTGCCAGGTCTTCCGGGAATGGCTGGTGTCCCGGGAAGAACTGGTGAAAGAGGATTACCTGGACCGATGGGACCACCTGGCAAGGATGGAGATGTTGGCTCACGAGGTAGCTTTAATATGATATTTGTATTTATTTATCTCTCAATTTTACAAAATAATCACTCACATTTATTAAAATTTCGAATTCAGGTATTCCGGGGCGTGACGGTAGCCCAGGTATGCAAGGTCCACCAGGTCCCCAAGGAGGCCAAGGTCCTCCTGGAGAACCAGGAAGACATGGTTCACCTGGTCCTTCGGGTCCCCCCGGACCACCAGGGCCACCTGGCGAAGGTCTCGCTTATGACGCCGCCGCCATTGCAGCTATGTTACAGCAAGGTTAGTTTTAGTTTAGTTAGACATTTGGATAACCATGAAATTTTGCAAGGATTGTATAAACATTCATATTTTCTATCTCAGGTTCTGTGAAAGGCCCTGACCCGCTTGGAGACGACCCCAACTTGATGCCACCCCGTTTCTTCAAAGACGATATGTCAGCTGCCGAACGCAAGGAGGTTGTGATGAAGGCTTACGAAAGATTGAAAGTCTCTTTAGATAAGTTCCTTAAACCTGATGGTTCCAAGGAGGCGCCCGCAAAGACCTGTGGTGATATTAAGTATCACCATCCAGAGTTTGAGAGTGGTAAGTAGGCTGTAATACACCTAAACATGTGTTTATTTGTTACGGATGCTCTGATTCTAATACTATATTTAAACGGTTTGTAATTCAAAACTCAAAATAGTTACAGTTTTATGCTACTGAAAAAAGCTTTTCGGTAATGAAATATGCTAATTAACTGCTCTGTGGATGATGGATCCAATGACTTATAACTTATCGATATTCCTTATAATCCCTCTTAAAATGGAAATAACTCTCAACATTAAATGTATTCTGTAGGTCAATACTGGATCGATCCCAACGGCGGTGACATGAACGATGCTATCGTGGTTTACTGTGACATGACGACCGGCAGCAGCTGTGTGTTCCCCAAGCCGATTCAGTCGCAGGACATAGCCTTCACTGGCAAGCAACACGAACCCTGGCTCAGTGAGATGGATGAAGGATTCACTGTGAGTAGTCTAATGGTATCATGAATATTAAAACTATAACCGATATTCATTTCCTATTTTAAATTATATTTACTTTTCTATGAGTTACCTTCTTGGTGCTCTCTATTGCACTACCGACTTTTTTACTGCCTCTGGTACTGCGGATAAAGAACTTGTATGAAAACTAGTAGGCTAGGGCGCCAGTGTGGAATAGGTCCCACACTGCGGTAGCGATTCATCATCATCATCATCTCAGAATATAGCTGTTCACTGCTGGACATAGGTCTCTCTGTTCCTTCTCGGTACGGGTTATTAATATTTAATTAAAGTACTCTTAGGTTTGGGTACTTCCATATTCATACTGCATTACATATGATTGCAATTCCATCAGGCTCAACAGCTAATAGAAAACCTTATGTGTTGTTCTGATTTGAACAATACCGTATTATGATCATCGAATATTAGGTACATGATTTCATGAATCAATGGTGCAGCAGAATCAACAACATTATAAAAACTTAACCTGCTTCCTAGATTACGTACAAGGCGGACCACACACAGCTGACTTACCTGCAACTGATGTCAGCGAAGGCGTCTCAGAACGTGACGTTCCACTGTCGCAACACTATCGGCTATTACGACGCGAGGACCAAGAACTACAGGAAGGGCATCAAGCTGCTGGCGTACAATGATGCTGAGATCTTACCAAAGGCTAACAACAGACTTAGATATAAGGCGCTATTGGATGAGTGTCAGGTAAGCTTGAGTTAAGAGCGCGAAATTTATGAGGTTTCTTTTATTTCAAAACCGAAATTCCATTAGGGTAACAGTAGTAGATGTAATTTCAGTTATACGTTTTTAGATTGATGAAATTAATCCTTACTAATATTATAAATGCGAAAGTAACTCTGTGTGTCTGTTTGTTACGCTTTCACGTCTAAACCACTGAACCGATTTTAATGAAAATTGGTACAGAGATAGAGTTGACCTTGAGAAAGAACATAGGATAGTTTTTAAACAGGTGCTCTGTTGTCTGTTAATGGACCCGAACAGCAACTTTATTCTAAAGACTGTTAATTTGTTGCAGTGTAAAATCGCGCCGCAATTTTCACTAACGAACTTTCAAGTTTCAGTAATATCCGAAAACCTTTGATTTTGATGGAGCGATTGATGCTCATTGGGGCAATCCAGATTTCGAACTTTTTATCCATGAAAATCTTTCTTCATTTCAGCACCTGAGTTCTAGTTGGGCGCGAACTATCGTTGAGTACGAGACCGACAAGCCTGGTCGCCTGCCTCTCCTCGACGTAGCCATCAGGGATGTCGGCAGACCTCAACAGATGTTCAGGGTGGAGCTAGGTCTAGCATGCTTTACTTAGAGACAAAGTTTTGGGCGCCTTCAAATTAGTGGTTGGAGGAAGCGCTTCAAGTGCGGCCCTGTGTTGCACTAGCTTCTTTGACACTAATTCTTTTAGATATTCTAGAAGCTCAGTGGCAACCGCAGTTAGTAACGCCACTACTGTGTGCACGTGCTAGTCACCCTCCCTCCGCTCACATATGAGCGGTGAGAAGAGGAGGGCGCCATTGCCAAGACGCATTCGATGTGGTAGATTGTCTATCCATTGTCCTCTACCCACCACTTTCATTCTTTATATCAATAGTGGCTAGCGTTCTTATTTCAATGCAGTGCTGCGCCAGCGCTTTCTCACACATCTAATTTGAGACACCCTAACAATAAAAACAACGAACGAACGAAGCTATAATCCAAATGTGGCAACATTCCGCTCAATGCTGGTGTTTCATTTAGAATTTATTAATGTTGCCAGTTTATTATATTGATGTAAGTTACCTATTCGCATTTAAATAGAAAGTAATTTATGGAATAAGCGTTAGGAAGTAAGATCTCAATATCTTTTTATTAGTTACTTGTAAAGACATACTTACATTTTATATTTCAATTTTTACTTTTATTTTACGTACTTTAATTTGTATTATTCGAACTACCGTACATTTTTGTAGGGTTATATTTTTTTTAAATAGTAAGGTGACTCAACTAAAATAATAAATAGTTACACTGCCAATTATAAGCATTTATTACAACTAACCACTAAAATAACACAACAAGTACCTATTACAATAAGAATAAAAAAATCGTAACAATATTTTTTAATAATAATAATATTTTTTTTATAATTTACTTTCATATTTGTTATATTGTTTCCTTTAATGTGATTTATTATTATTAAGCATTTTTAATATTAAGTACTTAAACTAATAAATAAGTCGTCACAACATAGTATTATTTTGTTAATTTAATTTACGATGGTCCGCTTAGTTATTTGTACATAATGTAAAAGTCCTTATTTTTAAGTATAAACGTCATGTGATTCCTATATTCGAGTATAATGTTATTGTTCTAAGTTTTTATTTTATATTAATCTGTAATAAATACTGTTAAGCAATGTAATCGTTATTAAATTTTATATTTTTATAACTTTGGGTTTCTTTCACCACTTTTTCTACATTCGCGCGTATATTACCTATGATTTAAAATTTTGACAAATATTTTTTTTTAAGTTTTTAAATTGGCACTTTTAAAAGGCATTCAATTGCTAAAATAGTTTTTTGGTTATATAATTTAAGATCTTAATAATATCAAGATCACTGGATACAAAAGCCTCCATTTTACGACACGCCAAATTCTAACAATAATCACTTTTTCGATAAACGAAATTACAAATAGTACACAGTATTCCTTCTTTATTAAATGATGCAACGGTTTACTCACATTTATGAGCTGAGCGACCCCACCGCGTGAGCTCATGATTAAGGACTCCGGTTTGGGTCCGAAACTAGCCGAAACTAACCGATAAATACGCGTGAGTAAACCGTTGCATCATTTAATAATGAATCGTGGCTCTCACGATCGTTACTATCAAAGTATTCCATCTACTGGGTCGTGGAGTCGCAGGAATTCTTCCTAACACAGGTGACGAAGGGTGGTACACTGCAGGTGCACTTGGTGCAGTTGTCATCAACAGTGACCTCGTCTCCGATGGTCATCGTCATGTTCCCGAACGTGCATTGCGCGCTCAGGTTGCGGATGTTTAGACCGCGGACTACTTTTGTCTTTGTGGTCTCTGAAATGATACAAAAATAGCTGATAAATATATTCTTGCTTTCCTAGAAATGCTTTTTAATAGATCAATTAGAAGAGTAATATTAATGGCTCTGGTTGGCAATGCCAAAATATCATTCTTATCGAGAAGAACCGGTTATTAGTATTTTTATCAGTAGTTTGCCCATGTACATCTCTGAATCAATTTACGATTGTTCTGCATCTGCACTAACAATCGAAATGTAAGTAAAGTTGTTTCATTCAAAATGTCGATCTAGCTTCCAATGAATTATAAATCTTTGAAACTAGTAGATTACACTTTCAGAACTTCCATATTATGACTGTTTTGAAACAGTTTGAACATGCCAGGTTCGAACCTGTCTATAACGCTAACCAACAATATTTTTAATTAGTTGTTGAAACCTTCGACGACCTATAAACTACTTATTACATGCCTTATCACTCCAAAAAGGTTCTAAATGTGACTTACGGCATTCAAACCCGATGGGACAACTCCTCTTACTACCAACGAACACAGGCGCGCAGTTCTTATGCAGGTCAGATTGGTAGTGGATCTCCAGCCCGCAGTTTATGTCGGTGCAGTAGGCGTCGCTGACGGTACCGTTGAAGTTCGCGGTACAGAGGCAAGTCTTCTGAGTGTTCTTAGGTTGGTAGGTCTCGCCTTCGTGGTATGTCTTGCCGTCGACTTCGCAGGTCTTTAGCTGGGCGATTGAGTCTTTGCCTGGGTAATGATTGGAATTATGTTATTTCGGTATGAGCGTTGAGCCAGGTTTGGATGAGGGGATGATTGTTGGTGACTTACTTTTAAAAAATTTGATTGAGATTACCAATGCTTTTAAAATTCAAAAATTTTGTTGTTAATCTCTTGACTGATTGGCTTGACCGATTCTCGTGAAATTTGGTGTAAATATTAGGAATGTCTTAGAATTGGACATTTATTTCTCCTCTTTTATTTTCTACTTAAAAATAATTTGTAAGCCAAAACAGCGATATTTGAGACAACTAGAATAACTATAGTACTTGTATATTTTAAACTTCCTTATTTATGCACCTACTTAAGATTTCTGAAATCGTCATTATTGATATTCTTGAGAAACCTATACGCTGAGGTCAGTGACGTCACAACACAGCCCTGAGCTTACTATTAGGGACATCCTCCGTAAACAAAAATCCTCTCGAAACACTAAATAAATATTTATTATTTATTTAAATAATAAAGTCAAGGCGATCCCCTTTTATTGAATTTGTGAACAATACTGTATAGTGCTTTAACGCCCACATACATACATACTAACATTATCTGTGTACTAAAATTATAAACCTAATAGTTAGTTAACTTTTCTTAATTCCTTTACAAACATTAGACCTACATATATTCTATTTATTTTATTCTAAGTTTAAAAAAGAGAGAGGTCATTTTCTACGTTCAAAAAAAGTTTCACAAAAGGACAATTTCCCGCTCGCTATTAAATTAAATTTGGAACACGATACCCAGTAATTTTTCATTTGTCTAATACCGGTGTATTGTTTATTAGTGCAACATTTAGACAAGGATGGAATGTCATCAGCATTACGTGTCCACAATAGATCGTTCGCTCGTAATTCAGCAATAGAATCTGTGTTTACGAACCTGAATACGTAAGTCACCTATTGTCTACCATAAACTTGGACCATTAAATTGTGTGTCGTCTAAAAATAGACCTGATTAAGAAGCAATCGATTTGTTTGTTCGACAACGAACAGGTGCATCGTCATATGATTAATGAACTCAATAAAACTATTCGTCCTTTAAGAATAATTAAAACTAATAATGCGTTCTAGGTCCCGTTGGAAATTCATTGTATCGACAGTGATGTTTCACCCCGTACTGAAATTCTTTTTATTGTGTTTGGAGATTGCTAAGGAGAATACAAATTAGTATCAAATTTAATCCAATTACGATTCATTCATCAGCAACTTTAAATGTCGGAATAACGGTTTTCAAGTGCTTTGTTGTTTTTATGCACATACAAAACGTTTTTTTTTAAACAAAAAGCGACACTGAAATCGTTTTGAGTATTCCAGAGAGACCTATGTACTCATTAAGCGGAGATTTCGAAGGAAATTTTAATGATAAAATTAAATATTTAAATTGACTCTATTCTTCAACAGCACGGGCGCAGGAAATAGAAAACCTCCTCAGAGTCCAGTAGATAGTAAAGGTATCCATTTCGCAAACCTTTTTAGGCTTACATTTTTAATTTCCAATTAACTGCTCTTTAAGAACTTATTCAGAACTAAGCCGTCATTTACCTTATATTATTTAAGTACAATGTTTTGCTCCCACTACTCACCGCATACAGAGCCGGTACTACAACACGAGTCTAACTCGTAGGTGCTGATACATTGCTGCTGCATATCATTATCAAACTCCTCGACGCAGTCCACCGCCGCGCAACTGAACGAAGGCTCCCCGTTAAACACGGCGCAGCTGCACGCGAGCGAGCACGGGTTGCTGATCAGGGCTTGAGGTATAGACGCTCCGTTGTCGTAAGGTATACCCCTGGAATACAATCATAAAAAGTATTAAGAAATAAGCAGCTTTTCACATCCATATTTTATGATGTTTTTACTATTTTGACTGTACAATAAATGAACAACAAAGGGTTACACATTCGAACGAAACATCAAACGCTATTTTACTGTGATTCCAAGAAAAAGTGATTAAACTGGATTTTAGGTGTGCTTTACTAAGGATGTCATCTATTTTTGCAATGTTCTTAGAGAAGTGGACGGGTCTTGCTGAAATTACGAAAATAAATTTCACTTGTCAAAGCAACATCATCTTTTATGCTGGGCTCTCGTTAGATGGTGAAAAAATTACTTATACTCTTAAAATAGTCTAAAAATAATAGGATATGAAAGCTATTTGCCAAGTTTTGTATTATTATTTACAGTGAAGTCATACGTTTTATATCCATACTAAAAACCATAAAGAACCAGAATTTAAATAAGTTTCATTACCTCAGCTATAGAAATACCTAGACTCAGTTTATTTAATTCCACTATTGCAACAACGTCAGCCCTTCAACGTAACACTTTAACGGAACGGTTAATTGAATTCCTTTCAAAGTCAATAAAATAAATTGGATATACTTAAAGTAAATTAAATGAATTGAAATGTTGAAGTTAATTGAATTGTTGTCAGGTTTACGATCACTTTAATTGGTTGGTTATCCGTAACTCTTGATCCATTAAAGTAAACAAAATAATAAATACTTGTTTCCGTGTACAATTGCCCGAAGAGATCAATTAATACCTATTGGTTTATGAGTATGAGTTTAAATAAATACCTTTGTATTTATAACTAAGTGCCGTTTAATGTTCTGCAATCAACAATGTAAATATTTTTGTAGCAATACTCTTGTTTTGCCTTCCTTAGACGATGTTTCTTGGAATGAGGAGAAGAATGAAACATTCAAGAAAAGGAGAAAAATTGCGAAAATTCTCTTGATAAACTTTCGAAGGGTTAACGTAATTCAATCAACGTAAATGTTCAATTAAAAATATTATGTCGTAAACTATTAGTAACCTGTTGTTTTTTGGAGGAAACAACTTGTCTTCTGAAACCGTACATTACTGCATACATCATTTTAGACGTGCTTACAACAGTGTAAAGTCTTAAAATGGTTAAGAAACACTTTAACAGAAAATCTGCACTCCAAATAATGGAATCTGAAATCGACAGACTGCATTGAGCTTGCGTGGTGATCTGTGCTCAAACCTTCTCTATAGATATACGGAAAGAGTTGCCTTGCTGTAGGATATTTATAGGCTGGGACAAGATTCTCACAAAATTCAGCTTACCTACCTAATTTCCTTAAGAATAATCCGTTTAAATTTAAACTTATGTATACCGGATACTCGTGGAGAATGAGTTCAAATAAGTTGTATTTACATTTTCGACTATTCAAACAGCGTTTCTCCATAAAGAGGTAATGGCTAAACGTTGTTACACTTTGTTTTTAGGTTTATCTAATTGAATAGGCCCGTTATGACATTATCATGCCTGGTAAGTGGCAGTGAACTAGTCGGATCTTCCTATTAGCTATCATGGTTGTTATAATTAAAGGCTGTTTATTTTAAAAGAACAGCCGTGTAAATAATAAGCGTACTTAATTAGTTAATTATAAACAAAGTTCTAAGTTTCTGAGGGCTGTCATTACTAACCCTAGATTTATTTTGTTTTTATGTCTGTGAAAATTTCTACTGTACGGATAAATTTACAAACCCTCGGCGGTGTCCCAGTAGCAGGGTTCCATTTTTAGTCTTTAGATACAGAACAAGAAGAATCAGCGTGAATCGATGTTAAAAGAGCATTTCAAATGTAATTGCGGTCGAACTAAAATCCATTTCCTGATCAGCAAACTAGCTAGAAAACTTTGAAGTAGTTATTTTCTTGTGTTAAGTTCTTGTTATTGTAATTCAACCGCTTATCCGAAGCAATTACAAGCAAATTATGAGAAAATCATTTTAAACGCCACAACTTGGAACTTGTATGAATTTCTGGAACCTGTATAGTAATTGTATGAAGGTTTTTGAATGATTCTGTACTTGTATCTCATTTTACTTTTAGTAAAGATAAAGACCATTGTTCTCACCTTGATGATTTAATTTTTTTGTTCTTTGCTTTCCCGAATGTTACCTTAACTTACCTTCAACTGATTTAAATTGAATCCAAAAGTAAGCTTAATTATTTCCGTGGTCTATAAATTTCGAACATCCATTTACAATATACTCATATCATCTCTTGCAATCATCACTTATCATGGCATACATAAGTACAAAGAAATTCATCAAATTCTACAGACATTTTCCCTTCAGAGTTGAGTATACAACCGATCACAGGCAAAAGGCATTCAGTTATTGTCAAAAAATGTTATTTTCAACATTAAATAACTCGAGATTACGTAGACATTGTCATCTAAGCGAAGGTCACACCAGCCGGCATTTCCCCAGGGTCATTCGAGAGGTCACCCACTGTTTTTGTTAAGTCAGCAGTTTTGGGTGTCTCTGGGTATTGCACGAGGTCAGTGTCACGCGAGAATTTGGCTTTTTTAATGCCCAAACGCTACTTATTGAGATGATTGACCTTTGTGAAGTTTGAATAGGTTTTGCCCTAATTTAGATTGGACTAAAGAATAAATGTCGCGATGGCCTTTCGAGTGGTCAGTATATCAAAGTCTATTATTTTCTTTTTATATATAAAACGACTCTCATTTAGGAACTTAATCCTTACGGGGGGTTTCGCAAACTTTCAAGTACATGCACAAAGACACCTAGACTCAGGGCAAGCATTAATGGATCACGCAAAAGGATGTCCTACGCGGGGATCGCACCCACAGCACAAGACATAATCCTCAACCATTCAGCTATCCATGCCGTCTGTTTCATTTAGTTGTTTAAAGTACGACTCCTTTTCATATTGAATTCTAAAGAGTCTATGACACTTTCTCTTTAACGAACGCTCTGTAAGTAGTTTGCCGTTAAATTGCAGCAAAATTACGATAACCTACAATTCAACAAAATTCGTGAAATGTTAAAAAAGGACACGGGTGTATATGCAATAAGGTTTCATTGGTATACACCCTGGTTATAAAGATTGAATAATGCATGGTGTAACAAGAGTGTGGTATATTGCCTAACTATCTGGGCAGCGTATGCGCCATACGGGCAAATAATGATATGTTGCACGTTTACGTAGGACGTAAATATAATAAATATGTTATTGATTATTTACGCTTATTTATTTATTTTTATTTATTTATTGATAAGGCAAACCAACGACATATTTACAATTACGATTTGTAACATTATTTCCATAATTTATGTTCAATGTAAATACGTCACTTACAGGTATGCACACCATTTACAGTATACTACTTACAAACATGCTTCAAGTGACAAAATTAAGCTAGCTTCATACAGTTACATAGAAATAATATAAAAAATAAGTAATTATAACACAATTAAGATTATCATTATTAACTTAAAATTAGTAAAGATTAATCAAAATTAAAATAACTAAAAATAAAATTGCTCCGTATAAATTTAAAAGTAGAGTAAGGCAGCCGATCACAGAGTAATATTTAAATTCGAGATTTTAGCTTTAAATTGCGACATTGGGAGGAAAAATATGTCGATATCGCTGTTGTCTGAGGAAGCCCTGTTATACAGGGACATCATTCTGTGTCATCATCTATTCTTATTACACATAGTGATGTGGTGCAGTAAGTGATTTGTAACTTGTTGAGTTTGTAAAAGATATACGTATATTTAGCATGTAAGTTTAAAGTGAAGTAAATTTAGTGTTATCATTCGAATAAAATTATCCCTCAATCTTCATAAACTATCTAAGAAACGAAAACTAAGAACCATCTCAATCGACTGATGTTTTGAAGCGTTCATTTGTACGCTTTAAAATATCGGGGCATTTGTTTGGAGATATATACCTATATAATTTATCTCTACATACTGTTAAGGCATTCCTCCAACACATATATTTCTTCATCTGGTGATAAAATTAAATTCTTCCAATAAGAAATCTCATATCTGCAATCATGTCTTATACCACCCTCATTCAACCAATTAAAAACCTTAACACAGTTAAGTACTTACTTATAGTAGCATTTAGCCGGGTCTGGTTGGAAGTCAGGACAGTTGAATGCGTCGGGGCAAAGAGCGCCGTCGGCCGGCGGCAGCGGCGTGCATCCCAACTCCGTGTAGAAACCTGCCATGTCGCACTCGCCCGCCATGTCCGTGGAGACTGAGCCCAGGACTGAAAGGAAACAGGTGAGATAGAGTGCTCAAGATAATATGTAGACAGTGTGATAACTATCTTGAGTCTGCTTCTGTAATCGACTTAGTGGAGATGCCAGTGTGATGGTTAGATGAGAATTCTGCACCCGAAAAATAAGTGAAGCTTTGGTCAGTGGGTCGTCTTAGGGGCTGAGATGAGATAGGCAAGAGTACTCAAGAAAAAGAACTGAAAACCCGTAGACAGTGATAACTATGCCTTGAGTCTGATTCTGTTATGGACTCAGTTGAGATGGCAGTGTCATGACAAATAAGTTTAACTTGATCACTTACTTCATGTTAGTATCATGGTTAGTAAGTTATTATAGAACACAATTAGGTGAAACCTAAATTAAATCCCTCATCAGCATTTTTGCCATCTTTCGTAGGTAATAAAGAACGGTAATATTAATTTCGGGATATATACAAAACAACTTTTCTGTCCATAAATAGAATAATTGTAAATACAACTGTAACAACGCTCGAGAAGTTACGCTCCACGGTGGTATCAATACCGAAAATCAAAATCGTTTTAGTCGTTTACACACTCAAAATTTTTGTGTGTTTATCGTCGTGAACAAGTTTACCAAAGTAATTTGCTCTTAAGACACCCTTGCCATGCAATGGGACGGTAACTAGCCACTTTATCATTATTATAGGTTTGCGGCTGGTAAGATTAATATCTGATATCTAATCTAAGCGGTTGGCCGTGTCCCATATAAATGCCAATATATTAAGTAAACCTATACCAAAGAATACGCAATTTGTAATTCGTTCCGTTGTTGTAACGAGTATCCAATTATTATGACCTTACACGGTTATGGTTCTTTTAACTTTCAATCGTAACACTTAGAAAGTGTTAACAATTATATGGATATTTGTTAATTACTGACATTTTGAAACAACTACGAGATTATTCATAGTTACACGCTCTGTTCGATCTTTTATCTATTAGGTACATACATTGTAAAATTGTGATAATATGAATTGTTGGATAGATGCTCACACAATACATGCCAATATCGTGTAATCCGAACCGTGTAAAGTTGATATTGTTGACACTAATAAAACTAATCAAGGCATTAATTAGAATGTGTTTGCGCTAATCAATAATTGTATTAACATCACAGTTAGAATCAATACCAATGTTTCAGTAATTACGCTGAAATATATATATATTTATAGGTAGGATAGGATGTTGCTCTGACACTGCGATATCATTTTGAGGTGAAATAATTGATGATTTTTTGTTTTAGAATTGCTTATGATAGGTACTTGTACATGCAAGCGTAACGAACCTTGTTTGTAGTGTATGGATTTAACGTAGATATGAACAAATTATGATAATCGGCAGACAAATCTAAAATACTTCCCTTCTGAAATATTGAAACGGATGAAAGAGTATCTCGAATTTTAAACAGGATACCTCTGTAAAGCTTGCTTATAGAAGAAGATACTAAAATTTAAATCGAATTATCTACATAGACAAAGGTCGATTTATTTAAAAATGCAGATAAATTTAATTTAAGAATTAGATACGATTTAATATAAACAAATAAACATAATTAAAAAGAAAATAGGAAGTAAATAGTGTCAAATTAAAAACCAAACTTACCGAGCATCACAAAACTGAGAACAGCCTTCATGGTCTATTAGATTTAGTATTGGAGTAAAAAAATAAGAAACAAGAACTTCACTAATCCTTGTTTACGTTACTAAGCGTAATTAAATTAAGGTAACGACACAAACACGCGCTGAGCCGACTGCGAGCGATGACGGAATGAGCTGTGAAATGCAAATCGGAGTTGCGCACGCGCATATATTGATGGCCGATCATGATACTGCTGTCCGATGAATCATACCAGAACTAGGGGTTATTCCGAAGTATAGTTAAGGACGGAATTAATAAATCAGGAAATAGACTTTTAAATATTTGGAAGTTAACTTTACATAATATTTTATCAAAGAAATGTTTTATTCAGTTTTCTAAGAACAGTGCCTTGAGGGACACCAACTTATGAAGATATGTGTATTACGACGAGTATGTTTTATTTTGTTTACATCCATACAAAAACAAAGAAGATTGTGGACTTACAAGTTTGATGCTTTGCGTAAAACTAAAGAAAACAGCTTCAGGATTTGATGTCTTAAATAAAATAATACCACTACAAAATTTTGAAGGGCATTTATTTATAAAAGTGAGGCTGTAGTTTTTTTACGAGCATAGCTTACCTACTACATAACATTATGAGTAAAATAGTTTGTATTGACAAATGTTTGAATTATTTAAGTACTAGGACCTCGTAGATTGGGCAGCTTCGCTCTTGGCCGCCGAAGGGGTAGTAGCAGGTTCCGTGCGATGGGTGGACCTGGAAACAAAAGACGGTTTGAGAAATTGCAGCATCCTTAGACAACTGTATCTTAACAAACATTAAGACATGTATAATAATTCAATATAATCCGTACGGAAGGTAGATATAGTAGGTAATCTATATAATTATTGTGTTTTCAGCAATTTGAACTGTAAGTATTGCATTTCTACCACCATTAAAGTACCTATATTGTGATTGTGGAAGTGTGACAACGCAATACACGGCATAGAACGGCATCTCTCTTCCACAAACGCAACACTACTTGATCATACTTTATCTACTTCAGAAACAATACTTTGTAACCGACCAAGTAAACAAAGTAATAATAATATTGGCCGCATAAGATTTCTGACTACATCATATGTATATAAATAATAATCAAGCGTATATACGTCCAAGTACTGGGCACAGGCCTCTTTCCATATAGGAAAGGTTTTGATCACGAGCAAGAGCATTGATAACCACACTAGCTCACTGCAGGTTGGCGATTTCAAATTTCAATATTTGAAATCCTGGTTTTGCTTACGATGTTTTCTTTCATTGTTTGTTTCAGTGGTTTAGAATAATTAAGAAAATACATATAAATTTAGGAAAGTCACATTGACACTTTGCCTACGTTGGAACCAAACCGTACTATGGAGCCTATGAGCTATGGAGCAGCTATGGAGCGTAAGATCAGTAAATTCTTCTTCTTTACCTTTCCAGGAGTCATGGCACCATCGTGGGACACTCTGCCGCAGTAGAGGGGCTCTCCTTGCTCGGTGGATCCAGCGATCACGGCGAATGGGGGAATCTCTCCGTTGGACGCCGGCTCCCAGTATACCATCGGGGGTACGAATACCTGAAATCCAGATTGAACATATATTTTAAATTCTGTAAATTACATTCATGTATAACTTGATCACTTTCACTGAACTAGCTATTGAATATAGTGTAGTTTATGAAGTTTCTCGCCAGTTCTTCTCCATAAGAATGACACTTTCGAACCGCGCAACTAGAGCCATTATTGTAACGTTTTGAAAGAGCCTGTTAAATGGAATACTTGATTAAAAAACTTTTAAATTTGGTTTTTGGGTGCAGACGACAAAATGTGAATTTTCAATTATTTTTGCAGCATGCGTACAAAACAATATGTATCTTCCAATGGAAGGGACAGATTTCCAAATAGCTAGAATTGAAATTGGACACTTAATTTAAAAGAGAAGCTACAGCTAATCTTTATTCATATATTTGAAAAATGGAGCTTTACCTCAAAGCTGTCCTTGAAGATTTCCTCTCCACCATACGCGACGTAGCAAGCTTGCTTGTTGGGGATGACCTTGGCCGGCAGCAGGTCGTTTCCATGGTAGGCTCTGCCGACGAAGATGGAGTCACCATCTACGTCGAAGCCAGCGTGTTGCGCGTTCGGCGGGAAGAAGCCGTCTGCGAAGGTGTACGGGATCCAACGGTCTGGAAAGTGACGTCCAAAATTTTAGTCAATGATTATCATTTTTAATAAAGCCATCGATGCGTACAGAATAGAATCATTTTTTTTGGGTACTTGTCTTTTATGGATTTCAAATATGCTTTAAAAACAAATGTTTACTGCTGCAGTATCGATCGCTTGCCTGTCTTAATAAATGCATACATGCATGCAATGATAGCTTTCGGCTAGCGATGGTTAAATATAACGTTTTTTTTTACTTTAAGTCACTAGAGGTTGTTTACCTATACTCGTATTTTATAGAGGATAAGTTTCAGAGATTGTTAAAAAAACTATACTTATAAAAAAAACATTATTTGTGTGCTACATGCTAAATATTAACGCAGAATAAAAATTGATTTGTCCTTTCCAACATTGCTTTAGCAATATTGTTGATCTAGAATTTTTTCTATCCATCCATAGAAATAACGAGAACTAGCGATAACATTTCAAAACAACATGTGCTCGAGTTTCATAGATTATGTTTAAAACCACAATTGTACTTTAACACAAACGTTTACGTTTGTTACGTCCTCCAGCTCAAACGACTGGATCGATTTCGATGAAATTTCCTATACAGGTAGCTGGCAGCTGGGCATAACCCATAGAGTACTTTTAAGACTACTGTATTAAAAGCTAGGTTATGTTTTTGCAGCTACAACCGACCGCCAGTAGACTAAGAAATACGACCACTATCTACATTTAAATCCATGTAAGAATTGCAAACATTGAAAAGAAAATACATTAGACTATATCAAATAACTTTAAATTAATTAATGACACAATTATAATTATCATCATTTTAATAGGTAGAATCATTACGTGTCATTACTATTGACAAAGGCATCTTCATAATTACATTTTTATCAAGAATGCGGTACCTATTTATAATTCAATTTATTTTCCTTGATAAACAATCTCATGTGAAATAATTTATCTTTAAAATTTTAAAGCAAAGTAATGGCTGGATAATTGACGAATAGATTTTATATTCCGTTATCAGTGTTTTTTTTATAAAAATCTGGTATTTTCCTTTCTAATCGCCAACCCGCAGTGAGCTAGCGTGGTGATAAATGCGTAAACCTTCCCGATACTACATATAGGGAATAAATAAAGCCAGTGGCCAACTGTGAGA
The DNA here is from genome assembly GCF_003590095.1 of Trichoplusia ni. Taxonomy (NCBI): domain Eukaryota; kingdom Metazoa; phylum Arthropoda; class Insecta; order Lepidoptera; family Noctuidae; genus Trichoplusia; species Trichoplusia ni. The sequence goes on from NC_039485.1 coordinate 2,163,628, forward strand.
AATTTATATGCTGGTACTATAATTTGTTATATTTTAATTACGAAAGAGTACCTTCTTTAGTGCAGTACTTACTTTCAAAATATTTTAGAAAGGTTAGGATACACACAAAGTCTCGCGACACAAGAACTAAGTTCGTTACTGCTTTAGCCGTGCAAAAAAAGAAAAACTGTTTGTCTTCACGACGATCATTCGTAAAATAGCATCGCTTTTATGGCTGAGGAAATAATTACGACGAAAATACTAGATCGTCTGCTTCAGTTTGCAATACGGATTTAGCTTAATAACGCTGGAAATATCTAGAATGTCAGTGAACTCCGTAGTCAGTTGACAAACACAGCGATATCACTCAAATATCAACACTTCATACAATTGCTTTTAATAATTGCCTTTAATAAAATCTTTCTATTTCTTTAGCTTGTTACACAAGTACGTAAAGTTGAAAACACCATAAGATACATGAAACACATCAATCATAAATTTGTTTTTCATTTTAGGATTTAGATAAACAATATTTTTATTACAGATATATCTTTTCTGATTACACGACATGAAAAAAACATCAATATAAAACACGTGTATTTTGAACTCGAATTTTGCTGACCCTGTCAAATTTAACACAATTTTTAGATGTTAAAATAAAAAAAATGATTAAAAATCTATGCAATAATATACCAGTTTTTAAGTAACGGCGGAAGAAAGTTAAACATTAATTTTATTTCCACTTTTATTGTCACAACTCACCTGCCATGTTATCAGCGATTACGTTCACTACTAACTAACTAATTTCGTTCTCTTTGTTATTATATATCACATAATGCGTGGGTGAGGCCTGGGTCTGATAACAGGTGATAAGCAGACAGGTTCCAATTTGTGATTACACTGTTGGAGTCATTTCTATGTCTGTGTGCAATGCAATCAAATATCATTTGTCCACGATTGGTGAATTCCTATTGGAACTGGATCGATCACTGATACTCATTATCAGTGTTGTGTGAGTGAGTAATTTTGAATGTGAATCAAATTGCAGTGTACCTATTGTTTGATAGCTTTCGATAAAATTTTCCTTAATGAACTTTAGTCTTTACCACAATTTGAATTATATTACCTCGTTTAATGTCGATTAAAATGACGTCCGGTTGCATTTTTTCTGATGTCAATTTTCTTATCTAGTTAACTTTGTGTGCAATTGGCAAACTAGTTTTCATTCTATCTCGAGAAAGCGTACAATAGAATATCCCGTCGAGTTTAGAGGAGGACGGGTAAAGAAAGACGTGCGATTGGGAGTATTTGTAACAATCCATTGAGCCCCTTCTTATTTTTCTGATTCGGGTAAAGGGGTCCTCCGCCACGTCTTGAAATAACATTATTTGGGTGTTCAAGAGAGATGCGACTCTATGCCGTGTATCAACCGCTGTCAACTGTATCAATCGTGTTGCAGTCCCTCTGATTTAGAGGTAACCCTGATAACCCTAACGAATGTGTTATTTACTAAAATGCTGAATATAAAGATATTATTGAACAATCTAGGGCCTAACACCTCCTAGGGCTCCCGCACGGGGCCAACCGGCCACTAACATAATATATAACGCCATTACATAGGATGTAGGCATATATAAAAGAGAGGCCGTTATACGGGGTGTAAAGGGCTTTCACACTTCCACAACTCCAATAACGGTTGCTGTAACACGTGGTTGTAGGCTTCTAGGTCTGCTTCATATAGTATAAAAGATAAAATAATATTAAACACACCCACTTTTTCATATGAGACATATGTTATCTTAAAGAAGAGCGGGAGACCTTGTGATAATCAAATCTAATCGGTCACGTTGCTTCGATAGTGATCACTGAAACCATGCTTTTCCATTGCTGGTTAAATCTACTCATTGTTGTAAGAGTCTGGTGAAATTAGTAACTAAGCCGCGTGAGTGTCTCACATGACAATTATAGTTTCCCGGAGAGTCTTGAAAGTTTCTAAAACTGATCTTTCTTGGAAATTCTCATGATGTTGTCCATAAAGTGTGCAATTCCATGCTTTTGAGTTGAACTTTTTATTTAACAATCTTAACCCAGGGTAATAACACATGGTCTGCCTTAATATGCACTGCAAGTTGAGGAGGATTCAAGTGTTAGCAACAGCAGATTATTTCTACATTTCCTTATATGTCAATCATGCAGGGTTATGATGCTAGTACATAAACATATTTTAATTTAATTATTCAATCACCGGGCATGCTAACAAATAAACTTAGTGATGTAGACATAGTTAGACTTAAATTATGCCTTAAGTCGTTCTTGTGGCTAAGAGCACTCTCTCGTTTCGAAAGAGACACAGCGCTCTGCTATTTGAAGGGGCGGACGCCATGGCGTCTCGCAATGTAAACTGCGCTGATTCATGAAATCCTTTATAATCATTTTAAGAATAAGTAATTTAAGTTCGTTGACCAATAATTAAAGTATGTGCCATCTATTTCCTTATTTCTATGTACATAAATTGTTAAATATTTTTTGTCAACCATCGAGCCCCAACCATCTTCGACAGTACACGGCCCCGATTCTGCTATTTACAACGGCCGATGAATGAATAAAAATTGTCTGCTTCTTAAATCATTTTTTGTTTTTTTAACAAGTTACATAAATGTCTTACTTTACCTAAGTGTAAATGAGATTTTTTTGTCAGGCGCTTATTGTTTTGTTTCGTTAAATTATTTCTCCTTCTCCTCACTAATTTTTCCCCACTTCACTATTACCAACTATTTTAGTATTATGTAATTCCTGATTATTCTATACTAATAATATATTGCCGATGTAATAATACCTTCACATGTATTTACACTATGCCTGGGATTAGATGAGCTATTCTTTCGCAAACTTTTTTTTCTGGAGTTTTTGGGCTTGGGTCAAAGGTAAAAATAAAAAATCTGGTCGATGACGTATATGAATCGGTTTTGAATTACCTTTCCAGTTTAAAAGGTTGAAACGCAGATAACACGATATCATTTGTTTAGATTCTTAAAAAAGGTAAACGATCTTGACGTGTCCTATGTCTAAAAACTCAGCAAAAACAGAAAACATGACAAAATTAGTAAAACAACAATCAAGATTACCAAATCAAATGTTTAATAACACATTGTTTATTAAAACCTAAAACAAAACTGACGTCAGCGATGCAGACCCAGTCGGAGATGGCAGATGACCTGGATTCAGTCTTACCGAACTAAAGAGATAAGTAGAAGAAGAATGTCGAGGCTTTTGCCCGACAGTGGGATGTTTATTGCACTTTTGTTTGTAAGTATAAAAAACACTAAGGTTGTTTCAAATCGAGTATAGATCATTATGATTTCAATTACTTTGAAGAAAACACCATTTGTAGGAAAATTAAAAAGAAGCTCGTTTTGTGTATTATTTATTACATCTATTACAAAATATATATATTAGGTTTCAATTCCTGTAAATTTGTGTTCAATATTTTCTTTTCTCTTAAAATTGTAAATACAAATCTTCCATAGTTTACGCACGTATATTGCAGTTACCTATCTGATAGTCTTTTTTTTCATTTCTTTATATTTACATTTAAAAATATCATGTTTACGAAGTTACTTATGTGTACTCTTATAAAAAATATGTATAAGTACATTTACAGTAGTACGAGGCACTCGTATTCTGTGGAGGACCTTTCTTCGCCGTCGAAGGGGTAGTAACATGTTCCGTGGCTGGGGTGAATCTGGAAACAGAGAGAATCATTATAATAATTGAATACTAATGTGAAAATAGGAAAATATTAGGTGACAATGATATAAAATAAAATTATAACATTCCACAACTATCACACAACGCCATCTAGTTTCAAACTAGGGAAGCTTGTGTTTTGAGTACTGTACAACTGATAAATATATTTATCTCATATTTTTAATCGCTTTCAACTAGTTCCTAATAACTTTGAACTATAGACTTTTACTAGTAGACACTACTTTAGACTTTCGACCAAGCTCTTAGATGTCAAGACCCGGCCAGATTTCAACATCTAATAGGTTTTGTTCGTATCACAGATGTACATAAATGTTAACTTCGGCCGCATTGGTTTTAAGATGATAGGAATTAAGATATAATCGCACGTTCACGAGTGAATTTAAACAAAGTAGTTTACTATAAAGTTAGTTACCTTGCCGGGCGTTGTGCATCCGTCGTGGGTGACCCTGCCGAAGTAAAGTTTCTCTCCGTCAGCGGTGGAGCCGGCCACCACGGCGCCGGGGGGGACCTCGCCGTTTGTGGAGAACTGCCACGAGAACATGGCGGGGACCAGGACCTGGATGTAAAGGTTTGTGAGAACGTTGTACGGAAATAGGAATTTTGGAAATAGAATGCTGGTTCTGCTGTAAGTAGTTCCTGTACCAACTTTTCTGGAATGGCATTCAGATCAGTTTTCTTTGACGTACTACTACTAAGAAGTTACCTGTATTGGTGCTTATATTTTTAATGTGAAAACTTTTTAATTTCACTACATTTTATAACAGACTGTGGTACAAAATCGATTTTGGAAAATTTATTGATATGATTTCATTCTATTCACCTCAAACTGATCCTTTGGGATCTCCTCGCCACCATAGGCGATGTAGCAGGCGTTCTTGCCGGGGATGACCTTGGCGGGGAGGATGTCACCCTCGTGGTGAGCCCTGCCGGCGTAGATGTCCTCACCATCGGCGTCCTTGCCGACGCACAGCACACCCGGGGGGATGGAGCGCTGGCTCAAGCATGCTGGGACCCAACGGTATGTACCTGAAGTCAACAGGACAACGGTTAATACGGTGAAAGGGGTGATGATGGGAATAACAAAAAACAGTTAAATGGTTACGTATAGACTAAGAACGACACTACTGATAAAAAAGCAAGCGTGAATGGAATATTCCTGTTGTAGAGACATAACTCATTATTTTTTTGCCCAAATTCAAAGCATTTAAATCTCCTGGACATCGAGCAGTTGGAAATGAAGATGAAGTTGGAAGCTGCCAGCAAATTAGGAGATGCATAAAGTGAAAGCTCTGTGACGAAGCAGATGGAGTTTTATGTATTTTCACACAAGAACAACACAACACGAAGGCACGGCCAAAACTCTGTATGGGTTACGACTTTCATTTCAAAATTAGTGTTTTAGTCACATAGAGTATTAGATACAATTAATTATTAGTATTCAGATTGATAGAAAGGAGTAAATCTGGATTGGATAGTCACCATAAAGAGGATTGACCCAACGACGCCGAACAGTAGGTACAATGAAGCTTATTTCAGAGATAGCACCTTCGGTGAAGCCCTATATGAAATTGTTTTAAGGAAAATGGAGAAAAATTATGAAACAAGCCTTATCATTATAAGTCGATTCATGTTTACCCGTATTGTTTAAACTGATGTATTGCAAAGTTATTTTATCAGTCGTCTTTATCGATAATACTAAAATGTCCCGGATTAGATTAATGATTGCTGGTGCGATGGAGTTTCTGTGTTACAATATAATGTATTGATTAAAATTCGTTGCAAATTTCTTTCGAATTTCATAGAAATTGCTGGATATGTGCAAAAGCATTATAAGCGGTTGACTTATTTGCATAAGGACTTCGATATATGGTTTGATGTTCAGTATTGAAGGGTCTATCTGGACGAATGAATGAGAGAAGGTGCTGTCTCCTTGAACCCAATCCAGACTTACTCCATGGCAACTCGACAGTTTCTCCGGGCAATTCCGGTAAAATTTCAGCTGGTTCAGAGTTGTCAACGACCGTGACGGTACTGCCTGGGTCGTGGTGAGGTGGGGGGTACGGGTAGAAGGGGGCATGTACCGGGTAGTACACGACGCTGGGCCCGACCGGGTACATGTAGGGAGGGTGGCCGGGGCCGGGCGGGTACGCGTGCCGCGGCGGTGGGGGTCCACCCCAACCGTAATAACCACGACGATCTGCGTAATGTGTTAGTTTCTAAGTATATTCATAAGTTGGGAAATATTAAGAAGACTTTTTGACCTTTTATCAGTTATTTGCTGAAAAATTGATCAAGGTGATCCAAAAATTGGTGAATGCTTCCATTTAATTCTTAAAGAAAGCATTCAAACGGAGTCGGTACTAAATTTGTACCTGCTATTCTAACATTCAGTCACTTCATTTTCTTGGAACTTTATCAAAATAATCTGCACTTTATTTAGTTACGGGTATAATTGTGAAGTTGATTCGACATGAGACGTGGCTGCTATTGTTTTCGTATCACTTTGATAATACGAATAGGTACTAAAGTACTTTAGACTTGAGCTGTATAATGATAAATTTTTAGTATCATAATTTTGAAATTTTGTCGATAAAATAATATTAGTAATTTTAAGAACTGCTGATATATTACTGAAAGAACTGAAGGTAAGTTTTTTGAGAAACTATTTTCTACAATAAACTAAAGTGAATGATTTGTAGATAGTAATAAACTATCTACAAGTTGCGAATATAGAAAAGCGTTGAAACTATGTCATAGCCTAGTATAAGAAGGCCAATTTCCTTCATTTATATTTTTGACTGAACCGGTTAATTGACAGATTTTTAGCAATAACATGCATGATTTGTTAGTAAAAACGTTTAATTAAAATAATCGTTTTGCTGTTTGTTAAATTCTAAACTACTAACCATACCGTATTAGTTGCATATAAACAAAGAAATGTAAACGTTGAATAAGTTCTTAAAGTAGGTAACTTAATATTTTATTGAGTTTTAAATCATTGTTTGACCTAGTTCTAATATATTATCTAATCCGAATCTAAGATATAGGTAATCAAAATTTAGACTCGTTTTGAGCTCCAAGAATAAAACTATTTTTAAAAATATTGATGACACTAAAATAGATTTAATTTGAAAAAAAGTCGTTATTATAAGAGACGATACTTGGAAGGCAGATGAAGTATAAGACTTAGATATTGGTTTAATTTAGGTAGTCCTAGAGGCGTACCACATCTCAAAGTAAGATAGTTAGCAGTTGTAAAAACTAAATGGAAAAATAAACGTGTAGAGTGTCTACGAAAAAGAATAGACAAACTATAAGAGTCAGTGTTAGACCCCCTGAAACATTTGCAATTTCTATTTATCTAGTATTTCCGTTTCAAGTAATCCTACACCCACATTTTGTGGCATTGACTTAGTATTTACGATAAGAGCCCGTATTATAATCGCCTTTTAATTTGTTTCTGATAAATAATAAATTGTTGGTAACAAATTGGCTTTATAGATTTCGATAATATAGTTATTGTTGTGTGAGTAACATCGAACGACAGGTGTTATCTATAAGCTGATATAATACATCCAAATAATTTTAACATTAAATTTGGGTCATTACCGACCTTCTAAGAATTATGTTTGTTGTAATAAAAAACCTATAATAGAGAAAATCTTTAAGAGAACCAATGATAATTTCTATTCTGTTCAATTTACAATAAACTATTATTAGCACTAATAAAACCTTCGCAGTAGTTACAGTGGTCTTTTAATCAATATTTTATTTTACTGTGAGAATTTCTTGTTAAATTAAGATAAGTAAACACTTGGAACACTTTTAAATAATGTAGGTCAACAATCGTCTTGCGCGGAGTGCATTGTTTGAGTGAGAAAACAAGTGCTCGCGCATGACTATTTACATGACAATATGTGCGCGTGCGCTCTCTAAATTGTCCTTCTAGATCCTTCTGTTTTTGAAGTATATAGGTATCACTTCGTTTTGAAATGATTAATTTTAAAGAAATATTAATAAAACTATGTACCTAGATACTTCTATTGTTTTCGCAAACCTTGGAGGAAAATGTTTACTTTTAAATATTGGTTGAACAAAAATAGCTTTTAGTATCTATTTTATTCAATATCGATAAAATCTCGTAGAAAATTAACAAAGACCGAACAAAAAACAAAAAAAGTATAAATTATTTTACCATTCATGATAAGGCTTCCAAAATGTCAACGTTTCACAAAACTAGAGGCAACGAGTGTTGCGAATGTCACTGCTAATTATGTACTGAACAAAAGCGAAGACGTTCGCTAATATTTAAGATAGTAAGTTCTAGCAGGGCGTTATCAGTGTCTCGATAACAGTTATCTATAGATTACACTCACCTGCCATGTTTTCAGTGCTCTCGGTCACAAGTAACTGCCTTGTCTCTGCCTCGCACCTGTATTTAATACAAATGTGACTCATTAAGCTAACGACAAATATATTTTATAACGATGCAACTATGTTCACTCTTAGGGTAACGATCTGGTCCTATTAGCTATATATTAATGAGAAATTAATTATTGGTAATTGTAGTTTGATTATAAATTGCTTAAGACTTAATTGGTGGTTTGTTTATTTGATTCAGTCATAGTTTGTCGATCATTTCTTTGAAAATGATTCAGATATCATTACGAAAACTGACTTTTAGTACCATAGGATAAACAAGTATCAAAATTTTATTTTATTTAGGACCTCCAACAAAGGATATACACACAAAATCACAAACATTTTAAATAAGATGAGACCATTTCAGTGTACTCCCTCAATTACAGGAAGCCACAGCATCCAAAGGGTTTCGACTGAGCTATACTATAAAACATAAATTATGTCCATGTTAAAAAACTCTGTCTAAGTAGATAGAAACTAACTTCACATGCCTTAGATGTAAACTTAAAATGTCATAAGAGTTATCACAAAACAGACATTTGAATTAAGTTTTAATATACCTAGATTTCGCGCCCTTTTTCGCAGATTAAGCTTTTTTACGTCATGTTGTTTTGTTGTCTGTTACACCATATACCTAATTATGATATCAATGAATGAGTCACATGAACACTGATGTTATCTTGTACAATATTACGTACGCCGGATTGTGAATTCTTGCACCCTGGGAAACACTTCCGATAAGGGAAAGGTGGGTTAGAGTAACAAATAGCTCTCCTTTTTTTGAAAGTTCAGCCCAAACTCCTTAATTCAGCTTCCAGCAATTATGGACGTGAGTTGCCAAAGTTCACAAATCAAGGCGGCATCTCTCTACACCTGATACTCTTTTTCTGGGATTTAGTAGGCTGTTGTTGAGAAGTGACCAATGATGAAATGACGAATTGATGGAGGAAAAATGAAAGGCCTATCCAGTAGTGTCTGACTTCATATTAATATGATAATGATAGAGAATGAGCAGAACTCCTCTCGGCCCGGATTTTGCAAAGTTCCATGTAATCGTTTTTGAGACAAAGTTTTTATATCCGTAAACAGCAGGAAAGCTTACGAATGATTGAAAAAATTGTGGACTTTGGACTTCATTCACAAAAAGCCTTTAGGTTTAATCAACTAAGGATATTACCGATCAATCTTATCAATTGTACCTATCGCACGTATTGTATGACCCTATAAAGTATGATGAAGATAACGAGCTCTAGTCATAATTTTAGAAATTGTTTTATTTACAGTTATATTCTAACTTCACATTTTATTGAAAACGAACGTTATTTTGATTAACATCATGTAACAAGGAGGTTTAGCTGGGAGCTAAAAAGTTATGTACCCATGACTAAGCTTAGAACATGAACCGGGAGTGAAAGCATCAAAATAATTAAGTCAATAAACACGGTTTAATTATTACAAGACTTCATTGTATCCATGACTATTTTAGATATGCCTATGAATTCTTTCAGCGCGTAATCAGAGTTTGTTCTTCTGTAATCCTCCATGGCCGCAAACGCCATCACCAGGTCGTGAAGAACTCGATTAATGATTTCACTCATTGAGTTATGATTAGGTCGTTCTGGCTTCTCGGCGATATACAAGGATGCTGATACCTGAAATTAACAGAGTTCCTAAGAAAATCTATTCAAAAAAGTTACAGACACACATTTAAATTTAATTTACCTTAGCCCGCCAAGTTTCTATAACTTCTCCCAAAACTGTCCCTCTATGTTTCGCACCTACATTTTGTAAATTATGACGTAACAGGACCAAGTGATGCGCGCGACAAATATCTGCAACAAGCAAATCAGTTACCTCAGTGAGCCTCACTCAAAACGTAACATGACTTGACCTTAGTTACTTGCCTTTTTTGCAGTTCTTTTCATCTTCACCATTCGGACAGTTTTTTCTTCCATTACATATGTTTTCTACGGGTACTGTAACGTTTTGTACATTACAAGCGTATCTGGTTAACACCGGCTCCGCCAAACAAGCTTGGACACAGTTCCGATTACATCTGCGTAGAGCGCAAAGACCACCTCTGCAGTAACAGCTAGCTGGTGATATTAAGTTTTCGTTTCCAGCGTGACTACCCTTCAGTGCAGTTACCAGTTTCTCATTGATGGATAACAAAAGCAAGTAAGCATCGTCTAGTTCTTGGAGTTTCATCGTTTGTGACAGATCTTCATAGATCGACACGAGCAGATTAAAAGCGTCGTCTCTGAGTAATTTAATAGTGTGAGAGTCAGTATTCGTTCTCATTGTCTGCTTCTGGAGTTGGCGAACTAATCCGTGCAGTTCAACCAACTTATTTCGACTTTTTATAAATTCGTACGATTTTGATTTGGTTGATAATAAATCTAGTAATTTACTATATGTGGCGCTGACGCCAAATTTGGAAGTCCCAGAATCTAAAACCGAATAACAGATATGAATATATTGTACGCTAAAGAAATGTTTTACTTACCTAAAAAAAAATATGAGGTCAATTACCTATTACTGCACAATTACTTTCGTCAGTTTCATCAAAGCAGTCTAACTTCCCATCGCAGATAGTATTCAATGAAACGCTTGTTGCCCCATTTATGGCTTGACAGCCCCAATGGTTTAAACTGTACATTTGCCAGCATACTCGCTTACATGGAGCATCACATTTTTTACCTTCACAATATTGATTTTTGCAAGTACATGACTTCGGAGAAAATGCGGGATCATGAGGCCCGTCATCCAGTTGGTCAACTTCTATATCATTGTACTTGCGAGCCACGCTATTTCCTGTACGATATGGGTCAATATGCTGTGCGCACAGTGTTCCATCTAAAGCGTATGAAAGAGTACTTAAAATCAAATTCACGTCGCTAACTGTCTTCTTAACGAAACTGTCATCCACATGATTTTTGTCTTTATTTTCACTTCTTGCATTTGGGGCCTTGATATGATGCTGTAAAAAATCCATTTGGGTTTGTAGTACATCCCTCAAAATTTGGTTCTGTGCTGTGAGAATAGTACCGTCCGTAGTTGACGCAAAACATTGACGGTTAAAAGACGCTTCTATGTCCGTCATTACTGCAGTGGCTTTCCGCACTTTTTCCATTGCTGTAACGATTTTATAAGAATGTTTATAAATTCAACTCTGTTTTACATTTAATTTTGGACTCACTTACCTTGCGTAGTACAGTTTTCTTCATCGATGTGGTTCCAGCAGTCAACAGCTCCATTACATAGATATTCTATAGGAACGCTTTTACCATCTCCACATGATATTTGATTAAACGACTGAATGTTAAGACACGTTTCTTCTACAATTTCATCGCAGCGTGGATCTATAGAAGTATCATTTAAAGATTGTGCGATAAGCTCTTTATACTTGTTTATTTCTGTTAGATCGAACATAAATTTCGACGTTTTGGCTATATCAAAATCGAAGTTTCCATGGCTTTCAGTTTTTTTTACTTCTATATCGACGTCTTCTACTAGAGGTTCGAGCGTAGTAGTACTACTGACAACTGGAATATTATTTGTGTTGGATTCAGGTTGCATTCGTCGTGCATTCGCTTTATTCTCTTCATCTAACATTTTCCGCATGGATACTTCAAGTCCCTGCGCAATCAGACTGCTATATGTTTTTAGCTCCTCATGCTTGTTATGGATTTGCATGTGTTTCTGTTTCGCCGATTCTACAATCCTTTTCCTAATCTTTTCCAAAACTTCTTTTTTCTTTTCAACAGTTTTTGCATTCTTCATAAATTCTTTGGCTAGAGTTTGGATTTTATCTGCAATTTCTTTGATTATTTGTTGTTTTGTGTTCTTGTCTATAACACTTCGTGACTGCGGTTTTGCGTCAGTATGAGAACTAGATTTCCGTTGCGATTCCACAGCATGCTTATTAAGTTGTTCATTTGCTTTTGATTTAAATTCATCCATTATAAATTTAACATATTTATCTGCATCAGCGCCCATAGCTTTGGCAGATTGCCTTAATTTATTTTCAATTTTATTTAGAATATTCTCTTTTTTCTCTGCTGGGGCTTTCGATAGCGAATTCATTGATATATTAGATACTTTTTTCATAATTTCTTGGACGATCATGGATTTAATTGTACTATTACTTTTTTCGCCTAAAAGAATAGGTAAAAAATAATAAAGGTATAAAATGCTATAAAATGTAAATATATATACATATATTTACATTATGTGACCCAAAATTGAAGAAGCTCTAACATTGAAAAATCTGCATTTTTTGCATATGAACACTAATTTCGCTCCATTAGGACGTCCAGCACAAAAAGAGAATTTGTGTAGGTCACAAATATTGGTTGCAAGTCGTCGTTAAGTGGGTTTACACATCATTAAAAACATCTACGAAACCTCCGTTATGCTAAGACCAAAAATAGACCGGACTACTATTCTACATCTGCGCTCAGAATAACTGCATAGTTATATTTAAAATAATACTAATTCTAATACTGGTTCTTATTAAAAATATATATCAATGCCGAAAAAAAACCATACATAGCGTCGAGTTAGGGGAGAAATATTTTTTTAAAGTTAAATACAAAATCAATTAAAAACCTTTCAATAATTTTATAACTTTTTAAGGATTATTATATTTATTATATTTCAACGTAATAGAGCGTAGGTAGTGTAAGTAGTTAAGTTACTAAGGACGGAGGCTAGCGCTAAACAGCTTTAAAACACCAAAAGCAAATAAAAACAAACTATATTTACCATGGCTGATGTGTGAAAACGCAAATACAATCATAAAAACAATATAAATTTTCATGAAGAATATTTCTTTTTGAAGAACCATTGAAATTTTCATGACCATTAATTCAAGCGATCATTAATTAAAGTGGTAAAATAGTCATTAAACATCATGTAACTGATGAAAATTAATGAGATGAAAATAACTACATTTTTATTGAGAGTATGATAAAAATAATTAAACTGGTGACACATAACAAGAGTATTATACACAACACTTAAATCCCTTAATCGTAAAAAATATACTGGGATATAGGAATAATATTTAATTGAATTACGTTTATTCACGTTATTGTTTATACATTTTAATGATAGTACCACTTATATAAAATGTTTCATATTTTTTCAGTATTTAGTGAATTAACCGAACTACTTTTCTTGTACTGTCATTGTCACTATGACAGCTAAAAATCTAATGACATTTAAACTAAAAAATCACAATATAACCTAACACAACACTCGAGTTGAATAAAATATTAATCTTATTACTACACTAAGTTAAAGTAAGGAAAACATTGTTATGAATACCTCTATCATAAAACTAGTGCAGGTAAATTGATTGCTGGCTTTTATTATACTTACATAACTGCTGTAACTTTTTAATCTCGGTTTTATGTGTTTGTACAGCATAGTCTTGGTGTAAGTGGCGTATTAGGGCAATGTTCGCCTGCACTTGCATCTCAGCTGCATACATCGGCGCCGCTATGCAGGGTCGTGTCAGGAAAGTACAGGATTACGAAGAAACGTGACAAGCCACTGACTTACGAGATGGCGAACCCACCTCATTACATAGCTCACCGCAAATCGTGGAACTCTTGGAACACATGTAAGTAGGCTATTACAGAATACAATTGACGAACAAATGATCGAAGCTCGTCTTCTTCAAAACTCTCTATGAATGTACCTTACAAGTAGGCAGTTGTTTTTCAAACATAAAATACCGTACTTGTCATTAAAACATACTATATTATAAAAATTGAGGTAATAATCTTTTGTTACATTTCAGCTAACCTAAAGGATGGGCTTAGACGGTCCGAAACTGCATTAGAAGATGAATTTATCAGAAGATTCATGACTGGCACTTGGCATGGACTTGTTTGTAGTGAGGTAAATATAATCAACTTGGTTTCACAGGTAGCCAACACTTTTTCAAGCCTTAATTAACAAGTAGTCTCAATATAGTACCCAACCCTGTGTTACACCAATACATATTGTATTGGTGTGCCTCTAACACAGACTAACAAATCTTTAATATGACGCATCAGTATTTAGGAAAAAATTAAAAAAAATAGCCATGTGTTTTTCTGAACTATTGTTCATTTTTTCTTTTCAGATCATAGTAAAGCGCCAGTTCAACCACATCAGAGTAGCAGGTATCATTAGAAGAGCAGTGTCACCAACTAAAATGTATTTCCTTCTCGGTTATACAGAGGAGTTATTATCAAACTGGCTGCAGTGTCCGGTCACACTTGAGCTGCAAACTGTAGACAGTTTCAAGGATGTTGTGTTCAAATATATTTAATGTATTAGATTTGTTTGTAGTGTTATGTTAGGTTTTAAATATAATGTAAATAATTGAATCCATTATTTTATTTTGAATGGAGTGCCATATAAAGTAGTTATATCTTTCATTAGCTTATTTAAATATTTAACAGTTAGTTTTTGATGTTGAGAACACTTGGCACAATTTTACTCAAACAAATAATTAGTTTTAATAACTTTGCAGCTAATATAGGTTTATAGGTAAATGAAACTCAGGCAGTAAAATTCATCTTATAATTTTTGATTCCTTCAAATATACATAATGTATCAACAAACAGAACAGCGAGACGCGGGCCGCGCAGCCGCACACACCAACACCTGCCGCAGCCGGCTCACACACACACGCACACACACATGCGCACGCACTTGACCGCTCGAACACAGTATCGAGCCGCGACCGAACTTCTGCACATACGCTTTGTACTTTTATAGATCTTTATATTTTACACTTATTGAGAAACTAACACCGATTGTATCTGTGAGTTGTATGTATCATGTTATCGTCTGTCTCTATTGAATGGGTGCTGTAACTGCTTAATTCACTTCAACATCATGTAGTCTAAAGTTCACAAAGGCAAGCGGTGTCCGTTTCCAGTCTGAGAGTACATGTACATTCCATTTCCATATGACAATTTCTCTAATTTCTCATAAATGCCTATGGTGTCTCTCTCAGGTAAATTTGTATTGTCTATCACAGTGTCGTAAAGCATTTGTCCTTACATACTAGTGAGTTAAACATTGCGATCTTATCATTAAATCACCATAAAACACATTTTGTAAACTCGTTAAGGTGCTTCAGAAAATATTTTTTTCGCTATCATGATATTTTTCTTTTTAAAGTGTCAAACAGTCTTTCATATTGAGCTAATTCGGTGCCTGTGGAATGTCTGTCGTGAATGGGGATAATCTGACAAAGTGTTCCGTAGCTATGTGTCTGTCGGGTCTCAGTGTGCGCAGAAGTCCAAACGGCTGACAATATGCGACGGCTCGCTCGTTGTTTAGCATTAATTGTTATCGAAATTACATATTTACAAATTAAATGTACACACAACATGAAGGCTTCTCGTGGTTAATTCGAATCACTGTCCAAAACTTGCGTGGCATCGTTGAAGCCTCCCGTTGAAAGAGCGTAACAGAATTGTACAAACACGAACAGTGGAGTATTTACATTAAACAAACGTGAAGATATCTTACAATTATGTACAAGTAAATTGATTCCAAAAGGAACAAACAATAGCGAGATATTGAAATATTAAAAACTGGTGATTTCACAATGATTAAAACACAAGAGAGGTTTCAACGACACGAACAAAGTGATTTTCACAATTTTGGATGGCATCAGTTTTGTAAATTAATAAATATACTTACAGTGGAATATAACAAATGTAATGTGCGATATAAATTCCTATTTCAACGCTACACACTGCTACAACTATTAAGTAAAAATGTCCATCAAAATTCTATTAAAAATAAAGAGATCATATATGTTCTACAAATAAGATAAACTTGTTGCAATAAAGCTCTAGATTATTCATAAGCGATACTTACGCATCGTGGTTTGTGTTCTCTTGGTTATGTAAATACTGTATAACATTTGTAACAGACTATAAACTTTCGGCAGCGACATTAGTGTGTGTGGGATGGTACGCTGATCACGTGGTAGGGGCGCCCGACTAGCATCACTTACGAATCGCATCAACTTTACGTATAAACAACAATCTCTAGATCTATTATCACTATAGTATATTATTTTAAGGCATCCTGCGTTTAGATATTTATTGAAGTTGAAGCGATTTATATATATTTAATTAAATATTTGAATTAATAACAATAAGATTGTTGGTAACAACCCGCCGTGTCCGCACGAGACAAATATGATATAGGTACGTTCCGATATTTGTTTCGAGCGCGTGTGAGCGTGCGAGACGGTGTAAGTACTGCAGACGGTGCCCGGCCCACAAGGCATGTGACGTCATAAACACAGACACGAATGTCACAACTATAATATCACTTGCAAGCAACACACTTACAACTCATTACTGTACTATCCTATATTTTGTATTACGCGTAAGTATAACTCAAGAATTCAGAATCATATTGTATAGCCAAATCTTAGCGGTTAATTGTTGCCCTATTGTATTGCTATTGTTCCGAGGTCGAGTGTACGTAGCCTAGTACATAGTATTATGCTTCATAAGATATTGTATCGTATAATTACTGACAACACGGTAAATGCAAAAATACTCACTACTATTTTAAAATCTATATGTGGATTGTTTAAAGAGAAAACATTAGATCGTTTCAAATACTCATGTCAACTTAAATTAATTTAACATTTGAATTAGTCACGTGAGATGAAGGCAAACTGGAAGGTGAGGCGAGAACTGCGTCGCGGTCAATGTGAACACTCGATACGTCACACCTGGGTCCCAATTCTGCTATTTACAATGTCCGATGAATGATTAGAAATAGGATTAAATTACACTATTCATATTCTCCTAAACATTTTCCAACGCAATAAATGGAAATTCAGTAAGAGGTGAAACACTTACGGAATTGTCAAGTACTGGGTTGGTAAAATGCTAAGGAGAATACAAATAATGTCAAATTCACCCATTGTCATGAATTCACCGGGCATTGTAACTAGCGGAGTAGTTCCCCGGGTCCCGCGCGAGTGACCTGTTTGTGCGGCGCGCGGTCGCAGCTCTCACGACTCACGTCACAAGTCTTAATCTACATTAATTTACACGAGTACTAGAACAAGATCATCATGATATGATTTTAAAATCTACTGTACTTAGAAAAATTATACAGCGTCAGTAGTAAAATTTGATTCGTATAAAACTTCATTTTAACTCCATTTATCCTAAAAGTAATAATTCAATATACCCTTTTTATGATTTGGCTTAATTTTTCACAATACATGAGATAGATTACAAGAGAGACGTATCCCTATCACAATCACATTAGTAACATTAAAAATTAAATACAACAGCACCTGTCGTTGATATACATAAGTAATAATAATATAATATACTGAATAAAAATATTCAAAATCAATTATTCGATATAAATAATTCCGATGGAGATGACAAAAATAAGCGTAGATACAACTATGCAGTGGTCCAAATAGTTTTTGTTTATAATAATATACGTGATTTTAATATGTTTTTTGTAAATATCACTACTTATTCCGATGAAACAACGAACGCTTGACAACGAGAGGCAACGCGGGCTCGCACAGCTGACGCACTCGCCGCCGCGTGTCGACACTCGCACTACATTTGTACTACGCCAGAATGCTATACCCGCTATTACTAAACGTGGAGCGGCTCGCCGTCGGACGCCTCCGGAACATCAATTAAAAAACTTACTAAAACTAAAAAATAAAATGCATCTAACGTCGTTTCGCAATTTTTGATCGGACCTCTCGTAAGAAGACGTAAATACTGAACTGTTTCGACGAATCAAATGAAACACCCTAATAACTAACGATAAAATAAC
This sequence comes from Trichoplusia ni, assembly GCF_003590095.1. Classification (NCBI taxonomy): domain Eukaryota; kingdom Metazoa; phylum Arthropoda; class Insecta; order Lepidoptera; family Noctuidae; genus Trichoplusia; species Trichoplusia ni. The sequence continues at coordinate 2,181,646 of NC_039485.1, forward strand.
TATTTTGTGAATAGTAACAATGATACGTAATTGAAAATAATGCATGGAGGGTCTCGATCGTCACATATATAACCTACTTACAGCTAGAGGGGGGGCGTCCGGCCGCGACTTACCGCCGAAGGAGACCAAACATAAAAAACTCAAGACTTAGACTAAGCTACACAACTCTCCACTTACATACGCAGACAGACGACAATATAACTCACAGGGACGGGAGGGGGGCGGGGAACAGACAAGGTGAGGGGGGGGGGGTATACGAGTCTCGCTGAATATGTTTGTTGGTACATTCGATGTCACAATTAACCTAACACCGACCATCCGCCGCCGAGCGCGCCGCTCGACTTTGTTCAACGCCGACTCCGCGCGACTGTACCGCTGTACCGCGACAACCGATCCGAACGTCTTCGAGTCTACTATACCGATAGAAATGCCTTCTAATACCTAATCCGACTAATAACACTTACCGATCAGTGAGACAGCCTTGACGACCAAGAAGTTTACGTAACACTGGACAAATAACAAATAAAACGGCTGGATATGGAGAACAATTACGTGTTCCGAAAGCATGCTTCGTCGCTGTACGGGCGACAGCGACAGGGCTACAGACTGACCTCCTACCGACATACACGGATGCTAGTGTTGCTGTGGAGACAACGGCTCAGCACCTCACTACGAAAGGCACTCAGCAGACATTACCAACTCTACAATGTCTTTATACTCATTGCTACTATTACAACTATTTCCTCAGTTTTACATCAAACTTCTTGTTGAGACTGTATTGGTGTACACGCAAATACTCTATTCAAACGAAATATAATGAATCTAACATCACTATGTGTACATTGTTCCTATCGATGCATCCATTGAAGCGCATAACAACCGGCACTCGTCCTAACACAGAACAACCGATGTGTCAGTTTAATATATTTATGAAACAACACTACACATCATTATACTATCACTTCGAATTATCACTTAAGATATTATAAATTTATTGCACACACGTGATGTCACTTTGTAGGCAGTGTTAGATTTAACAATGGTCTCTCTATAAAACTTTATAATAGATAATTAAGTATCAAAAATAATTCAAATATTCTATTACATTATTAAAGATTTATGATAGCTACCTTACAACCTCGTCGCGTGTGGTGCCAACTCTTCGCGCTATATTGTTCATTCGTAGTCGTATTGTTCAACTGTGCTGACCCAGATATAAGTATACTATTCTTCTAAATCAAACCGGAAATGACTGACTATAGTGTTTGTTAGTAAGATAGTAGTAGTAGTAGTAGAAAAGAGACGGCACAGTACACGACGTAAAGCCCTGTCTCTCTTCAACAACTGCAATGATATAACTTTGAGAAGACGGCTCTCAGGAGGTCCAGAATAAACGAATAATAAAGAAATAGGAGATAATATAAGTCTAAAGTTAGACAGAATGAGTCTGATGATTGCACAAAGAATATGGTGTAAGTTTGACAATACGATTGGTACATTGGGCGTTAGTACGCTCCGCGCTCGTCACGTTGGCACGACACACACGACGTCACTCACCAAACAGTAACACTATAGATGTAGAATATACAGACAATGAGAAAAAGAGAGAGCAATATAATAAGTACTATTAAGAACGAGACAGGAAGACAAGGCCGCAGCCGACCGCGACACCTAACGGGCGTCAGTCGCAAACTAATCTATTTAAAACTATTGCAACTGTAATTATTATGTTTACTATTAACTACATTTATCAATAAAACGAATTAATGAGTGGTCCATAAAATCACTATAACTTGTACGCTCGCGTATATCTGATATGAGTAAAATTGTCTAATAAACTATTTCAATCTAGATTGAGTAAAGTGGTGTTATGTTGTACACAGCTATGTCAGTATATTCTACATGTACGGTTTGTTCGCCGCCACATGCGCGGAGTCTCACTGATCCCGAGGGACGCCTCCCTCGAACACACAAACATTGCATAATCATCCCAATAATATTATCTAAACAATATACAGTGGAGGAATTTAGCTCACTTATTGGTAAATGGACGTTTAAAACCCTCACTCGGATCGAGGGCGTACATGTTCAAAATTAAAAATTTCGCACCCGACTGCAAAGCCGTCGCTAAACGAAAAATAAAAAAAAAACCTCATCGACACCAGAAAATTAAATGTAATTAGGAAACAATAAACAACTAACATGGCGCCCTCTATGTATAGCCTAGATCTTTTTATTTTTCTCTGCAGACATCGACTCTATAGTTTGTATTGCATTCCTCAACTGTATATATTACATCCAAAAACTAAGCGTAAAATTGTTGCCGTAATCGACTGAAAAAATATTTATCTTTACGTTCCTCCCATACAATTTTATTGACACAATAAGCGTAGGTCTCATTTAGTTCATTCATATTTTATAGAATCAATATTTAAAATTACAACTATTATAATTTTAACCAGATTCGTTATTAACAATTGCACTGACATTCGCCACACTAAACTAACTTACAATCACTGACACAAATTTGAAAGGCGCCCAGCTAGGTACATAATGATCCTTGATACTAATACTACGATATTCCGTTATCTGTTCACTGAAACCTAGAAGTGTTAACTAGTGTTGAACTACAGTTCGCTATGAAAGAGCGGAACTCTGCGGCTGTCGCGCTCCGCTGGTCTGTACTGTGTGTGGCCGCGCGGGCTCGGACTGCCTACAGGTCTACATCATAGTGATACACGGCGGCGTCCTCACAGTACGCAACACAGCGGTATTAAATAAAAAACAAATGAAATTACAATTGATTATATATTTCTCTAAAATATTTCGTTTCCGCGCTTTCATTTACATATAATATTATCTAATTTGCATTAACTAATTAACTTCACAAGCCGTCTAACAGGACCGTGTCAACATCTAAATATTATTGAGCAAAACAACATTTCGAGACAGTATAAAGTACTCTAATAGTGCTACATGCAAAAGTCCAGTGAATAGAAAACGACGTTCGGTATCATCTGTAACGGTATACAAAATACATTTGAAAATTATCAACTAAAGTAGCGTCGAGTTCGGAAACGGTTCGTGTCCAAACGATGCGATCATAACAAAAACAACGCAGAGTTATACTATGAGATGATTTTAAGTAAGTACTTAAGACTAAGTTATTTTGTACATAAACGATTCATAAGCTAGTTACTGATATTTGTAAAGATTATTTTAGAGTGAACTTCGATTTGTTACTTTAGATTGTAGTTCGAAAAAATCGACCGTACAATTACGGAGTCGGAAATAAATTATAGGTAGACACTGCACCCCTAGACATTTAACATTTGCACAAGCATTAACGTTGAGAACAATCTCAAATGTGTGCAAACGTCATCAGCGACGAGACACTCATTTGAATGTTTGTGTCGGCGTTAGCGCTGGTGTAGATGCGAGTAGTGTAGAGACGCCGCAGTAGAGTGTCGCGGGCTCGGCGGCTAGCAGAGGGGCGCGGGGGCGGGGGCGCGGGGGGCGCAGGGGGCGCGGGGGGCGCGGGCGGGGCGCGGCGCGCGCGCGTGGGGCGCGGGGCGCGCGGCGCGTGCTACCTGCGCCCGATCAGACCGTTGGAGCTGCCGCCCGCCGCCGGGGACATCTCCAGCTCCACCAGCAGCGGGAAGTGGTCTGCAAATACAACACACATGTACCACACCACCGAAACAAGATAGATAGTATATTCTTTATTGCACACCACATAAGTACAGGATTGGATATAAATATATAGTTACATGGTGCCAAACTGGGCAGTCTTATCACTAAGAGCGATCTTTTACAGACATCCATTCAGAAGGAATAACATTTGTGCAGGTAGTCTGCAGTGCATAGCTTAAAATAATAAATGTAGCTACCAACAAAATCATCATATAATCAGAAAACAGCACATTTCGTGAGTGGCAACCCATGTAGATTCGAACTAACCTCGATTTCATTAATATAAGCAGACACACACACTGTTATGACGATTAATTCATAGTAGAATAATTAAAGACACAAGACTCTTGGATAAAACGAAATGTAGATATCCAAAAAGGTAACAAAAATGAAGGTCCATTAAAAAAAGGACAATCAAACTCATTGATCGAATTATGATTTGAATAAGTTCCTCACCTGAAGGTACGTGGGGATGCGGACAGCCGACCACTTTGTGCTCCCGGAACCAGTCCTGGGATAGAGGCCCGAGCAGTCCGAGCGGTGTCATTGACTGCTTACTATAGAATATGTAGTCGATTATGCCCTTAAAATCAAACCTGGAAAAAAAATTTTTTTCATTAACGTACTTTAAGTAGAGCCTGATGACGAAAAAAATCTTGTACCGTGGCTTGTTCCTTCCCAGCAGAGAACTTCAACACATAACGAAGAAGGTAGGCTGGATGCTGCTTAATTTGTCGATGAACAATAAGTAGTACTCACTACATTTTAATTATAAAGTAGAAAACTTCATCATACAGCTGCTCAAAAACATATATTCGAACAACTTCATCAGCGTTAGCACTTACGAAAATATCAATGGTCTTCAGGCCGAGGGTAAGTGGGAGAGTGGTACTTACGTGTAATTAGTGTAGGGCATGATGTCTTCGCTGTAGGCGGAGGCAAGCTTGAAGTTGTGCGTGAACTCGTGCTCGGAGCCGGGCATGCGGCGCAGCGAGGCCGCGTAGCCGAGCTCCTTGAAGTCGCGGTGCTCCGCCGACACGCGCCCCGCCGATAGGAACTCTACCACGCCTGGGTAACAACAACATGTATTGAGAAATATTTCATCCTGATAGGATAAATAATATCGCGGTTTCGGCTACACCAAGAAAAAAGTCGAAACAAATCAGGGGGCATAGCCATAATGGCAATGAATATCCATAATCCAATCTATGGGTACTTTTTTGTATTTTCGAGTCCAAGAAAAATGTTACCACAACTTTAGAAGTGTTACTTCTCATGGGACAGTAAATAGCTACATAACGTAACGCGTTACGTCGCATAAGGCAGCAGTTGGCAAGTTCTTCTTCTCTCACTTTAGTTTAAGTTACATATAATTTCGAGCAAGTGCCCCGAAATGCAGACTCGACAAACGACATGTCTTTTGGACTACAATATCGATTATTATCGAATTAGATCTGATGAGCTAAAAATCTTAATGGAATTGAGGTTTAACATTTATCTCACCAAAAATAGTCGTAACAAACCACTTTTCTCACTTTTACCGTCCAATATTAATATACCAAAACATTGTTCTTCCAAAACTATAGTTTTGATAGTTTAAAAAAAAAAATAGAACCATGTTCACTATGTTACTGGCATAAAAAGACAAAAGTTTTTACTACTAAACCTTCCGTAAAAGCAAAGATAATCTGCCTTTTACGTCAAGGTTGTGCCATAAAATTCATCAATTAATTAATAGGTTTACAAATCGAATAAAACTGGTCATATATTGTCCAATCTCGTAATCGACTATAAACTTAGGCTCAGAGAGCATCGTAAACCCCATATCGGGCTTATCGATGCCCTCGTGCACTCGTAAATGACAGACTCAAACAAACTGGTTGATGGAGTGCTGCAATAAAACTGATCAATCATTCGAGCTCCGTTGCATCACTATTACGTATGAAACTGTCGCAGCTTTAATCGTGAATCGTGAATTGGTTTCAAAACTATTCTTTAGCGATTAAAATTATTTATCGTTTTCTACTTAAAATCCAATAGCATATATGATACAAATGTCGACCTTTTTGGACTAATTGGTGTTAATTGTTTTGCATTAATAGACAAATAAGACAAACCAAAACATTTAAAACTATGCTATGTCAAATTTTGCCGAAACGCGACCACTGCATCTGAAAGTAGTTATATCTCTGGAAAGCAAAAGTTTCTAACTGATAAACGCCCAATTTTATATCCGCTCCCTTGCCTTGATCTTACTGACGGAACTTAATGCCAAACCCGATCAGTTTTCACGATCTACGTCACTCACCACTATCAGGCAAAGAGTTGAAGTCCCCGCACAGCAGCAGCTGCACGTTATCCCTCTGTCCCGCCAGCCGTAACGTCCGCGCCGAGTCGTCGAGTATCGACCGCAGTTCATTACTCAACATCATCGTTTGAATGAGCTTCACATCGCAGAACTCAGGGTCCCAGTGGATGTGTGCGGTACATACAAGGATCGGCTGACCAAGCATTGATGAGTCTGTTGGTAATCCTGGAATTATGAACGAATATTAAGTACTTGAGACGAAAAGCGTTTTTTTTTTTGAAACGGAATTACAACATTTTTCCTCAAACGAGACGGTGAAGGGTTAAATGAAGATTCGGACAGACATTGGTGTTAATTTTCAGCTCAATGGTTTTTTTTACATCATACTGAAGTATGATTATGGTCTTACGTAACTTGCCCATCGAATATAAAATAAATATTTTCAAGGACGTAATGCGATATAATCGGTGTTTACTTGAATATGCCTATAGTAAGTGGTTGTACATCGCCACCAGCTATTGCCGGTAGATGATAGGTAATCTTGTCTCGTGTAGGCTGTAGATTCAATTCATTTCTGTCCTCTGTTATGAAGCGATATCTAAGGAACGCTGCCGGCGTCAGGTGCGGTGACGTGGCGTCGATAATCATGCACTTTAGAACGCACTTTAGTTAATAGCTAATATCTTACTTCAATGCTGTACGAGCAATAAGAGTAAAAAGTCTCATGTGTTTACCTCCCGCGAATAAGTGATTTGTGGAGTAAGGCAAACTTGTAATATTTACAAGCAAGAGGTAGATAAACCGGCAAGCGATATGTCGGCATCCTGCTTTTGCAGTGTCATTATACTGACCTTAACCAGTTTCAAAAATAAATTAATTTTATTAAAAATCATAATTATTTTTAATAAAATTAATTTATTTTTAATAATTTAATAATGTCAATTTTATATATTTTTTAAGGATTTCAACTTGTGGCAACACTCCCATGAACAAATTAGCAAACACCTAAAACCGAACAAACATTTGTTTTGTGTGAAATTTAATCCACGCAGGAGGGTAAGCAAGCATCGAATATACAAACTTATGTATTTTTATCATCGTCTGGGAAAGGCATTTCTTTTCTTAGTTATCTTAAGAAAGAGATAAAAAATTCTGCTGTCTGAAATCTTAGCGAGATATTCTGAAAGAGTATATCTGTGTATTTTTTGCACCGATACTTTATTGCATAGCGTTAAACCAAGTTACAGGGCTTATCGCCTGTGCCTTCCTTATCTGACCTATATTTCGTCGATAATCTTGTACAAACAAGACTCGCTATTCTATTCTTATTAAACACTGCATGTTTTTACTTGCAGAGAAAGTAAAGAAATCGATTGTAGTTTTTAGGTTAATAGACGCCTGATAATTACGAGACCGAATGACAGTAAAAACCGACACGCTTTTTATATTGTACTTTCAGAAATTCGCGACGGTCGGTGAATCAACAAGGATTTTTTCATAAATGAAAATTAAGCTATAAAATTATGTTTTTTCTCGTATAAAACGCAGGCAATATTTTTTGGGTAGAAAACGTGCGGCTTGGGACATGATGGTTGGACAAAAGTGAGTCGGCTGTTCCATAGGTCGGCTAATTTTATTTTGTTTTATGTACATACGGTACTTGAGTGATAAAGTTTAATGTAGCGATAACAACGAATGTGTTTATAGCTTCAAGTAATACAATGCACCTTTTATGTGAAATTAATGTCGATACGATCTTAATACACCATAAAAGAGATAAAGTTAGCCCAAAATGTTAAATGATAATACAATAAATAAAAAGTTTATCGTTCGCTATAAATAAATTGTGGTTAATATGTGTTTATTCTTCAAGCGGCATGCTCGTGAAAGCCTAACTGGAAAATTGTAGGTTTATTTGCGTGGCGCACACTCGAGAGCCCCCACGTCGTAATTTATTCAAGTGCATGCTACAATTATGTACTCACCGTTTTCCCATGCCGCCTCTTTAGTCTTGATAAGGGCCGCCAACCCTATATTGTCCTTCGGCATGACACGATTTAACATATTATCTGATCCCTCACTATTAGCCATGGCCAGTTGGTTGAACTCTATGAGGTGTTCTTTAACTAATGCGAACCTGCAATACAATTATGACATCAAGATCTTAACAAGTCGTCATGTCAGTCTGTACAAAATATATAAAATTTTATTAAAACATTTTCTAAACCATGAAATGAAGTCGTAAGGTTTGTTATTTTTTATCTTGGCAGTAAAGAGTGTGTTGACTTCAATCTATGCGTATGTAAAACGACATGTTGGGGGCGTATTAACATCGTCACTATCGTGTTCATAAATCCCGGTGCATATAAGGTAACATTTATTTTTTTCATTCGATTGTGAGGTCATCGTTTAAATTGCTAGTTCGGTTTAGTTCAGTACAATTGATTGATATTAAGATTTGTTGTTGTTGAAACTGGATGAGCGACATTAAAGTAGGCGCTACCCTCGTCTCATTATTTATCAGTGATTTGAAGATGAACTTAAATTGTATGAAAAGATTAATACAATGTGCATACTTAGCAGATCTGAAGAAGATGGCGCACCCGTCGACGTACTTTCGTTCTGATTCGGACATCGTCTTGGCGCGAGACTTGGGCGAGAAGATGCCATCGTACCCGTCCTGCTTTAACTCCGGCAGGAAGAAGTTGTAGAACTGGTCTGTTTCCACTTCCTAAACAACAAAAAAGAAGGAACTTAAGTAAGCTTTACGTTTTTTAGGGAAAGAAACCTTTTAAAAGGCGTTCGGTATTATGGGTGTATACTCGAGAAAGTAGGATTTACCTCACTAAATCCACCCCATTGGTCATTATTAACAAAAAGAAGGGGTTTCTTTAACCTGTGTGCCATTTTTTTTATATAAAGAGCTATTTCCCGCTAAGTATCTAAACCGTAAAAAGTAACACCTAGACAGTGTAAATAAACATCTGATTGAATATATATAAAAGTTATATGGATTAATGTAACATCAGGGTTAGTTGCAAATTCCTTATTTGCACTGGACAAGCCCGCCATATGGCGTACCTTATAGTGTGAATTGTGCAAGTTGTTATTGCACAATCTATGCTTCGTATCTTACGAGAAAATACCATCCGAAAGCCAACAGGGAAAATTACATTTGCGACATAAGGATCACAAATTTATTTTATGTAACGAAGAGAACAATGTGTCGTTTTCGTTGGTCAATCCATCCTAGGATAGTTTTCATATAGCATTAAGTTACGCCAATCAAAGTTCCCATGTACTTAGTTTATCTAATTATCTCAAAGACAATAAACTAAAACATCGGTAGCGTAATGCATAGGAAGCCAATTACAAGACATTTACGTCGTGTTCGCGTTCATGTTACTAACCTGTAAGCTGATAATGTCCGCGGAGTAATGTCTGATCTCGTCGAGGATGCCTTTCTTCCTGTAGTCCCACTCGAGCGCCCAGCTGGGGCAGTAGCCATACATCTGTCGCGTCGCGTACTTGTCACATAGTACGTTGTAACACATTACTGTGAATATACCTGCAACACACAATCAACATGATATTTTCGATGATAACGTTTGCCGCTAGAGCAGATGTTTAAGACTTGAACAAATCTTGGTCTTTCATTTGATGTTACGCGATTTAGTTTTATGTTAGAGCAAGTTAGAATTAATTATAGAAGAGTGTATCCTAAGTTTACCATAGCGGCACCTTGTCTACATAAAAATGCAAACGAGTCGACATTTCTGAATTAGTTGTATTTCTTTCAGCGCTTGCCTCGCATCGTTAATCTGGCGACACCATGTTAGGTGAGCATCACCGCCAATTAGGTGGCTGCGACACTTTGTTACTAGTGTCGAGACGAGTCGCGTGACGGATAAAAAATGTTCCAATTAAAATGAGACTCGCATTACGCTCTACATGTGGTAGGCACGCGACACAATGGCTTTGCTTTTTTTCTAATCATATCTCACAGGCGCGGCCACAGCGGGCGATGCTCTGATCGTTCATGTTTTTGCGGACTTGTTGCTGGCACTAATTAGAATTACAAAATATATATCGTGTAATTTAAAGTGCTTTATGCAAGCGTAACGTGTGTATATTAGAACGAATCAAACGAGATAGGAGGAAAGTAGTTACGTAAACTAAAGGTATGAGGAAATTGGGTATCATAAACGTTTTGCTAGCTAACAGATGGATTCATTTTAACGTATCCACTTATTACGTAAACTAAGGTGGCACGACTGTGCTCTCTCACGCTCCACACCATTATCTCAGATTTATGCGGACGCTGCGCGCTCGCACCCGTCTCATTACGCGAATCAAAAGGCGCGCTGCGCAGGACGATGAGGGCCGCTCGTCTAAATGTCAACTTCGTGGAAGACCTTGGCGATGCAATTATCTAGATTTAATCGAGCCGGTCTCAGTCAATCAACGGACAAAGAACCGGGAGTGGAGGTTATAAGACAAAGCGGCACTGACGGGCACACGACAGCTGGAAGGACAAGACAATGCGTGGAGATCGGCCGCGGAGCCGTAGTCCGGACAAATTGATAACGATCGCGCGGTGCGCTCGCGCTCATGCTAATCGACGCAAAGTCAAAGTCACCTGGCGACACTCGGCGACGATCAATACGGCCGCAGCACGTGCTTCAAATACGTCCATTGTATGCCCGATGCGAGTGCGCGAGACGCGGCGCACATGCCAAATATCGCGAAACAATACACGCATCGATAATCGCTCGTTGTTTAAGGAACTACGGGCGAAACGAAAGCTCCACACCAACACAATAATAAATGGTAATGTTGTCGAACATGTGGACGCGTGTCTTCATTTCAAATAAATCGACGACGATGATGAAATAGTACGTGAACGAAGCACAAACAATGGGAGAAGGTGACACTAACTGCGTGTGGTTACAATATTCCTGATAGCTACGACCATTGTGCGCCGTACGTTATGGTTTTAGCGCCGAAGCGTGGGCATATCAAAGATGTCATGTATGTATATTGTAAAGTAAACTTACTAGTGCGTGTAGTAAAAATATAAAAGCAGAAAGGAAAAGGCGAGGCGACGGAAGTCGGTCGACTAGTAAGGCATGTCACGACGTCCCGCAAGGAATTCGCACTCATAGCAGCCTGGCAGTTTAGTCGGTGATTTATATGCTCGCATTGATATCTATCTTATACATTGCAAAGTATAAGGAAAGAAGGTAAAATTAGAAAAAAAACATCAAACACAAATCTGAGTGAAAATAACTGTAAACGTTACTGAGATAGTTTATAGTCACGCTCGCGTAATGATTTCTAATATCAATACGATTCGTGAGAGATCATGCCTTTTTTGCGCACTGAGCACGGCTCATTAAAATCGATTTAAGTATGCAAAGATTTCCATTTGGATTGGCGGTGTAAAGAACTCATTAGATCACGTTCGGTTAAAGCCCGGTACGATCGACAATATGACGTAAGAATCCTCAATAGGTGCTAACAAGATGTTGTTAGTAGAAGTTGAAACGTTAAGGCGCTCACAGACGGCGGTGTCGTCAGCACACTACATACAATTGACTGCAGAGGCTTATGGTAGCAGTAATCAACGTCGACAGAAAATGCCGTCTGAAAGCGCTTTAATGTCAGTACTTGTTGCCGGCCGCACCGTTCTATAGATTTCACCTTCAGTTAATGGGAGCAAGTCAGCCCGTTTTACACAAATATATATTTAGCAAATAAAAATCCATTAGCTGAAAAATTTCGGTGATCTAGACGCCGGGAATGAAAAATGACTAGCTTTATAAAAAAGCCGCGAGGAATACGTAAGAATAAGATTTTATTGAACTCTTTAGGGTAAATTTCACGATAGTAATAAACATCAAAGCAATAATTTCGAAAATATTCTTTTTTGTGATATGAGTATACTATGAAGGTGATTCATCACAGTTGAATCCACACTAATTTACATATGAAAGTACTATGCGTTGGATCGTTAAATCGAACATGGATGCATAGACATAAGGCGTCGGTTGCTAATAGACTCTCTCACTTGAGGTTAGTTATGAAGTTGAATACAGTTCTTAAAAAGACGCACATAATATAAGCCTTAATAAAATATATGAAAACTATTATTTTTAATATTAAAAACGAACCCAATAATCACTTCAAATTAACGATGATTTCAATGGCAATCATTACTGTGACAAATATTATAGTTTCGAAGTATTTAACTGTACAGTATTTTGCACAAACCAAAATAACATATTTCCTCGAGGTCTCGGGGTTGAAATAGATACCATGTATCAAATAGAATGTGTTGGAGTTGGAGATTTCTCTTGGAATTACTGACAGGTGTAGAGAGCAGAGATGCAATCGCTAAATCATGAACACGCATTAATCAAACAAGTAGGGGTAACAGCTAGCTAACACGTTTGCAAACGGGAATGATTTAAGAAAGAGGAGATGGTGTGAACAGTTATTATGTTGTAAGATTGTGTCGATCAGAACATCTCACTCTGCAGTGTTTATGCCGCAATAAAAGAAAGAAATAAACCAGTTGGGTGCTATCGCGTCTCATCTGAATATAATGGAGGGAGGCGCACAGCCGTCTGTTTATTGGCAATGCCATTACGTGGGCATTTTGTATCACGACAGACGTAAGAATTGTTTATTCGAGTGGTTTAATCGTCTATTGTTTCATGAATTTTTACTTACACTGACTTAGAAAGGTCACCTATCTAGCGTTTGGAAAACAAGAACATAAAACGTGAAGGTTAAAAGTATGAAGTAAACATAATAGTTTGACTTGTACATAAACAACACGCGACTGTTTTGTTAGAGGACACAGTCCCGTAACAATATCATAGGCATCAATTGATTTTTATACGACGCCTTTGTGACAACTATGGAGTCTCAAGGTCTTTTGGGCTATCACCTACGCCGATTGTTTAGGCATTGGTGTGATTTATTTGTTTGACTAGGAGTGTTTTTCAGTTTTAATACATTACTGTATCCAGGGTTCACGGATCCAAGGAGGTCGCAACCAATGTCTCTCATTGTGTATTGTTTATCCGCGAATGGCGAGACGAAGGGCATTTCCTCTCTTCCCGTGCAATCTGGCCATGAGAGCGACTAAGCGCGATCGACTGAATCGGTTTCTCGGTGTATTGTAGATCGTTTCCTAGTTACGGTCGATTGATTCTTAAGTAAATACACGGTTGGTAACAGCATGTAACAAGAAGGTCGAGCGCGTAATGTCGTTGAATAATTGTCTGATTGTATGGATGGCTGGTCTGATTTACGCAATGGTCTGTCTACACAGTTACTGCAAGTATTTTAGCAAATCAGGAATGTTGTATGCAACGATATTAATTATTTGCCAATAGGTGTAAGGTGTTCGAACGCTTGCGCGGCTCGAGTGTCCGTTTTGATTTATGTAAATTGGGTGCGCGCATCGTGCGTTGGGCAGCGGCATGAGTGCCGGCCGGCCGGGAACGCGTGACGGGATCTAAACTAAGCGTCGGCTAGCGGCATGCACTACGCGATTAGTTCTCTCGAACTAGATACTTAAATAAATCTCAGGTAAAAGTGCCACGAGAGAAAATGTTATAAAGTGCCAACCTGCAGCAGGTGCGCTTGAAAGACATTAAAGTAGTTAGTAGATGAAAGCCTCATCAATCAATTTCATATTATGACATTGCTTTGCACAACATGATACATATTGCTAATTTGCTGAGCGTGGCAAATGTTTAATTATGGCTGTCTCTAAGATATATTTATAGTTTCAATTTTTTTAACATTAGTTTCGTTTAAATTATCTGCATGATCTATCTCTCAACTGATCATAGCACAGTGTATGATCAACTCTCAATGTAACATGGAACCAAATTACCTACGACTTATACAGCAATAAAGATGTAGCTTTCTGAAGGTGGAACTGACGATGAAATAGGCCATTGTCATAACAAGGAAGCTTAACCTCTAGAAATTATTCATAGAACGTTAACGGTGTTGCGGCAACGTATGAAAGACTACAAGTTAGTGACCGAACCAGGACCAAACTAGTATCCCTGGAGTCTCCCACGGGTGGAAACATTACCGTTGCAATGGTAGGGCGGGCTCTGGTTGGTTATTTATGAGACGGGCCGCGTGCGCCGCGCCCATACGTGCCACTATGACACTTTATTAATGACGAACTTGTTGCTAAGCTTTTTGTTATCACTATTAAATAATCTCACGCCGTTCTTAGCTATGAATCGTATTACTACGACGAATAAAAAGGCATAAGCGAGATGGTATCATTTAAATTAATGTTCAGAGGAGCAGTAACTGCACACTCATGTTGTTATTGCTAATATTTGTTTTCGGAAACTAATTGTGTGGTGAAGGTTGTACTTACAAGTCGGACGAGTCCTGTTCGGTCGGGTCAATGGTATCCAAGGCCTCTGTGGCGGTAGAGTGGCAGAAACTGAAACAAAATAAAAACAAAATTAAACTTTCATTCAAACGAAATGTCTTGCAGCGCACTCGATTATCGATTTTGAATTGCAAAAAAAATATAAAAGGACTTGAGATGGATTGTGGATGGAATAAATCTTTTGAACATATTTGAAAAAAGTTGAGCGATGTCCATGCTATTTCATGAATATTTATTAGGTACTAAAAGCTATCAACTGTTATATAATAGCCATTTCGATAAATATTTATTACCAACAAGCAAAAAGTTTTCACTTAATATAAATCGTTACTTTAGTTTTTTTTAATATAGATAACTGTATGAACTACATCTAAAAACTTTTTCAATTGTTCGGAACAGTAGGTATAGGTACGCAACGAAACATCAATTCGAGCGAAAAATCAACAAGCGTACGTTGGTGTCTACAACGGTAATGAAACCGCATTTGCGAATACAGCTTCAGGTAAAAACTTAATGAATCGTCTCGGACTAGTAGATAAAAATAAAATGAAACGTCTAAAACCAATACAGAACAAGTGACTAAACTGCAGCGGCAAAATTAAGTATATGAGTAAAACTTAAAAATTTATGCAAGAAACGTTTATTTATTTATTTTAATTATTTAATAATTTATGTACACACACAAGAGGTCTTAAAAGTCCGTTGGTACATGATGGAACAGATTAATTTTCCGTCTAAATTAAAACTGAAGCTGTCACTGAAACCAGTTGAGATATTTCATTAACATGCTGACATTGTTAAAATAAATTGATCTTCAACGATCGGGACGTGTCATGTAACTTGTCCAGAAGATCGAAGTATTTCATACCCATCAATGAAGATTAATAGAACAGAATTTTGTATGTCCATCACTTACGCTGTGACGACGCTTTTCTTGAAAAAAAATGGCAATTTACATAACATGATGTATGAGCGAACCTGCTTAAATTACTCACAGGCGGCGGCGATAGTTATCTTTCTTTACTTTTGATTGATTGTTTAATAGAATATTGATGACAATACGTGTGCACGCTGCGTGTATGTTAAACATGATATTCAATTACCCTATTATTTTATGAATAATAAATATCAACTTTAAGGCATAGTTGTAAAAACTAAACCATTCGAAATTAGTTGAACATTCGAATGCGAAATTAAGTGGAATGATATTGCTGAGTGTTTTTGCCAAAGTTGAGCCGTAGCAACGGACGGCGTCCACTCGTGCGTAAATCATAATATGAAAACGGCCGTCTCTGTAATTATGTAATGGGTTACCTCTAACATTGTGCTCGCATTTGATGCTCAGATAAACAACCATTGAATGTTGTAATCAAAATATTAATCCGAACATGCGCTTCGTGATCTTGTAGCTCAGTGTTGGTGATTTGATTCTAGATTAGATTACGATAAAGCTTTTAGTTGCGGGGAGTGTGTTAGGTTGTGGTACCCATTAACTTACTTCTAACATAATAGTAACATTGACTGGGCTTGCTTATATTGTTTAATCTATTAGTATCAGGAAATACAGATATGAACCTATAAAATAAACTCTGTGAAGTGGGTATATATGTATATAACGTTGTGTGTCTTCAGATGCAATTTATTCAGGAAATAAGGTAATTAAAATTACAGCCAATCAGCATTGGAGCGCTATTGTCATCTAAGCAAGTTAGTTATTGTGTGTCGGGGCAGTCGGGGCGTCACTCGGCGTCAGTGATGTCGCGGGCGGACGCGAGCGCGGGCGTCGTAGTCGCCTCATTACACTTTGTAATTAGGCCCGTGGGCTGCGTACGAGCCGCGGCCCTGCACTAAATCACGACAGGCTTTAACATGCGCGACCGACGGCACCGGCGTCCCCCAACACCCATAATCCATGCCGACACAATGGACGTTTATGGATGTGTTATTGAATATTAAATGCTAAAAATGCTGTTCCGTCTCCCGCTACCGCTGCATTCTGGCGTGACGCATTTTACATATTTTGAGGTATACAATGTCGCACGTCTTGTGAGACGTAGTTTTACATGCCCGGCGTATAAAACAAAGGGTTTATGTTGTAACAGCTTTCCCATCGATTCGCGTACCTACGTATAGCTACCACATCGCAATTTCCGCTACAGCTAATAAGACAAGACTTGAACAAATAAAGTGGTGTTAGAAGCGACACGGCAGCGTGGCGGCTGCGGCGCGGCGGCGGCGGCGAGTGAAAGTCGAATGCACTACAGCCACTAGATAGGCTGTCTGTGATAAGGATCGACACGCTCTTCACATTGTTCGCGCTCCGATACATGAGATAAGGCTTTCTCTGTTCTTCTCTCAAGAGCTACCGTGAGAACGCCCCTCGTATCATACAACTTGACATTTGCTAACCAGGAGTATCCTTTATCAGATTTAATATTAGCATAACAACTATCTGTCATATAAACGGTTTATGCGGGGAATGTACTCGCTTGGATCTTTGATAGCTTTTGAGATGTAAGTTTAGATAGATATTATGATGTACCGTAAATAAGAAACAACGATAAGCTATAAATATTAAGAGTATAGGAGAACAAAGACGTACTTTAAATTTATAAATGGTTGAGAAATTTGTAAATAAATTATATTTTCTGAAACATTGCAAGAATATCTTACACATACTGAGGGCAGGGGGTTAATCAATTCCATGCAGAACATTTGAGTCCATTGAGTATCGCATCTTCGCTAGACGCCGCGGAGCCGATCGAGCAAAAACCGGTACAAGGATTGTTGCATCACATCATGAGCAAATATTAAACATAGCGTGTTCTCTAGTACGGAAAAGTTTTGTTGTTTTTCTTACGTATCTACTTATACGTCTAGTTTCGTATTGTTTTCAATATTTCGCGCACGCTCGTAATAAAGGATCTCGTAAGCTCATACGTGCCGAACCGTTTACTCATCGGTATTGTCCCTCAGTATTATTTTATAAGCGAAAATACAGTCCCCGAGCATATCATGTCGCCCTGCGTGATCTGACTCCACAACTCCGGTAAACGCTGTCACTCTGGACATTTATATGATGCTGTTGCATTTATCCATTTTCGTAATGTGACATTAATGAATGATATGTTTTGTGAATTCTATAAGCGCGTACGACATTTTATGCAGGACAGATTTTATAGTAATACATCCAGTTTGACAAACCTACCCAATGGGTAGCTTTACGACTGAATATGAACAATTTACATCTAGACGTAGTTACAGAACAAATAAAGTGGTATAAAATAAAGAGCTGTTTCTGCTGGACGAGGATTACATCGGAATCGTCTATTGATTTGTTGAAAGCCCCGGTGTGTTCGAGCCAAGCTTTCATTAAGTAACTTTACGATTATGTTCGTAGATCGTGGTCAGGGTGGAATCGCTCGTATGTGTTTATTTTGTTATTTTTTACTTTATTATTATTTTACATTGGGAGTTTCGCGTGCGTATAGCAATTTCACATGCACGAAGACTGTGAACGTTTTTAATACCCACAAAATATACATACATACCTAGATACTGGTATTTAATTTATTCAAGTAATAATAAACATTTATTGCAAATGTAGTGACAAAACGACTGAGTCGTGAATTCTAGAAGGTCAAATGACGTCAAATTATCTCTTAAATTATCGTCTGAAACATCAGTGCGATGACCTCTGACGGTGATATTATCACAAAAGCCGACATCGTTAAACACACATATTTTCGCGAAAACAACATGATGTAACATATAATTGTTGATGCTTTCAAAGATTCCAGCGTCTTGTGAAGATCACTGCATTAAAAGGACATTTACAAGTAATTGGACGAACTCTACAATGTTAACGTTGTTATTTAGGATAGATAGCGTGCTGCAAATAACTGTTAATTGTACACATATTGAGATTCGTCTGAACAGTTGAGTTACGTAGGTGAAGGAGTAAGCAAATGTGTGTTTATGAGCTCGGCAGCGGATGCGCTATCGTCGAATAGGTCGACTGGCGCACGCCGCGCCGCCGACGGTGGGCGGACCTAACGACCTACCTACCGATTGTTGCAATTGACCCAAATGGGCTGCTACACCAGATATATCCTAAATCTTGACGTAACAGCCATGGACTGCGAAGTGGATAGCTGTATTCATGGTTTTGTACAGAAAAAACGTAAACAAAGAATACAAATTGCGCATACCTAAATCAGTAAGGAAGTCGAAACTAATATGCTTTCCACTCGTATACTATTACAGTATGACGGTATCGTTTATTAAGGCAGACACACCTTATCATTTAGCTATAACATGCCCAGCGGGGTGCGGGCTACGACTTGGTTTTGTTATTCTACATGCTACACGTATTTCTAATGCTAAATTAATTTCGATGAAGAACATTGTAAAAACTTAAAGGAACACGTACTATTTATTATGTTAAAAAGGTTTATTATTCTAACTACGTTTAAAGATGTGGTATTTTAATTTAATATACCTAGTTTTTGTTCGATGTTCAGTAGAACATTTCGTGGTATGGACACAATAAGTTTTTTTGCTAAGTTGATTCAAAATTCTGAGGTACGCTGCGTAGCCACCGTATTTGCCCACGCGCAAGTGTGTCCTCTTGCGCGACCGTTCACGGCCAAGGCCAAACAGATAATAAACGCGTAATGACGAACGATGTGCTACCGAGCAAAAAAACAGCGCGCGCGCATGCCCACGTGGGGAGTCTTTATGAATCTCCCACAACATTTAATGACTCGGAAAATTACAGCGCGTCTAACAAAACTATTACAAATGAAAACTATTGCGTGACATGAGCTTTCATATACCTACGTATATTAAAAAAGACAGTTTAACTTTTTTAGTCACATTTGTTATGTCGTCCACCTGAGAATATAAATGTCCATCAGATAAATGTTAGCTCTCAGTAGCTCTTGGCTACTGTATGAGTGTTTTCATTTAGAGATACAAGGAACCATCAAGCCGGGGCGATGGCCGTCGTAAATCACCGCCGAGCTACACCTCTGTCACTAATGGACTCCTGTCAACTAGATAATCGTACAATATAATGATTGTTAAATAAATTGAACACGGTCCGGGTAAATAACTAAGCTAGCAAAGTTTTATTACTTAGCAGAAGGGAACTATTACATCTTCTGAAGGTAACTATCTGATTATTGGATAACCATCTTCACTAAGGGGATCGGGTTCTATGTCAAAAACAATCAAGACCTCGTACCTGGAATTTGCGCTCTTTATTATAGTTCGATGGTCCATTGTGAATACTTTGTTATAAAAGTGATTACAGGGCCCTGTTACGGGAAAATTCAATTTGTGCACACTGTTTCACGAGGGTGTGGCGGGATTCTCGGAGGTTTTTACGTACCGATACAATCTACGCTGGACAGATAATCTTTAGTGTATTCGTATCACGCGCTCCCATTCCTCCAACCTCGCGCATCGTACTTGGAAATGTGCATAGAATTGCGTGTGTGGGTCGCCACCGACGCCGACGCTAAAATAATGCACGCTTAGACCTTGAAAGGCGAGGTGAACGAACCGACTGACTAATAGGTGAACATTGTGTTGATTGATTACCAAATACAACTAATGGTGGTGGCGAAGTGAAAAGTTACTTTGTTAAACCTCTAAGATCATATTTCATCTGTTGAAGTGATCCGTCCGCTGTGAACGCTTCATTTGCTATTCCTTTCGTAGAAACAATACAGAATGGAGTCATGACCGAAACGGTGCGTACTTAAGATCTACGCATAGGATAAGTGGAACACAAACACACAGGTTTCTAGAAGGTGGTCGCATTCGTCCGTGTGTAAACAGAACAATCTACCATCAAAATGTCACAAATGGCGACGTCAATGTATCCGCGTCCGTAGGGCCAGCTTGAAAACGACTCAGTCATGTCATTCTAGCTGCGATGGTACACTCGCCTGTGTATTACCATCTGTACGGACCTCCACGGAGCTAGAAATCTAGACAACGGGTTTTTGTACCTTTACAAATATTCTGGACATATAATAAGCAAGTAACATTCCACGTGCAGTGGACGTGAGTCAATTCTTATCGCTGTGACAATATTTGAGCACCAGAACGCTATCAAGCGTCATTGAAATTTCTTATAGAGAAATCTTCAGAGAATATAAAAGTAGAAGGCATTAATTATAATAAGTGGGTTAACGATGAACAAAAGGTAAAGCGTTACGCGAAATATAAATCGTGCTTTATATTACTGGTCGGAATAGCGGGACCCCAAACGGTTTTCATATAATTAGCAACAGATGGAGAAGAGGGCATCATGATATGAGATTGGTATAATGACTCGATACGGTCATGTGGTGCAGGTGTGCATTAAATATATCGTCACCAACAAATTGCCACCTCCAATCTGACTGGTATCAACATACCGTGGTATCGCTAGCGTCGCCGGCACGACAAACAAGGCAATTGCTCGGTCGTTCAGTCAGATCGCTATCGCACACGCCACGGCGAACAGCCCGCGACCAAATATCGCCTGCGTACTGCGCTCTCTGAGGGCCAATATGTCTACGTTGAAGCCATCCATTCAATTTATATAATCTTATTTGCATATCGCTACACATTTAAAATGGAACATCTTTCTGTAGTATGTTTACAAGGAGATGGTATCGAATAATCCAACACTAGACCTTTTCCTCATTTGAACTTACTATAATTCGCAACAGTTTTGAATGAAGTCATAATGCGGGCATTTGAACATCGTTTAAGACGCAGTTTAGTATAATAATGGTGGGTAATAATTGAAACATAAAAATGCAATAAAACATGACCAAGTTAGAGACATAACTTTAGTGGTTGAAATAGGAACGCAGTAGTCTTAAAGCGTGCATTACAAAGAACATTAACATCTGTAAAAATCGGGGTAATGGCGAGTTTACTAATGTCTTCGTGAACTTCTATAACACTAAGTATATATTCGGGACGACAATCTATAAAATTCGAAAGTAAATATAGAAACAATCATCTAGTCGTATACCGTACATAGTCGGATCTGTTATTATTGTTTCGACCTCCAATCACATTTTACGTCGACGGTACGATAAACAACAGAGTAGAAAGCAACAATGGGGCATTAGTACGCATTTGCAACTTTTACTTCATCAAGTCTCGTTAGCTATTGTTGAGATATTGTATGAATGGCAATAAAATGAGTTGTAAATGACAGTTTGAGTAATGACGGGTAGAAAGTGGTGTGAATACTTGCATACCGATTCGCGAAGTTGTTTGAAGTATCGATTCTACTCAGACTGCATAAGTTTTGTGTAAGTCTGCGGGTTCTGTCTGAGTATTTAAACTCATTTATATGCTGATTTGGAAGGCTCCCCTGACAGCTTATATAATTAAAAAGAGAGTTTTAATTGAAAATGCACCTCAAAAATGTTTACTCATTTAATTTTGGTTGAGAAGCGGATAGCATTTGTTCGTTAATTAATTATAATCCGACGGAATTGAATGAAACTTGACAAACATAATATGTAGTGCTGCTGGTGCACCTCATTACAATACGAAACAAGTTTAAGTATATATAATGTAAGTTGCAAATGTAAAATAGAACAATATGGCTCTTGTACCTAATTTCTAATAATTTTACCAAAAATCAGAGAGACAGAATTGTACATGTTAGTAATCAATTTTGCAAAGCACATAAAGTTTTTTTTTAATTATATAGTCACAGAATCACAATATCATAGGATGGAAACTTGGTCAACAGCCTTGTAAACCCGATTTCACAAATAAAGGAGCAAATTTATTTCCGCAAAGAAGTTCACACACGCATTTACCGTGCATTAAAACGACTTTTACCGTAGTTAAATGTTACGAAGTAATTAGTATCTAAATAAGCTGCAATGTCCGAGTGAGGCCAACGTGTTAGCCGTATAGACGTCCCACTTATCCCACCATTACTGTGAATATAATTACAAATTAGCTTGGGTATCATTAACAAGTGTGACACGGCAGAGCTCGGAGTGGGTAATACAGTGAGAGTAAGTACTAAGAGTATTTATATAAAGGTCAATTGAAAACTTTCTCGTATCGTTTGAATACCAGTGGCTGAGGAGTCGCTGTGACGATCGTGAACTATGGCCGGTCGTATCGTGACCAAGAAAGGCGAAAGTGAACGGGCGAGGTGCATTGTATCTGTGAGCTAATGTGATCATACCACGTGAAAGTTCATGATTATCGATTCCCTGTTGTCGTGTAATGCATGAACATTACTATGTCATCATTCGTGTATGTCTGTTTAACATATATATCATGATGAATAACATCAGTTGGCAGGCATACATGCATTTCAAATTGTAAACATTAGTTCTAGTTAAAGCTAGCGTATCAATAAACACCTAAAGGATTTATGTTAATACATGCTACTTATCGGAAAACCATACTGTGTCTACAATAACTGATATACCGACTGAATACTGTGTATAAATAGTAAAAACTATTTAAAATAAAAGAGAATTATCAACACAAGATCTCAATCTAAAGTACATTGAACGCTACGAAATAATTCAAATGAATTTACTTTACTGCGGATTTTACTGTAGGAATAATTTCAGCGGCAGCGAACTGCAAAATAAAAACTATTTTCAAGCGCATAACGGAAGCTTTACAGGCTGGTCGCCAATGTAGTTTTTACTCTATGCAATATATCAGCATATGTTATCTGAACTTATTACCAGCGTAGTTGTAAATGTTTTCAACGACTCTTGTTTTTTCTGCCTAGTTAAAGCGATAATTCAAACGGAAGCCCGCTTAACACATTACTGGGTTTTTTTATTAACTGTTACTGTGTTTTTGTTTTACAAGCTTTTAACTGAATTGCATTTGGATGATAAATACGAACGGCGCTCTAAAAGCTTCCAACTTTTGCTTTGTTAAATTATACGAGGCGTCGGACTGGCGGCTAATCTAAATAAATTACAAAAATATTTAATGGTCAGTCTGAGTGACGGCACCCTTGTACCTACTCAATCATAGTATAGGTATTTTCTTTTCTATAATGTATTCTATGTATTCCAATCCTGTTATTTATATCTCATAGACATACGGAGCAAAAACACTATGTAGACTTAAAAATGTAGAATATAATAACAACCACAAACGTATAGGAAGGTGTATTCAAATGATAGTCCAATCTTGTCAGTTTCGCTAATAAGCGCCAATGAAGCCTTATCGTAGCCGGGACACACAGGGCTAGTTTGTTAGCAATTTTCCAGTCGGCAGAGCATAGAGGTGATAATAGCTTGAACTTTAACGTTAACCTTTCTGTGCGGGTGGGTGGTGAGGGGGGCTCTAATCAACCGAACGAACGCTCAGCTTCCGTTACTAATTCATGTGCCTGTTTGAATTACTGTACCGTATTAATTATGAGTAATTTAGTAAACAATAAGTACAAGCTTACAAGTAAGTAATACGAACTTGATGGCGCTTAAACGTCTGTTTCGCTGGTTTGGGGTAGAGAAAATTAAGGTGTCTTGGCTTTATTCTGATTATAATCCGTAAATGTAATCAAAATTTATTTTAGTTATTAAATAACTTGACGTTTCCATAGCAACGGATGTGGAAAGTCATAAAGTAGAATCATTTGTGAATTATGTCATTACACTCTTAGTGGTCAATCGTCGAGCAGTAGGTTCCTCAATAATACCAAGGCATTTTCAGTAAGTACTTTTTTCATTGCTTATTACTTTTTTGTCCGTCAATTACATCTTCAACACTAAAGTATGAAGATTGAAGACGAAGAATTAGCAATAATATTAATTTTTTATCATCATAGAGCTATTGCCTACTTAGCCTAAGTAAGACTTTTTGCCTTACAATACTGAGAAATTATCATTTGCGTTTGTTAACTTTGATATGTGCATATGTAAATACTATAATTTTTCTATAAACATTTTATGGCATTAGAAAACTTATTAAAGTATGTGTGACACTTTAATAGATAATTATTTCCAAGTGTCCTCTACTGCATATTTTGTGCTTCATTAGTTTAGATTTAACTATTAACACATATAAATAGAAAAGAACTAAACTATAAGTTATGAGCATCCGTTATAACAGTCATTTCACAAATGCCGAACACACGTAAGTATGATTCCACATAACGCTGACACATTTAACGTTCCAACTAATAGAGTAGGAAAAGCATAACTCGACGTCATGAAAAACTTGGCAATTACTTAGTTCGCATCATATATAACGTAGCTGGGTGATTCTGCGGAAAAATACACAAGTTATGAAAATAATTACCCTCACCACGGCTTTACCGTAACTGCGAACACTAGACAAGTTACATTTCCCGGACCGCTAACTGAAAGTTACGTCAGTTGTGAAAAGGTTGTGTTATTCGTTAAAGTTTATGTTATGAATTTGAAGATTTTTAATTGTTTTCGATGAAACATTGTCTGTTCTGTTGCTTAAATGTTTTGACTCTCCATCTTTTTTAACCATATTTCTGTTCGAGCTTTTCATCGTCATTACGCTGCCCTAATCCCAATATTTGGTTTCGGCTATTCGAGGTTTTATGAATAGAAAACATTAAATTAACTGCACAGTTAAGTGAGATTCGCCCAGTTGCGTAGTAGTGCGTTGAACCTCGTGAAAGGTAGGCCGCAGGATATTCCGCAGTGGTAAAGTTCGCAACCCCGCCAGCAGAGGTCGTGTGTAAGCGTCGAGAAAGTGTCGGATGCGTCAACTGAGCTTATGCAATTTGATTTACAGATCGTTCAATGGTTAATTGGTATCTAGTTTCCGTGTAACTCGTTTTGAAATGCGCAGCGAATTTATATTTTACAGATATAAACTTTATGCTTGTTGTGTATTTAGAGATTTTATTATGTTCACGTTTTTATTAGAATTTATGTTTGTCGATTATGTAAAGAGTGTGTTGTAAATAGTTTTAAATATTGCTTTTCTTCGGTAAGTATCATTTAATTAAATCGGCAGAGTCGCCGTATAAGAATTCATTAAGTCTAAGGCACACGTATCTACGATTCGTTCAGGGGTAATTAATGTAATTATGTTATGCATTAACGGTGAAAATCAATAAGTGCCTTCTGATTAAATATAGCCTTAATTACGTCCGGATTGCTCAATTTAAATGAAAGATAAGAAACCGATGCATTAAACAGTTTTACTTTATTTCCTAGAGGTGTACGCGTTCGACGTAATGTGCAATTAATTTTATAGGCTTGATTAGGTTCCACTTCCATTAAGTTGTGGGGAACGGGGATATCTTATGTATACATGAGAATAACTTTCACAATCCTGTGGGCATACCAATAGCTGTTCAAGTAATTTAATAGTATTTTTGGATCGTAGGAGTTTGTCAGCGCACTGCGAGGCGTGGAGCAGCATCTCCTTAAAAACTGCAATAATAATACTGTGAGGCGCGGTAGGAGAGACCCGAATCGAAAATTCCTTTCGGTAGGTAGCAATACCTTTTGTGGGTCCTATATGATAAATGAGTCAAAATATTTGTTCCATTTTATCTGTATCAGCTTAGAATATTGAGCACAGGTTTAATATAATTTATTTCGATTCTTTTGGTTATTTTTTATTCCCTTGATAAGGTAAAGTGATTTATGTAATTGGATTGGAACAGGATTAGTTTGTTGCCCCACCCACTATTCCTGAACGTCTTCGAAAACAAAACTATTTTAAATACGTCCGTACACGGCCTACGAATATTAATAAATAACGACGCGCGACGTGTAAACTACTACATCGTTAGAACATAAACGGTCTATAAAAATATCACAATTTATGAAAAATTCAATCAACGGTTTAGCGTGTGGCCAATAAATCCAATTAATAAGAAAAATCGTTTCTCTATGTGTTTATGCTTTTATATTGTTTGATTGGGCCAATTAATAAATATAAATTTAATTGTGCTTCTTACATTTTCAATCGATGAAAACGAAGCGTGTATAATGTTAGTTGCATTGCCTGTGTTATAGTATAAAGTAATTAGAACCAATAGTTATCTATTGTGTGTACCCCACGCTCGATTCAATTATTATTTGAACAAGATAAAGCGGGTAATTGGTAGTAAACAATGCGGGGGCAATAACCTTTTAATGGTACCTATTGGACTGTACAATCTATACGTGTTATGTAGAGTATTTATATTTATACAATGAATATTTTAACTGACATTCTAAATGTGTTTTGTACTAAATAAGTATACGGGTGATATTGGTGAGGAAATAGCAAGTAAGTGGTTTGAAACTATTTTGAAAAGCTTTTGTTGTCGTTTGACATAGAAAGATGAGACAATGAATGTCCAGACTGATAAATGATTGTAAGAACTAGTAAAAAGTAAGTTCGTCAACCCTCTTAATTTACCCGGTGACACTGAGTCACTTTATTTCTATATTAGTTGCAATTATTCACTGCAAATCTTCTTCTTTCATCAATTTCTTTTTAAAGGTTTATTGACATGTAAGCCTCGTAATCTTTGTGAGTTACACGCTGACAGCAACGAGGTTTATCAAATTACTAAGAAACCACAATTGTTCGTAAGGAAGTTCTTTTTGGTAGACGTTATTCAGCAAGTTGCCGGAACACGCCAACTACTTTGCATAGTAGATATGGAATACGAATAATGTAAAAACCGAAGTCCCTTTATACAAACTACGCAATGTATTTTTTAAAGCGTGACAGTCGCGATTGATAGTTTGCTAGTGAAAGTGAAGTCGTGAGGCGACTGCGAATACGCGATAGGCTTTTCAACAAATCCGGGGTCGGAATCCGGAGTTAAGCCAACGCTTTTGTAGCGTTTTATATTTCCGACGGAACTATGTTACTCATAGTTTGGTAGCTGAATTTGTTATTCAAACGACTGGCCATATTCTTTTTCATGTCGCATTCAAAAATGTTTGTTTGCTTTTATTTTTCATTCAGAAAGATCATTGACCGCGTTTGTGATTTATGAAGATCGTTCGTCATTTTTCACTGCGAAGATTTGAGGCTTCCAAAAATTTGACGTGAAAAGATTATTGAAAGAGATTGTTGGTAGTTGGCATTTAATGTTAAGTATACACAGAGAGTTGTAAGTGAAACATGTATGCCTTTCGGCTCGGATGATTTCTCTGCGATCTATCACGATAAATCGAGGCGTGTGGCGCGGCGCGGCTTCAGGGACATCAACAATGCGCACTTTGTGTTCAGCCAGAGCCTGACAGCATCGTTACTCATAGCACATTAAAGGTGCACTGTCGGTAATGTAGCCGTGTCGTACTTCGTGATTGCTTTTGTGTAAGCTTGAACTCTGCGTGCGGTGTCTGATAGTAAATAACCATTCATTAATTATTCCGACACTACAGCGCCGACGTGAAATATTTAGAAAACGTCCTCCTACGCCCAATTTGCGTGAGAAAGTTGCTAAGAACGGCGCCAAATTAACTTTTGCAATTAATGTGTTTATTCGAGATTACTCAATATACTGTTTTACTTATGGTGTTTCACGAAAACAGAATTTAATTAAATCCTTACGAGTACAGAAAATCAAGCGTAATTTTAAACTGGATAGGTAAGTATAATTTCAGCTATCGTCTTAAGAATGCCAACAGGAGTAACCTTTCACACGTTTGTAAAGCTAAATATCTTGTTTCTGCTACATCATTCTTCTTGACTGGCGAGTACCAATCATCATTTATTACAACTGTCGTGTGTTTTCTTGTTTTATAAGTCTAAAATTACCAACACAGTCGTCTGTTAGTATCAGTGGGATCTGAACCACATCATGTCGTAGCAATAAATCTCCTACTTTGAATATTTATACGTTGTAGGGAGCTTGCCAACGAATGTGTTCTCTGTGCCTTAACTACTGTTGAACGTGTATCAACGTTTCAACTCGTAAATATATCGAATCGTTCATAAACCAATAGTCCGTGAACTGTTCGCGAACTGTATGCGTACTTTGTACTTTTGGCTTTCAAATTAGGCGCAGCGCTGAACACACACATTGTATTTTGTCATGCGATGCTCCAACTAGTACAATGAGCCTCGTAGAAGGTGAATAACCTAAAGTTCTCGTTATCTTCACGAGTAGACACACTACATTAGACATGTGACATCATTATTGTGACAGTACAGTAAACATTTGTCCTGTGTTGTGTTCTGTACGCAGCTATAGGCACTTTGTTTATCAGTTCGGACTCAACGAAATCTTGTCATCGCCCTTTATGTAAACAGATACAATTTATCGACATACTGTGAACAGTAAACTAAACTTTCAATAGGTTAGTCATCCATGAAGATGCACTGGATGGTTAATTGTCCAAAATATTGTATGAAATAAAACATTGTGAAACTGTAAAAAAGTTACTAATGGCGAAAATAAAAGCAATTAACATGCAATGTTAACACGTACAAAAAAGTCAATAGTGCTATCAGCATAAAATATGGAACTCACGAATTGATTTCTCCACAATGAAAAACGCCTGTGGGTTTAATGTAACGCGTCACGTTTACTCCCCATTAAGAATCAATTGCACGGTCAACTCACTAGCGAAATTCATTTATCGCAATGAAGCTGTAAACTGCGAAAACTGTGTTTTGGCAAAGGCTAGGGGCAGTAAAGACGTCGGTATTACCACTATCGCGTACAAGATTTGATGAGGGTTCGTTCTCTTTCGATAGTGAACTCTAAGAGAATGGCAGAGTGCGTTGACTTGAGCTTCAGTCGGGACTCATATCTCGTGTGTTGACTTGCCTCAACAGCGGTCGTTGGTGAAGACATTTGAACTTTTGATCTCAACGAAACATTTTAAAGGGACGTACTCAATTCCCTTGGAACGCTTACATTTATGAACAGCAATTTAAAATTAATTAAACTACGAGCATTTGCAACCGTTTCAGTTCCCAAAAGTTCCTCTGCACAACTGATTGCAGTTCATCAAAACAAGGATAACTTTACAGCACTGTCAAGGGCCAGTTAGTGACAGACATAATAAATCAAATATCAAATAACAAAACCAAATTCAAACCGATAACAGACGCACGAATTATTACCGCATAGCTTTTTATTTTCTTTGATTGGCAAAGCTTGTACCAAATCGAAAAGCGAACGAAAGGACACTCATCGACAAAAAATAATCTATTGAGGAAGCTAAGCCGACGTTTTTGCGGTTTGCTATTAATCGTAAGGCATTGATTGCTAGCGACGACACGTCGGCTGCCAAGGAATGAACATTGGCGCAGGTGTAGGCAGGAAATAACGCCATTTATGGGCAAGTCAGCCAATCTAGAAAAAACTTTGAAGTACACACTTGCTAAACTCGTGATGGGAGAAAAACTGATGGTAATAGTTCATGGAAAAAAATAAACATTAAACATGCAAAATCGCTGGCAATTCAAATCGAAAGGTAAGTTGAAAGCTTATGATTAAATAAGATTTTAGACGAGCTTGTGAACGGTGTATGTTTTTATGATGTACCTGACAAAAAACGTGACGACTATAATCTATAAACGTAAGCATTGCATAAAAAACTTGCGGTTCAATACCATGGGAATTTGTTTATGGGCTCTGGTGAATTTAATTATTGCTCGGAGCGATTTCGGCGGTAAAATTTCACCCATCCAGCCGAGAGTTAGATAACTCATCAGTTGCGTGCTTAGCAACAAGAAACCTTCTTCTGTGTTACCGTAATAAGTTTTTATATATACAGTTTATTATAACGTTCAACAACTTTTAGGAGGTTTATATCAAAACTTGATGATGATTTTATATTATCTTTAAGACATGTGTAGTTTCTTCAATATGATTCTTATGTTGTACAGTTGTTTTGTGACCGTCATAAGATGTTTTTACGCGATAATACGAGGAAAATGACAGTAATACTCGTAAGCGTATGTCACTCACCAATTCTGGGGATCAATCCCTGAATCATTAAGACAAAGGAATGGCAGTTATGATGACCGCAATCACTCGTTATCTTTATGCGTATATCATTCTGCCACAATTTCTTTTAAGAGAAATTAAGTAGACAGTGCCGAAATAGGTTACGTCTGCAAGACTTTATCTTCATATAGATCATGTGTACCCACTTATCACTGCACGTTGTAACCTCTTAATTTTGGCAACCGCATACTCTAAAATTACTATAATCACAGCGAGAGTCGCCTCGTAAATCTCAGTCTAAATTACAGGTTAGCATTTCACGTCACGAACAAGTCATCGTTACCGATGACTCACGCGTCTAACGCTCTTACGGCTATACGAATTAATTAACTAAAGTGTTAATACTGTGAGAATTTAGTTAGTAATAAATGTGATGTCCGGATTTGTGTTATGATGAAAATAAATAACATATTCACTGAGCGTTCATTTGATTAATTAAAAATGGTTAGAGTTATGTTTTATCTTTAAAATAGTTTGTAAGCATGTAGCAATTAGTACGCTAGATTTGGGTAATAAACGCTATGTACTTTATTCGCTTAAATCATGTAGAAGCTCAACCACTGAAACTTCCAATATTGGATTTGATGTATCAAAGACGACACATGATATGCTATACCTATCTGAGTGCTAATCGAGATGCCCCAGATCCGTCGACATCGATACTGAAGCCTGTCGAACATTCTGCAGTAATATCGCGTGCTGTATTTTATCTCGACTATGGTAGTATCGGCACACAAGGTAAAGACACGAAATGCACTTCTGCCAGTGGCTAAGTACAATTTCATGTCTACGTAATAGACTCATCAAGAGAGAATGTTATTTTACAACGAAACATCGGTATTGTGCCAAATACCATATAATAAATGTACCTTTCCAGCCGCTTTGCCATCTAGGCCTTAAGTAACGGGCGAGGTGGATTCGCTAATATTGTAATGAATATACCGCTTAGGGCGATTTTGAGATCGAGAATGTAGACGGTGGGAATATCAATGAGCGTAAGCGTATGCGAATTACTTATCTGGTGTCATAAAATCACTGAATTTACTAGTAACTAGGAAACGTTGAGATGACATTAGTGTGATAAAGGTAGTACAAATATACGTAAACAACATGAATACTCAGTATTTCAGTGATGCACGTAAATTAAATTATTTTATATGATGACGTGACATGACGTGAGTGTAAAAAATAACTATGAACATTAGAATACTTTATGGGAATGGAAACGGAACGCAAAATAAATCTACTAAAGTTATTCTAGATCATTTTCTTTTGGAAAACATAGCTTAAAGCGCTTTTTAGAGGCACGATATACATTTCGCAAAATAGTGTATCAATGGCTATTAGCGAGAAATACAATGGCTTCCTCAAAAGAAGCCGGTGTAGAGACGAGTATTTTTTTATTTTATTAATAGTTAAAAATACCATATTCACATACCCCAGGGCACCAATTCTGCTATTTACAATGGTCGATGAATGAATGAAAATTGGCTTATAAGACATTTTTTGTATTTTTTTCCTGCAAAATAATTAGAAATTCAGTACGGTACACCCAAAGTCAATACAATTACATAACTTCCAATTATTGTATTGTCCAAATGCTTAAGTGAATAGGAATAATTTCAAATTTAATCCATTCATTCATCGGCCATTGTTAAATAGCAGAATTGGGGCTATGGTGAAAACGCAGTCATAAGCTTTATCTGGTTTTACTACGAATAAAGAGGGTGAGTTGAAGTTAATCAAATACGCGATACCAAGCTCAAAGCAATAAATACGAAAATAGTATACACTCGAATACCTACACTATTTTCACAGATTTTGAATAGAGTTGTAATTGCTTTGGGTAATGATTGAAATGCAACAAAAAAAACTAGGATCGTACTTGTGCTTAGTAACTTTATACGAATGAATGCGTAAAAGAACGAATTGCAGATACTCATAAAACATTATATGCTGTTGATTGTGAACCTAACTTGAGATTTAAAGGACTTGGATCTAAACGTGTATTCTATTAATATTTATAAAGGGGAACGTTCATTCCTGAAATAGAGGCATAAACAAAACAACGCGTTGGGCAATTCTGCAGATGGGTCGATGACCCACAACAGTCGCGCATCGAAAATACCATCCGAGAATAGTTGACGTGCATCAACCAGCACACACTCGTTGCCTACTTTCAAGGCAGCAGTTACGGGCCAGACGTGCCACCGAGCAGCCAGCCAGCCGATTGAAGATAATTAACAACGAAATTGTTCGGAGACAGCTAGGCGCCTTACTTCTGTGGCCCGCGTTGCATTACGCTCCGCAATAATAACATACCACACAGCCGACACAAGGCAATTAAAAAAACTTGGAACGCCCATTTCCCACACATTACTGGGTGAATGTTGCGACTGTATTGCAATATGGTACGACGACAGGACCCAGCGGATTCTGATGCTAAGGGAAATTATTTGAATTGAGGTGAAAGCAGTCGCGGTGGATCCGATGATTACTGGATAGTAATGACTGTAATGACAAAAATAATGCAGAAACTAAGTGCGGCCGTCTGCAAAACGACGAGTTGATTAGGCAGTTTGTTTTCCAAACAATTTTACAGAATAGGCAACGCCTGACTGCGACACTCACGCTCTGATTTGCATATCGCCAACGAAAGTGTAGCATGGTGTTGAATCGACCTACATACAGGTACAGAAGCATACACCGGTAGTGATTGCTAGTCTTCTATGCACATTTAATTATTTAAATGAGACATACAATGTCTTATATCGGCCACTAATAATTGCTTATTTCAAGGTTAGATTAAGAATAAATTAAGTATTAAACTAGTACTACATGCAGAACGACACCGGTCCAAGCTACAAGTATTAGTCGATCTAAAACCGGTCCATTTAAACATTAGCCGCTCTAGTTGGAGCGTCTCGCTCCCGATTGTCGTGCGAAAAGATCGCTAGAATTCCCGGCGCGAATCGCGAACTCTCTAATGGACCCGCCTCCGAGACACCGTGGAAATCAACTTTTATGGATAAATGCGCTACTAATCGGTAGCAAACAAATTATAGATTGGTAAATTCAACGGCACGCAGCAGGGTTAAGTGGGACAGTGAAAAAGTGAAGTTTCGTCAAATGCACCAGTTACCTAATTCACGAGAGCGGAACCGAAGCCGACGGAAGCATTGTGCCGGGCGCGCTTAGCGCGGTCATCCATTGTTGAGAAGTGTATTAGATAACGTGCTCGCGAGAGCGCGCACAACACAATCACAATGATTTCGCGTTCGAAATCCAAGAGTGAGAGCGATTTCTCAAAAGTGAAATAAACACACAATTAACTTAATATTATTAGACAGCGAATAAGTGTTGTTATTTTCATAATATTTTCCATTAGACACGTAAATAAAGATCAATGATTAGGTGAGGTCGGAACGAAACCGTCGATAACATCAAGAGCGCGTGAGGCCGATACATCGCTGGTAGTCTTCCCAGGGCATATCGCTGTTCACACGCTCTGAGATTTCGTGTTTGTCACACACCTACGCTGATCTGATGTTTGACGGCGATGACTCACAACCAAGAATGCCTTGAAGTGACTTGATTTCAAAACATATCAATTTTAACAGAACTAGATTTTATGCGAAATTGTTTATCTATAAATCATCTTTGTGGTTCAGAGTAAACGTTTGATCGTACAACTCGTAGGTAATCCTGTCAGTGGTCCATTAGGTCCGCGCGCCTGGCTCGGCGTGGGTGCCACAATGCCACTAACGAGAGCCCGATATCATCTGACAGACAGGGGACATTAGTTAATGCTCGAGGACCAGCACAAAGCGGGATAGATAAGAAAAACCGTACAAAAAGTTGTACTGTGGTCTACAATGAAAGAATGATGAGTTCTGGCACGGAATATACAAAAGATTGTGAAACGTCATGCAGTGCACAATAGAGAGAGCGACACGAAGAGCGAGCATCATGCATTACTAATCATGGTAGCATGCGTCTCATAACAATCTGAGCCAGCCGATGCACCGACTGTACGATAAGCACGACACAAGGCGAATGCCGTTTATTTTATAGTCTATCAAATGAAACTTTATTACTGTCACTTTCTCGATTTTACAGTCGTTAACAAGAAACGATCCAGCCAGATCGATAATGCTAAGATTTAGATCAAATTCTAAATAGCTTATAGGTGTTCATTAGCATAGCTATTTAGAATTTGAATTTAGTTTGCATATTTAAAAGACTGGTATAGTCAAGGTTTATATTGCCTTAGGCGTACTTAAACCTTAATTGGGATCGTTTTTGCGGACAAATAACCAATTTAGCATCATGATGGTCGTCTCTCGTTGAGTTATTTTATATCAAGTAAACGGAGGTGTTACAAACAGAGCACGAATGAAATTACTTAACACGTAGCGACGATAATCACATACAAATGGAACATTGTCGCGAGTACAGTTGACAAAATGCAATTTGTTGCAACACGATCTACATTTAATTCATATTCATGGGGTATTATACAAACAAGTTGAACGTTAAGAGCACGCGCCTGAAAATGATAGCGTTCGTAGAAGCAGTGCTTGTAGCGGCTATTACGACACATTTCATAGTCGCTTTCGACAATACAATGTCTAATGTAAAACAGAGTGATTCTGAATTGTCTTGGAAGATTGTTCCATCTGCAAGATTGCTGTTGTTAGGAAACAAAAATTATATATATTGTTCTGCGAAGTGTTTTGAATGTGCAAATAATAAACATACAAATTGTTGGAGGGGTTTTTGGATAAGTACTTAAGAAATATTGGCTTTATAAAGATTTTTCGACCGCTTTTTATTTGAGTTTCAATATGAATTCATTTTCAAATAAGTATGTTTATATTTTGAAATAACATGTCTTGTCGGTTAGATTGGACTGTAAAACAGTTGAGATTAAAGCTATTTCCGATGCAACCATTACAGATGGTAAAATATTATCCATTTCGCCACACTTCATCGCTACGAAGGATGGTTTACTGTTATGGAGGTCGCATCGCAACGCATCGATTGCGGTACAATTACATGACTCGACACTGCGATAATTTACAGTCATTATTTCGCACTATACATATTTATGTGTCACTTACATTCCGAAAGTATTTGTGATGATTTGAGACAAGTCTGGGCGTATTTTGATAGGAAACACCGCAATAACAATTAATCGCTGTCAGGGCCCGGATACAGAATTCTCAGAAAACAAAGATAGATGTGTGTAATGGGTAAATTCAGAGTAATCTTGTAACAAGTAAGTTAATGATAGAAGTTGACGTAATAATAATCATTCACTTGTAATATAGGTAGTGTTAGAATTGAAAAAAAAGTATATGCTACGAAAAATTAAGATTATGTGGTACAGCAGGAAAACCTAAAACAATCCATTGATACCAACGATAATACCAAGATTTACCTTTATTCAACCGTCACATTTATAGTAAAGTCAGTAAACACAATCACATAAACAAAAAACGCATACCACAACATATTAAACAAAAAGATTGTAATCATAATTGTTATAATTAGAAACATTAGTTTGATGCGGGTGTTTGTAGGCGGGGGCTTCGTCAAAAGGATGATAAACATGTTTTTATATACGCGGCTACGGTACTGGGTGAATACATTAATGTATGTGCAGCTATGTTGAGGCTGGTTGTACGTCGGCGTCGGTACGGAAACAACGGTCAAGCAACACGCTCTAAATACATTATTCGCGAGGCTCGTTACACTTTTTCATCTCCTCTCGTTAAAGTATAAAGTCGTGACTGTTTTATAATTTAAATGCGATAAAGAAAGTTGGCTGCATTAAGTTTGATTCAATTTATTGACCTATGAACTGTGAGAAGGTACTTTTGAACAATACGGGTCGAAGAGAACTTCGAGGTTAACTTATAAGTATACCTAATTATACATATTGATATATCAATGCGTGGAAGAAATGTGTTATGAAATCAATTTTCAATTTGCACGGAAAACAATAGGTACAATGAGATGCCTACGCTTTAATAGATGGTTATAAATATGGGATGTAATTTTATAGGTCTATAAATCAGTAAAGTACTAATAATATGCATTAATACTTTATAGTTTCAATAATAATAGCAAGGTGTTAGCAAAATTACTGTTGATTGTGATTTAAATAACGTACCTAATCAGTAACGTATTAACTATATAAAAATTCAAATACCTACTTAATATAAGTAAAAGTTCGGATAATCTAATAAGTATTAATCAATTTCTGAACATTTCTGAAAACTGTAATATATGGTTGGTTTTACGGACAGTACTCCCAGTTGCGGTACGCGGGCGCATTCGCCTCACTTTCACACTTTCACTGGGGCGACGCCCCCGCGAGCGCACGCGCGCCGCACCAACAATGCGACTTAACATTGCAAAACTGATTATTTAACATATGTCAACGAAAAATACATAACTGGACGAAGATATTTCACGCATTCTAATAACACTTTATCCTTGTTCAAGTTATCGGTATGTTAAACGTTTTTTTAAACGTCGCGTAGATCGATGATATTGATAATCTGAATCACGACTTTTCCCATAACAAGAGTGAAAAAATCTATAATCCAATTAAGATAACTGCAGATTGATATTTGGAGATGGTCTTAAAACGCGCAGGAAATAAATATTGCGACCAAATTGTTCACTTATTACTAGTTGAAATAACAGTACGTGCTCGTGATGGCCGAGATAAGTATCATTTTGAATTACACAAAAACAACGAGTTCGACAAAAGGTACGAGCCGGGAGTAGACAATAAGGTTTACAGTGAATGGGACCATTGAGCAATCAACGGTAAAAATAAGGCGAGTAACGAAATGAAGAGCAGATTGAACGATAACGAGTCATCAGAAATTAATTTTAATCCTTTGTCTTGAGCACATTAAAACTGCATCCTGCTAAGCGTTGCAATTTGCGTGGCATTTGCGTTTTGAAATGAACCGTATCATTATTTAATTGAGTGCAACATTTACTCAATAAAATGGTTTGTACAGATAGCATAAGAAGAGATGCACGTGGCTCGAATATTACAGATAACCGCGATGTATTCAAGTGAACGTCGAATCACGGCGTGTCTGAATCATACCCCCCATCTGTAAGTAACCTTGTTTAGTTCGAAGGCTTTGTGTACCTATTTATTTTTACTACAAGTTGGCTGCGGTCGGCTGGTGCGGCGTTGCTTCAAGGCCCACTTGTCCCTTCAGTTCTGAATACGGACCCAGTTCACCTCCAAAGATACAAGTTTTTCGATGAACTACAGTAGCTTTTTAAGGCACGACAAAAAAAAGACCGTCTTATAAGGAAGAGAGCGCAATGAGAGGTTCTCAGAGTTAAGCTCAGATAACTGCAATTTGAGAGTGGGGTTCATGTGATTTATTCTCATGTAAGTTCGTAAGTAGAGATGTAATCTTTCTTCAGCAAGGTAGGTAATATAAACTAATGAAGTATCTAAACTGTGCCATCTAGATATCGACTAGGTGCCATAAAATGTGATAGGAACAAAAATTATTGTGAAAATAAGAAACGTTTTAGAAAGTATAGCTATTATATTATCTAAACTCGCTTACGCGCAGTAAACGCTTTCGTTGCACCTGAATTGAAATCGACTTTCAATTACGACGTAAATTGCTCTTGCCTCTTAGGCTTTTCGCTTCTCCGTATTTTATTTATAGTTTGCAATATAAAACAAACAATATTATTAAAATGACGACAAGTTAGAAATAATATCATTTTATATGCGCTCACTTGCTACGGCTTTCCAATTGATTTTTGCCGACCAACTACGTATGCATTGTATGTGTATTTCAGCTTTGGTAAAACCTTCCATAATTCTTTCCTCGAACTATAACCACCAGCCATTTCATTCTGCTTATCGATCCTTGCAGTTGGGAATGCAGCCACATGCTATTTTCCAGTAATACGTTCTTGTGGTGCAATACATAATTTGCAGTCCGTGTGTTAGAAAATACACGTACATTTCGATCTTAATTAGATGGTGCAAGATAAGTACATTATGCAAACAGGTCTTTTGTGTACAGCCGTGGCACAAGGACAATAGCGGTATGAATTGGTTAAATACAGATCATT
Source organism: Trichoplusia ni (assembly GCF_003590095.1). Taxonomy (NCBI): domain Eukaryota; kingdom Metazoa; phylum Arthropoda; class Insecta; order Lepidoptera; family Noctuidae; genus Trichoplusia; species Trichoplusia ni. Next base: position 2,220,190 of record NC_039485.1, read on the forward strand.
GTGTTGGCACCGGCATCAAAAGGATCTCTTTGTATACGGAAAACAATAACACGCGTCTGTTTTAGACCACATGAATGCTAAACAGATGACTTTAATAAATAATCTTAATAGTTCATCGTGTAACAGAATTTCTAGTGTATACTATCGGATCTGACAGTTCTCATTTCAGTTTCTATTATAAGTTAGCTCGTATCAACATCCCGTTGGGCATTTGCTACAAAAACTGGATTGTTTTACAATAGTTTCGATATTTGTGGGAAATAGCTTTCGACGCTATTCTCGGGGCATGCAATAGCCTGAATTGTAACTGATTTGTCAAACATAAAATATTGATATTGCATAGTGGTTAATAGTTGTAGTGTGGAGTGAAATGGTTGCGTTAACATAGAGTAAATGGGGCTACATTTTGCTAAGGCACAAGTGACCCGAAAAGAGGTTCAAGTGGAAATCGTACAATAGACGACCCAAGTTATAACTAGGGAAAAAGCATCGTTGAACTTTGACCTTGTTAGGAACCTTTAAGTAGATCACAAAGTTTTAGAGCATAATTATTGTGACAGGACTTTAAATGTCAAAGACGAAAATAGGAATAGAAAAAAAAGAATGGTCTCATTTGAAAATTGGACGCGCTCGTTCACTTAATGGTTTAGCCGGACGATGCTAATTGCGTAAGAGGCGTACGTAACGAGGTCTTAATTGGAATGCGCCCCAATTAATGTGGACTACGTTCGTTCCAAGCGAGTCCATTTTGGAAATTGGAACGTATGTTTACGCGCTGGTTCCCGGGTGAACGGCCGCCGGTGAAAGTCGGGACGCAGATATGGGTCAGGTGGTCATTTACCCGCAGGTAACAGCCGATGTCGCATCTCTTTTATAAATACTTCACTAATGTCGTAAAATGGTGTCAAATTATAAAAGAATTCTCGTGTGAACCAGATCTGTTGCCAAGTTCTATAGCCAACTATTTGATTGAAATTGAATAATTTCGATAAAACGTGTTTAAATTCTGATGGATATAAATCGAATGTAAAACATAGATTTAACAAAAAACATTACCTGCTCGCTATGTTAGGTAAAACTATACCATTTCGCTTTATAGACCGTATCGGCTAGTGGCATGTATAACAGTACCGATACATATCACTATTTATTTTATTTTCTAAAATCGATGAATAGATGTAGCGGGCCAATCCTGCTTTAAACTATGTTGTTCGTCAACAACGTTATCAATGTAACACGGCAGCGGAACACGCTTCTTTACTGTTCTTTTCTAATTTAATAACGTTATAAACCATCAAAGAGACAGATGTCAATAATTTATTGCTCGTTTTAAACCAGTTGAGAAAGAACGATTAAGTCGGTGTTCTTAAATTTTGAGTGCAGCTCCAAGTTTGGTCCCATGCCGCGTCGTTAAAAGAATTGATTAACATAATAGTGATGGTAATTATTCTTTCTGTCCGTTTTTGGATCCGTCGACCATGAAGGTGTATGTATGGTAAGACCTTGGTGCAAGCTGTACCTACACGTAAAGCAACTAACGTTTTTATGTAACTTTCGATACTCGTGCCCATTATATGGGTTAATTCTGAGCTGAAAAACTACTACAATAATATCGATTACAAGCATTGCATCATTGGAAGAAAAACTTCAACAAAAACGAGAGCCTATTCCCGCATCAAGCTTCTAACTTGTTTGTTAGGGGCTCAAGGACAAGGCGTTCGACTTTCACCTCCCACGGTGCTACAAGAGAAAGCCCGCTTTTTCGAGCAAGTTTTTTTTTCATCCTATGACCCCTTTCACAGCACGAAGTACATACGACCCGACCGCCGTGAAGCGTCAAGGACATCAACAAAATAAAAGGAGTAAAACATGCAGCTGACAAAATTGAGTTATTGCAGTAGAGACGTGTTAAATTAAGCCAAGCTATGTAGTAAATGGTACCTTTGAATAGCGACTGATCACAGCGGATAGATAAAAAGCGGATTCCGCGTGAAGGATCGAAAGGACTTGAAACCACTCGTGCGTGCGGCAATCGCTGTAAATCTTGATAAGGATACATTGAATACATCGAATGATGTTTATCGATAGACGTGGTGTTTTAATGAGCGCTGATGACGGACGGTAAAAAATTTGGTCTCGAATTGGTACAAGCGAATCATTGTAGAACTAATTTATTCAAGGCCGTGAACAAGCGGAACCGCATTGAATATGTACGCTTCATTTGACCCGTTTATTTTAGTGCAGATTGCCACCGTATTTGGACGAAACAGCGATTTTATTACAGACATAACGCCTTCCTTATAGCAGTCACGTTATTATGAGTCAACTCTAGGGTCACCGTTTTATGAATTCTTATTATTTTAAGACTTTATTATTGTTTAACAATTTATGTTCTGTGCGTTCTTGAATAAAAAAGTACTTTATACATTTTTTCGTCTTTGCTAGCAAGCAGGTCAAGCGCAATGCAGTAGGTTTACTGAACTAAGTAAAATAAATATCGCTTAGCAAACAAAACAAAATTCGCAAAACGTAATAATATATTTCTCCAGCTAGAAGTTCCATAGTAGAACGGACGAGTGCCATATCGGCAGCGATCTCGGAATAGAAATGCAAATCTAGCATGCACCAACAAAGCAGAAAATATTTTTCAAGGAAAATCTAGAATATGGTAGGTAGGTAATGCAATTTCGGTGAATCTTTCCACGAATGGCATGGTAGGTTGAAATGAACAAACTGTACAATTTGTTGGAAAGTTAATAGTAACTTATCAAATGCTAGGGCGCCAGGAGTTAGAAAGCATACTTTAAACCACAACTGTTGAGAAATAATTCATTCTGTGTTTATAACCGACACGAAATGAAGTGATAAAGGAACACCAGTTTTACTGCTTCAAGCTGGAATTATCGATAATACTTGTATTGTACAGGTTTACCTGGTAGATCATAAATACCTACAGCATAATAAACACTTGGCTTAGAAATAAACAACAACAAAATACAATATATTTTGAATAACGTTCAAAGGAATGCCAGTTTTTTTGTATGCAAATTATAAAAAAAAAACAATAAACAACTACTTCAAAATACTGAGAAACACCGCTGACTCGTAGATTTATACAATGAAATAAAGTCGTTGGTGTATTATAAGAATGCTCAACGTAGCGATGATATAAAAAAGGGGCAGGTAATAGGTGATAATCGATAATAATAACATGGCGCCTCTTTATAAAGATAACTTATGTTTGTGTTGGGGCTTACCAAGAGGTCGTAACGTTGCACCAGCTTACCTGCAATAGAATAGAGATTATATCACAATAATGTTTTAATACAATGCATTGAGTTCACATTATAAAGAAGAAGAATAAATTCAGAACTAATTACGATATTTTTAAAATATCTCTTTTAGTAATTACGAATAGTTAAGCTTACTCCCGAAATTAGTTAGGTTCCGATTTTGATTCAGTCCCTAAATGGTTTTACAAAACCACAATCGAGTTTTAAAGACGTTGGTGTCTGCCGTTCGAGAGTGCTGCCACAAAAACAATTCAATTCAAATAGAAATCGATTCTATCAGGAGCAAACCTAAAGTGCAAGAACAAACATTGAACGTATCAGCCCTAGTGATACTGCGTGGGAATAATGAACTGGTATTATACTTAATTACTAAGATATTAATACTCTTTATAGTCTAGATGTAACTATAAGAAGTAAGCGACTCACGCTTCAATTGATTTATGTGTTGCAAAACCCTGGCGGTTATTGGTTTAGTGTGTCAAGTCACGATGTTAAGACCACTACTAAGAATAATATTATCAGATATCAAGATAATTAAATATTTTAGGATAAATAAAACTTAAATATAAAAACTGAGGGCCTACCTAAAAAGAACAACTCAAATGTATGGGAATGTCATATCTTTTCGATAAGTGACATCACTTTGACTTCTAAGTTTTATTGTCTAGGTTATCAGCCCTAGCGTTTGACCAAATCTAACATGTCCGTCGGTTTTCTCCCTTCTTTCCCATCATAACTAACACAAGATGTACATTGTTTGAATATCTATGGTTTTATCTTAGTTTAGTGTAAATATTAGATTCCTATCTAACACTGCGATTGTAGTAAAAAAGGCAAGCCTACGATATCTACATTAATGCTTACTTTACTGCCGGCGTTAACTGTAAACCGGGTCTTTTTACAAGATAATTAAATAAATATAGTATTTTAATAATAAAGATAGCTATTAAAAAGGAACCCTATATTAAGAGAAGAAATATAAATATGGTAATTAGTTGTAACGTTAACCAAAGATTGCTTCGCAAAGAATGTTTATTGTATTTTCTCAGTAGCTAAGTAAAAAGATTTGTTGGAATAACCGTGGTAATTGTTAAAATTTAGTATAGTTTCGAGCATGTATTCAAAGTTGTAGAAAACTATAATTCATAGTGGAGTCGGACATAACAATAACTTGGTCAACACCGACGTAAGCTTCCCGAAGAGTTTGGCTTAAATCAACGTCGCACAAGAATAATGGCAACCATTAACTTTCATCACTTCACACAAGCGCAAATCCCTCTTATACATAATGTATCGTACGTGTGTGCAAATGTATGGGTTCGTGTTTCTTGGATTGAATGTTACACGAATCTTGTGGACGACATTCGTACTAAATTAAGAAGAATTTCTCTATTTCAATTCAAATAATTAGCGTAAAATATATCAATGCACAAAACCAAAAAGCGGAGTTAAAATACTTCTATCTTTGAATGTGGATAAATACAGTTACTTAAATAATTATAGATTCCATTGGAGTATCCCCTTAGAACTAGGGGACCTACGCACGAGAAATGATTTAATATTACTATGACACACTACACTACACGCGGTTTTCTCTACTCAATTTGTGTGTGATGCTATGTGATACGTTTAGCTCATACTGATAGGCACAAGTACATGCATTCATCATTTATAGAACAGACCTACACGGTAGCGAATTCATAATATGTTGTTTATTGTTACTATCCGCATGCTTGATAGGACGTGGATGTCCGAATAGAGTTCAGATGTTTGAAATGAATATGAAAAGCCGATAGAAATACATAAAAACCGTATTTGAGAATTCCGTACCAATAGGTTAAAGAAGTTTTGTTGAATTTTATTACTTTTTGTTATAGCGGCAACAAAAATACGTCGTCGCCTGGTTAAAGACGGACTGACAGACAGCGGATCCTCAGTAACAGGTTACGGGTCCCTAAAGATGTAGCTTTTTAGATCAAATAAAGTAATTGGCTAGGTCGTAACTCTTATCTACAGAAAATGAAATGAATAACAGTGGTAATTCAAAAAATATTATTCCGTGAGTTCGTGAATTGAATATTCATGATGGCAAAACTATTTGCATGAGTAATTGATAGAAGTAAAACATTACTGTGACAGGTTAATCGTACTAATTGAACCGACATTATCTTAGACCAAGTAAACGTTGCGTGCACGCATAGCGTTAAATGGGTCTGTATTAACGGTATTATAATGTTTTACTTATCTCAGACGGGACACTGAAGATTTTTTTCAAATTAATTGACTTCTACAATGTAGGTAAAGCGATTAAGAAACGTCGCTATTTCATTAGCAGATCGATCACAAGCGGCCATTACCATAAATTATAAAGACTTTTATTGAATGTAAACAGACATCTGGTCGGGTTTATGTCGCCTCATTTCTCCTTTTAGGTATCATTCGAGGCTGCTTAGACTTAACAGATCGACTTGAAATTGGATGGCTTGTCCAAGTTTTACAGACTGCTTTGTTTTTAGGTTGCATAATAACTTATAAGGGATCTTGATCTCTTCTACCACCTGGCGACTATTTACTTTATTGAAGTCGGTGACACACAGAATTCTATAAACGACTAAAAGCCTAAAGCGTGTTATGTTTTTTTATGATAAAGACTGCATGGATAGCCGAGAGGTTGAGGTCACCACGCCAAACCACTGAGCGCGTACACAGTACTAACTTGGAAGAATAGCATTCTTTTACATTACGATAAGACTTTAACCCAGATAAACAGTGGTATTCCTAGCAAGCGTCTGTCTGGCCTACAAATATCGCAAATAGCCTACTTAGCACCAACAGCACAGCACCAATCTAATCATCGATCTCGGCTGACGGGAAGATAAGTGTAATGGATACCTACAGTCTGCTGCGGGTGGTCAGTACTTAGGGAGCCGCACCGCATAAATATACGATGTACAATTTAAATTCTTCACTTTTATTCAAGGTTTATTTTAAATAGGTAACTTTTTCTTCAGGAAAATTAATCGGTATGTTGTTGTCATGTTATTCCTTGAGGGACCAAAAATATGAAAACGACGCGAATTTGCAATTCGGTACTGAACAAGTGTGTAGAGTATTGTTCTTTTCCTATTTGTCATGTGGTCTCTTATTCTTTCACGTTTCTATGTTGTTAACCTGAGCGCAAGCTTTGACTGCATCACAGAACTACACGTTGTCTATTTTGTGTTTTTATGTAGGTATCAGTGTTGTAAAGATGGCCATGTTGTTTAGCAGATTTAAGTATAGAAATCAAATGCCTACATCTCACGCCGCTACAATACATCAAGCGTTCACATGCGTTTACATAATACGAGATTGCGGAGACATAACAACCTCATAGATAGTTACCGAGGTAGTCAACGACAGATATATCCTTCCAAGGAAAACGCACATGATATATTATAAAACACGCCGGTACGTTTATTGTTAGCTATTATCTTTCGTACATCTGTGTTCGACGCGTGTGAACGACAACATACGAGTGCATCGCATGACTAATCTGCCCTCTTAGCATTCACATAGCGAGCTGAACTTTACCGATAACATGAATCGCATACATCGCGGTACAAATGACAGACGAACAGCACAGCCGTTGCTGCATAAGAGAACTTGTATTCTCATATATCGAGACTACCATCTAACAATCAATCATATGGACATTACGTTCGCGTATTGGCATGCGGAGATATCCTAATAACAGACAGTTATATTGACTGCGAAGTGCATTTGAATACGGCAGCATTTCTAGAATTTAGAGCCACGATGTGACCTACACGGGGCAATGAAAGTGACGTTTTTATGAGCTGTAAAGGACTGACCTCACTTGACTTATCCTCCTACGCAGAGGACTTGTTGAGTTATTGTATTATTCTCAACACGATGCACGTGCTACTATATCAACGATAGTCTTCTTATGTACTTTGCAGTTTAAAAATGATTGCTTTTCTTGCGGTTTACTTATTTACTATTATATTTATAACTAGAGATGCGCCGAATAGTGGTTTCACCGAATAACCGAATGCCGAATACTATTCGGTTTTAAGTTTACCGAACCGAATATTCGGCCGAACTATTCGGTTCAAAATTTTATTGCCTCGCCGCGTAAACCTGTTTCTACATGTCCTTACTTGCCGCCCGCAAGATTAAACATTTAAAAAAATGTTATTTTTCAAGTTTTAACTGTTTAGTTTCAGAAATAAATATTACTAGCTTTTCGCCCGCGTCGAGGTCGGTTATATGGCGTTTCCAAGAGAACTCTTCAAAAGTCCGGGATAAAAACTATCCTATATTCTTTCTCAAGGTCAACTCTATCTCTGTACCAAATTTCATTAAAATCAGTTCAAAGGTTTAGACGTGAAAGCGTAACAGGCAGACAGACAGACAGTTACTTTCGCATTTATAATATTAGTAGGGAATGAGTAGGGATTATTATCTTGTTCTATGACTGAAATATTTTGTTTGGAGGTCTAAAAGTATAATTTATGATTAAAGCGTTTTTAAAATTAAAATAAATATTGACTAGAAAGTTGTAAGTACATGTTGCTGTTTAAGTGGTTAAAAATAAACACTGAGTTAAGTTTATTTGAATTCAACATTTTTTTTCATAGTATTTCGTAGACTTATATCAGAATAAGTTATATATTTTAGTTCTACATCGGGTAATGTGGCGGAGAAAAAAAGAACCGAATATATTCGGCACCAAACCGAATAATTCGGCCGAATACGAATAGTGGAAAAATTGCCGAATATGCCGAATACCGAATAGTTATTCGGCGCATCTCTATTTATAACATAAGTAAGTAAATAAATTAAATAATTTTTTTTTTATTTACATCCATAACAAAAAGTATTGATTACGTAATAAATAGACAATATCAATAGATATTATGTGTAACAACTACTATCAATAAAGCACATTAAACACCGAGCTGTGAACTGAACAACTACAATTGAACACAAATCCCACACATGTGCTGCGTTCCGTACACACACAAACGGCAGCTGCTACAGTAACGCAACAGAATGTTGACCGAACCCCTCGACATGTGACTAATGCGTGCAACAGAGATAAGCATAACGAATACGCTCACTCTTTGGCGCGAACGCGCATAGTTAGAAAGAGATGCTCATACTAAATGATTATGGTTACTGCAACGTGTCGCCGTCAGCGTCGCTTGGCGTGATCGCGTGTTCGCCGCCATTTTGTAAGTAGTGTAGCGTTTGTGCGAACCTGAGTCAACGCGTGTCCTGTTGCAAGTTTAAATTATGGCTACAGCTATTACAGACGAATGGACTGAACAAAAATGTTTACAACTAATACGAGACTACAGATCCAAGCCAGTTTTATGGGACCCAAAAAATCCGTCGTATTTTAATAAGAACAAGAAAACTGCGGCTTGGATAGAGATCGGCGAGGCTATCGGCGTTACACCGGAAAGATGCAAACACAAAATGATAGTTTTAATGTCGTCGTTTAGGAGAGAAAAGGCCAAAATTGTGAATAGCTTGAAAGAAAAAGGTAATTTATTTATTTTTCTATTTATTTAATTTTATTACTTTGTTTTATTTAAAAACTTTGTTTTTTTTTTAAGATCCTACTGCAGTGCACAAAAGTTCATGGTTTGCATTTAAAGATATGGCGTTCCTGATGGACAAAGAAACTGAACGAAAGCGACAAGCGCAATTGGTAAGTTATATTTTATTTATATCTTTAAACACAAATGTAAATAAAAACTACTGTTTTGTTAGGGAACGCCCCAAGTTACATCATTTAATGAGAAATCGATATAAAAAAAACTAGGGTGAATTTTGCTTATAAACTACTCGCCTCGGTTATTACCTACCCTTACCCCGAATATTTAAACGGTTTTTAACGGTGCGTTTTAATCACTTTTAATTCTCTGTTCAAATAATAAGCAGTCCACCCTTTAATTTGACACGTCACACATACATTGTGTACTCATGTTATGTTGAATGTACAAATAAAAGTTTTATTCATTTTATTTTATTATAAAATTATTCATTGTACCGTAGGAAATGGAAGAAGAGGATTACGAAGACTGTGTAGAAAAAATAAACAGATCGTTGCAAAGTCGCGATTCACCGGAACCGGCTAAAAGACGTCGATCGTCGACGTCAATAAGCCGTGCAGTGAAGCAAGAGTTCAACCAGATGGTGACACAGTCCATACGGGAAGACATCGTCACACCTCTACTCCCACCGCCCACGCAAACACCAGAAGAGAGAGACGAAGAAATCAAATCCTTTACCTCGTTCATAGGTAACAAAATGAAAAAGTACTCCGAGACTACGAAAAACGCTGTTCAACAAGCTATATGTGATATTATATTTAAGGCTGATCAGAATAATTACGAAACTGGCAGTTTTGACAAGTTTACTATTATAGACGATGAACCAGACCCATTAGACAAAAGCTTGTATAATTCGCGGTACAGCGCAGTGATTAAAGTACAAAGTGATTCGGATGACAGTAGTTAGTTTTAACATAATTATTTTACTGTATTTTAAGAGTTTGTACAAATATACTTGTCAATTACGTTTTATAACTATCGATAAATTAAACTCGACTTTCATACAAGCATTATTTTTTCTTTTTCCTTCATTATGCTTGTACATTTTTTGTGTCAAGCGACGTTAACATGCACCACACAGAATGGCAGAGTTGTGTTAAATTTATAGTGTGTGCTAGGGGCACAATGCGGTCAAGGATATCACGTACTAATGGGTAAGATTATTTTTACTAATAGACAGTTATTGTATTCTTTGCTACTAAATGATTTATAAAGAAACCGTATTTTATATTTAACTCCACATGAATTAGTAAAATAGTTATTCTTATTAAAAGTTAACAGGTGATTAATAATTCATAAACGCAGTACTTATTTACGACGTTATCCAAGTAATTCTGTATGCATTATAACGGATCTTAGACAAGTAATATATCATTGATAGATAATCTAGTAATCATCAATAATAACATTAATTGATAAAGTTAAATATGCGTTAGATCGGTTTCAATGGAACTATTAGAATAAAACACAATGGTATCTTGTATTAGAATAGATGAATCGTAATGTGATACAGCTACAAACTTCTGATTACTGCCGTATGTGACATTGGTTATAGCGTTAGTGACAAGTTAATAGCTTCCTCCATCATGGTTAATGGGCAGCAACTTTGTTATGGGTTACGTAAAACCTAATCTAATGTATAATTTTGTACTTGTGTACAAATTAATTACAACTATGTACATTTATCAGAGTTTGCGAGTGCTACGGCTATACTTTGAACATGATACTGTTCATGATGATGTTAAATAATCTTCGAGATTGGTACTAAATTAAATGTTATTGATTCATATCAGCGGGAGAAAAAGCATGCTCAGGACACTAAAATTAATATATATATATACTTGTTTTTACAGTAGGTAAATACCACAATTATTTATTACAGTATTTTTTATCACATGTACATTTAAATTAGGTACGGCGATTTTTTATAATTACTTACAAGCGGTTAGGAATGGTCAGCAGCTGTTCTTTATTAAATATTATACCTAAGTGGTATTCGTATATATTTTTACTTAAGAAATACGACATAAATATCCTGGTTGGACAGTCAAAGTTACGCGTATCCATAGCTGTCGGGCGTAAATCTGTCAAACGTTAAGACTTCGAAATAGAACGAACCGAGTTTGCTTCCGAGAAAACGTGTGACTAAAATTCAAATTTTAGGCCTGTTTTAAAAATAGCTTATTTTTCTTAAAATTATGCATTTTCGTATATAGTCTTTAATTTTTGAGTAGATTTTATGATTTTGCCATTATTAGATATAAATTTGTATGTATGTAGATTCGCTGAATGTATCTTTACATGTAGAAAGTTTTCTGGTTATAGCTTACAACAAGCTTTTCGTTATGCCTCTAATAATGCGGAAACTACAACTACAGGAGACAACATAAAATTAAATCTATTTAGCCTTCATTAACTTGTTTGTTTTGGTGCTAGACACTCCTTATTCCCTTTTTAAGACTGGTTCCCTTTAGCAGTTCTTATGTAATGGTAGTATCGACTGTATTGATGCTACGTATTTGGTAAAGTCTTCACATAAACTGTACTTCGATTGCATGGCATCTGTGTTAGGCTGCATTCTAATAGTGAATGAACCCCGCAGTGGCCCACAGTGGCGCCAGGTAATTTATTTCTTCTGCGACGATTACAAAGATGTGGGTCGCACCTGAGGTCTAGTAATGTTTTTCATATGTCTAATAGCATCCGAGCAAAACACGCTCTCGATCACCAGTTCAATGATTTAGTCTTAGTGCAGTTACCGTGGAGTTTTAATGCAGTTGCTCTGACATACTCTCTTGATCTAAAAATTATATTCCTGTTATGGGTTATAGTTGCTACCAGTTTAAAGAGCAAAAAAAGGAAATTAATTATTTTTAAGATGAGACAACAAACAGATAGCTCAAGTATTTTCTTGTTTAGACATTTATTTACCAAATTAATTCGATAATGAGCATATCTGAACAGTTAGTTAAGAGAAGCGGATTATGCAAGTGTTGCGGTTCGAGCACGGCAACGAACACACATACACTTGCACCATAGTCGGTAGCGCTATCTCGAATACATTACACATGTGTAGTGTGTACATGATTATATAAAAGCCGTTAACACATGTTCTCATATCTGCAAACATCGTTATCTTCGCAATGCAATTTCAATAGATTTGTTACATCGATTACAAAGGTAAGTACACCGTAACTATGTAGATATGTAGCAATATGTTTATTGTTGTTAAGTATGGTTATTAGAATTTGAACCTTAGAGCTACTGTATAGAAATAATATTAGAAATTGAATGCCATGTCGTGATAAAAATGACTTTCCAGTTTTACCCGTATTTATACATTCTAATATTATGATACTTTTGATCTTATTGCACGAATAAATGGAGGATGCCCCGTTTTTTTAAACAAGATTTTATAGGGATCCTAGCGGTTCATTTGTGCAATCGCAGAATAAATGAAAAGCGAGTAACAGATGTTATTCAATTTGTTTTGACTTGGCACTTAATTTGAATTGTCTAAAATATTTCCTGTTATAAAATATCGTATTTGAATAAAGAGAGATGGAAGTTCTGAAAGTATTTTTCGTTATTCAGGTCAGCACTCGTATTCATAAATAGGTTAGCAGAGAAGCTTTTGCTGTGTACTGGGTCAGCTAACTGAGTAATAATATAAACATGAGAAGGTTTATAATCTCTACCCTTTTAGAGGCTTAACTAAAAACTAATTAAAGTTCTCCTTAAATACCTGAACGTTTAAACTTGAAAACCACAAAGCGAGGCGGTGTCCAGTGTGTAGCATTCGCAAGGGATAATTGTTTAACTATCAACAAGGTGAGGGGCCATAAGGGTACTCACTGCCCTCTCTGCCGTCACAGACGGGGCCTAACACCACCGTAAGGGAGAGATTTGCAGTGAAAGCGAAACGACTGACGTCTGCAATTAGAACAGTGCTATTTTACGAGCTGGTGTTAGACGTTAGAAACCTTCATAGGATTGGTACCATCGAACCGAAATTCCTCAAGTGACTCAGATGCGAGCGTTTCACCTCCCCTTCATTACTTAGTCCCCGCATTCAAGTTACGCGGGTCATTAAACAATTTGAATAGGACTTCAAAACGCGGCTTCCCACAGATCTAATGTTCCTGGATGGGGTATGGAAATGCTCCATACCCGTGGTGTTCGTGTTTAAATATTTATACATAGTACATTAGCACGATACGATTAAACGACTGTTTATTAAAACAGGGATTATATTTCAGTAAATATACACGTGAATGTGGAGTATTCAATAAATCGTAAAAGCAATAAGAAAGAGTTTATTATTTTTCCACGGAACAACTAGATTTGTACATAATACCTAATATATCTAATGCCGTTTTGATCAAAACATAATTGATAAAATTATACGTCATATTTGAACGGGCTACCATTATGAAGTGCTTGTAAAACTGATCGATCGATATTGTGAAATATCCCAGGCTATTTGAGTGAAGTCAAAGATAACACCACGCACCACGGTTAGTCCACTATAGATTGAATACTTTACAAGTAAAAAACAGACCGGAATATTAGTTTAATTGTTTTTGAAATGCCTTCACACAGTTTAAATGGGCTACTTATTTCAACAACAACAAAAACTTTTCGCGAAGACATTTATTTATAGAGCATAAATAATTTATTTAGATAAAAAAAAAACTGTTCGCATTTAATATACTTAACACAAATATACGGGAATAAAGTTGGAAGATTAATACAAAAGTCTCGCCCAAGGACGAAGGGGAAATATAATCAAATTGTAGCTAACACCATTTTGTATAAAATATTCAAGGAACAGCGGACGCCAGGCAGACACAAAAAGTTCCTAATCCGATTTTTAAACGAGATTCCGATATACCTTCTAGCAAAATAACTTTAAACCCGTAAGGCGACATTTTCTCCTATTGAACCCGATGAAAAGGCATCGGGAGATAAAAGGAAATGCTCCAGTGAGATGTGGTACAAACCCGATATATAAATGTGATGTTGTGCCAGATTCTTTGTGAACGACAATATTTTTCTTTTGAAATTCTAATATCTATTTTGATTAAGCTTTTGGAGGTGTTATTGAATAGCGAAAAGGATGGAAAAGACTCTAAATTTAGGTTGGCAACATAGAATGATAATTTAAAGGTAAATGAAGAATTTATGTACACTATAAGGTGAACAGTTGTCGTGATTTAGATGTCATTATAACGTTTCTTATGTATAATTACGGAATGACCCTTTAAGATCGCAAATGTCATGGTTATGTAACTAGTGATTGAGGGAATACTATGTCATAAGGTAAAACGTGTACAAGCACAAGTTTAACTTTATAAATTTGCGTACTAGCTTTATAAGGCATGTGCACTTGTACCCACACGTACAATATATGTAGGTATTCCGCGTATCAGCGATGAGAACAGTGCCCTTCGTTCTCAACATATGGAGAGTTGTAATTTGCTTACAGAAACGAGGTTACATTTATTTTTGGTTCAAGACTTCTTGACCATAAACAGAATATGCTTTCTGTTCAATTACGTGTTATCTTTAGATTGCATCCGGTTTCAACGAAGATTCCCTAAGTAAGAAGATACCATGTTTCGCAAGAACTCTCATGCCAAATTACATAATAACAATTACGTGGATCCGTTAATATGTTTCTCTATGTATTAGAAAAGCCAATTTACTATCATTATTCTGATAACAAGAGACAGTAAAGTAACGTAATTGGCTATTACTTTAACGAAACAAGACCACTTACGAGTTTATTAAGAGAATTACCTCGACACAGAAAAAATATTCTTGAAATGTCAAAAGTGTCCGGTCGACGGCATAATATATTTCCGCAGGGAGTCATATCAAGTCAAAAATCTACAACGATCCAGTTAGTAGCAGGACACACCCAGTCTCGGATACGAACTGGCGACGTGCACGATCTTCATTACACGCACAAACAACCCTAACTCATAAAGGTCACGAAGTGAGCAAGTAATGAAAACATACTTGAGATATAAGAAATGTTACTTATCGTTACATCGCCCACGCATGATACCATCGCAACGACAATGGGCTCAAGGAATTGGGCCTTCGGGGACACGTATTCTACTCGGAAACAATTTGTGTATGGCTTTTTTATCTTGATCGAGATGCAATCATAAAAACTGTTTGAATAATGTACCTATTGTTGAAACAACCTGGCCCAAAGGTCTAGGTTATGAGGAAAACACTCAATACACAGCTCAGTATGGTTGATGAAATAGTTTGAGAGGTTGACTATTCCCTGTTCCTGTCAAATAAACTGCTCAGTTTTATTAGAACTTCGTGTTCTGATATTCCGACACCAGAGCCAGACGTCATGTTATAATAATAGTATAATTTGTTGTTACTATTTCATGACACGGAATCAAGGGCGGAGCACCGTCGGTCATCTATCATAATTTATGAGTCAGCAAAACAATGCACGCACTGTTTACATGTTAGACAGTAGGTAATAACAATTGTCTTATTGGTCATAAGCTACGTGTTGGGCGTTTTGACGGCACACTTATTAATCAGCTTTATTCTTAGCGAAACAATAAGTCATGGTTGATGAATCACTGAAACTTTGATATGGATCAAGTTTTGAGTCTCATCTTAGTTCACGTTTCTAGTCGAGTTCAGCCATACTTACACTGTTAACAAGTGAAAGATTGTTAGAAAACTGAGTTTTCTCATCGCCGAATTGAGGTCCAAGTGGGATTACGTTAACGAGCTCATAATAGGATTATGTACGTCCACGTGTCCCAGTTCCTACGGCGCCGTTACCAATCTACCCACACTCGTTGCTGTGACAGTATAATGATTGTGTGCTTATCGGTTCAACACATATTAAATGCAATAGATGCAATCAGTTCTAGCTACGTCTGACCACATGAATTTAATGTTTCAATGAAATCAATATATGTTATCTCAGTCATCACACGATTTAGATCGTGTTCCGATATTTATGGTGAGATGGTGACTGTCAATATTTTGATAGAAGGTGAAAGCTCGTGAATTTGTTATGAACTGACGACAAATGTGTCTCGAGTAAAATAATTTTCAATTCACATCACGCAGCGTAATTGAATGAACGGGCGGCGCGATCATGGACCGCGTGCCATTTCACTCGGCCGTGACTCACGAATTAGAGCTAAGTCGAGATCGTAATTATGCTAGAGTTATTTCGTGCACACCCACTCACCCAGACACGAGCACTAGATAAAAAACGCATCATAAAACAAGGTAATTTAATCAGAGCCCAAATTAGGGTCAATTATGAAGAACCTAATGTAGCAAAGTCTAAAGTCCTCAATTAAGGCGAGCGCGTTCCTGATGCAGTAAAATTGCCAAATGACTGTTTACGAAATTCACGATCGACATCAGATATAATGACAAAATTCGTTAACGACACATGCTTTAAGATATCAGTTATATTAAAATCACCGACTTAATATCTCACCGAACGTAATATTCTAAGAAACGTACCATAAAAACTAATACAAATCTGTCAATCAAAAACTACTTAATGCATTCATACAGTATGACACGGCTTAAGTCTTAGAGGCTTAAAGGCTTGGGCCCTACGTCATTAAAACTAGATATGAAGTAGAGATTAGTTTAGAAAGTGTCGTGTCACGAACAATAGGCAGAAGTGGAGCAGACAGCGACAGTGTTGCTCTCCAATTAACAAGATAAAGCGAATTGAGAGAAACAGCAGCCAAGCACAAAGATCAAAGTAGTAATGAGGTGTTAGAAAGCCAACAATCGCTAGATGCCATCTATGATATGTGTGTAGGATGATCGGGCAGCCTTAAATACCTGAGGTGTGCCTATGTCCGAAACTCATCATTTCAGATGAACACTTAAGATTCGAAGGTATTCAAGTGGGTGGTGTTATTTATCTGTGACAGAACCTCGATGATAAATGGTCAGTCATTTTTATGTCTGACATTACAGGAAATAATGGTATATAATTATTTACCATCAATTTGAACACATTTACTAATATTCAATAAAGGAAGTTAAAAAAAATAGTTAAATATTTAAAACTCAGAGTTCGAAGTTTTTCCATCCTGAAGCTTACTTAAACAGTCGCATTATTATGAATCTGTCGAGTTTACGGTCCGCGTATAAGTAAAACAGACGTCAATTTATGGTCGTTAGTTAAATAGAATCATTGCAGTCACACATTTCACTTTATAAACAGCATATTGTTATACAGTTGGGTGACCGTTGCGCTCGCGCATTTAGTTAGAGGTGCGCCGTCACCGCGCGGCACGCCTCGCGACTGCGCCTCGCTGCAACGCCCTAATTATTTTCGGTGCATGACTGCCTGACTTTGAACGTCCCCGTATTGTCTGACCGGATATTTTGTATTAGTATTCACCTACGTCATTTAAGAAGTGCTTTGAGAAGGTTCTCGACCTTTTCACAAATCTGAATCTTCGTAAACATTTATGGCTGACTTAAACCATAAAATACTTTATGTATCCTGTCCGTATTTGTACTGAGATGTCACAAAGTATTACGCAAAATGTTACCCAACAAACTAAGCTTCTCTTTATTGCAACAATAAAAAGAATCTCCGTTATTGACCGATTCCGTAATATAAATTGTGTAGCCTTCGAGACAAAACATTGTAAATCTTACGGGACCGGAAATCACATAAAACAAAAGAGCCGAACTAATTTGTTTTTGTAAAGACGCTACCTCATTTAAATAGGTTACTGAACTAGTTTGACAGGCTATTACGGGAACCATTAGAAAAAATCTACACCTACGGATTTCTATACCAATGCAGACCACATTGGAGAAAAAAAATACAATTCTAATCTGATGCCGTAATTAACTGGCGTCATAAGCATTATCCACTGGCATCATGCCCGATGTGGAGAGACGTTTTTATGGTTTCAACAAAAAATTGAATAACTACATGTCACTAAAAAATTAGTGTAATTGTTTTTAAATTAAATGACTTCATAGAAATTTTCTGCCGTCACAACATTTTGTTACTTTATTTCGTAAACTTACTGCTACTATATGAACTTCTAAATTAAGATAATTATAATAAGATTAGGGGTCTGGTAGATGATTATACAACATTGAACCCGTCGATTATATTATAATCATTTAGGGAACATCAAAGTAATTATATTTCATGGAGAAGAATTACAAAATGGATTATTATTTTATCAATTTGAATAAACGTCGCGGGTGAGGATCAACAAAATGAACATGATGTCACACGCAATTTATAGCGACCTTCCGCTGTGGTCACGCCCTTCTAAAAACCTTCACGTTGCGGACAATATTAAAGTATGATTAGTTACATACCCTTAATCACGTTCAGTATTTAATCGGCGATGCGTAAAACACAAGATTTTTCATCATTATGAGGAGACGGCAGGTACGAGGGTTAATTTGTTGCCGGGGACTAAGCGGAAATTAATCAATCTGGTTTCAATACAAAAGCCTGCGTTCGGCCAGACGTGAGGCGAAAATTTATTAGCTTACAAAACAATGGCGGAAACAGCCGATGACTTCCATGCTATTACCAATTATAAAATTTAACTACACCCTAAAATGAGTGGGTCTGTATGTCTCTTGACGATACATTTAAAGCGTGCAAATAACGTGACTGCATTTAAGTTATGTGGATGGGCATGTCGCAGGATATGCGCTTCGGTGCGCCTACCTCATCAGATGTCCCCTTTGAAAGTCCAACCAAATGAATACCAATTTCACCGCTGCCAACTGGCGCGTACGATGAAATACTGCAAGCACGCTTCAAAGGATGAAATGTTTGATAAAACGTGACATGAGTTGATGAGTCTTTATACGCGCTCCGATGTTTCATAAGCGACGAACACTTTCACTGAGCTGCTTTATGAATCCAGCAGCAACCGTACGACTAGGCAAAAACCTCATGGCGCATCGAGAGGCTTAGGAAATCGAGCGCGTCTTAAACTGGTTGGGTAATCGTGCCCCTGTGAACAGGCACACGGCCCGGCTCTGCACATTGGGTTGCACAATGTGAACGATGATACAGAGACAGGAGCTTTGTCACGACTCGTGACACAAAGACTGTGAAATATAATACAAGTGGGTTATTTAGAACGTGACCGCACCGCGATACATTACCTGCCGTGCTGTGTGACTATGCGCCCATTTTAGGACTAACTTAAGCACCACAAACCCCTATTCACACATTGATATTCACACTACAGAGCTGCCGGATAAAATCAGTTTAAGTTTCAATAATTTAATTTGCCTCGTTGCGACAGTTTGAATGCGAATCCTCTAAATTCCGTTTGCGAGTACTAACTGCATTTACCTTCGTATGAATTGTGTAATGCAATTTAGAAGCTTCTGGTTTGCAAACCAGATGACTAACTTGGTCGGTAATCAAAGCTTAGCATGAAGCTTACAGGGAAAATTAAATGTGAAATATTTTCGTAAATAAAATTACAAACTCTACTGAGCAGCAAGTTATGCTCACAATTTGTTCAGATGTAGTAGATAACCTTATGCACAGCCAAAGATGGAAATAAGTCATCTTGATAGGAGGTTGGATTTGCATAATAAGTGCTGACATCAGTTTCACCTCGACTGTTTGTGTGCAAAAAATCATTTTCATTCATAATTCGCACTCAGTAAATTCTAAAGCTGTCACGTAATACTTACGTTATCAATACTCCGCAACGATTGATAGCTGAATGGCACATTACCTCAAATTATAGAGGATTTATGAACTGAATATTAGATTCGTTACGTCTGTATTAGCGGTGAACGTTAATACTGTGATACCAATAGCTTGACTGATTTAATTAATCGTGACTATATTATGTGGAAGGTATGATGTGAGTAATTATATAGCGTCTACATTCCGTGTCATACCGGTTACGTTATTCTACCTCACTTAGTAAACGACTTGTCATCGAAGTAGGTTCAAATCAATAAAATTACGATAAGCACCTGTCGTCAACATCTATGTAATTGCTTTATTATTTAAGTGTTTGGCTACGTTTAATAGAGACTTGGCAATCATTTGTATTCACATTCAATGCCCACGAAAACCATTGGAATGTTATTCGTCGTAGTCCCTTCTCCAGCGATATCCTTGGCCGAATCGACCCGGTTCATGCCCTACAGAAGTATTAGCATATACCCACAAACTAATGCGCTACTGCTTGCATAACTTAATATTATGCAACCTATATTAACTGGTATTTGTAAGGATGCTTATAAATAGAAATCATTTAAAGGTAAGCAGTAGTTAGTGCTTGTCGTGTGGTCTTAGGATGCAAATAGGTTAAATCTCTAGACGTGGGTGGTTTAAAGCGGCATTGTTCTGCTTTGATAGATACCCTTTCTTGAATACCATTCTAAAGGACTCGAACGTTCCCTAAGCTTAGATGGATATCTGGTATTCAATTTGAAACTCTACATTTTTAGGATGAAGTCATTGATAACCGAAATTATCTTCCGTGTTAGGTATAAGTACAAACTACTTAAATTAATACTGCTCATCTGAACTATGAAAAACGATTCTTTAGATAACCAAAATTCAAAATTATCAGACCAGATCAAATAGCAACTTAGTACTTAAGTTTATTTAACATTATGAACCCACTAAATGGATTCGTTTTAATCAGTTTTCCATACTTTAAACAATCCCACGCTCTTATAATCACAGATACGTACACCAGTCGTTTGGTACACATGGTTACTGATTGATGAAATAACAACCAAAAATACATGAAATTTGTCAAGTTAATAAAATTAATTATTTATGTGAGAATGATTGGTTATTACAATAATTTTAGGAATGACATCAATAAATTTGTAGGGAATACGGCATTTTGACACTATACTGCGACATTCTTTCGTAATCCTAGTTCGATCTCGTCGCCCGAGATGAGGATGTTGACACATGTCGTCAACATCGCAAACACTACGCATGTAATTTAAGCCAACACTATATTTTTAGCACGTGTATCTCGGCGGCGGAGTATTTTTCTTCGTTTCATTGGTGTTTTATGATCGCGCTCTTCCTTGCCCGTCGTATACTGAATAGCTGAGGATACCGAGTGTAACTGGTAATAACTTTGTATGCACTGGTTAACACTAAACCGTGTGTTACAACCAGTTATATGACCTTGTGAAAGATCAACTGGACTATACCAGTAATGAGGTGCTAGCTACAAGATCTCATAAAAATGTTTTTATTGAAGGGTCAAATCGATTTACAAAAGTTATGAATATCTCATAAAATAATATTAAGGTTATCGACATGGCAATTGATATTTAAACTTGTGTTCTTCCTAAGTGTTCGGTCACGGTCACATTGGATTATCTGGCGTCCGTAATCCGGGCTAGTTAGCCAATTTGCCGTGCTTACATCACAGGCTCAGACAGCCTCTGATTGGTGTTGTTACCTAGTGCGTTATGCGATACGTAACGAGTATTCTCAGAGCAATATAAAATATACTCAGCAGTTACGCCGGAGCCTCTCCGACTATCTAATACAATTAAACTTTACTGCTCAAGTAATTCTCATATTAACCGACTTTGTCTTAATAGCGGTACCAAGTAGGTACGTTATAGTTCTACTCGAAGTTGGTAATTACCCCAATTGTCGTTGAAAAAGTTTTTACAGCGGCACTGATTACCTTTATTTATAGTCTATCTGGAATACTGAACAGCGCCTGTACCTCTTTTATTGATAAATTCTTAAAAGATACGACGCGCTCTTTGCTTGTTCTTTTTGTAAGACCGGCTCATTACGTTTCCTGGTGTTTACCTTGATCCGAGATTATTGTACGCGTTTCTGTTCTCTTTTCAATTGTTTTATCTAGGGCTTACCAAGGTTATTTTTATGATATGATTAAATCGTAATAGCTCTCGCTTGGTGCCACTAAGAATGTATCAAGTTACTAATTTCATTATTTATATTCCTTACTTGTTTACTACAAGGACCATTGCGGGATGTACATGTGCATAAAATATATCTTTAGAAAATAAACTCTAAACATATTCAGTAAATGCCTTTTATGGTCATTTAGGATAATGCACTCGTTTACGTTGCAATGTTTTGTTACAATATAACGGTAAAGTCTTGCAAGCGGCAAAGCGTGGGCCCCGCTGAGCGGAATTCGTGAATTTAAGTATACCGACCAATATATAAATGTAGGTCCACCACGCCATTAGAATTATGTTCTTGGTAAGGTTTATCTATAAACTTATAATAGGAATATCTATGCAGAATAATCGGTTCATTCACATACGAGCATTCCGAAACAAACGATAACGTTCTGTAGAATATTGAATCGAATCGATTCTCGATTATATGAACGTGTTCCCAGTATTGCACGGGATTCTACAAGGCGAGGTAATAGGAACTAGAGTTGTAAAACTAAACCTATTGGTTACTATTATATGGTGAACAGGAAAAGTTAGATTTAAAGCTCGTATAAGCAGATTGTAAAATGAAGTTTAGAATGGTTCCCTGTAACACAACTCTACACTCCGTGTTTTTATGTGTTTCATCCGTTTAGATAACGAGAATGTGCAATATCGATTATATTGGTCAGGGATTTAATAGCTTTAAATATAGGTATTTCTTTTATGGGTGTTCTACGTAGATAAATATACTGATTGATTCAGAATTGACACGACCATTTTGAAAAACGATTACGATTAAGATAGTTAGACCCCTTATGTACGTTACGATGGAATACGTGTGTTATAATGTTTAATCTTTGCTTGTAATTTAAAGCAAGGAAGTACATGGTTCTATGATAGCCAGAAGTACATAGGAACAATAACAGCTTGTTAATGTCCTGCTACTGAGTAATGAGCTTCCTCGTTATAACTGGCTGGCAATTGGTTTAATCGCCACGCAAACAAAAAGCATTATTCATAGCACCAAATTAGAGGCAAGGCGTAAATTATATGCGTATGATTGTTAAAATATAATAGGCATACTTCTCTAATTGAACCTCAACTGCGAATTACAATTGCTTTATAACACGATATACTGAGTCGATTTCTAAAAAAATAAACTGTTCTATAAGTTTAGGATCTCTCCACCCCTTTAAAGATCAATGGTTGTTCTTTCTTATATTATTAACCTCTAGCACGAACTATTGTTACAATAAATAACTTCCAATATACATAGATTGGTAGGTGAAATTTACGCATGCAAGGCTTTAGTTGGAAACGCATTACACTAATACGTTGCAAATTTGCATTGACGTGAAAACTACATATGGTATACATTTACTTGTCTAAAATTACTAGTAATCTTACGAAAACATGTGCTTTTGTGTGAACTCATGACATACAAACAAACATAACTTTCCCTCAGCAATATTAGAAGTATGATTAGGTACGTGCATAAAGAAAACGCTGTCTAGTACCTCATCGGAGGTCCGCTAACAAATCAAACAGTGTTGAGAAATGAGGCCACACGAAGGGCCATACAGTCGAGTACGAAAGTGAATTACACGGCCCAAGGCTGACCGGTCTCTCCTCAAACCAAGTGACCTTTACCAGTCGAATGATATCCTTGTTCCCGCGCTGCCATACTATATTGAAATACCGAAATGTCTTGAAAACTACTTAAACGGTTTCAAAGTACTTTCGACCTTATTATTCAGTGCGATTACAGTTGCCAGAGACGCAGATATAAGTTTGTTGACAATAAAATAATATTCACTGAGCAAGTATTTTTAACGCCCTGAATGTTTTTTTTTAAAAGAGATAAAAGTTTTATTTTGATCTTATTACAATAATCAGCAGTTTATATGACTTCGCAGACATACATTTTAATTAAATTAACGATCCATTATGATATTTAGTGATCGGGTAAATTTTATAGGATTCGAACAAAGCTTGGGAAAAAGCTAGTGTTTATAGGGTAGTATAGAGAAAACATGTGGCAGAAGATTGGCCACCTAGGACGCAATACCAAAAAATATACAAATTAAGTATAGAGCTCTCGACAAAGTATAATATATCTCAACAAAAAATGACAGGTATGAAAATATTAATTATATTTCTGAAGAAACATGGCCGTCACAGTTTGTCAGTCAAGATATGTAACTTAATAATGATAGATCACAAAAACTGAATGATCCAGGACAAAAAATTTGGTTGGAGCTATCAAAATAAATTGAGATTACTATAGATTTTTTTTTCTGAGTAGTTATATTGACAATGGTTATTTTAATTGATTGGCTATTTTTGAAGGGAGATTAAAAGCGCAAGTTAAACAGTATATTATGAGGAAAACAGAGTGACGATTGGTTGCTAGCTGACATACAAGCGTTGTAGATATTCGGAAATCAAAATACACGACTCCATACGGAATTGGGTATCCGTAAACAAAGACAATGAAACACAAGAAAGAGCAAGAACAAATCCCTAAGTTATTATGGGAATTCTTTAAGCAAAACATAGACGTTCAGTCAGAATACATCGTATCCAAATCCCCCAGTGAACATAGATCGCTAGACAAATCCACCTCATATTACAAAGAAAAATTCAAGTTTTCACTGATTTGATAACAAGGAAATTCTAGTAACTATCTTTGTTTTCTTGGTAGGCGTCAATGTATCAACGACATGGTTTACTTAAACCCTATGGCTGGTGCGCTTTTCACGTTAATAGCACTGGCGACGATTGGTAGGGACATAAAATGTTAAGCATGGGTGGATCTTATAACCCATTCATAGTTTGGTCGTTAATGGAGAAGAAAATCAGGTTTTGTGACACTTGCGTTTCCTTCGTCGAACAACTGTTCCTTCTTGCTATTGCCTATAAAATCTCCAAGAAACAACAGCTTTGAAAATAGAAGCGGCACTAAAAGGAACACGATATGGACATAGCCTTACCAATCGCAGTAACTGCCTGCTTGTTTATAAACATACAATAATATTTGTTGACAAACATCGCTGCTACCGTTAACTGGAGGTCGCCTTTTGTCAATCACGTAGTGGGAATCGGCCAGTTACTAGCTACAAACACTCAACTGATTTTACAATGTAGGAACAGTTGTAAACGAAAATAGATATAGGTCACGACGTTCTTTAAATACACGCAAATATGATTTTAAAAGAAATTGCGGCATATGGTACACGTCATACGTACGAAACAGAATTGAAACGAGTCGAGTGGTGGGAATTCCTACGTATTACTAATAAAACGCCTGTGCTTACACGCGAACAGTCACTGAGTACTTTCACGATTCCAGTCCCTGAGGTAAACAACGCCTTTTGAAACTGTTCAAGGCACACACTGTTGGTAATAATATCTTTATTTGTTAATTGTATGAAATATTAAATGTAGGTACCTAGTAGTTACAAGCGCACAATGGTTGTTTAAGTTTCTTTGTTTTGAGAAACAATCCTAATGAAGCTTTCAATTTTGTAAGCATTATTTCGTTAGTTCCATCAGTTTACTTTGTTTACAAGGTTTTATTATTTTAACTTCTCTCAATTGTAGAATTTATACATATACATACATTGGTAAATGTAAGGGATATGATTTTAACACAATATAAATTATTTAAGGCTTTCAATTATCTTTAGGTGTATCTTTGGGTACGTAATTTACTTTCGCGTAAAAGAATCAACAATGTTAATGTAAACAATATGTCAAGCGGGAACTCATTTTCGTTCATGTTGGTATTCCCAATAGCATTGAGACGAAGAATGATAAATCAAGTTGCAAAATCATTGTTTATCAAAAAAAGAGATCAAATTTGTAGAAACCGAGGATAAAAAAACCTTTAACTGGTGTCGTGACTGCGCTGCCAAACGATAAATTAAGCATTTATTTATAAAACATAAATCATTTGAATATGTATGATTTTGCAGAAGGTACGTAGTATATAACTCTGATTACATCTATAACATTTGATAGCTGCATTACAAAATATACTTATTTATTTTCCAGTAGCAGCGAATGTGTTATGAAAATATTTCGAAATCAAGATTCAGGAGCAATAAAAACGGAGTCACTTTATAAACATAATACTGTTGAGAAACGAATTCAAGGTACGTTGGCACTAATAGAAACGTTATTTATTCATTGGAAACAGTGATCCCGACGCATCGGCTAAATCTGCCTCCCAGGTCCCGTTTTGTTTTTGTATTTTAACGCGCCTAATCGAATATTAAATGATGTATTGAATAAATCATTTCAAGCATTAGTTCCATGCATTTCGTAAGTGTATACATGGTCAATATGAACATCATAGAGATTTATGTCTAAGGTTTGTGTATTTTAGTATATCGTAAAGATTGTTCATGTTTATGATTATTATATCAACTGAATATGAAATGAAGCTTAAGCTTTTAATTTATTACTTAATGGTAGCAATTGAGAGTTCATTTGATACCTACACTAATGAGTTCATTCCCAGGGAGACAGAAAACGTTATACGATAGTACAAATATTTATGTTAATAAAGCCAATAAATTTAAAACCGACTCTTCAAATGTAACCTCATTACCGGCGCTTTGATAACTTATATAGTCGGAACACTAATAATATAATTAGTGAAGCAGCCATGCAACATTATAATATCCAAATCGGTTATACAAACTAAACCAGTTGGTTTTTAAACCGACGCTAATCAGTAACGGGGTGGCCGAAATACGTTTAATAGAAAAAATAATATATCTGCAGCATTAAAGCGCGATTACGATGATAACGTTTATTTTGGAGAACTTTCTGGTACACGTTCCGCCACCTAGATTTATTGAGTGCGTAACAAAACAATTCTGCTTGCTGAATATTTTACTGGAATTTTGTGAAACATTTTTGCATTGTCTTAAGTATCCGGTCGAAAGATCATAATAGTGGAAAGTGGAGCAACTTACAATAATCAAGTGATCTTTCATAGTTTCATACTGTAAAGGCCTAAGCTTATCGTAGTTAGGCTAAGACTATTTACTTCGCCACTTTTTATGCAAAATATTTTATTAAGTATTTAAATTTAAAATGAATCCTTCCTGAATTGTGTGCGCCAATTCCCACCTTATAAAATTATGGGCACCGGATGTAATAGGGTGGTTAATTCCAAGATCACACGGTATCTTACAAGTAATCAGTGCATCGTAAACTAGATGCAGGTTTACACCCATTACTTATCCACTAACCTGAAATCGTTGGGTTAACGGGCGAGCAGCGGCATGCGACACTACATCTGCTTGAAAATTTATAATAACATAAAATCACGTGTATGATTCAATTTCGCGGAATAACCGGGTCGTTTCAATAACGTTTGCCAGGTAACACGTATATCTTGATTAGAACGGACACCATAAGGAAACTACTATAGTTTACGTGCGAGTTTTCCTTCATGTTTGCGCACGCCAGTAAAAAACGCTGTAGGGGTTATATTTTATGTATTTTTAGTTGCATTAGGGGAAACGAATGAATGTTGACTATTCTATAATTTACTGATGGTTAAATTTAAGCTTGAAATACTTTCACGCTATATCCCTTTTACCCCTATTAGGACATTTTTTATTTACATAATACAAATCAACGGAACAATTTAATGCCTTATAAAATTAGTATACAACCTTTTAAAAATATGCAGTAAATCACGTGCCTGTGCCCGCTATCAACAACCATTATGTAAGTTTTCTTCAGGTTAGTCACCGACTTGAGGTTTTTTACTATAAAATCGTGCGAACTAAACGTGAACTCATTATTATGCAAGCGAGGCGTGTTTCAGATGGTGAAAATAGTTACGTCACACATAGTCACGAGAACATGCGAATGAGTGACGAGTAAAAAGAACGTATGAATATTACGGTTTTTTTTTATCTCGACGTCAAACTAACACAAAGTAATGTCAAGAATCATTATACTATAGGGGTTGACGTGTTATACTAACTATATATAGTATCTAACTAAATAATGGCATAAAGGTATCTTAAAACAGAACTTCCTCAAGAAAAGTAATTCGACTTTATGTTCTCGAAAACGTTATTCCGAAATTAAAACAAAATTGGAAACTAACTAAAGCTCGAAGCTGAATTTCAAACATAAAAGTTTTCGCTCCAGAATTGAAACTATTACTGAGACTAAATTTTGATACGAGTTCAACTAACTACACCATATCGTCCCAGTTTCAAACTTCTATCAAGATGGAAAATTTCGTTATAAAATTATTCAAAGCACATTTCATCGCGTTTTCTGTCGAGAGTTATTATGGACCTGTCTTCGTTATATCTAAACGCGATATTTCATTGTGATAAAGCCGCGGCTTCGGGTGGAGACCCACATTAACACGTGTTACGAAAGTTCTGCTGCGATATAATTTTTAAATCTGACATTTTAATTACTTGTGAAACCCTTAAATGCTATGTGTAATTGAATCTCGATGCGTTAAGACCAGCTATTGAAATATTGCGATGGTAATTAAACACGTCTGGAATATACATCAAAGTTTCAATTTGAAATTGAGTTCATACATTGGGCGTGTGTTAGTATCTAGGCAATAAATAGCTACATTGTAGCTCGCGACTGCTACTCAGCTATAAAAACAGAGGACTAGGCTATAAGATATAGGATAACTGTCAGAGCCGTCCGTTTGATTGAATGCTGTATTTTGTTACGAGGTATAAAACTTAAAATAATAGCACTAACATATCATTTTCATTACCTACTGATTTAGTTCGGATTACCAATCATGATTCAATTACATAACTTCAATAGAATTAGTTTACATTTGCACGTCATATTGGAGTTGATTAATTTCTGGCAAGTTCGAAAAGGTATGTTTCGTTAGCATAATTTTCCAAATAACTAGTATAATAATTTATTAATAATTATCAATATTATATTATAGATGAAATTGAAGAATTTTACTTTGGAATGGACATAACAGTTTAAAAACCAGATAAGTGTAACAAAGACACTAAAAAAGAGGTTTTAATTGTTTACATTTCTTTTCATTTTGCATAAAATATATACCAATTTAACAGGCAAATAGATTGTAGTAATAAGAAGAATCCATGCCTTGCTGTTTATAACTTAGAATCGAGAACAGTAACTTCTGCGAAGTTTTCAAGATACTCAATAGTTGTTTACAGTATTGTCGGTTATGGTTACAATATCCTACCAGAAAATTGTCAATTTAGTAGAAATTGTGTAGCAAACGTTACATAAAGGACATTTTAAAAACTTTATGGCATTAAACATGTTTTTCATAGATTTTATTTAACGTTTTACGATATAGGTTATATTACCGTTTCTTTCTTCTATATTAAAGTTACTTATTAATTACCTAATTTAATAACTCTAAGTCTTACGCATTTTGACAAATTACTGTAGATAGTAGGTACGAACGGCATTGCGTGATGGCCCGATACGCAAGATATTAAGTTCGCACATAATACAAGGCTGGTCCTAAGTTACATGCGATATTAACATTAACCACCAAGGGCAAGATGTTACTCAATTTGCTTTACTGCTCAGACTGTAATCAGCGGGCGAAGCCGCGGGGAAAAATGATGTAACTTATAATTTTGATTGTATTTAAATGTAATGAAGAGGTCTCGTGATGACGGCGGCCCGCACAGAGAGGAAAGAAATGCAAGAGTTGTGTTACAATGTTGCGGTGTGCAAATAAAATATTTTAACTCACGGATAACGTTTGGTTTGTTAGGTTAACATTTAATTTGAAACTCGTATGAGTATTTTCCGTTACCTACATGCAGATTTGCATATGTATTAATATAATAACTGGTAAAATGTTTTAGATTAATCCCAATATTAAAACGTTCAGTAACATGTTTTAAATAACAATTAAGTTTATCATCATCACCTAGGCGGACGTGACAAAAAATCTACTGAATATTTCAGCAGTTATAAACATAACTTACATCACAGATATCCGATTCAATTCAAATAAGGAAATAATTATAATACAAGGCTCGCGAACGCAACGCGCATAAATTATCAATTTATAACAAATGCGTTCAACACGAAAAGGTAACAGCGCATAATATCTGCATGAATAGCAATTAATAAAGATATTTCAAAACATTTATTGTGAGATTAATTGATCTGTTTTAGTTCGATCATTAAAAATGTGAGGATAAGTAGATAATCACATGGTTTACAAAACACACTCACACAAAACACTCACACATTTTTGGTCCGATTTTTTTATTGATTGTCAAGTTAACATTTTTCCTTCTTAAAAACGTCTAGAAACTACTAAAACGATTTAAGTCAAAAAATGATAAACAACGTTGACATCATCTTACCACAAACTGAAAGTAGTTAAGTGCTATCTACTAAAACAAGCAACGGGAAAGGCGGTCGAAGGCTTGCTTCAGAAACATGTAAGCCACTGTTCTTAGAAAACAATTGCCAATTATCCGGGCGTATATTCGTATATTCCCAAGCGTTAGGTTTTTGCAAGAGCTCATACAACATGTCATTCTTGGGTAACAAGCGGACAAATGAAGGGGTAAACAATAAACAATGTCAACTGTAGTCCACAGACGTCCTTCGCAGAGTAGTTGTGACACCGACACTCTGTTGGATTAGTTGATGAAGGCCATTTTGTGGACTTTGTCTCGTATAAACAAATTGTTACTGGCTGGCATTAATCTTACTTATGAGTACAAAATCTTGCAACAACACTGTAGAAAGTAGGACTTATGTGTAGAGAAAAAAAATGAAATATTGAAAAACTTTAAACGTAAATAAATACAGATACTTCATAAAAAATACATTACGCCGAGTATGATGCGCATATTTAAAAGCTCCAGAACGTTTAGCCTGTACTCACCGCGTGACCTCTAAGGCCTATTTACTTAAGATTGATAGCGCTATTTGTAATTCAACGATGTCGTTAATAATATTGTCACTGGGGTACGTTTATACAAGCCGTATATTAAAAAGGTATGATGAGATCATTAAACCCTTGTTATGTTAGTAAATACAACGTAATATGTTGTTAAACCGAAATCAAACAAGAAGAGTTTACATAAGCCGACATTGAGTCTGTCCAGGGAATCGTTACAGGTTTGCAATCAGGGTGCGCAGTCCATTGACTTTCATTGCAGCGACGACCATCATTATTAAAACGGTTAGTGTACATACCCGGCTCCAATTAACCGTACGCAATTCTTCGATGATACGTACCTGAAATGAAAAAGAACCAGTTTACTTATCGATTCCCAGTACAATTAGAAGGCTCCGATTACAAGTCAATTATAGAACGCAGAGAAAAAATGACAATGTAATAACACATGAGAATATTAAATATTGACCCAAAATATAGTAGGTTAAGGCCATTCGGGTTTTCATGATTAAAGTAAAAAACCTGACATTTTAATTGTTCAAAATATAGGTGCGGATATCTTGGTTGTGTAACCATGGAATCGTAACATTTCGTTGCAAAATCATAAGCGAATGGTACGATACTCTTCGGTGTTGCGGCACGGAATCGCGCCCGACTTCGTGAGAGGTTAGATTGGTTCGAACTTGCTACTCGGTAGATTCAATTATATTTAATCGTCCCAGGATGACAAAACTCCTATTACTACGGCATTGCACTTGTATATTTTATCGATATCGATGACGTTTTCTATTACCGTTTATCTATTCACTGTAGTAACTCGAGTAGGTATGCATTACGAGAGTCCGTAAAACTAGCGAAAAACGATAACTTTTTTTTTGTAGATCTGGCAGCATTTGATGTCGCAGCAGCATAAGCATAAATTGGCATGTAGCCGGACGTTTCGTAAAGCATTCTACACTTTAATAAATTGCACATCGAGATGTAGAAATCGACAGGTGCGAAGGGACGTCACTACCGGTCGGCGGATGATAAGCGAATGTATGCCGGCCGTTCACCTGCGCCCACTGACATACTGTTTCATCTCTTTCGCTCTCGTTTGTGACGATGCCCGATAAAAAGAGATATAAGCATGCATGTACGTTACAGCAATGAACAAAGAACTGCATGAAACAATTCAAACACAATACGTCATGCTACATTTTCAATTTGTGCAGAAAATGCCTGTATTGTTGTAATTAAAGTGACGTTATCCCACGGTGTAACAATGTACTGTGTGACATAGTACGAGTTTAATTCGGTACTTAGTGGAATATACTTTTGTCCGTAAAGGACATGCATTAAAAATAAACCATTCTGAGTACGCATAGCTGGCCTCACGTATTGAATATCAATTGTATTGTTAGATAGATTGATAAATACTCTGTTGTCTAGTCAATGTCATTTTTTATTCCAGGACTTGTCATCTGTGTACGTCGTGTAAATATAAGGCAAAAAATAGATCGTGAACAATGCAAACACTATCGATGTCCGTCATAAGCTCTAGTTAACGTTTTCTGAAATGTACCTAAACAGGTAATAATGTAAACTATCTACTCTAAATTAATAACAAGCTGCCAGAGAAGCTCTTCACGTTTCGTTTACCATAATATGCCAAACGTCCATCTTTAACATGAAATTCCTTTGTTGGAACCCAATAATTGTTACATTCTAAAGTATAATGGTCTGAAACGAGAGCACGTTACATAAATTCTTGTAAGTATCACAGCGTCACACGAGGTTGATATCAAATACTATTGGAACGTAAAAAATACAAAAGACAAGACACGATCGAGAACGAACGCAAACCCGCTTACGTAAGGTATCTGGCACCCAGACAGAGATATTTATATCTCAGCCGAAATAGGAAGTGATCTACCAATATCAACTGGTTTAATTACTGTCGTTCAAAGTTAAAGCGAATCAAAATCACTAAATGAGGTTTTAAATACTTGTAGTAGTAAAATACTACGATACAATCCGTATCCTTGAGACAACCTTTTACCCAAGCTGTGTATATTGGGTTCGGGTCGGATTATAATGTTTCCGTTTTAAACTGACAACCTCATTTTAAGCAAAAATATTTAAGCATTCGTTAATAATCATGAAATAGGTACGAATCACCAAAAGGGAACTGTCAGTTAATTTGTCATTTATTTAAATAACTCTGTGGTTAACTGTTTACTTATTTCAACGTCCAGATAACAAATAACAGGATATTTACGCTTCAATTTCGTCGTCGAAAATAGCGGTAATTGGAGTTCGTACAGCATATTGATAATATTGGCATTATTGCATACTCTTAACAATAAACGGATCTATGTGTATAGTAGCTTATCGTCGAAAAGCAAGTATGAAAAAAAGTATTGACGTGTACACACAGGCGGGCGAACAACCTGCCATTATCGGCTCGTACTTAATCCTACGTGCGTTGAAAAGATACGTGATTGCATACTCGGGTTAAGCGGTACCTTTACACACTGCAGAACGCTTTGTAGCACAGGTAGTTTTTGCTTGCAGTGTGTCAATCTAGAAGCCGTCGGTAAGTTGGCTAAGTAAATTACATTTTGTATGGAGACAACCATATAACACCGGAGTTAAATAAAGAGAAATAGTTATTTAAGTAACATCTTGAAATACCAATAGGTTAAGTCTACAGAGAGACGGCCGAGTGTTCTACTTACGTAACATTAGCATTACCACATAATCAGTTACCATCAGCAGCGTACTACTTTGTCGAAATCCCATGATCTTTTACATTGTTGTCGATTCTTATGCAAATTGTACGCAGTCGAGCAATGTTAGTCCTTAGAGATATAACAATGAGTACCTTGTGATGTAACTCGTCAGCGTTATAATATTGGCGATTATCTCTAAACGAAATCATTGCTTATTATCAAATTACGACAATCTATTCCTAAAGTTGACAGTTGGCTAATAATAATCTTTGTTATGAATAACGTAAACCAATATATAAAATACTTT
Organism: Trichoplusia ni; assembly: GCF_003590095.1. NCBI lineage: Eukaryota > Metazoa > Arthropoda > Insecta > Lepidoptera > Noctuidae > Trichoplusia > Trichoplusia ni. The sequence goes on from NC_039485.1 coordinate 2,254,011, forward strand.
TTCCTTAAGTGTGCAAGGTCACTCTATTCTGCGACAGCTAAAAAAACAATGGGTTTTTTCACCGAGTGACCCGACAGCGAAGACTGCTTTCAAGTACTTCTACAAGCGGAAATATGTGCATAAAAGTAAATTGTTAGAGTATGTATTCTTTTCAAGTACAGTGTAAATGGCTGTGAAAATGGATCATCACTATTCAGAGTCGCTCTAACCGTTTAAGATTTCACTTTTACAATAGCCCGAAACAGTTCCAAATTAACGACAATCGAGGGACAGTGAAAAGCGTTTACGGAGGTCGCATTCACTCGTTGTGTTGTTTGTCACCTATTTGTGCAAACAATAGTTGAAGTACGGAAGCGTTTACAGAGCTGGCTCGCGTTGTTTGTTTTAACAATTCCGTGTGTGCAGGCAAATAAAGCTTCTGACTCCGGTAGGTTGTGTTATGAACGAACGGAAAGTGTCGGTACTTTCTTATTTTGTACGAGTTTTTATAGGATGTTGTTCGTTAGATTTTATTACATTTTCAGGAATATGTACGAACTAATCAACGAGTGCAAAGACCATTGTCGTACATATACATCTGAATTTGTAAACTTACTTTCTGGAAGACTAAACTCCGAAACGTGAAATTCATAAACATCCATTCATAAATGACTATGAATTTTAGCGTCAACGGTCTACTTCACAGACGCTAGTCTGCTTGCATGTACAGGTACAGGTTGGTGATTCATGCATATTAAAAGTAGTTTATAACATAAAATACCTGCCTTTTGCAAATACACACATAAAAGAGGATTCCTAAAATATAACAGGATCCTTTCCTTTCTTTGAACTCGCTATAAAACTGGTTAATAATTTAAAGTTCATCTAATCAGGTGCAGAAAGCTGACCTGGCATGATGTCGGGCGAAAGAAAACTAGTTTGGGTCTAGGTAGCCTAATTGCTAAACACATTCAAAATGCGCGTTTGCTAAATTGTTTTAATAATTTGTTGTAACTGTACTCTTCTGGCAGCGAAGCATTAACGAGGTGCGCAGTCGCAACCGTTTTCGAAACTTCAGTCGAACGCCGCGTCGCCGCCGCCGACCGGTGCGTTTGCGCAACACTGGTGCGCCGCTGTGCCGCAGGCGCTCGCCGATTCCCACGCGGATTTTGTATAAACAGGTGGTGTTCGAATGCAATCATTATACTCCACAAATGTTGCCAATTACAGATTCCTTTGTAATCTGCTATCGTCTAGCAAATAAACCGCTGAGAGTACAATTACGTTGATTGTTAACATTTACAATATGAGCGGGTAAACGCATTGGACTACTGTCGAGTGTCAGTACAAAGGTATTACGTTATTGAAGGTCAAATAAGAGAATGCGGTTATTTAAATTATTCAAGGAACAGATAGTCGTTATGGCCTGCGTATAAACATTGAAGCAAGTAAATACAAACAGCTTTGTGTTCGATTTGTTTTTCTGCTCAAAGTAAGATAAATATGCCGTAGCTAGTAAATCCCACGGGGAAACTGGGAAACACGTTGTCTCACGTGTAAAGGATGATTTACAGTGCGTGTGTTTGTACAGAGTTACAATGGAAACCAGTAGACTGGAGTATTGGATGCAATAAATATGCAAGCTCACGGGCTAAACACCTAAGAGGTCACCTGCTGCGCTTACAGATATATTTACGAATCCGAAGTAGTTAATGCCACGCCTCTGCCCTTTAAGATTTACATTACATCCAAATAGCTTCGTGAATATCGCAAATGCAAGGTTGTTTTTTTTCTATTAAATTGATGATAATTTACGTTGCATTGCAGCAAGGAGTCATTAAAGAATCATTACATACATCTTTCGAGTAAATTAAAACAAGATGTCTTACTTATACGCGAACCATATGACAAGACGCGTGACCGTTATCGCCTTTAATGTAATTTTAAAGCGGGACAAATTCTTAACACGTATAAGGTTAATCGAATAAATACGGCATGTAGATTACTGCGGCTCAGTGTATTCGATACTAGCCTAATTACGTCTTACAGTGAGATAGTTAAGGGCTGGAATGCAGCGGCAGCGTAAATTGCACGTCCGCAGCGGTAGGTGAGGTGTGCCGATCGACAACCTTCCATTCTCTAGCGAGCCTGACACCAATGCCGATGGGCTATTAAATATTAACAAGTAACAATCGCTACCTAGTTTACAGTGCAGTTGAAATGAGAGGACAGGATTATATCGACGATCGAGTTAATACATACGTAACAGCGTAAACTAATAGAGCAATTTTATTTTGTAATTCACTTATTCATGTACTTGTCATTATTTCTTGGACTATAATTACAGTGTAATACAGGGACTGGTTAAATTAAACATGAGAAAATGATTGGTTCGGGTATAAAACTTTTGAATTTAGATAATTTTACCGTTAATTCGAAATTTTGTGATCAGCATTTGTTATATTTATCGTATCCGCAAAACTGTGAACAGGAATATAGCTGCACGAGTTTTATGGAGCATAAAACTGCTTCCAAAATCAACAAGCGCAGCAGTCGCGGAGCGTGAGTATTTAGACGTATTGAGTGAAATCGTAAACCTCGTGACCTCGATGAAGAGTGCGGAGACAATCTCACTAAAGGTATCGAGCAGACGCCGACTTACAAGGGACACATTCACAACGAATACGTTCACGGGTTACTTTATGGTTCTAATCCCATTCAGTATCACACTCCCTAATAAGAATACTACGCAGTAGGAGCAGTGGGAAGACGCCGACCTTGCTCTAGCAGCAACAGCGACAACGGTCGCACGTCAATCACAGTCTATTAGTTCAAAGCCACATCTATAAAGTTCATTACCTCAATGGCGAGAATGATTTGCGTTCGTCCAACGCGACCTTTTAATTCACGATTTGGTGCAAGTGAAAAATATTTAACAGTAACAATGACGGAGCGGCTTGCGAGAGCTGATCTGATTTTAATGAAACTTTCCCAGGCAGTGTATTAAGAAATTGTTATAATGTATACGGCAACTATGAAAGTATTAAAGCATTTTGCCTTGACATATATTACAACATATTGGTAAAAGCAAGATTATCCGCTATAGACATATCTTGGCTCGCGTCCAAGACAATGTTATAAGTAACGTCGCATAAATGATGCGCGATACTGAAATTATTGTTTTAAAGTGCTTTTGTAGAGTCAAGGTTTATGAGCGACGATAATTATCTAATGTACATTTAGCTTTTAAAGTATCTGAATACTATTTTGTGCATTAATAACTTTTAACGCAATAAATGTATATCCTTTTAATATTATGACTTTAGCGATTTATCATATACAGATATAATAAATTATACTCAACTTCGTATAATCAAGTACCTATAAAAGGTCCGTGTGTTTGTTTCACACGAGAACAACACAATGCTTTTAAGCTATTGCTTCACTACGTAGGCGACCAATACTCAGTTTTAAACATCTTTCAATTTTTTATTTTTTCGAGGAATTTTATTACAAGAAAAGGCCTAAGGTGTAATCGTATGAAACAGTGCAACAATTCCAAATGACGCCTACGCTCACCTCCTATCGCTTGTTCGTATCACAGAACACATCGTTTACAATCACCTCGCCCTCGTCTCGATTGATAGAAAAACTAGTTCAATCTTGGACAAGGCTGGTAACAACCCTGGCGATGGAGTCATGGCATTGCCAATTATGCCTGACCTACATACACATCGCTATGGCTAACTGGACGACCTGATACATAATGTGTTCTTGTGTAACGAGCAACTACCATCAATGATTTATATGGTGATTTGTAGAACTTTATAATGGTAAAATTGTTTAATAAGAAATATTTGTCGTTTTTACAGTGGTAACAGTAAAACCATTTATTTCAATGTTACTAGGTAATTTGTAAAACAATCAGTGCTAAACATTTTAAGTATCTATTCTACGAGAGTCATAAAATTAAAGAGGCAGTATAAATATTTCAATAACATTATTTTTTTCCGAATGATATAGTTGAACTATAAACCTTGAAGAAGAACTAATCTCACGACGTCACGAATTAGAGTAACCAACAATGACACAAATACCATCAGTTTAATACAAGTTTCAATAAGAACATTTCTTTTCTGCGAACTCACCAATCAGCCTTGCGATTGATTGAAATGAACGGCCGTGGTCGTAGGGCCATCAATAGCTATTGTGATCCTAATCATCGTAATGAATTAACAATAAACTAAATTAACATAAAAATAAAACCGTTCACGTCGGTTGACCTCATAATGCCTTTGACTTACAACATTATATTTTATAAGTGCGTTACAAAACCACAGACAGAAGGTTGGAATAACTTAGCATATGTGCTTGAGACAGATATTAATTACGAAGGTCATTATCATAAAAGTGTTTTAAAATGTTGAGTGTGGCCGATCTGGTTTGTCGGTACAATTGCTCTGTTTGCGGTGGATTGTTGTAGCAATCAGGTTTAGGTACAATCAATAAATAGTTTCGTCAACTTTCGTCATACGGAGCCCGCAAACGAGCGCATCGCGTGACTATAAGGTGACATTTGCATTTCGTTGTGACTAATTACGATTGACCATCAATGTAACGGTTGTCAGGTCGCTCGAGCATAAATAAAATTTATAGTCGATAGAATGAATTAATTTTTGATTATAGGAGAAAGGCTCTGTGAATCAGGATATCGATAGTGTTTACGAACAAATAGCCTACATTTAAGGTGTTCAACATTTGTGTCAATAAATTAAATTTCAATAACAAAAAGAAGTGAATATAATCCAACATCTCTGTTATTTGACCTGTGCATTGTGACTACAAGGCTATTTGGCTACCTATGCAAAGTTTGAATGGTTAAATAACGCTATTGAACACGGTAGCAATCTTTTTTCGCCCGCGTAACATAATTGGTTACGTCTCGTTAGAGCATGCATTATAGGAATAAAGCAAAAGAACCTATAAGTGCGACGTTAAATATTTCGAGATGCGTTCAAGCACGTACGAAGCCGTGAAACAGGGGGTCCACCATCATCTTGGAATAAGACTATTGCTGTTGTTAAAATGAGACGCCGCTCTTTGTATAGATGGCCGTCTCTCTTCCACAACTGTATCTGTCTTATTTTAAGAGCTGGTTGTAGGTCCCTCGAACAAGTTTGTAGAACAGCACCACAAGCGACGGTACATTAATACAATTTATGCAGTAGGCGTTCAAAAGACAGTTCAATTTTATAATGAAGTAGTTCGCGGTGTGTTAATTATATTTTCAATTTCACAACGCGCCCGCCACGCCTCAGGCCACACGTAATTCGAACTCAATTTTGTAAGAAGAAATATTTGCAATATCTACCGTTTTAATTGTATTGCTTCCACTAAAATATACAAAAAAACCGGTTTGAAAAGTGTGAACATTGTATAATACTTATCAACAGTCATTTAGGTAATACCTACATATGTACTAAGTGTAGACTGAAATAACTGTGACTCAGTGAGAGTTATCAATTTTTTCGTTCAATTAACGTAACGATCTATTCATAAGAACGCAAGTAATTCATTCACCTGTTTGATGTATTTTAACATGTCCAAATAATAAACGGGAGCAACGAAATTGACTTTCAGTAAACAGTGGGAGGCTAGTCATAAAGTTCCGAATTAATCTTCCATTTTGCAAACGCTACAACTCACCTGACACATTTCAGTCCCCGACCTCGAAAATTCGGATGTTTATAGCTTAACAAATGTCACCGACTGTATACAAAGCAGTTTACATGCAAACGTGACGTAATAATAGTTGAAGTATGTTTATCGACCAGATCCTTAAATGCAGACTATCGTTAGTCGTCAACCGGTCGCACAAAAACACATAAATTGCATTAAAATTGGTTGCGTTGTTATAGTAATGGCTGTCAACTTATAATAATGTTTTGTTATGAATGTGAACATCCGATAGAACTTGAAATAAAAGATGAACGTGTAAAAAAGAAAGGCTTAGACGTTAGGATAAGCATGAAATTATCGGTGAACAAAAAATCTAAGTAGAAAATAGTTTGAGACCGGTGAGGAGGCGATGGACGCTTTGGCTTGTTTTTCTCTTAATTGGAAGAGAAGCATAGCCAGTTTATGCTTGTTAAAGCGAGGAATTCGTTAATTGTAATGATAATAATCAGTGATAAACACCCAAGAGTAAGAAAAAACAAATGAAAATACTTACAGCGTAAACATTTTTATTTTAATCGAGCATCTATAAGTGTCGAGGTGTTTACGTCTAGTTATGGCCGCGATAAATAAAACAAATAATAATATATTTTCGACACACCATTAAGGTCGAATAGATGTGAATATAACGATTTAACAACTTACGTCTATTACTACAGGTATCACTCAAAGAGTTCTAGACAAAGTTTACAGTTAAAATCCTAAATGACCCGGAAGGTGAACAATAATGTTTGGCGTCTAAAGAATTGAGCAGCTTTGATTTTAAGAAAAAGCCGTATAAGGACCGGACACAAATAATGATTCCGAAGAACATTTTGCTAGTTTATGTTTATATATTTATACCAATTAATAGCAATAAACCTGTTGCCTATAAAATAGTTTAATCCTATCAGTGCAGAGCAAATAGCAGCCGACACCTAAAAGAAATCGAGTTTCTCCCTCGGTTACCACAATGGTTGTATATTTCATGTAAATGTTTACAGTTGAAACCACTTTCGAACGTTCCCGTGTTCGCATTTCGACCAGAGATTTAATACGTACAGAGGATAGTAACGTTTAAAACAAAACCGCAGATCACGAGGCGTTCGACGTGGTTACTTTGGCTCGTTTCTACAACTCACGTTCTTATCCTGATATAAAGGCACGTGGTTGAATGACGCATTGGGACGCTGGTTTAAGTTCTCCTCCTAAACAAAGTTTTGAGGTAAAACAAACTTTGACGGCCAATGGAAATATTTCAGTAGAAACGTATGTTCGGATGTAAACAAACTTCTGGTCAAACTTTGGTGTGTTTTACACGAATAAGTATGTGTAAGTTTTGCATTCGGAATGTAATCCGACACTAAAAATTAAAATTCTGCAAGACGTGTCGCATCGCATTAATAACAAGAACAGAAATGACGCAAGGAATTAAATCTAAATATTTGATTGAGAAACAGTTGAATTCGAATGAATTAAGAAAAGTTTAGCATCCAATCAACTGTTACAAGGTTTTAAATTGATCAGCGATTCAGTGGGCAGTCACCTGACGACACTGAGTAAGTGCTGAGATCATGCTATCTAAATGCAATAGCCATTCTATCATTGTATGGTCCAATGTAATCTACGACTAATAACAATATTCCCGTTACAAGAAACAAATCACGGTATCAAAATAACATCAGTTTAATTTTTGTGACAAATTGACACTTGATTACGTTATTAGAAACGGTACTCATGAGCCCAATACCTCAGCGCCAGTGGGATTCGGATCGCGGCACATAATGTTTGGATTCGCTGCACTTCCAGTTTCAGGGTGAGTAGTTTATAGTCGCAATCAGGCCAGCACGCAAGCTTACTGATCTAAATTTTCGATATTTATTTGCTTTGCTATCATGAGATGAAGATTTAGATAGTCTACTTTGTTTATTTGTAAAATCTTCCATAAACTGTTAGTATATTAAGAATATACTAACAGTTTATGGTGATTTTATGGTGATTATACGTGATTTTGAACTAAACCGACAATTGCTAACAATAGGATAAAGACTACTAAAACTATTTTCCTGTGTAAATAAACGAAACATTGTGCAATCCGCTATTAGTATCTTCGCAAACCCACAAATTGCCGCAAATGTAGACATTCCAAGTAACACTTGCAAATTCTGCTTTAACATTAAATCGTATTAAAGTAACCCGATGCGTGAGAAACAAAGCGTTGAGTTACAAACAAGCCAAGGAATGGGATGACCTGCGCTCGTAACGTTTCGAAGCCCTACAGTTGTTACCGGACACACTTAACGGTGTAAACCCAACACGTGAACGAAACACGATACATGTACGTCGTTATGCAACCACAGACAATGATTAAAAGCTTGACCCAATAAACACAACGTTAAACAAAGTTCGCAGAACTCCCCGCTGGCACATTACTTACGAGTGCAATGTAAATGCATTTGAAAATGATTTATTAACAAAAATAAAACTACAAAAACGATTCGTTGAACGGTCGTTTCAAAATGAATGTAGATGCTCATTTATCACGGACCTGATCGAAGGGTAACATTGTTCATCGGGAGGTCAAAAGCTTTACAAATGATCGTCTCCGCGTTAACCTTCAGGATCCCAGCTGTACAGAACAGTTGTTACAAAGCAACTATCGTTTGAACGGTCACGCCTGAAGCATCGTTTTGTTTTGTATCCAATGCTGGTGAAACAATGTTGAAATATTAGTCAGTGAAAAGCGAACATCGATGAAAAGACACGAAAAGCAATACGGAAAAGAATTGACACAAGAGCGTTTGCCGGTTAAAGTAGCTGATTTATTGTTGCACGTTAGACGTGTCTCATTTATCACAAACAGTTTTAGCGGCTAAAGTACACAAAGGATAATGCATTGTCGATTTAGTAGAAACGATTATCGTAATGACATTGACGAATTCGATGGCAGATAATACGACGACGAACATTGCGAACCGACCAAAATCACGTGTTTCTTGTATCGAAAACAGTTCAAGAGTCCCACCATCAATAAGAACGTCGACTATCATTTTAGGGAGCCAACAATTTATTTGTGTAACCCTGCTAAAACTTTTTATTACTTTCCCTTTAGTTTCTATAGCAATTTCTTTTTACCCCAAAAGAGGGTGGATCCATTGTAAGCGTTCGAAGTATAAAACAGTAAATAAACTTTTTACTGTGTGACTTTAATTAGATAATTTGTGGCTGTGATAAATTCAATGGAGATCGTAATGACCGCGTTCGTTATTTTGTCGGCGATGTACTAAGAGCTTTTTAGACGGACAATTTATAAGGTGTGTTGGCTAGCAATCAGGACAACACACGCTAGCTTACATAATTTTTATTTGGTTTCTGGGAATCATGACGCAATCGAACACGGTTAGTTAGTAAATTTTTTGTTTATCTCAACGTTTTATCATCATTAGAAAATGTTTATGTATATTAAAGAATTAATAATAAAAAACAAAACCATGGAATGTTACAGTATTTATAGCATTCTTCTTGTGTAGATAACATTTGTATATTAATGAAGCTGCCGAGACTTCCGAGACGACCACTTTCATAATATATATCTGTCTAGGGGGACCGGCAAAGTTTCGCGGAAGTATCCGAATTTATAATGGCCACATTTGGCAATAACTGCCTTGACTTCGTGTTCGGGGAACATAAACAGTTACGTTAAAGATCCGGAAGTTAAGTTAATGGAAGTTTAGCGGTTTGTAAGGGCCAGCGAGCTGCGAGCAACGTGTAGGTTTCGCTGAAGGGAAGCCAAAGCCGAGTGATATGAACGCAATGATTTGCTGCGGCGATAAATCCACTCGGTAGACGGGGACAGACCCGCCCGCGGCCGCCACGATAAGTGTATCCAATTACTAAGATACCCTACACCGATGTTATACCATCGTGATGTATTACACCATAAAATTTATCGTTAAAAATACTATTAAACTACGTACGCTAAATAGTATACAAGGTACATTTACAATGTTTACGTGAAATACAACTTCCATATTTAATATCATAATAAAAACATGTTTACCTTATACTTATCGATTTGTAAAAAAAAAAAAATGAACATCTCTAGATGCGCTGTAATCTAGCTGTCGTTCTGGATTGTTATAAAATAAATCTAGGCTATCCTTTCAACACATAACTTACTAATGCTAACCATTACTCGATTTTTAATCACGAATGGTTTTAAAAACTAACCAGTAAACATTGTACAGGTCACACGTGTCCACTCACTGAAGTATTTATTGTAACCTTCAAACTTGGCGGAACCATAATCGGAAGCAGTAATCGAAGAATTAAACTTTCATATTTGCCATCCTGACGCCATAAAAAAGTTAAAGACTTTCGAATGTTCATATGAGTTGGAAATTTCACCTCGTCACAATGTATGCATATGCAGTTAACCTTTTTCCCATGGTGCGTCTCGTCTCGTTTTACACAAGAAACCGTTGAGCACTTCTACCCGCCGATAATTAATTCTGTCCTGAGCTACTTATGTTACCGACGAAGTAGAAACCGCAGCGCCCTGTAGTGGTCGAAGAACATGTTCGGTCGTACTCGTATCAGTCATTTAACTTTGCTCCAATTTCACCAGCTACTATTTTCCAATAAGACCGCAGAAAGTCTTGCGAAGATGAAAATTAATGCGTTAATGGTAGGGAGCGGGCTGGATACGCTCGTTGGGTAAATGCAGGTCTCAAATGGTGTATTTTTCATTGATGGTAGCTGCGTATCTTATGTCCAGACATAAATTTACAACTGCTCAGAGCGTACAATAATGGTACATAATCGCACCGTAATACTACCTGTATCTTTATTTCCTTTTGATGTATTTACATTATACAAGCTTATTTTGATTAAATTGTTTAGTCGGCAACTTCAAGAAAGCTATATAAAATTTAACAAACAACAATAGTATCGATAATTTACAACTTATTTTGTAAAGCATCGATACTAGTGGTAGGTAGTAGGCAGTAGTAGGGGCTTATTCGTGGTTTTAAAAGGGTCCATCGAGATCCGTGCGGTTACCGTCAACGGACACCGCGGAAGGGCTCCGGTATCGAGCAGTCATAAATCAAGCAGCACATCGCCCCCGGCCGTCTGCCCTGACCCTGCTGCCTTTGTTTACCCACTACGTTACTTTACTGATCACCTTCAGATAATAGATGTTTAAGAGCATACAATTTAAAAGATATCCTGCTGAATATTTATGTTCTGTTTCTACCTCGAATATTGACAAAAAACTAAATACCCTTTTGAACATATGAATGGATTTAAATACTTTTTTTGTGGGACTGACCTCGGCGTGTTTTCGTTACTCGACGTCACAATCGATACAATCGCCACGTAAAAGGCCATAATGGGAGTGCGGCGATGCAGCGTCGCGATCGTAATCGACCGAGGCCGGTCGGCCGGTGTTGCACCGGCGTCGTTGACTGTGTTGTGCGTTTCCAACTTGGTCAGATAGTACTGTTCGCTGAATCGGCCGCGTGCTGATTCAGATCGAGGTCTGCCGGGTCGCTGGGCATCGCAACTCGCTAGTTCGCGATGCTCGCGGATCGATTATCGCGCGTCACGAATTGCTGGCGAATCAGGGTATACACCACACGCAACGTCTGTTGTCGCTAGCACTATTAATTCTTGAACATTTTCAAGCGCTAATCGATTTGTCTATCGAATTTGAATAAATTATATCTATTACATTTTGCGCAAACGTTAAACCGAGACCCCAGGGCGATATAATAACATTAACCATTCCGACTTTTCATTAGCAGTAACTTAACTGTCAAGAATACTATAATGAAACATGATTGCAAGTCGTAGCCATGTGTTTTAGCCGACCTACTGAGGATCGCAAAGACAGCAAATAAGTCAACACAAAATACCTAACATAAAAATTCAACAATAAGATAGGCAAGTAAAGAATTATTATCTTCTCAATTGATGCGATCACGTAACAATGTCGATTAACAATCAATCCGGTCTCCAGCACGGCAATTACAGCCCACGGCAAATACATCTTTATTTTCGTACAGTCGTCTCGTTCTAGATTACTCGGCAAGAGACTGAACATATAGTGCAATCATAGACTGATGTCATTTAAAATTGCTTAGCCGGAGGAGGTGTATATCGGCGATTATTGCAGGGCTTCGATCAGTCCCGTGTGTGTCCGTATCACCGATACGTCGATTACCTGAGGGCCAATATATCCGTTTATTGTTGTTTGCAAATAAATGGTTTAGTCCATCCATGAGACGCAGAAGTATGGAAGTAATGTTAGCCGTCATGTACGGTGTCAGTTCGGACGGCTCGCCCGGAGGGTTGCGTAACAGCGTAACAATAGTCATTAGCAATCAATCAGGCCGACTCCGGTGGGTGGCTCGGAAGGCTCGACTCTAAAATTGGCCCTTGCGGTAACGATGAGGAACGTTGTTTGCCGTGCTATAACGTGATATAGACATATACTTAGTTACATGCTCGTGATCGATTTGGTACTTTCAATTTTGGTGAGCATAAAACTTGAGCGCCAATCGCACACCTCAACGAGATGATGCGATGAACACAGGGTTTTATCGAAATTGTGGGCAAAGATACGTCGATAGCTGTGGTTGGCGGCACGCGTTCCGAACACGTACGGGCAATTGAAAAGAGCCTAGGTTATTGCGGGAAATTCAGGGGAATCGAGTTGCAATTGATGCTGCCGGCAATGTTGCACAATATATTAGGCGGGAGTGTCGCTTCTCACGTCACGCCTTAGTACCGCCCGAGGTGCCAGATACAATGTGCCGATAACCTGAGAGGAATAACGATTTTGTCTTGAGAAACCGTAAATTTCCTAGAAAACATCAGTTTTAAGTACCTACCTAACCGCCTTGGACGACAGGCCCATCACCTAGAGATGTAATTAAGAGGACACGGCAATCATAATGACAACTTTATTGTGTTAGGATCTCCCGGACCTTATTACACGTAGGTACTGTGTCGGTTATTAACCTGACGCGTTCATTATAAACGTCCGGTGGTCACGCGTTGCGTATCGAGGTATATGGGATGTTGCGACACCCAACTGTACATGTTCACCAGAACATTTACCGTATAAAACAATCCTGATGATGTTTAAGAAATATGTCAGTCCCTAAAAATGGACGGAGCGACTTGGAATTTTAATCGGTGTCATGATTCGAATATAGCCGAAGTAGAAAAAAGTTTTGATCCCTTGGCGCTGGTCGTAGGGCGTTGTTTTCTCGCATCAATGAATTCAAAAGCGCATCTGTCGAATTTTGATCGTCGAATTAAATAGTTGATTTATTAAACAAAGCGTTTATGGTGAGAATTCTTTATTTGGTATGACCGTGGCAACAAAGAATGGATCCTCACAAATCTCTCTGATTGATTATGTCCAATTTATTTACTTCATTTGAAGTGCCGCTTTTGTCAGTAAATAAATTGTACGTTTTTCCTTATTATTAAATTTAACTGAACTCATATTGCGATTTCAATATTCGAAAATAAAAATTGACAAAAAATTAAAACGTCTAATTGTTACCTCATTATATTCAAACGCAATTTTCAAGAGAACATTTTACATTTATTTTTGAGACTAATGATAATATGAGAGAATCTACATCTACAGGTTAAAAAACATTTAACTTCTGGTGTTACTTACAAGTTACACATAATATTCTTCGCAACACCCCTGAAAGAGTCGTCTACTCACTTTGCAACTGCGTATAAACGTCTACTATTAAAGCGTCATGAATGATGTATGTCATGACATGATTATCATTGTAATAGATCCATCCTATTAGTATTGTTTTGTTAGTGAGGTTTCTTTCGATATAATATCAACAAGAAACAATAGGGCGGCACAGGCCGTCGGACGCGCGTCGCCCGTGGGAAGATGTGAGATAACGCCACAATCCTACTTTCATCCGATCACGCATGATTTAAGTGAGAACAACTCGACAATGGTAACAAACAGTCACGTATGTCACTACAAAACAATGTGTTTTATCTTTTGATAATGATATATAACTTACAGACCAGTTGCACTACATCTTTGTTTAAAATACAAAAGAGAAACATTCCAAGAAATGTTGAATTAGAAAACCAACATTTATTCGGTGTGGTAGAATGGGATCCATGAATACTAGGGGTGACAAATTTTTAAAACGTCATTTGTTTTATTCATGTTGAACCATTTTCACGGAGGCGTGACCGCGGGTGGCGAACTGGCAACTCTTCGGGTTGGCTCGTAGTTATAAAAGTTGTACGAAGTATAGAAGTTCTGTAGGAACACCTACATGACACGGCAGGCGTGTGTTGCCGTCGGAGACATCGCGGGGGTCGCCGAGATCCCCCAGCTACAACCAAATTGTGACGAGTCACGCCATACTAAACTCGGATTTGTCATAGCGTACATCACATTGATTTTTTGACTGTGTCTAACAGACTTGTGGTATTCAAAATGAGTAATTAGCAAAACAAATAACACGGATATTATTTTAATAAAGTTGCAGACTGAAAATGCATAATAATGGCATCTCATTAGTCTAGCACCGAAAAACAAACGAAATGAAATGTCGTAACAGAGATAAAACTGGAATAAATTGTGAAAGCTGACAAACGTGAGAAACAAACACGAAATCTCCGGTTAATTTGAAAAGAATGTGATAACAAATAAATTCTACTAGTGATCAGTAGTAAAACGTTTCACTTGATTAAAACATATCATTATATCATCGTATCTAATAAATTATTGGAAGCCCTAGCTGATACAAGAGGTGACTTTTTGTCGTATGTTAAAATCTTTAAGTAAATGCAAAGGAAGACTTAACGTATTCGTTCAATTAAACAAATTGATGAATTATTTTTCATACATTAGCTAGTACAGCTTAAAGCGATCGATAAATAATCGTTAAGAGTTTAATAACTATATAAATAAAAGTAATCTCGAGATCTAGATGAGCATTTAAATAGTGAAATCTGATAGATAAATTAATTATGTCGGACAATCCTCGGGCATCTGAATGAGCAATTGTCTTAATTTATGTCTGCACTTTTATACTGGGTATTATTAATGGTCACGATTTTGAATACAGCCGTATGAAATGTTTATAGTCCTATTTAGCTTACGTTTTTTAGTGATGCCAATAAACCAAACATGATTGATAGACAAGCTTACTTATCTAATTTTAAATCTAAATACAATAAGGAACGTTTATAAAATAATAACTTAAATGTTTGCCTCTGTTTTCTTGATAGTTGTTTTTTTTTGTGTTGAAATCTTTAGTTTAAGTAAGATTTTGTAGAAGTATCATTATCATCTCAGCCTATTGCCGTCCACTGCTGAACGTAGGCCTCCCCCAAAAAGCGCCAAGAAGAAGAAGAATTTTGTAGAAGTATATAGACATACTATTCAACAATATTGCAATAAAATGTTGTCTTAGCAGTCTTAGGATATTTGAATTCTAGCTGATATTATTTGCACACAAAGCGCCGACTTCAAGCACATACCTACTAGAAATATTAAAACAAAGAGCAAAGAAAGAAGTTCGAAACACAAATATCTGAATAATGGCGTAATGGACCTACTATCAACACCTATTTTTTCTGGCGAGTTTTGCTACATACTTCTGCCATTAAAACCTTTTTTGTTTCTCATTTCACCCGACATACCGACTCCTTTTATTTTCCGCAATTTCTCAAACTTTTTGCCGATAAACGCCTTACTTAAGTACACGACGAACTCCGATATTCTCTATCGAGATAAGTAGTCGAGTTGAATATTTGTAAAGGCACAAAGACTAGCACTTTTTATACGTACAGTAAAATTGAATACTTAGTAAAATAATATTGAGTGTAGGGTTATGGTTGTGTTTAGTAACTAAACTTGCAAATGACAAGATACAACTAAAGATTCAATAATGGTTATAAAATGAGGATGATACCCGTGAAGGTTTCAATGTTAGAAATGAATTAAGTACTTACATGTTCTCATAGAGAAATCGAAACTTTATCTTATTTTAAAAACTCATAGTCAGCGATGTAGCGGATTCATTCATTATAAAAAAGTCAAAATGCGTTAGGAACATCCATTACACTTATTGAACATTATTTTAAATTCGCAGTTGTTAGGAATCCTATAAGACTGAAAACCAGTTAGCCGTCGTATATCAATGTCATACAACCTAGTAATTGCAGCTTCACGTAGGTCAAAAGAAAGATAAGGTAACTATGGGAAACAACTGAGTGTTTAATTGACAATGTTGAAGTCGAGTCGGAATACCGGCATTTGCTAAATGCTAATGGAAACAGCACGTGTAATACAGGTTTATACGCAACAATATGTACATTTCTCAGTTCTATTAAAGTTTTGGGGCGATCAAAACAAACATTTGAGTTGGCAGCGTCGAAAGATAAATCTAGTTTCAGCACGAGACCGGCTGTGGTTTCACTAATGCGTACATAGCACGGTAACCCGTCTGACCACAAACGCTATCAATAACTAAAAAATCTAAGCCGGCCTATGCCGTACCTTTATCAGTGAACTAAACAAGGTGCCAGAGTTTCGTATTCTTCGACCCGAATATTCGCGTGTCTTATACTTGTTTGCGCTGGTCACCAAAAAATCGATCGGTACGTGACTTCAGATCGAACTTTCGTCTGTATTACTTGGAAACACTTGAGCAATGCATTCCAACAACATATTTATTTTAAAGTTCTTACCTAAATGTCTCAATTTTGGCCCCACCAATAAAACCTGACTGCGTTGTCGTAAAAACAAGCTTTCGCGTTGTTTCGGGAACAAGGTTGTCGTAACAAAAATCCCAATAACGAAACATTTGTTACTATCAAGTGTTTATATCGATGTTCCAAATTCGACTACACCCAAAGTCATTACTTAGGCAAATGGAACAGCGGTTACTAACCTAGTTATAGTTGCGCGACCTGAACTGTGCGTATCATCGCATTACTCACTAAACATTCGACATTTACGAGCGTGTTTTGATTCAGATAAGTATAAAAATTCTATAAAATAATTTGATCAAACGCATGAGCCGCCGTGTAAATATTTATCTGTTCGAAACATAGGAAATAAAGTAACTCATTGACACAAGGGCGATAAGATTGTGTGCATACTTTATTGGTATTACAAAAAGCTTTCATTACACGCACTGTTCAATAAACGGGTTGATCACTAGGATTAGTTTCAACCGAAACTCGTCTCAAAATTCATTATGTTTAAGGTTTAATTTCCGTTATGTAAGAGTAGACATTGAACTGTTACGTAACGTATATGATATCACGTCGCGGGGTAAACGATCCGACCTTCCACACGCATCGGTGGACTTTCCCGCAACACAACTACATACTTACGTTTATAACAAATGTTTACTGTCTAGAATATCATGGTTGCCTTTACTAGTAAGCCACAAGTATCCGTTTTTATTACTAACACTACAGTTAGGAAATGTTTTAAGTACTGTTCTCTGTTGGGTAATGCAAATACGTAACTGTACCTTTGCTTAGGAATATAGATGAAAGCTCGATAATAGGGTATCAAAGTAAAGAGCATAATGATGATTTCGTAATTTCTATGCTAGGACTGTTTCAGTCCGGGCAGTTTCAGGCACATTTAAAAGCTCAATATCTTAAATTATTTTCCAAAAATAAAGTTCTTTTCAAAAAAGCTTTTTATTTGAGACAAGTACTACTATCTAAAATGTCTACTGTATAATACAATCGTGATTGCGTCTGATATTTCCATTTGTAGTAAATATAATCTTGAATCTCCCGAGCAAGTAAACGCACTCGACTTTCCAGTCACTTTCTCTAAACGCAATAAACCTTACATAGTTCTGCATCATTTTGCAGTGGTAATAACTTGCATAAACAGTGTATAAAATAAATTTTCATTTCATCATAATTCAATAATTCGAGGCGATGCTATATTAATTATACATGGGAGCAATTGCATGTAAAGTTTATCGTACCTCGGTCGTCATCTCGTACGTTTGTAGGTCGTACACGCAACGCCAAAGGCAATTCAATTAAAACATCTCATTGACACTTGTCATAAGCTTAGAAAGTCATGAACATAATTTGTCGATAGAGCAATTAAATGGGATTAAAAAAGCTACTACATCATATTTTTTATAGTGTAGCACCGGTAGCATATATTATAAATAATCTTGTACTTTTTTTAATTCATTACATCGGGTAACTGTTTTACACTTACACGTAGTATTGTAGATATCAAAGTCACAAGGGTGCATAATGTGCATATGGTATATACACACAGTGGGGGAGCGTGAAAAGCTTCAACATTGCCATGCTATAGTCTGGGGTGCATCGAATACGAAGGAAGTTAAACATTATTTACGACTGGAAGTCAACATCGTTACTTAACGATTGGTTGGGCAATTCTTTACCCGCTATTAGACTTGAAACGACCCAAAAGAAAGATCGTAATACGTATAATATTCCTAAAGAGCTCAGGAAAACGTTCAAAACTTTCTACGGAGTGGTCCTAAATAGCAATCACATGTCTTCGCCCCCACGTGCCGGGTATCTCTCCTGCAAAGTCACGTGCGCCCGATTAGGAGCCAGGAGCCAAACCACAGCTATTTCTGTACGGAACTCATATTTCTCAATTTGTAAAGTGTTGAATAACGTCGTCCTTTTGATAGAACATATTCATTGAAAGTGACGTCACCGCGTCGCGACTATGTTTCAGTATGTGAAAGGTAACAATGAACATAATAATTGTATGGAATATATTATCGACATGTTTATGCATGCGATGTTAATGCGGCGCAGTTTATTCTTTATTGAGTGGTAGTTTATCTATGTGTGCACTGTTGGCAATTGATCAGTTACTGTTGAAGTTACACGCTCGAAGCAGTGCGAATTTGCATATTTCTTGGGAGACCTTGGTTACTAAAATGAGCTTCACAAAGAGCGTAATATATGTAGCATGCAGCTAGTTTTATTGTTAGTCGTTTCCACTAGAACTATACCTTCGCGCGGCTTAGAATTACATCTACGCATTAGTCTCTACAAACAGAACTATTAAACACCTTGCTAGATAATCACTAAATAAAAATAATTCTTTTAAGCATACATGGCATATCCCTGCTCATAAATAGTATTAAAGCAGTGATCACGTATCTATGAAGCCCGTCCTATAAATCTCCAATGACCTGAACCACTTAGCTCAAGGCCAACCGTTTCCAAAGTGCTTTATCATGCACTCACACCCCGCTAATGTACGAAAGCCCGAATCAAATGAGGAAGAAGATAGCGGTGACCTCTCGCGTCTTTATCGCATGTTGTGTCTTACGTTGATAGCGACGTAATCTACAAACGGGGGTTCTACCATCATCTCATAAAATAGGACTGTTGTATTGGTGGAAGCAAGAGACTGCTCTACGTGTTGTAGTGCGCTGTCTTCCTCACATGTCTGTAACAGTCTTTCTTTAAGATTTGGTAGTAGACCCCAGGTTCATAAAGCTCCATCCTTATCTGTCCTTGCCTTCCGACTGTTTGATATTCGTTTTAGTGGAGTAAATAAGTCTGTCGTAACTAAATACCGATGTTACTGAGAAAATAGTCGCCGTTGTTATCTGTTTGTTTAAGCAAGATAATTTTGTTGGAAAGTTTGAAATAACAGAAAGGTAGAAACTAAATTAGTTTAGGTCTGAATATCAACTAGCATCTATTAGTTATATGAATTTCAACTACTTAATATAACAATCTATTCGAGACAGTATAACTAAACCTAAGTAAGGTATTCAAATGAACAGTTTTTTTTATTATCCCAAAAGAATAACGAACTTTTATATAAAAGGAAATCCTAGGAAGGAGCGAAATTTGAAATTACATAATTTATTTTAGCTACTCAAGTTGTCTCAATTACTAAGCCATTTTCGTCCTATTCTTTTTATTGGTTGTTTCTCGTATTTGGAAAGCTAACAGCGAGTACGCATCGAGGTGACGCAGCGATCCCGGAGGCACCCGTCTTTGGCAGCACACGACAGAATCAATCGCGCCGAGAGAGCAGCTCAACAACTTTCTCACAACTCGCGAATCGACGAGACCGGTGCGTACAAGTATGGTTAATGACGCACGACGCAAACTAACAGCGTTTTGTGTTTACTTTTAGAGAATTGAACCTTAGCCTAGATAGTGAAAAGTCAATAGCCCTAATGTATTGAAATCTAATCTATTACAATTATATGACTACTGAATATATTAATCCATTTGATTTGGTACGATAACCTCAGTTTACGGAATATTAGATTATAATAACTATCTCTTATGACTTTCTAGTTGAGGATAAGATAGTAAAAGTATTGGTATTATTTTTAAATGTGCAACGACGCGGACGCAAAATACTAATGATTTGTCAAAATTAATTACAATAAAATAAGTAAAATTCACACCTGACAAGACACTACACAGACTTTCCTTTGATAAAAAATGGTTAATCGTCTTATTTATAGCTCGTAGCAATTAAAAGAAAAAAGTCACGTTTCCTATTCATTGGTTTTCACGTTTCACATTCATCAAGTGATCAAAGTGAACCGAGGAGCCTTTGATCCGTTTGCCGTTAATCTTGTAGATGCTTTTATTTTACGGAATAGGAAAGTCTATCTATATAATTGTAGTTTAAACAATAGGATATTAAAAGCACGGTTGATTAATTTTGTGTAACCTTCCTAACGCTTTTAGATTTTATTAATGGTATCGATACAGAACCTGTTCAGAAAATTTCAATAATATTTCGTGGGTCTAGAGAATAAGCAGTGCTTCTCTATCACGCCGCGGTCATCAACGCTACTTTCTCACAATACGATTTGCTAGAGATGGCAGTCGGATAGGAAATGGACGGTCAAAACAAGTTTCTATCCGAAGCATAAGGTGTGAAGTCAATAAATTAAAAGTATTGTGTGCGAAGAGTATTATAAGCGGTAATCGCTCATCGCTTGGCACACGCCGGCTTAGTGCAAGAACATCGGGAAACGCAACACTATATCGGCTTTCTCTTGCGACTCGAACAGCTTTATCGGCTCGCGCCCATAGAAAACTGCCAGGAGAAAATTATGAAATCACACCATCGAGCCGCACCGCGCCTGTCGCAGCCTTACACAAATGAAACTTTATTTGCTACGCCTGCTTTATTTTGTAACGGTTTACTTTCATATATTTATAGCGATATTATTCGCTCTTCCTCAGCGTGGGCTTGTACAGATAAACTTTCTTGAGGATGATGATACATCTTGCGATTCGAGGAAGTGATCATACCAAAACGAACAAGACAATTTATATTATTGTAGAGGTAGAATTAATTTTGGTTAATTAAAAAAATGGAAACATTTACTACATTGACCAAGATTATATCGCGAACTTCAGGAGACTAAGGTTAAACATTTTTATTGTACGTCGATGAAGGTTCAATGTACTGTTAATGTGATGTTTTTATAAAAAGACGAACAAGATAAATTTAGGTTCAACGATTTATAGCATGTTTGCGTTGATAACTAAGTAGGCTTATTTCTAAAAATAGGAAAGCTAGGAAAAGTTGAGATAAAAAAATAGACAAACAAGCGTCACGAGGAAATAAATAAGTACTTTTAGTGTCAGAATAAATTACAATCATGTTTGTAACAATACGAAATAAAACGACACACGACGGAATGGTAATGGAAATCAGCGTGTAATTCTCTATAATCCGTATACAATGGTAAAGATGATTTGTTATTAAAACCGGACCGAGTTGGATGGGCCGAGACCGCATGATGTTCAGCCCTGAATACTTCATTAGATGACTAAACGGAATCTTTAATAAACGACAAAGAGGTGCAATATATAATCAGGCACAACGCATATGCAAATCATCCGAGGATATTATTTGACCGAAGTGTGCTCTATAATTATTTGGAGCACTCTGTTCACTTTTCATTTCTCGTTTTTCGTAACATAATGCAGCCGTTCGCGAAATTAAGGTCCATGTTCTTAAGAAAATAATATGCAACATGAATTTATTTTGTATATTTTAAAAGCCAATAAATCATTCATCCCTTAACATTACGCTTTTATGTGTGTGACAACAATAAATGAAATTAATTCACTAACAATAACAACACACAGCTTAAAAGAACCAGTCTACCGAATTTGCGGGTTACGTGGAAGCGAAATGTTTTTTTAAATTTCACTGTAACATAAATCATTGGAACATTTAACATTAATCGCGCGAAGACATGCGATTTAACACTGCGCCGATACAAATTGTACGTGGTCATAAGAAAATGAAGTCTTAGTGTTATTTTTTCATATAACGATGATGTGCACGATCTTCGACAGTGCGTCGACCCAGCATGCAGCTTCCACTTATATCTTTAATTAAATCGTTCATTTAAAGCTCGTTCGTCTTCAAATGTGTCTCGGCGTGTGAACAAATGAGAATCACTTATTGTGTCTTTTTTATATAAGTTAAAGATTCATTAGCACTTAACAAATTAAACCTTACAGATTAATGCACTTTATTTTTGTATTTCATATTTCTTATATGACAAAGAGTTATAAAATAAAATAAATTTACTCAGAAACAATAAAACCGAGTTAGCAAATTCATACCCGTGCGCCCAGGCTAGCATATGAAAGAAAAGTTTATATTTCGATAAAAAAAAGTTTTGAGCTACTCAAAATAAATGTATTTAATTCAAGCAGTTTTTACTTTTGTTAATAAAATGAACATTGCTGCCGTATTCAACCGTCGTACAAGAATAGGTAAAACGATTTTTTCACAAACAACAATGCACTCGGTATAAATCTTTCCAATCGCCATCGCCATTCACACCGACACTTTTTTTCACGCGATCAAATTCTTCCTTGGGTAAGGAAGGAAGCCTGTTTGTAGGTATTGCAGATCAAATCAGCTCAAGCATATAATATTTATCCGGTGCGGTGCGGTAAGGCGTCATATCTCGCCGGGTGGCGAGTGAAAGCCGCGTGAAACTTCCGAACGGAAGCCAGTCAGCTTTCTACCCCGCCTCCCGTCGCCAGCGAAGAAACTAACCCTGAGCAACGTGCCGCATAGATAGGGCGTTGACAGCATGCGGTTTACGATCCCATTTAAGTGTAAAATGTAATACAACACTAAACTTTCTAAGGTACAATGTTGCGAAAAGTATAGTTAATGTTTGCTAGGAATATTATACTGCTACTGGAACGCTTCCGGCATTTGCCAGGATTATCAAGTAAATTTACTCTTGAAAACCAGAATTATTTCCTGCTACAATAACATGACGATTGGTTTCAAGTTAATGTGTACCGTTGTAGCAAACTAATGCAATTAGTACTGCTCAGAAGAAGCGTAAATACTTGCGAGAAAACTATGAAACTCAAGGAAAACACAATCGCAATTAAGACCACCATTATATAACATAAATAATATTCTATAGGTACTTAGCGTAACTAACAAAGAAAATATTCTTTGTTAGAGAGAATGGTTGAAACTGGCCGCTAATGCATATTTATTAGATATGGTTATTAATTTAAATGTGAAACGCTTGTAGAAAATTTTCTTCTCTAAGAAATATATTTCTTGAAAGTTTTTTCCCAAGAACTAAATTCTTGGAGCAAAATTTACCACAGTAAAGCAGCACTGTAGTCTAGTGTCGTCGTACTAAGTTGGGCAAGTGCGTATACTTCAGTTTTGATTAGATCTATTAGATAGTGTATGTTTATTTTACGAAAACAATTGAAAATAACTCGATAAAACTTGTACTATCCTATTGACTTATCTCTTAATTGGACGAAGCCGATTGATTATGTACGGCAACAATTAAAGCTTGAGGACTGGCAATTATTTTCTGCATATTTTAGAATTGGCAATTAGTCGAGTTTCATTTGTATTGCAAATTACTTTCCGAACAAGTGCAAGATTGCTTAAGATATCTTTACTACGCTTTCGGTGATGTTTTAAAATGGATTCAACAATATTTTTCATTTTGAAGAAAAATCATTAAAAAGTTTGCTATATGCATAAACTATATCATTCACCCTTGTGTATTGTATAAATCGAACGGCAAACTAAACGCAGATACGTTGTAAGGAAAAATCTCTCGAGTATATTTTCCTAATAGAAAATAAAGCTACAAAGCAACCATATCGGCTATAGAGCATTCACAAATCCCTTAAACGACACGGAAACAGCATAGCGGCTTTCATCGCGTATGTTCCACGGCTATTACGTGTAACATTGTCTACATGGTGTGTTATGTTTACCTTACATTGTCGACACTATAAAATACAAGTGGCGATTTCTATAGGCGAGCGGACAAGGTCGCCGGCCACGTGCGATCGTCCATTGTATTGTGTGAACGTTGTTTTATTTAAATGATTCTTAACTCTTCTGTATGATGTCGACATAAATATTTTCTTTACAATTGGCCTGCGAGATAATTATTTTGGACATGTGAATACGTAATGATCTAAAGTTTGAGAAAGGAAATGTCAAGACCTTGAATGTTTTTGTAATCCTAATTTGTGAATTAGGTAATATTTGGGTATGTAACTTAAGGGCTTCTGCTGTGCCTCATATAGGGAAATAACGATGTGAAATAAATTTGCAACATTCCAAATCTAATCTATAGGAATTGTGTTTTTATAGGTGCAATAGTTTCTTATGGTATACAATGGAGTAGCCTAAGCCTATCCTACGATCTAATAAATCTATCGTACACCCGATTTAGCTTTTACAAACACCAAAACCAGAACGAAACCGAATTCCTGCAACATTCTCGAAATGGTCAGAAACTCAGAACGGCGCAAGTCTGTAATAAACAAAAGTATAGCGGCAGTAACACATACAGTGTTAACAAAGCTATGCAATCAATAAAGCAGTAATAATGTCCGAACAGAAACTGTAATGCGTTGTAATAACGAGATGTGAAGTTGCGTAAACCAATAACTAAGTAAGCCGGCGAATTTTACGAGATCAACTATACTTGTATTTGTGCCACAGTTTTGGGGCTCTCAGATGATTAAAAATCTTCATTTGATGGTGTGATTGTAGACGATCTGTTTGCTTGATCGTAATGATATGCGAGTCAGAAAGCTTTCTCATTCAAGGTGTTTAATTAATAAACGATTTTATATTTTAAATGTAGTCAAAAATGTAATGGTTTTATTGTTAGGATTGATCTAATTTATAATACGTAAGAAAACGACAATTTGCAGCAACGTATCAAATTAAATATAGAAACTCTTGTTCACACTTCAGAACGAGCAATGCGATGCACGCAAAAAAAATAACTTTGCATTTTGTAACAAAGCGTCAAACACTGTGATTGACAGCGTCTCGAGGGTACTTAGAGGTTAAATTTTAAATTACTTAACATTGGACCAAATTATCTATAGAAATACGTCAGTGACAATTGATTAATACGTGAATATTTTTAAAGATTACCAGCTTCCAGCGCTTACGTAAATGTAATTATATGTACGGATCGCGTTAGATGTGGCTGCCAAATTGATTACCCAAAAAACACACATGCAAGAGAGAATTACAAAGAAATACATACAATAGACAAACAACATAAAATATTAAAATTGTACAGTGCAACGAGCACGTGTTGTGATGTTATTTGCGCAGTTTCATAAAACGGCAATAAACATAAAAAAAATAAAGCAAACATTCGTGACATTGACCAAGATGACGTCCTTGTAAACGTTCCATTACCATTTAGCTGAACAGTTCAGCAAATAGTTGCATATTAAATGCATATGTAAATAACGTATGAACACTATGACATGACAAATGTCAAACGAAACTGAATAATATGAATATTGTTGGGATCCCAAATATTGTTATTCCATCAAACAGTGTTTGGTTATTTACGAATTTCAAAGTGTTCACGTCATACGTCAACTCAACAAATTGCTTTAACTTTCACTGTTGTTGTTAGAGGGCAACATAAATATTTATGACTACCTAGCGTATAAACAAAATATAGTTGAAATTAAATTAAAGCGGCTTGGTTTTTGTGCGACCGTCAACTGGTCACAAGTCCGCGTCGACTTTCAAATAATAACCTAGTGTAGGTGCTAGCTAAAGTCAGCCAAACAGAGTGTTTGCAGTGTTTGTTAACAATTTGCACCCAAACGTGTCCGTTGCAAACGAGAGCACAATGGTACATGCGTAACCGACTACCAGCTGTCGCTCCACAATAGAGAGTCGGTTTTAAAGAGTTACGTAAACACCTCCGGTTTGTTTACAAAATATGTTTTGAATTTTCGAACGTAAGCCTCTAAACTATCGATAGTTTCCTTATTGTTGTTCGTAACTATGATTCATGTCAATCAAACCTTTGTGATGTAACGGACAAGTTTTCATTTTTTCTTAGACGTTGTTGCATAAGGCAAAAAAACTTGTATTGTGAACATTTTCCATGTAATTCAGAGCGATAGAAATCTCGTTAGAATAAAAGCAACTCGAGAACAATAAAATCCGGTATCAAGTATTAAAGTGAACAAGTACACGTGTATAACTAACTACTATGTCGAAACACATATCAAATTGAAATAAAACAACCACTATTACATCGGGACATGGTAATTTATTGTACAAAAATAGTGTGCGAGCGTGAACTCATGCCTCACAACATACACAAACAAATATTAAACCTAAGTTTTTATGTATAAAATGCATTCACTCAGTATGTTAGACATAGCCTATTTTTGTTTATAATATAGTGAGGTGTATCGTTGAGTTTTACAACCACGTTTTGCCACGCCCCCATATAAATCCCAACACAACAACAGACTCGGGCGTATTGCTTGATACGATATTCTTACATGTCTATCAGAGAACATTTTATGGTAGACATAATAATAACATCAGCTATCGATTTCGATTAAATATCGTTAACAGTTAAGGCAACATCACTGCGCTCATCGTCAGGTAATATGAAGCTATCGCCCTCTTCCTTTTCGATAAAAAGTTCACATTCAATGAAGGAGGCTCAACTTCAAAGTGATCAGTTATTGCTTCGATATAGCACATATGATATAGATACCGATAAATAACCCAATCGCAGAGTTTGCACTAACACGCATTAAAAATTTAAAGAAGATAAGGCGATGTAATAACTCCTCGTCTGCGCCCGAGTCTGTCGTAGAGATAAAAAAAAGTGAAGCAAAAACCAATTTATCATGTCGTCCCACGCACGCGCCGAGCAGTATAAGCAAACACACATAAAAATAAAAAACGTAAAACCTAGAAACAGCCCGTAGAGTGTAAAACCCAACGATAGAGACTGCGAACAACTGTACAGTCCATGAATAACTTAGTTATATTCACATTATCTACATTATTATGGAACTTTATCTGGCTTCATTTACTCGGTTGGACCCTCACATAAACAAAAAGACAAATAGACACACGGAAGAGAGATTTTAATTCGCCGTTTATCAATGGATTTTACGATACTTTTTACAACTCACTTGTATGATAATACTATCACGCTGGTAATTTTATGACAAACAATAAATATTCAGTTACTTCGATGCGGTACTCGAGAATCTCGACGTACTTGCAGAAATTAAATTTTCTACTACGGAATGCATGGCCGTACACTAACAATCTATTTTCGTATAACCTGTCTTACTAGGGAAAAGACTCGTGATTTTTATAAACCGAAACGTGCGGACGTTTTATGTGTACCGTTTTTTACAAATCTAGGAAGTTTAAGATCTTTAACTTCCTAAATGGCCCCTTCTGTACACAGTTTTAAGTTTAACAAACAGATAACAGCCTGGCATAAAAACTGTGTATCGTAGCATTTTATCTACGGCGCACCTGTTACGTAACTAGAGGAACGCAGAAACGCGAGATTAACACACTTAGTAACTGAAGTCACGTAACTGTAGGAAATAATGGTAATTTCAACGCTAACAAAGATTTGCGATCGCAGCGATGAAACGTGATGTAAAGTGCAAATAATGATAAAGATGATGAGCAGCGTTCACGATAATCATTTCAATGACAGATAATTATACTTTCGTGAATTTTGTGCTCAGACGTGATGTGTGCAATCCGAAAACGTGTTCATCGCTTACGATATAACAATAACGAAATCTATACCTAAAACTAGCTTGATACTTCAAACGTGACGAATGACTATGTTTTATTAAGGTTTTAATTAGAAATACTGATAAGCACATTAAGATCGATAGATTTTTAGATAAGCGGAGTAGCCTACACCTTTTAAGTATTTTTTACATTAAATTGTCTGAATATTCATGTAAAACATAATGGTCAGAGAGAGCCAAGACTTGGTCGGAATGAAAAAAGTCATTAGAGGTAGGAACCGGTGCACGGTGGTAACCCTCCTTATAACGCCATCTCAAAAATGATTTTTGCGAAAATAGGTTTTCCCGAATTCTTTTGACGAAAATCAATAGTTTAATGAACAGGTAATTTAATTTCGATATAAATTATTTTTTTATTTATAACCGAATTAGTAAAATGAGTTGCTGAAGTGCATAGAGTCAGAATATTGATTCGACTGAATTATTCATACAGACATTTCAAATGAATTTCCTAGAAATCTTTCATATAGAACTATATATGTGTTATACATTTTTGGAAAGCGCAAAGCTTGAAGTAATTATAAAAAATACAAACATAATAATCTATATTTTAAGCAAGATGTTATTTTCGTTTTAATGTGACTCTTTTTTTACGTGATTTTCTTGGTATTCAAATAGACATTCGAAGTTTAGCGCTGTTTGCCGCTGCTTTGTTACTTATCTTATTAAAATATTTGATTACTCTAATTTACAAAGGAACAAAAAAATTTTGCTCCTTTTTTGCCTTTTTCTTGTCAGACACAAAAATATCTCTCAAAGTAAAATTTTAAATTTTGGCAATATTTTATTATTTTCTGATAGTATTCCCAAAATGGACACAATAAAAATAATATTTATTCACGAGGTCTGATAACTAAAACCAAGATAAAACAATCAATTTAGTGGTAGGAACTTGTAGTGATAGCTCGATAGCTCTAATTGTGGGTAAGTGATAAAGATATTTTTTTCAATAACCGCAAAAGATATCAAAACCACGAGTACGTATACACATTGCACACTGCACTGCGATCTGAATCATATAAATTCAAGTTACAATTCATAGCCTAACATTCATAAAGTGACTTTTCAGTGTTTAGTATAGTTGGTAAATTCCTAACTATTTATTTATTACAATGAGTGACTTTGTTTGTGCTCGTAGGGTTTTATGTGACTTTTTCATAAACTCGGGCACAAATTATACTGAATTAAAAAAATATTTGATGGACACTTTTACATTGTCATCAGAGAGAGCTGATATAGTTGGAGCAAGTATTCGGAAAAATTTACTATCTAAATTTAACGATCGATGGGAAAAGGCGAGAAGAATAAAAGATCGCTTTGAAAAAAGTAACAGTGCTTGGTTGGATGGTGAATTCAAGGTAACATTTGAAGATAATACTCCTACAACTTCTTCAGGTGAACGTGGTCGACCTCCTAAGCCATATGAAGAATCGTCAGAGAAATCAAAAAAACGAAAAAATATGGAACTCGTACAAGAATATGGGTTTGAATTTATACATAATGCGTATGTCCAACATTTACGGTCTATTGGTGAATCAGACGAAGCCTCTATTCTGAGTATTGTACGAACTTTACCCAAGAAAGACAAAAAGGAAGTCCTTAAGAAGATGACAGATGATACGGAATTAATAACTCCTTATTCAAAAGATGAAGCTCTGTGTATGTTTATTGATTTGGACTTAACGAAATCTCAGTACGGATTATTAAGGTCTCGTTTATCTGAAAAAAATGTATTTATCTTTCCGTCATATAATATGATATTAGATGCTAAAAAAATGTGCTATCCCCCAAGTTCTAGTATCGAAATTAATGACATTGGAGCTTCTATCAAACTCCAAGATCTTTTAGATCATACTACAGCTCGGATTCTTCAAATTAATTCGGTATACAAACCAGGATACAGAAATCTGAAGTTATACGTTAAATGGGGCTGTGACGGATCATCTGGTCAAAGTGAATATAAACAGGCTTTGCCAGGTGAGACCCAGCTAATATCAGATGCCAATTTATTCATTGCTTCTCTTGTGCCTATAAAACTAATTGACTTATCAACAAATCTTGTAGTCTGGCAAAATACTACGTGCTCTTCTGTTCGCTATTGCCGACCCATTTCCATAAAATTTGTCAAGGAAACTCCACAGCAGACTAAAGAGACTGTTGATAATATCAAGAGACAAATTGATGAACTTACTCCATCACTGATAAGCAAAGATGACACCGTAGTTGAAGTCAAACATGAACTATTGCTGACCATGATTGATGGAAAAGTTGCTCAAGTACTAACAGATACATCATCTAGTTCTGTGTGTACTATATGTGGAGCAAGACCTAGAGAGATGAATGATCTAAACAAAGTTTCTTCTAAACCCGAAAACGAAGAAGCTTTCCAATATGGCCTTTCCACTCTTCATGCCTGGATTAGATTTATGGAAACCATTTTGCATATTTCTTATAATCTTTCGTTTAAGAAATGGTCAGCAACAACTCCAGAAAATAAAATAAGCAAAGAAGAGAAGAAAAAATGTGTGCAAAGTAGGTTCCGAAATGAACTTGGCCTCCATATAGACAAACCCCGACAAGGAACTGGTAACAGTAATGATGGTAATACTGCGCGGAGATTCTTTTCAAACTACCATTGTTCAGCTAATATTACTGGTGTTGACGAAGAATTGATAAAACGGCTATATATTATACTACAAACAATGTCATCTGGAATCGCAATAAATGCTACCAAATTCGGTCAGTACGCAATGGATAGTGCTCAAATATTTGTAAATAAATATAATTGGTATTATATGCCATCCTCTCTCCATAAAATCCTTATTCATGGGGAAAGTGTTATAAGACATTTTGCAATTTTACCAATAGGCCAATTGTCTGAAGATGCACAAGAAGCGCGAAACAAAGATTACAGACGATACCGATTACATCATTCCAGGAAGTGTTCTCGTTCAGCAACTAATGAAGATGTTCTACATTCATTATTATTTACATCAGATCCATATATTTCAAGCCTGAGAACACCAACCTTTACTGTAGACAAGGAATTGTTTGATGAAGCCAAAATGCTCTTGGATTTGCCTGAAAGTGAATAATATAATAAATAATATACTATGATTTGATTGATAAAAAACTATATGGTTGACTTTATAAACACTAATTATTTCATAATTTTGTTTTTTTTTTGTATAATATTTTCGACATTTCTATTTTTAAATATTTTTATATAATAAAGTTTAAAGTTCAATTAATTAAAACTTGTTTCATTAAAAAGCCCATACATTCAATAACATATGTAGAAATTTTCAAGTTGTTATCACTTAAGACAAAAGAGATACACATTTTTGAGACAGTGAACCCGTTTCGGTCCCACTGTGCGGTGTGCGCGCACGAGGCGCCACCCGGAACGGCGCGCGCGGTGAAAACCGCGGGAAACCGCAATAGTGAGCGCGCAGCCGCAGCGCGAGAACCGTGTCAGTAGTGTGAAACGCTAATTGCACACAGCGAGTTATGGCGCGCCCGGCCCGGCACAGCGCTACGGCCGCTCGTTTCACTAAATTGCAATTGATTTATAATATATCGTATATTGTGATCTCTACTCTGAAAGCACGACTTCTACATCATTTCTGCTGCAAATTAACTAACTGTTCGCAAATCCGCCGATCATACATAAACCGTATGACACCGACGCCTACTCCCAACTAACTTTCAATAATAGCACTTAGTTTTTTTATGTTATAGATGGGGCCTAATGATTTTATACTACGAATATAATATTATGATAAACAGCGAATATTAAATCTCTACATATTTCCAGATAAAGTCCCCCGTCAGTTTCCTACGCTATTGTGTTATCAATAAATTAATTATAGAATCTACAGGAAACCGATTCGGAGATCTCAATTTTTAGTGGGCCGTGGTGAGACGCTCCGTGCATGCCTCGCTGAGACAATTTGAGTCCAGCTCAAATGGCGAGCGTAGAGCCACCTGGTCAGCTCGACAACACTAAGTTCCACTTAATATATCGCATTACTCGAACACGAGTAGCTCAGGCAGTAATTAATGCTAAATCACAAATGTTGCGCGAAGGCTCACCGGTCACGAATGCCGATAAACACCCCGTTTCAGACACATCCTCACTGTTTTTGCCGGTCGGTTTGACACTAGACTCGACTCTGTTATTATTCACCACACTGTTCACTTTAAGATCGTTGCTCGCGATACATCTGTTCACAGCACTTTCACTTTTATTGGCGAAGAAGGAGCGACGGTCGGAGTTCGTAGCCGGGGGCGAGGTCGAAAACAACTTGATTTCCAGGTCACGGTGGCCGTTCATGGAGGTAACAATTTCAGAGGATATATCTAGAGCAAGAGGAGAACGAGGTTCCGGCGAACTGGCTCTTCTCGTGGGTGGAAATAACGAGTACAAGTTAGGGGCAGAATACGTTTCCCCACTATTAACATCTCTTCGCTCCGGAACTCTTGACGAAGGATCACTCCAACTGCGGCGTAATGTCGTGTCTGCTCCTCTCCTCCCCATAGGGCCAACCACTTTCATAGACTCCTCTAACTTCGTAGGCGCGAAGTCACCACAAGAATTTTCATCAAGTAAATCTGCGATAGAATCGGCATCCCAGATTTGTCCCACGGGGTCACAAAGGCGACACTGACACGAACTCACAGCTGACTCCGCAGGCGAAACTGCCTCTGCTAAACCAAATCGGGTCGCTTCTAACGCGTCCCCTAACGCTGAAACTCGATACGTCTCCGGTACTGGTTCCGGATATCCCATCACTTTGACATCCAAACGGTAAGGTAAAGACATTTCCCAACAATAAGTATCCTCATATATACCATGCGATGACGTTAGGCCTGAAACCGCACAATGATCGACGTCGCCGAGATCTAACGCTGCTGCCGATAAATCGTGCGGTGCAATATTATTAGGTTTTCTGTCCTTTTTACGTCGTTTGCGTGGTTTGATTATCCTTGGCAACATAGTCTCAGAGTTAGTTGAGCCGGAACTTTCATCGCTCGCGACACTGACCGCATCCGTGTTGTTGTTACGTCCGCCTCGCGTAGAACGCGTTTGCTGCTGTTGGTTACGCGGCCTGTTTCCCTCGGGTGCATCACACCGGTCTCTAGCGACGTGCTCGGTCTGGCCGACTGGCCGATGGTTACGTTGCTCGGGTGCAGTTGAAAACTTTCTTCGGTCGTGTCTGTTTTGAATGATGAGGGGTGCTCCTTGTGCGTGCATAGCTAGCTTGGATACAGGCGTATTCCGGGCTTGAGGTGGTGCCCGACCTGCCATTGATATTAAGGGTGCGCCAAGCCATGCATTCGGGTGCGGCACACCATAGGGCGGGTAGTAGGGCGGCGGGAAACCCGGTGCGGTGGTGGCATACTGAGGGCGAGCGGGTTCGCGGCGCCCGGGGGCGGCGCGCTCGCCCGGACTCATCACGCTAAAGGGGATGTTTAACCCATATTCGTGAAAGTACAATTCACTGTCACGGTAAAAGTTCGAGATGTAACGCGATGTCGTAATCGTACACTAACATCTGAGGCGAGGCGTGTAGCGGAGTGCGCGCGTGCTATCGCCGCGACAGTCGGCAGAAGACTGGAGTGAATGAGTGCGGTGCGAACCGGCGGCGGCCGCGAGTGTCGAGTGGGAGTGCCTCTGACTCGCCGAGCCACGCGACTATCGTTCTGGCGTCGATGCACCGGAAAACTTTACAACCCTAATCGCTTAACAATTAAACCGCTCAACATTGTTTACTTTTCTTGCGGAGTGGAGAAAAAAGAAAACAACTGTTGTAATTGTTCGTTTAAATGGTAACGAGGTAGATAAGACGCACTTCTCAGTTTGGTTACGGTATTTTATGGAGTTTAGAAATGTACACTACAGCACGCGCGTAGTTATTTAAATTATTCAATCACTAGTTATAAATAAATAGGAGAAATTTACGACAACGATCCTGAATACATAATAATAAACAGTAAGCACATTAACAACATGATGTAATAAAATAAATCTTAGTACCCTTACCGCTTTCTCCGAGCGCACTAGGAGGCAGTTAAACTTACCTGTAACAATAAAATGAAGAATATTAAAGTCAAATACCAGCTTACTACCTACTTACAAAAAACTTAAAGGGCCTTAAAGGTGATATTATATTTTAAAGGCCACTAACAAACTAAGTTAATAAAATACATTTTATTGGACACTAAACTGCTTTGGAAACAGTTCTACATAAATGGGTGCTTAACTTTTCACTTTCCTGTTAGGGGTGTCAAAAACTAATTAATGAACGATTTTATATTTCTATATAATTTACTACAAATATTTCAATGGCGAGTTAACTTCATAAGTAATTACATATCGAGGCGATTTCGTAAATTATTGTCGAAATATTTTGTTTCGTAAATATTGCAAAAAAATATTTGGCCATTTCTTAATCATCTTTTAGCATCGCAGAATTACACTACATTATTAAAAGGAATTGACGCCTCATAATTTCAATTACTTATCAAAAAATAACTAATCAGCAAAAAATACGAACTTTGGATCTACGCTGTACATAGACTTCGATCAATTGGAAATTTTAAGGACTCAGCATTTCTCGACCGATTCCGAATAGATTTGCTTAGGTTTTCAAGATCAGAAGGTCAATCTTAATGAGAGGAGAATGACACTTTATGAATCTATAACAACAATCTGACAACCGTTTATATATTTTATCTATCAACATCCACTTGATATCCTTATTTTGAATGTCGTAGACAAATTTTCCTTTTAAAATCTCTTTTCCACGTTATTGTCCGCAGTCACCGTAGGTCCCGTGACGTGTGCGGCCAGTATCGTCGTAACACAGGGACGGTGAAAGTGAACTCCGTGAGTCAGACCTCTCTCTCGATAAACGTCAGCTTTGTGAATATTATGTACCTTCTTTACATTAACTCTGTACTTTTGTGTGCTCAAGTGATTGTTACTTTGCGCTCAGAGCATGTGAACATTTTCTTTCGGGTTTCACTTTGTTTAATACGTCGACCGCAGTACCATTAAGACACGATTTCGCTTCGCGTATCAAATTGTAATAGTCAATAAATTTTGAGATTTTCTACTCAAATACCAATATTGATGGTTTCAATAAATCAACTTGTTTTGACAAATTGTGTGGAGTTTAAATGTTAGGTAAACTGTAAAAGTATTTTATCATTATTATCGGTTGTTACCTCGCTGAATAAAGACAATTGATCTAAAATTCTAAGTACCAGAAAAGTCATTAGAACATTTTAATTCAAACTAAGCACTCGGCTGTACTATGCAGATCGCAAGTTCATTTAGCATATTCATATTAACAACAAGAACTTTCGTCGGGCAACAAATGAAAGTTATACGTGGCTAATGTGTTTACATCGTAAAGTATCTATTGTTATTTTGTTTATAGGCGATGTAAGCATTAAAGTGTATTAGAATTAAAAGGTTTACCGGATATAAATTAAAACTAAAGAGTATGTGTATTAAATTATTCCATGATAAATATTAAAATGCTAAATCGTGTACATGCAAGATCTCGCTTAAACTATCGAGAGGTCGATAGAATCTATAGTTAAAAAAATATACATTGTTCCTTAATTAACTGCAACGATATTTTAAACCTTTTGTTTATTTCTTTAGTACAAATAACAAGGAAGCGTTTTACAAATGTCAAGTTTTTATAGCTTATTTCGTTTTATTTCGTAGCACTTCATATTTACGATATATAGTATAAAACGGTCCATGCAGCTATTTGATCCCATTTGCTAAGGCCGTAGACAGGACAAAGAGGCCAAGGGGTGGCCGGAACACACATCCTATACTTATGTGTCACATTTCAATGTCACGGGAATGGCACGTTAAAAAGTTTGTCATCACAAACGAGTCCACCCCTCGAGAGGGTTGAAATGAAATAAAAAATGTAGCCATGTTGATTTTTTTTTGATCTACCAAAGGGTTGAATTTGTTCTGCGCTATCTATGTACCCCACATATACATATAATTCGATAAAAATGAGCAACAATATTCGAAATAGTTGGAAAAGGTTAAAAGTACGGAGAAACCTTGGCCTGGCTGTAATAGGTTACGTTGGATACGATATTACTTTCTGCTTGAACGAGTTAGATTATCTGGGCTCAGCATTTTCGTTTCTTTCTTTTTCTTTGTTCTTTATTGGGGTCGCCTTCTAGATAACTAGATGCCGTTGAATATTTCACAAGTAACGTTTGAATTTATTTTAGATCAGCTGAAAGTTTTGTCTTTCAAATTTTCTTATTCGTCCTATTTTTGAGGCTTTAAACGTGACTTAGACAAAGGTTTAAGACTGCTCTACCTAACACTAAGTGACACTGATAATTATACTTCAAGATTGTTCTTCAGATTTAACTGATATTTTTATTCCTTTATTTTCATTGGTACCAACCAAGTATTGAAAGCAGCCGCATTATGATTACTTTAACTTTTTACTCGCTTTCCACAAATGACTATAATAGTCGGTGACCTAACAAATACGCGAGTTTAGATCATATTACGTGTGCACAAAGACAATAATAGCATGCAGTTCGTGTCACGTAACATGCAGTGCATCGCTCAGATCGTTCACGGCGGATCAGAGAAAGTGTTCAGATCCATTGACCCTTGCCGTCGCGTGCTTAGACAAAATCAATTTACCATCCACTCTCGCTCTCGAATAGATGCGTTAACCGACTAACACTGTGGTTATTACATGTTACGCTTGTTACGAGAGCATAGTTGATATTATATAGCTAAGGGAAAGTTATTAGTTGTACCAAACAGGTCTGTGCGCTACCCCGAAGGCGTCATAATATTTTGATCAAGCCTAGACTTTCTCTTTTGCCGGATAACGCGTATCAAGTTTCAATTATTAGAAATGTTGTTGCGACGTTTATAGCCGAGTGTCGGCGTGGCACTCAAGTCGTGGTAGGAGCGGTAAGTTCTTAGACGGTGTTCGGTGTAAAAAATAGTTATAATTTCAGGCAACCTTTATTACCGCAGAACATAAATTATTAACTAAAACTCTCACTCGAAATAAGGCGTATCACAAATTCATGACTTTTAAACGATATTTTCCACAGGCTTGTGGTCTACTTAATTGATTGCTACATATAATATGAATTGAGTACTTCAAGTAATCATCATTACTAATAGTTTGGCACTTATCACTAGTCATATCGTCGTCGTACATACTTTCCAAGAAAATAAACGTAACAATTGATTATTGTCTGTTAGGTATCTAGAACACATTTAAAAAATACCAGTGCCAAAAATATTAGTTCATTACATTGTACAAACCATACAAAACGTAGGTACTAAGTACGTGTATAGTGAAATTTCAGTTTTGAATTCATTAAACAGAACACGTTCACAACGATCGGCAATAACAAAAAAAAACATTAACTGAGGCGAAAGATAATTGTTTAGCGCACTAAATCGATGACTTTATATGTGTTAAGTAATTATTCAACACCGACATTTAGCAGGCGAAGAAGCGAAAAAGAAATATTACCAGCTTACATTTGAAAGTCACCAAATGTTTGACACGCTAGTTAATTATCACCATTACCGTACACTTTCCATTTCCACTCCTTTCAGTTTTTGTCAATAACATTATGTATTGGCATCCTTATACGAATTGGTGGAGTCATCATGTTTATGCACTGCATGGAGCAGTCTGTTGAGCGTTCATTTATTTATTATAAGTATGGTGAAAGCACTTACATTAGGTACAAAATAAGTAAACAAAGTAAAAAATAAAAATAAGTTGTTCTCCATACATTTGAACTGCGAGATTTTTATGATAGTCATATGGAGGAAACGATACGTGAATACGTTCTTTCTTGTGCATATATCGAATAGACTCTATATTAAATGTGAAAGTGACAAAGGCAGCGTAACAATCTAAGGGTGACAGAATCTTAAGTGACATTTTTGTATCGGCCCCGTAATTTGTATGAATAGCAACACTTTTCTCCAAGTAATTTAATTAATGATAGTTTCAAGTCAAAATTACGAAAGTGCGAATTCATATTAAAATCATAATGCTATTAAATATTTACCGTTAAGTCAAGGTCGGCTACAAAATGTCAAACAGAGTGATATATTATATTTTATCGCGTTGTCATGTCTAGACAATCGTAATTAATAAATGATGTAATTTACATAAACACTGTATTTATGTATAAAGGACGATTCCAGCATTTACATATATTTAAGGGCCATTAATGTGTAAGGAGGTTAACATTAACCGAACCTTTTAACAATGAAGGGGGCCTTGCCAGTCAGTAAAACTTCTTTAAGGTGAAACTTGTGTTCTTTTTTTAAATTTAAATTTCCAATTGGGCCCGCATTTGCATTTAGCGCTTTTTACCTGTGTTCGCAATGTCTTCCGGTGAATGTTCACGTAATTGCGTTTCCGTCGAGCGCACCAGGCGCCGCCTGCGCAAGTATTCGGCCCGTTTACTCGATAACTACCTATTGTTTACGCTAATCATCGATGTGTTAATTGCCATTAAATGGGCTGGTAATACTATGCATCATTTGTTAGCAGAATGCCTACAACATCATGTGTAAACTGATGTGTTTAGAATATATGATAGAAATACAATATTAGTAGCTTTTTGGTTTGGTATCCAAACCAATAAGCTACTAATATTTTACCAATGAACCGTTTCTATTTGTAGATAAAAAGAAAACAATTTCAGATGAAAAAATAAGAAAATAAAACCATAAAAATAAGCTTTACGTCTAAAACATACAAAACAATGATCAGATGCGCTTGCGCCGTATCGAAGGTTAATGTGATTTTGATTGGCGCCGCTCAGAGCTGCACTTTCACTAACGCGTAAAGCGTTTACGTTTTTGTTTCTTTGAGGTTCCTATCTGCTACATTCACTAAATCTCGTGTTTTGCGTTTAGTAACATTAGACGGTAACAAGAGTTCTAGATTGAAAATCACGATGCGAAACGCATATACAACTTGAAACTAGAACGGATTCAATCGATTATACACTTTCTCTACTATTTTCTGGCTTAACAATTAAAATGGATTATCTTTACTTTTATGGATACTTCAACAAATAATAAAGTGAATTACGAAATCCGCAACGAAAACATTAAAAAATACGATAAAATAACTGTATACCTTAATAACTGTACATGATCGGTTTTTAGGGTTCAATGCGGGAGTTGTGTCTAAGCGCGCACTGTATAATGGATGATCTAGGCAAAGAAATTGTAACTTAATACAAAGTTATGCGTTTTCGCGGCACGAGCTCACTTTACGAGGCAATAAACCATGACGTGTCGAGCCTCTATGACTGAGCAATATTAAGAACTATGCCCCAACCTCATTTGTATTCCACTCAACCATAAATCGGAAGATTGTTGTATCCAAGTATCTGTACAAACGTCATTACGAACAGATCTATGGGACTAACTCGGGGTTTGACTATTAAAATCGTTGACTTTCAATACTAAATTCAAGTCATCACTTCTTAAGTATAATAATGTATGGACTTTGAAAGCAAATCGGTTTAAGAGTCAGCTCGTGATAAAATACAATGTTTGCAATAATATATACAATACAAACAAAGTTATTTTAAACGTTGTTTGATCAAATAGTTTTCTGACAGTTACAAACAATACAGACAAAAGTGTGTCGCCTACTACGGTTTCGATTAATCCGTCTGTCTCACTCAATGTTATTCTAGAAAACAAATACGTACATTACATGATAAATGTCAAGCCAAAATGTTAAGTATGCAAATATGATTTCTAATAGAAATTATTCACAAGTTTGGTAACATCACATTTTAAGGTTAACGGGACAAAGTCAATAAACATGAGTGTATACAGCCAGAAGGCGTGTCATTGTAGCCCATTCGAAGCAGCAACTGTTCACCTTTTTGGCCTTGTCTATATTATTTAATCGAATAATACAGAATACAAATACAATTATTCAAATGATTACAAAAGGGCATAATTTAATCGGCTGTCTTCTATGAATAAGCTGCGTCTTCAGATATGGCGATGTACTTGTCTATAGAATTCACCGATATAGGAAAATAAACAGGAGCCATTACGTAATTTAACTATTTCTATTTACTAGCAGCCACAATGGAAACAGGATAATAAGTTTCCTCCAAGCCGCAATGCACTTTATATATTTAAATCGACTAGGTACTTTATGTTTCATTTGGCTACCGGCCAGGAATACATGAGATTCGAGGAACGTTCAAAACACTTTTTTTCTATTTGCCAGTCTAGTTAACACTGAAAAACAGTGGTAGGGGTATGTATGAGAGGGACGATTCGTACATGTCGACCTTCAGACTTTACGAGCACAAGGGCGCTTCGCCCTTGCACTTCACCCAACGTCCGCCCTTTGAAAAGTTTTGCGCCCCACAGTGAGGTTTAATCAGTCTGGCCTGTATAGATTTGTAGAAATAACAAAGTTATCATAGTCCGACTTTATGGAAGGAAAGTGGGTGTGAGGGACGAAGTAAGGGTACATCCGCGACCTCCAGACTGCGCCCCGACAAGGGCGCCTCAGTGCCCTTGCATTGCGCCCAATGTCCGCCCTTTCTTTGGCTTAGTATTACGCTGAGTTACTTAACCGGCCATTTAACGAATCATTAACTCCGAACGGTCTAATGGTAGCAAATCAACTGATAAACACGTACCTATTCCAATTTAGGATTAAGTGATTGTTTGTTACATATTTATGTTACACAATGAATCTTGTTTTTACCTAGAAGAGTACTTAGGTAATTCAAAGCAAATGAAATATGAAAATAATAATCTATGCGATTACAATCCTAGCTCATTTCGTAAGTAGATAACATTAATGTTATTTATACTCAAGTAAACTTAGGCGAATGG
Source organism: Trichoplusia ni (assembly GCF_003590095.1). Classification (NCBI taxonomy): domain Eukaryota; kingdom Metazoa; phylum Arthropoda; class Insecta; order Lepidoptera; family Noctuidae; genus Trichoplusia; species Trichoplusia ni. Next base: position 2,294,836 of record NC_039485.1, read on the forward strand.
GTAGTCTTAAATTTCAAAGGCCTTTTAGAAAACGGATACCCGCTTAATTCTGTACAAAGAATCCAGGTAATCCTAAGAACCTTAATATTCAAACCGTTAGAATGACTCGACCGAGGTAAAGGATCCTTAGCGTTCAGAAATAATACATAATTTACAATACGTGTCTAAGCGCCCACCCCTATCCAACGTAATATCACAATTTATTATCTCTAATAAATACTTCGCAGGCTTTTTGTTCAAGTTACAACCAGACACATTTGAATTCTGTCTCATTTTCATTCAGAAAGTTTTCGTGAATATTTATTTTGTTAAGGGAAAGTTACTATGTTGCGTATTATCCATTTTAAAGCTCGCCCAACTGAGCACCTGATACTATTAATATTCAATTGCGCAGTTGACCTCGATGGGGTAGCTACACCTCGTAAATACAACACTTTAATCTTAGCTACTGGCCGTTGGTCTAGAGCCTAGTGCTTGCAGTTATCGACGAGGATTTTAAATTACCATCTTTGGCATTTAACAAATTGAATTAAGGACTTGAATTTTCAAAACCTGCCGTTTTATTATGCTGCATACATACAGTCACTTTATCAGTATGTCCTCATTACATGATTTTCGTAATTTATGAACGAAAGGTAGGTTTATTACAGGCGACGTTATCTAAACACGTAACCCTTATTTGGTAAAGTCTTATCAGGAACTTTATTATCTATTCCTAATCAATATCGTAGATAGGAAAGTTTGTTTAGCGACAACATTCAATATCTAAAGAGTTATATTTCAGAAGTTTCCAAACGGTATTTGCGCAAAATTCAATTCGTTATTCTAAAACGGAATGATATAACTTCGGATTTATTTGAAAATGTACGTAGGTATATGAATAAATAAGCTCACGGGACCATCCCGTCCATAGCGGATTCAGTGAAGCGAGCCATACATAAAGCAGATAGGATGTGGGATTGAGCCGTGTGAGGTACAAGCTTCAAAGTATTTTCATTCAATTACCCAAGGTTGAATGGTATGTTCTGTGACCCGAAAGAAAGGTACAACAAATGGGTCAATTAGTATTTATGTGTTAATCCGTCTGATATGAAGTATCATCCTATGCTTAATGGATTGTGCGTGGTCATCGTAATTACACATGGACTGTCTGAAGATTTAGCGTAATTAATAAGTTTTCAGATGACAAATGTACCTTAATTTATAATGTAACTTCAAGCACATTATCTAAGTCATTAACGCACAGTCATTTGCTCCAAATGGCATCTAAAATTACTTAATTAACAACAAATAAAAACCCACATGGATGGGTGTATTAATCTCGAGATAATACAACATCTGCAAAGTTTTAATTAAAACGAATTTATATTTCTGGCCGGGTCTTGGTAACTACGTGCTGGGTTTAGCAATGTCTGTCGGCTGCTGATTACACTTGATCGTCAAAAAGCAATAAAGTTTCGGCAGATATCGTTATGGCGAAGCTGAATGCTCACTAGTAAGACTAACGGGTAATGGCCGTGAGTCGTGATGATCATATATATTTGATGAATTAAGGACGAGGATATAGTATGGAAAGAGGATATTAATTATTGTTATAATTGCTTCCTTTAATAACCACAAAGGAGGTGGGAAGTTAAACAATTGTCTAATTGATTTGAATTTATTACTTTACGTGAGCATAATAACAGCGATTTCGTATAATTTTGATGTTTAAATCACGCCTATTATCGTTATCGATAGAAGTGCATATAAATGTAATCGCTAATTATGAAAGTCATACATCAAGGTCTACAATGGATTGTAGAGCTTTTCTGAAATATCACATTTAAAAATAAATACAATAAGGATCTCGTAGTTTCGTATCCTCAACGAATGCATGAATGCGATTCTCTTCTCATGCAGACAAGGCTTTACCGTCAGTACAATCCAGTTTTTACTTTAATACTTTTATTTCCCGTTAGCCCGATATTACATTGTAGCAAAAGTTTTCTCAGCCTCCCTCATCCGTGTTAACAATACGCAAATCGAGACACCGAGCTTATTGCGACCTTATTCAAATAGAACACATAAACCTACAAAGGCCAACTGTAAATGAAACGTCAAAAACGTTATGAAAATATCTTCTATTTAATGTTGTATTGTGATACGTTTCTCTCACGAGACTGCACTGTAATGAGATATAATTACTGCTTGACACTACTATTCTGAAATAGCATTAAAACGATACACCGCAGTGATTTATATCCACATTATAATAACTCTTATTTTATTGTTTTGAGACACGAATTACAAAAATATCTCTTGCAATAGAAAGTTAAAGAAATCTTGCAATCAAACTGCTTATTTAATGGATATTCACAAGTATTCAATAGTCATCCTCCAAATTACGGGTTCACCTTTAAATCGTGAATCGAACATGGAATAAAACACGTATTGTTCGATGTTAAACAAATAACAAATGAGTGTCATTATTCAAGATTGAGCATAATAGTTTGAAAGGCTAGAATAGTATTACACAAACAACATAATTTACTTAACAAAGTAAGATCGGCGCGCAACACAAAAACGGCATCACCGAACGTATCGTCAACAATACAGTGGAGGTAAGATTTCGCAACGTCTCACCATAGCCGGGTGCTCTTGCGCAAATCGCTTGTGACGTCAGCGCGTTTGGTTCCGGCTTCACTTTCGCGAAACACTTTCACCGGTCGGACGAGTGGCATCATGGCGTGGCGCCACCGACGTGTGCCTGACGCTGACGCCAACACCCGGCCCATTGTCATTCACTTCATGACTATCGATGACCGGTTCAAAATCAACACGATTATTTATTCGGAAAACATTGTTCACGTTGTGTCCATGTATTCGCGTTAAACGTGGAAAATGGGTATTTACCAAAAGGATGATTTCTAAAACGCTTTTTTTCTTCATTTATTTTATTCTGTAAAGGAATATTTTTTTGCAAACTGCATAATATCTAAGTGAGATTACCTCAGTGCTATTATTGATCTCATAATTAGTATTTAGAACCACTTAATTTATTTATCGCGTTCCTTATAAATAATTTTAGTCATTGTCTGTTGTCCGAGAACCCAAATTAGTGATTCATGGTTACCTCTGTCAGAACTGACACAATATTGAACTCTCTAATTTGGATGCCTGCGAAAGGCGAATTTCACCTCACCACGCTACGTCACGAGAAATCATTACGCAACATTTCGAATTCGTTTGTTTTGCTATTCTGATCACGTAAATTATTATCTACAATCTCTCTTTCCATTTATTATGACAAACATTGATAAAATATAGAATTCGTTTAATGCCAATCGTTTAGAGTTATTAGAGCTTCGACGTTTTCGAATCTAGACTGAAATAAATTACTAGAATTCATAAAAACGGATCTTCCGTTTTTGTTTTTTTATTGTTAATTACGGTTCGTCATTTTTATGTACCTAAACAATGTAGGTACGAAGACCAAAAATTTAAAAATATGCTAATCTTTATAAAACAGTACATCATGACACATTGAGAAATAAGACATTTTCTCTTTATAAAAAATCGAAATTTCCAATGGCGTTTCAATATGACCTAACAAATAAATTCGTGACGAAGCAATCAGACTAAAACGATTTGTGCTATAGACGTCCACTTTCATGGAAATGTTTGTAATCGAACGAAACTCGCCGGCTACGATATTACGCTCGTAATTATATTAACATCAGTACGCAGCCGTCATAACGAGGACTTTCATTACTTTGAGGTAAATGCAGGTTTTACTGCGCTTAAGGTCAAAGGGAAAACGGCAGAGTTAAATGTCATTGCAATATCTCCGCTCTGGTAAGGTATAGAATTCTCATCGACGACATTATTAGAAAGCTGTTGAGAAAATGTAGTTTACCATTAAAAATACATATACGAAACAACTTTTAAATTGCACAGTTAAAGGTCAGACGAAAATCTTTTTCTTTTTCACACTTAGCAATTATTGTTACACGTATTACAAGAAAAATAATAACTAACTAATCGCTCTCAGTCTAATTTAGTTTGTCGAAGTGAACCGGAATTACACGTAAAATCGATTTCAAGCACTCGAGTAAAAACAATCGAATGCAATTAAGTCAAATCAAACATCGTAAAACTAAATGATCAATTAACATTAACACTCCTTTGAAACGATCTACAGACAATAGGTAAACGTGAGTCGGTAAACTGTAATTATAATTTTAAACACCGAGATGGCACATAAAGTAAATTAAGTGTAGTACAATGTTAACGCACATCCATCTTTTGAGCGCATCTTTCTAGTACGCGGACATAAAGCAATATGACCGCCTCACCCCGATAGTTCTAAGACCAGTAAAACAATTAATATTATCACAGTACAAAGCTTCTCACACTTTCTAGTTCCATTGTAATACATAAAGACAATCGCATCTTTTATTAACTGTCGTAGACTGATGAAATCACGACTCTATTTCTTATAGAAGTGTGCAATCTAGATATTGCACTTTCTTTTGTGATCAAGATACGCCAATCAACGCCTACTGCAAGTTGTAACTGTTTTAAGCGTAGGTTTTAGTTTCTGTTTTAAACGAAACTTGTTTTCTATATAGAGATGTCTGATTATCGAGACGGTTGTTTCTTTTGTGATACATTAACGAAACAAATATATACAGTAAGCATATATGTACTGTTAAGCAAACACATAAGAAGATACATTCAAGACAGCCGAGTAACACAAGACATTTTTACATCTTTCTTAATCAATATAATCTTTATAGTTTTAAAACGACATACTTGCTTTTAAAAACCCGTCTTTTAGTTTTAAATCCGGATACACAAATGAAAGTGACACTTCTGGCTTGCGCATCAGGTTTTTAATATGTCACTGTTTCCATTAACAGCCACCCCTGTGTACCGTAAAACGAAAACATTTCTATAAAACTGTTAATTAAATTGAAATAATCATAAAACACTTTTTTGTCTCTACATCAAAATGTTTATTAATAGTGTTTATCGCAGAACATAAAATTGAAATATTTTTTTTAATTGCGAGCTTAATTCTTGATTCAATTTTATTAGATTACGTCGGCGTCGTTTTGTATAAAATGTTGCTAGATATATTTCAGTAGTCTAGATCTCTCAGGCCGTGGTTACAAACATTTCGGTAAATTTAATATTCAAACATGTGAAGCTTCGCATTTGTATATTAAATTAGAACGTATATGCAGTAATATGAATAATAGCAAATTTTAGAGATACTTTGTGAAGTGCCTACCGAAATGTGCAATCGTTTACAAAATACTTTTAAACACCTTCATTTGCTTTTTAAGTATTCAATATGTAGAGGTCCAAAGAATCCAATCCAAAGAAATATGTAGAGGTCATTTTTTACAACATTTAATTAAAATAATTAGTTACGATTGCTTTGACCTAATCCCGACACTTTAAATATGAATAAACTTCATTAATTACTTAAGTCTTGAGAAGGAAATATTCTCTGAGTTTGAAAGTCTAGACTTTTGCTAAGTGCTCATTAAATGCTTGTATTAAATACAGGTACATTCCTTTTCTATCTGGCTTAGTGTTTGCGCCAGACCAGAGCATAAAATCGTATGTACATCATACTATATTTATTTTTAAGTATAGCATGTGTAAGATCACTCTGCTGCGCAAAGGCCCCTTACTTGTTCTTCCAGCCTTAAGATCCTTTACGCTTACTGGCAACAAATTGAATGAAATAAAATAAAGTACAAAGCTTGCGCGATATGAGTAGAATTTTGCACTAAACATAGTCAGTACTTCTCGTAGTTCGTATATTAGCGATCTCAAACGTTTGTACATACAATTATCACTAGTACGGGCAAGTTGATTGCACTTGGGTTTACGTTTATTATATTTTCGGCTCGCGAGTTAATTAATTATGTTAACATACTTCCTATTAGCAAACATGAGGAAACATTAGATGTTAGCAACAAAATTACCACATTCTATGAAACATTGGTACTATAGGTACGGCGGCGGATCTCCAAAACTAATAATAATTTGCTATGGTTTACACAGTGTAATAAATAGTGTTTCATGGGTAAAGTTTTGTGTGTCAAAGATAAATAAAGCTGTTATAACAATGAATAAATCACGTTGAGAAAGTGTGGTTAAGCATTTAATTAAACTTTATAAATATGCTTAAGAATACTATGCGTGATTGTGTATATGAAAAGTATTTGAATAATTCACACGTTTAGTTCGCAAGACGTTAGAAATTAGTAACAATTATATTCAAATGTATATGGTCAACTGAAATTATAACTTCAGGCCAGATTTCTATGAGACTTATTTCAGATCTTAACCTATTATTTATTATTTAGTATAAATAAATAAAACGAATTATACAATACAATTTGCGTAATTAACTATACCGGCCGCGATTTAAGTCATAAAAAAGCACATCAAACAGAACACCTAGGTACCACCTAGTCACAACACAGATCGCTATATCACACTATAATTTAAAAACACATCGTCAATCGCTTGAGCTTCCGCAGAGTCCTAACTCTGTTGCAGACTTAATAAATGTACAAACTTGCTTTAATACCGGCACGTGACCTATTTAAACGTTATTTAAGCTGCTGTAAAGAGGATTTATCCCGTACTACTTTAAGTAACACGTGTACAAACTCGCAAAGAGAGTAAAAACCAAAATCGTGTATAAGTAATGAGAGGTTAGTAGACCGACACCTCGGGCCATCGTAACGTATTTCAGAAAGTGTAAAAAAAGTATAAAAACATAGACATTTTAGCCGCACTACAGTTAACTAGCCCACTAGTTTAAGTTTAAGTATTAGGTATACTACTTTTGCGACCTATATGGTGCGGAAGACAGATTTATCATATGACTGCGTATTTCACCAAGTTCCTACTTTGATGCCGGGGTATATTCTAAAGGAGTATATTCTATATTGTATATTCAAACGGGAATAACTAAAATATTTCCCACCAGTCTAAATGTCTTCAAAAATCAACAAATATGGAGTTATGTACTTAGTAAGAATTTATACGGGCACACCAAGTGTTTTTGTGGAACCCAAACAGAATAAACATTCAATTTTCACTTGAGATTATTCTGCCACATAAATTTAATTTAACCTGCCACTACAAAGTTAAAAGAATTGTCTACAAGGTTAGAGAAATTTGAACTTATTTTTTTTTACAAAATAAATACATCGTCTTATTTAAAAACAGAACATTTACAAAAGGTGAGCCGTTTAAGTTATTCACCTTAGACATTTGAAGGTGACTATGACGTAAACGAGTTAAAAGAAATGTGTTTTGTTATAATGTAAATAGATATCAATTGTGAGGGCGTCACAGTTAAATTAATAACAATAGATAAATTAATATAATTTTCTGTAATTAATTAACAATGCCAGAGCAGACAGAATCTCTTTTCTTAACCTTTAAGTTTTCAACGGCATCACTTCGGACGACGAGTTTAATAATAACATAGATTTATTACAAGGTATTTTTCATCAAATGGCGTTAATAGAAAGATTTTTTTTTATAGAAAAAGCATGTAGCAGAATTTTTTAAGCCTAAACTCTCCATTTGTCAGCTAAGGCATACTAAGATTAGCCTTTTTATCCGAAAATCTTTACAGAATAACATGCAACGACGCAGTAATTTAAATAATGAACAAAATAAAGGAACTGAATATTATTGATATATAAATAGAAATAAAAATAAAAAAGTTATTTACAAATCGTAAATCATTTGAATGATCTATAATTTCGTGAATATCGTGCAACAATATTTAAGATTTATGTGTATTCTATACATGTAGAATTCGTAACACGATCCTGCCTAAAAAATAAATCGAACAAGATAAACTATGGCATCATGTATCATACTCATGACACAACAAAAAATATTACTAATATCGAATATTGAATTTAGACTGAAGATATAAAAACGATACTTTTATAAATCAAGTCAACATTTAAGGCTATACAAATATTTATCGAGCCATTTATGAAAAGTCGTTTTTGTTAATAACTCTTTCTCGGCGGATACCGAAAGAGAGTATTCTAAGACTCTTGCTTATTATAGGAAATGTATGACTGGGCAGTTTCTCGTCAATAACCACTTTCTTAATCGCTGGTAATAAAATTACGATTATATTACTCTAACGCCACTTATCAAGCGTTGTATCAGCTTCCGTTTGATCGATTTCTCTGTTGCAAAGCGAAACTGCACGACTTTCATTATAGCTATCGTTTAGTTACTTAAAACATTATCAAAAAGCCCACGGACAAACATAACTGTATGAACACATTTCGTGTTTACATAAGATGTTGCGCAATCTCTCTCAATCTTAATTAAATTCAACTTTCTCTCAGTCAAAATCTTTGGAGAGAGACTTTACGCGATACAATCGTTGCCGTAACTTATCCCACTATAACAATAAGCATACCTTCTTCGAAACTCGACTATAAAAACGAAAACTGAACTGTATTTCAATAAAATTCAATAATTCCTTCCGTGTGACAACGTTGTCAAAAGTTCCATTGTTAAAAGTAACAAAAGAGCAAGTAAATAAAAAGACTCGGTGTCACGGTAACCTTTCCACTTAAATTAACGTAGCCGAGTAAAATTTATGATGTTTTAATGTCTCTAGAGGTTGAAATCTAGTTTTAATTTTGTAGGTAATTAGAACAGTACCGGCTCGGCAAACAGTCTTACAGCGCTACTGGTTACGACATCTAACTTCAACCGCGAGAACTAAAATAATTTGCATAAATGAAAAGAGATGGCGCTGATTGTTCTGAAAGCGAAGGGAATGACGCGGTTTATTTAACAAATATATTTAACTACTTCAACTGTGTTGATTTAAGTACATATCACATGATAATTTACCGTTTCAAATGAACTATTAATAAATATAAATCCTGAATATTTCTAGGAATGTTTTTAATGCTTGACGATCTTCCAAGTGATCGACAACTGGGTTAAATTATCAAATAAAGTGGACTTACCTTGCAAATTGTCTAGCATATACGTCAACAGCTTCGCGGTGCCGTTGTTGTCGTTGTATATGGAGAGCATCTCCTTGCTGAGCGGGTTCCCCTGGAGGCCCAGCAGCTGCAGGTGGAACAGCTTCCCGAGCTCGTACGGTAAGACGCGGAGGTAGTTGTTGTGGAGGTGCAGCTCTCTGTGGAGATGGGTGGTTGTTATTTAATGTCGTAAAAAGTTATTGGGTTTGAAGAGTCGGAGCTCTATTATTTTATTATGTATCCGTTTAAATAATGCCATAATTAATATCCACTTAAGTAAGCAATTTATAATATGATTTCATATAGAATCGGTTTGGTACTTGCAATGTTGTGATGTTATATTTAAAAAAAGTAATTTGTTTCAACGTAATTTCATAGGTCGAAACTAACCATTTCTATCATTGCCCGCGAACTTTTGTAAAAGATTTCTACTTCATGTATTTATATCTACTAAAACCTTTGCACGACTTGAAACTATTCAATCGAAAGCAATTAAACGATTCTATCCCGTCCTCCAGAGACTTTGAACAATAAAAGACAATGCCAAAAAATGAAAGGGCTCGGTCTATTGAAAGCAAGAAAGAAACCTTCAGAAACTGCGCAGTAACTTACTTTCATGTTATTCACGTCTATTATAAAAACATTAGAAATGCTCCAATTCTCTTTCGACGACACGATTTATCTTAACGCTAACTACTCGACTTTCTCTAAGGATCACGCTTAATATGCAGTGGGTACATATTTGGGTAGAGTAAGGTTTCACTTTAAATTTATAGATTGAATATGGTTAATCTTGCATTAAATCGAATTGAATATATTTTTAGGGGGGGTTTGTATGGATATCAAATGAAGAAAAATATAAAGTATAAGGTGTTAAATTGCTGTCAAAATTACAATAATAAAACATTAATCCTAATTCTAATATTCTAGTGTTTTTGAATGTATTTTTTTTCTAGGCGAAGTTTAGTAACTTGTTTCAGTAAACTTTTATGGAGTATTTTCATTGATGGACAAACTTGAATATGTGCAAACCAATATTTTGAAGTTAAACTAATAAAAATCCCAGACTTACACTATTTAGCTTATGTAATAATTTGTTCCCGCAGTTTCTAAATTTTCCGTCTTAAAATGTAATTATAATTTTATAATACGCGGATATAAATAAACAACAAATAAAAATATGACTTACGCTTGTCATTTATTTTGGTGGCTTATTCAGTTAATGCATTTGTTATCTTTCACTTGTAAAAATGTTTATCATTGCGAAATTGAGTGAATCATTGTTTGTGTGTCGATTTGATTATATACCCAAAATAAATTGTATAGATTGTTATTCTTTATACATATATTAATGTTATTATTATTTCCAAATATTTCGTTGCGATCGAATACTACGGGAAATAATCGGATAACACGCTATCACCACAGAAAACCACAAAAATTGAAATTCGTGGAATTTTAGTAGAAGCACGTTCGAGTTTTAATGACCAAAATATAAACAACAGGTTAAAAGTATCCTTAATTACGGGACAATTTCCGGAATGATAAAGAATAACGTAAATTTGTTGATTTAGTTGATAAATGAATCATTTGACTTAGCATGATCACAATAACACTAAAATCAAAGTCGCATCAAAAAATATATAGCTAGAGTACAAAAGAGAACGGTATTCCTGTTCAATAGAGTTCATTTTGCGCCAAAACTTTTGTTTTATCAACATAATATCATTACTATAATGAAAAGATTTTTACATCAATTAGTCTTCCTGAACACTAGAAGGTCAACCTCTTAGCCTAAATGTTGGTAATAACTGCTGCATCGAGCTATTTTATATAATTACATAACGTATTATTAATTAATAAGCCGCAACAAAACCGTTATTCTTTAATGCAGTGGTCATTAAGTGTGTATTTAAAATTATTTTTAACAATACGAACTGATAACACCGATAGCCCGATAGCAACATGAACAGAAGTTTTCGGTTCAACGACCTTCAAGAGTTAATTAAACAAAAAATGTGTTTTCAGGAATCTACGTCGATGAGAAATATGTGCCTCTTATCACACTATCAACATCGCATAAAACAATGAAGAAAATATAAAGGCGTGTCCACATAATAATTTATCGTTGTCATACGGTGTAAGAAACTCGACTTTATTTCTTAAATAAAGGCAATAATTAATTTCGTAATACATTTGGAAGTGGCTACGACTACTCTATGAGGTCTTGGCAAATATTTGTCCATCTCCTTCCTTTGAAACAACTCCATACCAAATTTTATCCTTGCTTGGTTGCGTAGAAGCAGGCCTTACATACCCAGTAACAATTCAATTTATTATAATAAAAATTGTATGAAACTGTATGCCTCATTATTAAAATGCATTTACTGTAACCGGTTTAACGAAAGCCTTATTTGTACCAGTCACATAAGTAATTTATTATTATTCATACCTTCTTGGTTCAATGTAGGACAATCAAAAACACCTTAATTAAAGCTATTCTTGGCCCCTATGTACTATTAAACAAGCCATGGCGATGATTTATGTTTCAGATTCTGATATATTTATGGAAAGTAAAACGGGTTTTACTTACGATATTTAATATTGACCTGCATTTGTGTGAATTGTTTTTTAATTAGTAAGCTGTAGAGTAAACTCGTATATCGATCGCAATTTTTTTAATCGTGTCCTCAACACAGGACTAATTTCATTTTAGGTGTGTGAAAATTCAAACCTCAGACTATACTCGAAACTGCAACTGATAGCTATATGTGACTCTGTTGCTGAGTTGGTAAAGCGACTGGTACGTCTAGCCAGGAGTCGCGGGTTCGAGTCTTGTAAAACGTATAATTTTTTCACTGTATTACTTAAAAATATTATCCGATAAGCAGCACTTTTTACGTAGTTAAAAATTAAAAAAAGTTGATTGAACTATTCACGTACTGTTCTTTGATCATTATAAGGTTCTAAAAAAAAACCAGCTAAATATTGTCAAAAGATAGGTATTAAAAAAGAAGAACTCGTTGTATGCAAAACAGTAACATAATTTACAAGTCTTTACTTCATTTACTGTTTACAAATATACGTCAACGGCAAAATAAACACGCGAGAGGTCAAAGACATCGAATCTACATACACGCTCGCTATACACATAACTAAATGCTAATAAACTTGTTTTTATATACCATAAATATTATCGTAAGATAAACTGAATGTATAATATTGTTTTGAAAGTGTTATTTTGTGATTACATGTCGTATCAGACTACACATTGGTAATGATAACGGATAGAAAGTTTTCTTCGTTCGTTGAAAAATTATCAAAATATTTTTCTTGGAAGTCACTTGAAGTCATCTTGATATTATTTTAAAAGAAATAATAAACGTTGTTTTTGTATTTTTCATTGGCGGGAGAATTTGAATAACAAATGCTGCCTCTGCGTTTGTTTTTCAAAGCGTATTAGCTCAGATCGGCATGAGGGAGTAAGACGATGAGATCAGATTTTGCAAATAGAGCTGACAAAATATCTCTCTAATTTATCACTCCGTTTACAACTTTAAGAGACGAATAGAAAAAGGATGTAAGAATAGCACATGGTTATACACGAAGCAGCTAAATAGAACAGCATAAAAACTAGGTAAGTTAAAAGGTCTAAAAATATGGTAAACAGGAATTATGAAACAAAACGAATATAGATAAAAAATAGAAGACAAATAAAAAAATCAGCATAAAACTACAAACAAAAATATACTACTACATATATTCAAAGTTTTGAGTGAAAGATTCCACTAAATAAGAAGATATGCAATGTATGTGTGTATATTACTCAATCGAAGTCTTGTAAGCAAGATGTGGCCATGACACGAGAAGCAATTTACATACGAAATAGGATTACTTTATTCTTACGGGCGTACAAAGTGGTTTATCAATGTTTTTGGTTGTTCTATTAAGTAATCGAAATAGGTTTGTATGAATGTTACAAGAATTCCAAGAATATTAAACGTTTTTAGAAAATATTTAAGCTGTTTTTATACCCTTCTGTTTACTAGCTGAAAATGTTAAAAGAAACCTGCCTACTCTCTTAAAATTCAAATTTAAAATAAATTAGTCTACTAGCATAACACTGTTTGAACGTGTTAGTCAAGATTGGCATTACCCTGCTGATGCCTTTACCGCTTCAGAAGCGGGTCTAGCTGTGGTAATAAAACGAGACAACGAGCTCCACAGCATGCTGCCTAACATTAACCAAAATACCGAGGGTAAAGCTATGCTTACTTTTCACTTGAATACAACATTTTACATGGTCTGCCTATCTGATCTATACGGCTATTAATAAACCATTTATCTGGAAAAACATAATCACCTACAAGAAGGGTGAATTGATGAATAAATAATAGATCATAACCGACCTCTTTTGCTTAATAAATGAAACAAATTATTATAAAACACATGAAAACGTTTTACATAATAAAATATGTGTAAATTAAATAACATTCTTTAACCAAGTTTAGAAATTCTATCAATTATGCTGCTAACATGCCCGTATAAGAACAGTATAAAACAAACTCCTTTTTGGGCATGAAGCGTTCAAAAATAATACATTGGAGGCACGACTAAGTTGCTATTAAACCATCATGTTGCAGTAAATTAGCATAAGGTCGACAGTTTGCAAGTTAATGAGTAAGCACGCTCGGCTGTTAGATATCAAACGAGGTCGGCATTGGATATTGCTCACTGATCGGCATTAATTCTAACTGCAGACAATCTCCTTTTTTGAGAATTACTAAATTGGATTGTACTTATAATATGTATTGCGTAGAGATATACACACTTTATGACCATTCCCTTATATGCTGACTGCGCTATGTACCGGTATAAATAAGATAGACAAACGGGACATTAAACAGAAATCAAACCAACTTAGTAACGTAATATTTTTGTTGATGTGTAGGCCGTTCATGATTACAAGCGACACCTAGTTGATACCTGACACAAAACTAACATATTACGAATCATATAAGTCGTCACGATCACAATAATTTATATTAATAAACGTGACGAATCCCAATAAAATATCTGACAGACTATCATCACATCACATTTTAATTTGGAAAGGGTGGATCATTACAAGTTTTACATTCCACAATAATACGACACAAAAATTCGATTCAGTTGAAAGGTACCGTTGCAGTATATTTAGGTACAGTTTCGGTGAATCAGACACCGTTGGCGAACAGCGCACGTCTCACCACCCAAATACGTGACCAAACGTTAAACACATACTTTATCCCAAGGCAACAAACGAACGCTGAATTAGTTAAAGAAATAATCTTCAATCGAATTACAGCTGTAACTAATAAACTAAAATTATTAGAAAAAGGAAAATGCTTGCATTACTAATATTTCTTATCAAGTCATGCGTTTAACATTATTATATAAATGGTTTTTTATTACGGTTTTTATTATCAGCGGCCTATATAACGTAAGATTGCTTTACTTTAAACATGTTTTTATCAGAATTTGTCAGTCGATGAGAAACAGACAGAGCCTAGACAGTGAAGATATATTATGCAGAGCGCATGCGCAAGTAAACGGGAGCACGAATCCCTGATAAGAGAGAATGAAATTGTACACCATTAATCGGTAAAGAACATACCATTAGAATTTGGCCACGAATTCTTACTTGGTAAGTATAATTTAATTTCGAAATCAATTGGTAAAAAGAGATAAGATATTTGATACTCAATCGTTTTATAATTTTATTCTTTATTTGTTTAACTGATTACACTCTCGAACCTCTCCTTAGCTACATATTAAAACTGTATACTCATTATAATGTTAAAACAATTACTCTAGAACACGAATCAACACAAACAAAAACTCATCCTTGAATATATTTTCCTCAATTGCAAATTCACTTACGAAATAAGACCTTGATCTTAAAGTAAGACAACCGAATGTTTCTCAAGCCAAACGTATACAAAATTAACTTGACACACATTTGACATCGATAAACTGTTTACACGAGTTTAACAATTAAACTTTCACTGTCACTATATTATTATTTTTACGTCGTGACTTCTGTTACGTGGGTATCGACTATCGCTAATAATGAGGTGAAAGACTAGTCTATAAGAACTGTTTTAAAACTGTAAGGTACAAAAACTATAGCCTATAATATAGGGAAAATAAAAGCTATAAATGCGCCTGCAAAATGTCGAGAAATTTCTGATCAAAACTGATTAGAAGAATAGTCAAAAATTAAATCAAGCCAAGTTCTATGCCAGAAATATGCAACTTACTTGCCTATTCATTCTATAAGCTCAGATTCAAAAAAATCGGATGTCAATCTAAATAACGCTTAAAGCAAAATTTTGAATTATTTGCATCTGAAGAAATATCAATTAATTTATATCTGAGAGATATGAGATACATGAAGCCATACAGTACCATTAGGAACGCATTAAAGGTAACCATTCTGATATACTAATACATTTGTGTATTTAGAATACAACAAACGATCCTAATAAACCGTTTATACAAAGCCCTCGTTCAAACACACATAAATATTAGTCTATTCCTATTTAGATAAAGGTTTTATCCGAACAGACAAACAATAGCTACAATGTAGACACGAGTTAGTTTATAGATAAAAATAGGGAGTGACATCTTGATATTACTACGGTAAATATAATTATCTGATAATCTGTTAGATAGTTCTTTGATTGAGTAGTAGGCGTAGGACTTAAAATACAGCTACATAAATCAGTATTATTATTTTTTGTTCGAAACGAATTTCGTTATCTATTTCGTCCTTGCTTACTTCTTTTGATTATTTTCATCGTGGGACGGTCATTCGTTCCATAGACTGAGTTGGAAGTTTTCGTTTGGATCGTCGTAGCAGGTCCTGGCTCACGAA
This sequence comes from Trichoplusia ni, assembly GCF_003590095.1. NCBI lineage: Eukaryota > Metazoa > Arthropoda > Insecta > Lepidoptera > Noctuidae > Trichoplusia > Trichoplusia ni. Next base: position 2,310,805 of record NC_039485.1, read on the forward strand.
CATAAAAGCTGTTTCATTAGTTTGTGACCAACAGACATTCATTGCATTCGATGACAAATTTATAAAGAAAAAATAACTAATAAATACTGTCTGACTTGAGAATCTTCTATTTGAAGTCCGTTAAAAATGTTAATAGTTTTAGAGATGTACCAAAAAACGGTTAAAAATAAAAATCAATAAAGTTTCGTTCCTTATTTTGCTTTCAATTTTAATCTATCACAGTTTTAAAGTGAAGAGAAAGTTGCTTTGTAATTTTCAAGGTAGGTTTATTTAGTTTAAAATAAATTGATAAGAACACTAATCGTATTGGGCATTAGATCGGTTTTCACGATAATGTGGTAAATAGGTTTAGTGACTATTATTATGACTATTATTATTATTAGTAGCTATTAGATACACATTCAGTTTACCCTGCGTATTAAAGCATTTACTACGACTAGTTCTTTTGGGGCAAACCATCCAAGTGCAAGTTACTTTTGTTTCGTATTTTACGATTACGATTCTTAGATCACACAAACACTTGTCCTACGCGGGAATCGATCACGCGACAGAGCTGCGTAATAGTAGACTGCACGGAGTTCACAGTAAACGGATGAAAGAACGACACGCCGTTCTACATCGTCTCTTACTTCAAAGAGTGGTGGGCCCAGAGTCCAGAGATGTTAATAATCATTTAGTTTCATACGCTAGGACTAAAGCTATCACCATACCCTTTTTTTCAGATTCGAGAATTCATTCTAGTATTCCATGGTAAGATATAACAATCATTTAGTATTTACATCGTGAAGGGCGAAAATAATCCGATACAGAGTGTTCTCACACCTTTTTGGGTTTATTTTCGTATTACAAATTTGGGTAAATATTCACCTGAGCTGTATAAGGTCTCCAAGCTCGGCTGGCAGCGATCTCAGCTTGTTGTTTGATATATCGAGGGTGTGCAAGTTGGCCAGCTGGTTGATGTCGGGCGGGATCCGCTGCAGCGAATTGTCGTTCAGGTATAGAGCGGTTAGATGCGTCAGTTGAAACAGTTGGGGCGCTAGGGCGCGCACACCTCCTGTTACCTGGAAATGTTTAACACAACATTAGTACGAAGAATTTTATAGCAAGAATACATTTTTTGGGAGTTCCATTGGCATGGTAATTCTTGACCTTTAGTAAAAGTTGAGTTTTATTAACGCCTATAGCCTATAAGTACCCTGATTCTGCCAAAGAATGCTAGAGGTTGATACTGGCGACATCTGGAGAAAGTTTGACAAAATTCTGTCGAAATGTGGAATTTTCGCTGTAAGGTCAAGAGTACGGGTCACCGAGCTAGATTTCCAGTTTTTAATTCGTAACTTACGCAAATCACTCGAATATACATATAAAGTATGGCAATTATTTATCTCCATTATGCAAAATCAAATTGCTTGACCCAAGTCTACACAAATTTGAGGTCTTTACATAAGTTTTCGAAATAGAATGGGTTAGATGTTATTACCTAATTGTACCAACTTTCCCTTTCTTGTAGAGCTATTGAAAAAGACTTCGAGTTACAGAAAATGAAAGCCTATTGCGTCTACATTATAGTAGTTGAAAGTGTGTACAGAAATTTGAATGTCGTTTCTTGGAAAAAACGTGAATTTTGATACAGAGTACAGAAGAATAGGAAAATAAGAGTGGAAAGTTTAGCTTACGATGGCTGATTACAAAAGCAATATTACAGAATACATCTCAAGTGGAGGAAAATTTACGTATTACCACATCACATCTTGACATTATTTGTTGAAATAAAATGCGCAAACAGTTGCAGACTGTTTGTTTGCCTTGTATGTAAAGCGAGAGGAAACTAAGTTTAGCCAGTATGTAATTTATTGAGGTCGATAAATAAACAAGTTGGATTCACCTAATGTACACACGATCGATTGATGTCAGTTTCATGTTTATTGCTTATTATATGATTGTATTGTTATTGCAAATGGAAGGTGTTTGAATTTCTGTATTCGTGTCTCGTGTGAAAGGCAAGTAACGGGACCTATCTGCTGTACTAATAAACACTGCACAGTGACGGTCTTATATCTCCATTCGTATATACAGACGGAGACATTACAACTTTGGGGCGAATTAAATGAGTTTGGGGATAAGTGAGGAATCGAATTAAGTATAAGATTTAAGCAAATCCTTTTTGGTTTTCAAGTCTTAGGTAGTGGATGTTTAAGGGCATGGCTTAAGATTATTAAAAACCCTATTCGTTAGATAACAGGTGGCAAAAATCATTACCGAATCCTTGATGTTAACACACTACAGGTTTTGTAATATTGTATAATGAGGTGTTATCCCAAAATGGCTGTAACAGTCGTTAAGTATAAAAGGGTAAGTAATTAGTCTAAAGGGTACCGTTTAGGCGCTCTTAATGGCGCGAAAAACCTTGGCCGAGAGAGCTGTTGCATAAGTTACCGGTTAAAGGAAATGTGTTGTTGATGTTAGAGGTAATATGTAAATACAAAAACTACCATTAAACTCAACAGACTTCAAATATGATTTATCTCCACTCCCTGTCCTCTGAATATTGCCCGGTACGTAGACTCTTTATCGAAACCGTAGGTCAGGCAAAGGTTGGGATTGGATGCCTAGGGAACCTCTTCAATGGCGATATTCTTAGAGCATGCTAACTTATCCCCACATCGTGAACTCCATATTACCATTCTACATTCTGTGATTTAGGCCCCGGAATAATAAAACTAATGCATTCTACATTCTAATATAATAACTATTTACTTTCTGGCAGTCTAACTTCATACCTCAGCCTCAGCGAAAACGTTTTGTGGGTGTGTTCCAATGTTGCGCAGGCGCACTTTTTTGTTTATAGTGGTTTCGTCACTCGTTTCTAGTACGTAACGCTTTGGTATTACGTCGACTTTGTGTCGACCGCGTCACACACCCCAAAAACGTAATACTAATTTATTACTTCTTTACGTGAGCGGTCTTTGGGTTTGTACGTACGTAGTAAGCTGACTATAAAAGTTGAAGTACAAAGTGTGTTATTTGCAGAAACAACAATAAGTAATTTGAAAATGTTGTGAAATTTCAACTGATCGTTAGATCTGGAAAGAATTCAGGTCCTAGGTGTTTAAAATATACTGACCAGGGATTTTCATAAAGAAAACGTTTATATACGTACGTTTAATCGATTTGGACCTTCCCATTATATCACCCCAACCTGAACGAAATGCAGCAGAGGAAACTGAGGATTAAGTTAAATCTCGACCTAAAAACTCTAATCAGCTAGGGCTTAATACTGCTCATTACCCTACCAGCGGTGGACACTCACAGGGGAGCTTCAAACAGTTTAACAGCATATCTGCCTTTCCTCATGACTACTCAGTCCAGCGTAGTAGAGACCAGAGCAAGCACTACAACTCAAAGCCCTACAATTACAAAGCATTTAATGGTATAAATTAAAAGTTTGATACCTCAAGCGTGGTCCAGCCTCCACGACGGCCGGAAGCCCGCTCCGCCTCCGACATAATGTGGTAAGTGCGCCCGCTAGCGCCCTCATGCTTGTCTTTGTTGCGAGACATTCTGTCACCTGAAATACATACACAACATTAATATTAACGAACAAATCTTATTTTTACCAGAGAGAGAGAAGTATTGTAGTCATCGAAGCAAGAACTGAAATCAATCCTGCAAGGCGCTGCTTTGCTCGGCAACTGCTAAAGACTTAGTTGAGGTAGGGCAGAATCATAATAATAGTAATTTTTAATAATAATGAGTGAATATAGTTTTTGGAAACTGATATTTTTTTCTGTAGTACAATATATTCCTAAAAAATACAATTTTCGCCCTGTCTAGTGAAGGGTTAATAATATTATGATATGTAAAACATGTTTAACATTATTGTGCAGTAATTCAAATTGGGTTTAACGTCATATAATGAGAAATATTACAATGTTGTCAGCAATAATTCAGGGTTTTGGGGCATGAATATAAGCATTATTTTGCTGCTGTTATGAGTCATAAGTTACAATCAAATTCTGTGTTTAAAATTATAATGTAGTTTAAACAAAGTAGTTTAATCTTTTTAATTAAGGAAATAGTTTAAAGTTTGCTACTTCGTTCCAGCTTTTATAACCCTGCCGTTTTTCCTAGAAATTTCTTGTAATATTGAGGTACTTATCAATGTTTTTCATCTATAGAACATTTATCACAACCCAAAATAACATTGATTGATTGGTTTTATGTAGTAAAGTGAATCGATAACTTTTTGTTTGACATGCAAAATGAATAATACAATATTATCCATTCAAGGTTTATTCAACTCATTAAATACTAAGGTGACATTAACAACCCATTGAAGAAAGTAATATTTCATGAAACATATTTATCCTTATACAAATACTTACTTAATGCATGTTTGATATGAAAATAACTGGAAAACATTAAGACCAAAAATTTTTTTTCTTACATTTTAGACACTTGATAGAATACCTTCGTGTATTTGATTAAGTACCTCAAAATAAAACTTATTATAAAGGTTCTACAATTTCATTCTAAGACCAAAATTTTAGTTAATGCAATCAACATATTAAATATTTAAGAGAGATTTTAGATTCAGAATTTGTCGCCAAAAAAAAAACACAAATATCAAGATTTTATTTGTAATATTTATCCAAATTTAAATATAGCCTATAAAATCAACCTTATTTAAATCTCAATATCCAGTAAAAAGGATTTATAAATTATCAAACATTTACAGCATAGCAACAGCCCCAAAATCTCGAACAATGATTTTCAATGTAACTAGGTCAATTTCTAATCCATTCAAGTTACATCTAGAATTGCAGTTTTGAATAGGTAGCATGTTTTTGTTCTTTTTGTTAACAACGATTAGTGAATTTGATTGCCTATACAACTGATAGTGAGAAAACTAGTTAATTTATACTGCAGAGATGTATTTTGCCGATTATTATACAAACAATATTGTTTTGTTTGATTGTATTATCTCATATTGTGAATATCTTTTGACTTTTTATTAAAATATTTGTGAAAAGACAGTCATATTTGTTTATTTACAAAATACAACTGAATTATCAAGGCAGCGGTGTTATTAGAATTACTTTTTATTATGACCCATCAATAGATAATACTGTGATAAACAAAATATGATTATGTTTTGTTAGTATAATATGTACTTCTTATAAATAATTGATTCATCCCGCCCAGTAGATGCCTGATTATTCAATAATTTATTAATAAATTCAAGATATTAATTAAATAAATATGCAGGTACTACAGAGTTACAGACTCTCTCTATGCATTTAAATACACTGCAACAAACTGTTGTAAATACATTAATTTACACAAGATAACATGAATGCATTCTACACTTCCAAGTAAACACACAATCCCACAGTTTTAACAACATAACTGTACTATACTGGTAGGAATATAACAATTCTGTCACCTCATATAGGTCTAAGATATGTTGAGTTGACATGAAGTTTAGGAGGTCTTAGATGACTAAATTACAGCTAATGTTACAAACTATGGTGACAAAACTAAAACTGCAATGATTTCTGTGGAACATTAACCAATACTTCTGTTATAACAATCCATATTTCATACTTATCTACGTAAACACTGATATCATTGTTTTCATACATATGGAAACGAATCTTTACACTAAAAGGGGTACGAAGTGATAAAAATGTACCTTTATAACACCGCGAGAGGTCATTAGGTGTGATAAAACGACTTTTTTCGATACATTATCTTCTTTCGAAAAATAAGGACAACACAAGTCCATAACCTCCGTAGTACGGCGGATAAACCTATGGAATACACTTATTATACACACACAGCAAGCTTTCAACAACGAAACAAGACCTAATTTCACGAAAAAGTACTCATTTAATTCATTATTTCAACGATAACTGTGTAAATGCGTAGCATCTTTGTGTACAGCTGACATAAAAGAGATGAATCGACTCCAACTACAGTTGAGTCCCCAAGCGCCAATTCACTTTTTACACTTAGAACAATTTCAACCATAAAATAACTATGTAACCGTCTAATACACACCTTCATCTACTCCTTAAAACCTTTTACTTCAATTAGGATTATAGTAATGGGAAATAAATCACTGTAAACAGACAATAGGACACTCTTGACAAACAACCACATCAAACGTCCATTTACCGACTGCAGCGACAATCGACATTAGCGGTGAATTCTAGAACTTTACGTTGTGTTGTGGCGACCATAGACAATTCTTAGTCTTTGGCGCAAAGTTCGAATAAGTAAATACTAATTCAAATAATTTTTGTCTAACCTCTTGTGCTCATTGAACTTTAAAATTTTTAAGCTTCCCTACCTAATAGTAATTCACTGTGATGTACACATCACATGATGATGATTAATAAAGGGTCTGATACTAACCTAAAACATTTTCTTGAGCCGATGATGCTATTTTCTAAAAGTTTAGGAAATGGATCGTTTTGTCAGTTGCATGCATGAGGATTGAGGGCTTTCGTTGTATACAAAGACTTATAATTAATAGTAAGAAGTGATTCAAATAAAAATCGAAATTTTAAAAGTAATTACAGTGAAGTATTTTAAATGATCTTAAACGTATTTTAGGTATATTTTTTATACAAATTCAATTTAATTAAAATATGGTATTCTTAATACAATGCAGTCCATCTTGAAAAAAAAGTACTTTTAAGCTATTTACTAGTTCTACCTGTGAGGCAAACCTATTGATATTGTAATCGGCTTAGCTAGCCCCTTACTAATAAAAATAGCAACTTATCACTTTAGCAACATGGCAATCGTAAATTAAGATTTGAATTGAATACTTGATTGTTTTACATTTGCTTCTAGGTATGAAGGTACCAGGCTAAGATGTTCTGTAAAAAAATGAGCTTTGTGCACTTTAATTTACGACGTAACTAAGTTAGTGTGAACACGAATCCCTTGTGTTCAACAAAGCTGCTTTACTTGACACAATTTCAAGCAATGTTCCACTCTGGGTTAAAGAAGTACTGGGCAACGATTCCGCTATTTATTTACACGGCCGATGAATAGAAATTACATTTTTTTAATATGCAATTTCCATTCATCATTCCAACTATCATTACATGACCTAATACAATAGTGTTGTTACGTTGTTATAACTTAATACCGTAACTGTATAAAAATAAAAGTGATTTAACACATTTATTAATTTTAACTTATTAATTAAATTACAATATGAGGTAAAATAAGTTGTAAGTGGCTCTTGTTAAATCATTTAGAGTACAATTAAGTAAGTCTCTTGTGACAACGTATTAAGTGTCGGCAACGCACGCGTCAGGGGTGCGCGCTCTAAGAGGTTGGTGCGCGCGCGCAACACCATCAGCAGCACCGGCTTCCATCGCCGCTCCGCGTTTTCGTCAGGAGCTGATAGCTGAAGTAGTTCTAAAGTTCTCGGGTTATTTATTTTGCCACGAAGTATCTTAAACCAGTATGTGGCCACAGCCTCCACATCACGTTGTACCATCATCATCATCATCATCATCAGCCTATCGCAGTCCACTGCTGGACATAGGCCTCTCCAAGTGCACGCCACTGAGATCGATTTTCGTTGTACCATGCCCTACATAAATAGGGCTAGGTATAATATAAGATAACCTGGATAAAAGCCGTACACTTTAAATAGAACAATCTTAAAAATGTGTTCTGTTCACGCTCAAATATTAGGTAATTTATTTTTGGTCTTATGCAGTGACAACGGGATTAAACTCCTAATGGCTTTTTAAAAGTGCTTCATATAGTGTTCTCGCAAGTTAGTAAATTGGTTAGCTAAACGTAATACTATCCAAAAACTTCGGTAAGCTTTTCTTCGGTAAACGATATAACTGAACATTTGGTAACATTTAAATACATTTTATTTTTCAAACTCCATTCGTCGATTTTAGTTATATCAAATATACCGACACTTTCCTGTTCTCATAAGCATTTCTTTATTTAAAATTTGAACATTTATAGCATTGACAGTGAGTATCCCGCCCCGTATTGAATTCCCAATATCCCGATAGTGAATCCCGTATTCGCGATGTGACACTATTGTTTCACATGTAATGCAATTTCCATTCATTCATCGGCCATTGTAAAAAGCGGAATTAGATCCCTGATCTAATTGCTCTGTCAAGAATGCTAGGAAATCTTTTGGCTATAACTTTTAAGATGGTTAGGTTCAACTCTATGATCATCAATATTGCGAAACAATATGACGACAGTATTTAGGCTCACAGATTCTTACACCGATTGTGTAATTCAATTTAATTTTATGTAAATGTTAATGAAATAGGTACCTATATACATTTCTAAATATTTGCATCCATTGTTGTAAATTGAATTTAATTGAAATTCGTAATGAACTTTGGCTCGAAAAGTAACAATGATGAAAACAATGAGCATTCAGTCGATTTAATATACCACAAGTCTGAAGGCGGTGAACATAGTTAGTACATAAGTGTGTTATATTATTGTGAAGTGAAAATGGTTGAAGTAAGCAAATTTATGGTAGACCACCATGATGCTGTTCATAACACATGTCGAGAACTTCTCCATCCTGGGAATACCTGCGTAGGAGCATTTGCTACTATGTTCTGGGCGAGTACCAAAGGAGCTTATCAGTTTTATGCACCAATTTATTTGGTGAGTATTTTTTTAGTTTGTTTATTTATTTTATAAAATCTGGTATATTTTACCGTTGTATCCAGACTCATTCTCATCAGTCTGGGGCTTTTGGAATTCTTGTTTTTCCTGTTAGACTGTAATAACCTATTCATCAATAAACTCATAACACAAATGACCCAAGCAACATGCTATAATGTAAAAACTTACTACAAAGTAAATTACCGAATAATGTTTTAAGTTTTATGAAGTTGTCTATGAAATGATATAGTTGTTATAATATCTACCTAAAACGGATACCTTGGAGACATTTCAACAACTACCTATATCATAAAGATGTAAATTTTTACACCTTTTTTTTCCGGTATTTTGCGGTATACATAATTATGTCCATATAAATCTAGTGACTGCAAAATTTCTTGACGATTATTATTCTCGAAAGCCTAGTGGTCAGCAGTGAAATCATCTCTGCCAAGTTGTCAAAATGACAGATGCGAAATGAAATTGACGTGAACGTTCACCACGCGACGTTCCGATGTATTTTATTTGCTTTTGTCTAGTTCTTTTGCATCGTTGAGAAATGGAACATCTAGGTAAACGCAAGACAGAGAAGGACATAAAATGAAACATTCAAAATCTTATGAATTCGTCTTTGTGTGGCTGCGGGAGACCAAGATAATGTACTATGTAGTAGTATTTTAATATTGACTAAAAGATAACGTTATTCTAGTTGATTAATGCTCTTTATGAATATAGATTATGTTAAAATTGTCTTGTTTCGAGATAATAAGTATATCTAAGTGTATCTAATAAACGGGTCATGTTTTAAAAGATCCATCAAATATTAATATTTTTAAGTGGATTGTATTGCGACTGTGATATATCTCATGCGTCTTCCAATTTTATCTCGTAAACAGTTGGTTACAGTGCAATAAATATATAGGACGGAATTATTGTTATATTGTTACTAGTTTAATTAAATAAAAATGGTTGAAGCTAGTAAACTTTGGTTTGAAAGTGCATGCAGAGACAGTAGATGCTCTGAACTGATTCACCCCTGGACTTATCGATGTTCTGATGCTACTCAAACCATGCTGATTAGCTGTATAAAGGGCAGCTATAAGTTCTATGCTATGGTTTACATTGTAAGTATTAAATAGAGTTATATATTTTTTTTAAAACGTTCAAATTAAGTTTTGTTTTAATTTTTGTCGTCATTCATTTCTTGTGTAATTAACACTTGAACTTCGTATTTCTGGTGTTGTTTATTTTTTGTAACATATATATATTAGTTTAGTAAGTATATGTTACATAATTATTGAATTCTTCTATGTAAAATGCTGAATGATTTAAAGTATAAGAACCTTGAATGAACACTTTAAACTTATGCATGCCAAGGACCTTTAATAACTTGTGAATATTAATTGCTTCAGGTCCTATGTTTTAAAATGATTTATTAATTTATGATCACCTTTATATGGGTTAAAGGGCAATATAAATTGCTATACCAAATAGTGCCATACTATTGATACTGTACACCAAGTTTCCTTCCTTAATAATATTAGTAAAATTAAAAAGTATGTTGAAAGAAGGTTTTATTCATTTAGTAAGTCATCCAGATCCAATTCATATTTTAAATTAGATAAATAACAGACTCAGCAGTATAATGATCATGTACACTGTTTTCCAATGGTTGGTATAAAAGTTTTGTTAGGTTTTTATTCCCTTCTCTTTTCACTTTCTCTTAACTACTCTAAACATGGAAAGATAATGAAACCTTTCTAGCAACTCTCTTTTACATAATCAACTTTGATCTAACTTTGAAAATATACTACACTTGTATAGAAAGAGCTGTTTCTAAGGTTATTGGCAATACATTGAACCCTTTCAGTTATAATGGAATAGATTGACGGTTGAATTGGAGAACAACAAAGTGTATAGTCCTGTTAATTTTTACCTACAATAGAAGATGTTAACAATACACCGAAGTCACAGTAATTCTGTCCAGACAGAGTCCTTGTCTTGCCTTGTATAATAGTAATGTGCATTTGTTTCAGATCCAAATATTAATGAGAGGGAAAAAGTTGGGCAAAAAGGAAATGTTAGAACAATTCAAACTATATTTGAAATCTGGAATATTTGGTTTGACTGTTGGAAGTTCATTTGTCACATTGAACTGTATATTCAGGTAAGAACCTGTTTTTTTCACTAATTTTTTATAAGAAACTTTACTTTAGATTTAATCTTTATCCAATAAATATATTCTGTACTCGAAAAAAGATTATAAAATACAAAAAAGACCTTGTAAAATAGTTTGTAACATTCTTAAACTTTGTATGGGTAAAATAATCCCATTTCTGCACTGTCATAGTGGCAAGATTGTAAAGAAATACGATCTGCCAAGAGTTAAATTGTATATTTATAATTGTATACAATTGCATGTAATCAAGGGCGTCGCCAGCCGATGGCGCAGGGGGGGGCAAGTTGACTTTACTTACTACAATTCATACTTTTCTCATTCTCTATGAATGAGAAAAGTAGGTATGAATTGTAGGTATTCTGTGACAGTACAGAGTCCAATGTGTAAAGCTACAGGAGCACGAGCTCTTGACTATGCAATAAAAAACTTGTAAATAAGTTATAATAATATTTATTAGAAAAATAGAATAAAAAGGAGTTTGAATTTGAATAAGTGTACAGCGTACAGCGTATTTTGTTTAATTATCAGATTATTTTTTTAGCATTTTAGAATGAGAAACTGTCTAAACCGCATGGAAGAGGGTAGCACTTTTGTATCTGATCCGACGTAGACGACAAGGAAACACCGGCCCCATTGTACATCCACCCCGTGTTCTATTTAACCATTTTTTTATAAGTATCATTCGCTATAAATATTTTACATAATACCTATCAGTGTTTCTTTGTTTATTTTATTTAGCGTAATGTGTAAACGCATTACGCTAAATAAAATATTCAATTTTTCATAATCTATAATTTTTACCAAAACATATTACAATAACGGCTCAAGATTGTTTCGTCGGTCTTGACTCTCATGTTACTGATGTTACACTGTTTATATTGCATTCGTGTGATTCGCTACGCACACATAGACAATGACGCACTCTTTTACCTAAACTTGAGCGCAATCATTTTGTGAAATGGCTCTTACGAGTGGAATTGGTGAATTCATTCGAGTTTCAACGCATGGGAATGATTGTTCAAGGCTTGAACTTCAAGCGAATCTAGTCAAATACTTAGGACTTTGGTTGCGTGATATTTGGCAAGTTTTTTAGAATCTCTAGGGGGGGCAGCTGCCCCTTCCTGCCCCCCCTTGGCGACGCCCTTGCATGTAATTAATCTAATTATAGTGCTGCAACATTAAAGTTGCTAATTAAAGTACTGCATACATTATCAAAACACTTGAATGATTATTTATGGCCTTAATTGTTACACTTGAATGTCCATAATAAAATTATCTAAGTTATATAATGTACATTATTAAACAAATAAATCGGACAAGTGGGAGTCAGATTCGCAACATTAAGAATTCCTTTAAAATTGGGCAAAGCAAATTGGTCAGCCATCAAATTATCACCATAACAATCTTGCTTAACCACCATCTTTCATTTTCGTATGTATTGAGAGAGACATGTGAGAATTTGAACTGTCTAGCTATCACAGTTCATTAGATACAATGTGGCAGCAGACAGCAGTGCTTTAGCTATATTGTTCCATTAACCCTTTTAAAACAGACACTAAACAAAAAGCAATCAAGTATTTATTGTGAAAACATTTGTCAAAAACAATAGAACTCTGGTTAAAGTATGTAGGAATACAATCATTTGTGTTTTGTCCACAGGAGTTTGTTTTTCAGTCAATTCTCATACTACACAACTGTGTTACTACCATGCACGGTGAGCGGTCTAGCTGTATACTTCGAACCACCATACCGAAGAGTTATGGTTGTCAACTTGTTTGTTAATCTGGTGAGTAATTTATGTAAGTGGCTTATGTGAAAACTACAAAAAACTTATGCATAATATACAATTTAGTCTAATTTTTGTATTAAAATGTATTTAAGTATTAAAGATGTTAAAGGCTTATGTCAGAAATAATTATACATTTGCATAAATAGATATACTTCTTTACCTATATATTAATATATGTTTATTGAAATAAAACTCGTTAAGTGCGATTTGGATTCGGACTCCGTCCAAATGGGCTAAAGAAGAACAGATCGGTTGGGTGATAAATAAATACCCACCTTCAAATTTATATATCCATCAAGAGACTTATGATCGTAACAACCATTGCTAAACACGATCTTTTTTTTTAGTTTTTAATGTCATAGCCAGTTGTCATGTCACACTGTATGAGATACAGCTTAGTGACGAACGGACAGAGAAACAGGGTTCCGCTTTTAGCCTTCAAGTACCTAACCCTAAAAGGGTTAGGTACTTGAAAAATACAATAGAAAAAAAATGTTGATTATTATCAATCCTAAAAATTTACATAAATATTTATCAAAATCATTAAATGTTATAATTAGCAACATATATATATTAACATTGATATCGATTGTACGGCAAGTGTAGATAGTACATGGCAAAATACCGCTGTTTGCAAGATTTCTTCGATAATGTACTCATGATATTATTGTTGTCAGCTACTTAATTGTCTTGTCGATAAAGATTAGATATGCAGGTATTATCATAATCTGCTTGTGGTCTAAAACGTACAAAAAATTTGTTTTTTTTTTTAAGATTAAAAAATATGAGATAATCTCTCGCTTCATATTCTCGTTCTATAGTTTTTATGTAATTTACGTTATTGAATTCATATACTGCTGTAGAACCTAGATGAAACGAGAAAAAATCAATTTGATTTTAATTTAGGTGTACTTCTCTATATTTTCTATTATTGACTATTTATTTGCCCTTTATTAACCAGGAAAATAGAGGTTTACCTACCTTATTAAACAGTAATCGATATGGTGATATTTTTATTCAGTTGCCTTCTGCACTTTGCCCTATCTAAAACGGTAAACAGTGCTCAGTCCTTTTTAAAACCTATTTGGTAGCCATAAGGTCCACAGTCGTAAAAAAGATTGTTTTATCTGTGCTCTATGAATAGTATACAAAAAAACCTTAGAGCGTTAGAGCAGTTACTATGGGTACGATTACAATTGCCTCGTCACCGTCGATCTCTTAAATGCTACATGCGTCATTCGAGTAATACCTACTTCTTTGCTTGAAAATAGAAAACAGTAATCTATTTTTTTTTCAGATTTTATTTCTACATTTATGGCATAATTTAGTAGTTGAAAACATCGTTCGTTGTAATTAATGTGTTCTTTTTCGTGGTAACTTGCAATGTCTTTACACTTGCTCTTGAAATAGGGGTGACCAATGTAATATTATTCCTTCATGTAATTGTTTGTTTCGTGGTTATTCGCGATGCCTTCTCCTTTGCTCCTGGATGAAGGGGAAAGAAATGAAAGTTATTTCTTACCTCTTTTGCAATTTCCAATTTGTAATTTCCTTTAAAGCTAATCTGGCATGTAGGGCTAAAATCAGACCGGAAGGGACGTTTATAGCATTATAGTTTGCGCGAAACCTCTGTCCCAAACGACAGTACTTGACGACGCTGTTAGTATTATTTAATTTTGTTTTGTATCGTGCAAAAAATTGAAAGTGATAGGTCATTGATGTAAAATAGGTACTTACTAAGAGTTGTGCATTAACATTTAAAAGTTTTTTGGGGCATAAAGTCCCCTAGCCGCCTTTGAATACGCTATGAGGGACAGAAGTGTTTTAATCGGTGCAAACCAATCAAATCCCCAGGAAGTGGCGTGGCGGTATGGTTCAAATGAGGTCCAGTTTTCCGCTTTGTAAAAAGAACATACTATATTACAGCTAGCAGGAAAATACGAGAAAGTTATAGAGTTATACGAGAGATAACATTTAACTTTTAGGTGTTCGAGTACTGGGTACGGACATTAGAAATGAAAGGTTGGCTACGACGGTCTCCAGGCAAGGAAACCTTAGTCTTCATGCTGGGTAGCGCTGTCTTCTTCTATCTCTTGAGGCTAGACAGAGAGAACGACAAACGTACACCTCTGTTTTGGTATGTATGAAGATTCAGTTCAATTAGTATTTACATACGAAAATAATAATAGGTACCTAGTGTACCTACCTAGTCGTTTTCGTAGACTAACTATACTTCGCGGTCTGTTTCACATTATGATTATTATAAAGATATACACAAAGAATATCTTATTTGATTTGCTAGGTAAAAAAGCTTGCTTCTTACCGGTAAGTTTTGGACATTAGAATTAAACTGTGACGTAAATAGAGGACTAATGTTTTTTTTGTCCATTTCTGTTCGCGTTTTTTTGACTGCATGAATAGCAGTATGTTGCCCGACGTTTGCGGGCTCGAACCCAGCGTAGGACAAGATTACTACTCAAATATTTGTGCTTAGTGTTGATGTTTTGTGACTGTCTTGAATATAAGTGAGATACCCCGCGACAAAAAAAAACTTCTTAGTCGCAAGTCACTGTTAAAAACAGCAAAAAGGAAGTATACAGGAAAATACGTTTCTCTCATTTATTACAGTTACAAATCAAAAGTAACACTGATAAATAATAATAGGTGTTTAAAATATATGCAAAGTAATGTTTATTAGGTTGTTTAATTATGAAAAAACCGTGTCAAATGTAAATGACCAGAAACGATAAGCATCGCTGAGACCAAGATTTATGTCGTATTGTTTGACTCGTAATTAGTAATATCAGTTACTTAATGGTTGCTGAGTTCACGTAGTTATTTAACAATACATATATTATACTAGACATTGAGGGATATTCTAGACATAATCTTGACAGATAAAGTCATGATTGTTTCATTAGGTTTTGTTATTGCTGAAAGCTCGCGTCCGCTAATCGAGTAGCTTCATTCGAGCTGTGTTAGTGTATTTCTACTAATTATTTTAATATAATAAAATACCACCATTTGAATCGCGACCCCGACTCTAGTTAGGTCCGAAACTAGTCGGGAAATCCCGATAAATACGCTTGAGTAAACCGTTGCATCATTTAATAATGAACTTGGCGGGGGTACTACCGTGCCGAGATCATTCTCACGATAGCTACTTTTAAATTAACCGTATTTATAGTTGGGGTCTTTGTTGGTCATAAAGCTCTAGAATACTTGCTCCAGCTTTTAAAATGTCCACCAGAATGCTGAGGTATTTACGTTATTACAGAGTTGAATATTTTGAAGTTTAAGGAAAAAAAGTAAATATAAAATTACAAATAATTAATTTTGAAATTATATTACGAACAGTGTCTGGCTTTTAAACAGTTGAACATATTCAAATTGTTTTATCGCTTAAGATAACGGCACCCTATTTTGTCGTAATATTACAAAATAAGAGCAATGAAAGCAAGAGCGATCTCTTACGACAGCGTTAAAAAACTTGTTCGTATGCTTTAATACACTTATTATTGTGTGTAAGATTTTAACTTGAAAATCAATACTTATATATTACATATTCAATTGTCAAAATCAATAAGTAGATACTGCTTTTAAATATATTTTTATGTTGAAATAAAAAATAAATGCTACATACATTATCACCATTGTTATACGAACTCTCACCACTCAAATGTCAAATCTTGTTGACAAAATGTTAAATTTATGACCTTCATTGCAAATTGAAACTAAAGCAATGTACAAAAGAGTTTTGTGCTATAAGGTTAAATTTCCTCTAACGTTTTCTAAAAATTCAAAATTCATGTATCTATACTACTTGTATGCTAATGTATGCTCTTTTATGAATTTCAGGTTCTTTACTCCACCGCGTGTATCGAAAGAGGTTGGCGAGCCTGTGACTGGTATTGAAGGTAGAAGTCCCGCGTGCCCGCACAAAGGGCCATGCATAAACTATATTTTAAAGGTGCTGTTATGTTTTATCACTAGTATCTGTATTCTGAACACTGTGTTCTTGGTTAAATGAGAATTGTATGCGCTGGTTAAATTTCCTAAAATAATTTTGCTTGAACAATAAACTTCATTTTCATTAATTATTAGGTCTTATGCTGGCTCTCTAACTTTGTGGTGATATGTTTAAATACATTTCTGAACATAGGTTAAGTACATTTAGAAGTCGTGACATTTTACTAAATCGACTATATTAATTTCGATTGCCTGAATAGAACTATATTAATTGCGAATACTTAGGTTTTCAGATTTTGATTATCTTAAAAATGGCTTAAAAGAGCTTGCTTGGAGTTTCTAGTTCAAAGTTCTTAGTTTTTTTCTTCTTAGCTTATTTCAACGAGGATGTTCACAGCTTTTCTTTGCCCATTTAATGGGCATCGAAAATGTGTTTTTTTATTAGTTGATTGTTCTTATTTTAGGGAACAGCACAACTCTTCGGTGTTGGATACGCCATGACGTTACTAAGAACGATTATACCAAAGATATTGACGCCTAGAAAAGCATTAAAAGCTTTGAGACTGTCGCAACTGAAACTAGGACTCTTCTTTGGAGGATATATTGGTTTATATAGGGTAAGTAAAAATTGATCAATATGAACTTAAGGCATATAGGCTTATCATTGCCTCTGAAAGTAAGGTGCATTTGCGGAAATGGGACGGTACCCTAGATGACTTAGCGACGTCGAACATCCGCATCCCCTTATTCTCATGATAATTTAAAATTTACAAATTACAATTTGCGTTATACCAATCGAGATAAAGATTTTATTTTCAATGTCTGTGAATATGTATATTTTCTTTTGTGCTGCAATCATAACGTAAGTTAACTTAACAGTTTATTTGTGCCATCTTCATTGTTCAAATAGAAACAAAATACATGTATTTTTCTTTAGTTCTATCTGACGTACTACGAAGAGTCCTAATATAGTAATAGGAGTAATGGAATGATCAAGCTGCAGCACGCAAGCAGCTATTTTTATAAACCAATTTGGACCACAGGTGTTTCACAAATCGTCGCAATACAATTACTTCAACCGACCTATTCAAGTGTAATTTGGTGGATCTGATTACCGATTTGTTAACCCATTGGCCTTGCAGTTGTACTCATTATCATTCTTTTTTGGGAGAATAAGTAATGTGTGACAAGTTCATTGACGTGTTATACTAAATTTAGACTTTATTGTGCTTGTTCGCATTGTTCCTTGCTTGTAAAGATTATTTATTGCTCTTACATACAACACACATTTGTGTCACGATTTTTTAGAGTGCCTTACTAAAGTTTGCCCTTTTGACGTTGTATTCATATTTGTACTACTAGTGGTGTATTAGTAACATTAATATGTATGTTTTTTTTGGGAAATGTAAATTAAATCATTATGTAAATACATTGTATCGTTTCATGCTCTACTTCCATATTAAATACTAATATGTAGCAAGTTAAAGACAATGTACTGAAAGACGTGTGAAAAACAAATCATTCAATCAATATGTAGATTCCCGACAGCCTTACTGAGATACTTAGATTCTATATGCAGGTTCTACAGCCGTAATAAGTAAATTCCATAACCCAAAAATGCATTTTAAGACTCTACAGGAGATTCAAGAACCCTAATAATACACATTGTAGTCCCTTTGCAGTTTACTAACCTCAAAAGGGAAACTACACTTCAAGGACAGTGTTAAGGTGCACTATCTAAATTCTGTCCTAAAATCAGCCACTTAAGGCTGAAATTAATTGAAAAGTAGCAAGATATTGTTAATAACGTCACCTTACCCCCCGTTCCCAGTTAGTAGTGTGTATCCTGTGCCGCTCGCACGGCAAGGACAGCGCGCTGTTCGCGCTGCCGGCCGGCTTCCTGTCGGGGCTCGCCTTCCGCGCCGCGCCCTCGCTGCCCATCGCACTGGCGCCTGTCACATCAGCTCTGCAGGTAAGTGGGGAATAGGTTGGAGGTGACAAAAAATCCGACGAAAGAATTTGCTCATGTTAAAATAATAATCGTACAATGTTTAAAGAGGTCTTTTCATCTTAATCTGTGGTGTATTCGGAAGAACAGTTCCTCCAAAAAGCCCAAAAACACTTTGGTTTGCTGTTACAAATTTCTTGCCACCAAATATTTTATTTAAAAAAAAATAATCGCTTGGTCGAAAATTACGTATTAAGTTCTGTATACATTTACCAACAAACAACTAGTCAGATCCATTTCTTATAATTCAATTCCGTATACTTCCTACTGCTGCATTATGTTAAAACTTCAAATAACTCAAAACATAAATTTCAGATCTTAGCCTCGTGGGGCTACCAGAAAGGCATGATCCCTGCCAACTGGCCGCTGGTGGAACTCCTGTACTGTCTCTGCCAAGGTCTGCTGTTCCACGCGCGAGTCATGCACGAAGACGTCTGTCCGAGATACATCATCAACTTGATGCACACTGTTACTAGTTCCAAGTAAGTTGAAAATAAAATTTATTGAAGATAGGGTTGATATAGCATTTCTAAGTGTAATTTTTTACAAATTTACAAAATCAAACAGCACCCAGTATCCCTCCCAAAAAAGGGAGAAAAATGTAACCTTCTCTTTCTGCTGAGACTAGTTTTAAAGTTTTATCTTGAAAATACTGTACTTTTTTTCTTGCCTTTAATTTTTCGTTCCGTTTTAAAAGGGAAAAAAAAGGCTAGGCCGATGAAGATAATCACAGCTAAAAAAAATAGTGTGAATTTTGAATTGCTTACATCTCATACCATTTTTTTGTTTCTTTTTTCCAGAGCCGACGAAATTCAATCTGCCTTTATACAGAAGATACTGAGAGATAAGTTAGCTTAAGTTTACGTTTCGTATTTCTATGAATTATATTGTTTGTGAAATAGATACACGGTGCAAGTACCTAACTGATAGTCAATTACGAAATACAACTCTAACACTTCGATTTAAAGCTTTAAATTGAATGATGCCACGTAATAAGATTACTTTTCTAAGGCATCAATAGGTTTTGTACATTATAGTATTCGACTTTTAGAAACTAAGCGAATCAATGGTACAATGGTGCAGTGGTGGGGACTAAACAGTCACGAATAAGTACAAAGTCGTTACATAACAAAACTTATTTATATTTTTTTTAATTTAATGGACATTAAACAAATCTTTTGCTATCATCGCGAGATACTTCCACCGTGTTGTTCCAACATTATGACCTACATATATGTCTACTAGGCAAGTCTGTGATTTATGTTATTCAGATATTTTGTGGTACAGGGTTTATTTTTAATGGGTATCATTATTTAAAGGTTTGGTGTTCACTCTGTAAAGATTCCACTAATATAAATATCTAATAAGTAAGTAAAATATGTCTATGGAGCGCTCCTACTATGTTTAAGAACTTGCCCTGATTGCTATACAGGAGGTCAGGGGTTTATTTCCCACTCAGGACAAATATTAGTGTGATGATCATTTGTTCTAGTGTAGTGTATCTATATTATGTATGTATTTAGAAATATAAAATAGTGTTTATCAGTTGTCTAGTATTCATAATACAAGCTTTGCTTAGTTTGAGACTAGATGGCGTTGTGAAATATAAAAGAAACACACATCGTATTCGTCACGTATTATAAATGTTTTTCAATTAATCTGTTCTTTATTTAAGATTTCAGACGGATAAGTATGTAACTGGCTTCCTTTACTGCAACCGGAAATTATAAAACTGAAGGGTTATGGAGTACATATGCGGACATAGTATTGAGCGCTTTACAGATATTGACACAATTCTAGAATAATACTACCATAGTGTATCAGGCGTTAGTGCCAAATAACTGCTTTCGAGAAAGATAGTGGCTTAAAAATATTTAAATTAGTAATAGACAATGTTTCCACAGTTTCAAGCATATGGGCACAATATGTTATTAGGCCGATATTTCTGAACAAAGTAAACATTATAACATGTTAAATGTTCTCTCTGCTTTTAAGGCAGAACCACGTTGGTTCCTGAAACGAGACACAATGACAATTATCGTTTTTTAAAAGCTCATAGAACAAGCATTATATAAAAGTATATAGTCAAAGAAGACCGCACTTTATTGCACTCATGAAATCTTAAAAAATCCTCTGAAATATTCCAGGTGAAGATCAGAAGCTAAAATAAACCTTAAAGTGTTTGTTTTAAGATAATAATTCGCGTAGCAAACGAATAGTGCTTTTAAATCAGTGCCTCCGTGACAGTAAGAAAATACCACATCGAATAGGAGTGAATATGTATTTATGTATATGTCATTCCTACCTTAACATTTATAAATGTACCTTTTTGTTCCTAAAAAACTAAACTTTCCAATCGTTATTGGGCCGGACCTCTTATTTAAACTATATGCTAAACCTTATATAACTACCACATAAAACTGCAAGATTTTGATTTTGATAAAAATATATAGGGCGCAGTCTAAGTAACTAGGCTACAGTCATTGAGCATTATAACAATTATTCTTTTTTGTCATTTGAAAGTGACAGATCATGCCCAGTGCTCGCAGTACCGAGGCAATGCCCTAAGGTGAAATTTCAAAGTAAAAAAATCATTCAAAAATATAAATATAATTAGGCACAAATAGTTACCTATAGGTATTTATAAACAAGTATGCAATTAGATGAATTATTATTATTTATTACGTTAGCTTAGTTTCACACAAGGACAAAAACATCTTTGAAATAGTTGAATTGGTCACAATTTAGTACGAAATAAACTTAGTATTAAGTAGAAGTTTACTTCAAGCTGGTTGTATATGCAGGAGTTCAAATATGATGTATGAAGGGCCGATTATTCAATCGCCAGATAACTTTTATTTGACGAATAAGTTTCGACGTTTTGACATATTTTCTATACAAAATCTGTCAAAACGTCAAACTTATTCCTCATATAAAAGTTATCTGACGATTGAGAAATCGGGCCTAAAATAAATATGTAAAAGGTTTACTACTAACCTATTGATAAAAGTATATTTATTCTTTATATGCCTTTGCGGAACTCGCCCTTATTGCACATACTGATTTTAGGGCAGTCAGTCGATACGTTCTGCTGGGCACAAGCCTCCTTCCATATAGGGAATGTTTGAACATTGATCACTACGCTCACTGCGGGTAGGCGATTTTTTTATTCCAATGTTTGGTATCCAGGTTTCTCCACGCAGTTTTCCTATACCATTTATCAGTGGCTGTCGTAGAATAATTCACAGCTAAAACAGGCTTATTTAAAGAGGTGATGATAAGCCCCTTAGTGTAATATTCTCGGATATCGCTCTAAGAACAGTAAAAAAATCTTCACTTTTATCGGTTCCATATACGATTAAAGAAATTGAATTGAGTTTTAATCCAAGAAGAGGCTACAAAATGTTTTGTCTATTTTGATTTCCTCTACGACTTATTGTTGGTTTTTATTTGAAGTTTTAAGGCTCATTTCGTGCTAGTGCAACGCATTGTCAGCAATGATTGATCATTTTTGATAAAACCTCACTTGGATCCGCAATGTATTCCAACGCGCACATTTGTAGCCTTTTTTAAATAAACCTTTATTGAATATATCTTCCTGTTTATGTTTTGTTATTATCTAAAATTACTTAAACCATGGAATATATTATTGTTTGCGACAGATTTTACGTTGGTAGTAATGCGATAGGCTAGCTTTTGGTGCGTTTTTTGAGATTTTTAATTTCATTATTTTATTATTGTTAAGCAAGCGACTTTATAGCATGATCCCATCAACAGTTTAGTACATTACAGTATGGTTTGAGACGTCTGTTTTATATGATGTTGGTGAATAGTATTGTTACTAGAACTTGCTTTAAATTCACGCACGGTGCACATAGAAACTACGTAACCACAAATAATTATATTAAAAAAAACAATTAGTACAATTAAACCACTTAAGGCCGATTATTGCATTTTTAGAATAATTTATTGCACATGTTCACAAAATTGTAATATTAATAAATGCTCGATATTATTGTTATATTTTTGTAATAAATGATTTTGTATTATAAACTGTTTTATTTGAAATGAAATGCAATTTATTGATGTTGTATATTTTATTCACTATGGCTTCTGTAAATGCCTACCTACCTAGCCTAGTTAGAAAGAGTACAATGTCATCTAAATTGTAATTTAAAGTAACCAAGCAATTAGCAAAATGGTAAAGTAATGTGTGTCTATCAGTGTATTTACATTTATGTTCTAATTTGGACTTAAGTTTAACAGTCTATGGAAATTGTATAGTGCACAAAAGGCTTAAAACTTCAGAATACGGTCGACATAGTTTCATAATGTAGGTGTAGGGTATAATGTAGGGTGTTTGATGAGAAACGTTCATTTTAACAATATATCCAATAATATACATAGATGGCTTTTCCATAAGAGATAGAGTTATACAGTTCAATACCAAACTTTAATAGGTCTATGGTGTAACTTGATCAGGCTCTGACTTCTTTACGGGTATATAACAAGCGTATACTTGCACCTCAGTAGCAAAAGTCATCTAAGAGTACTAATTGGATATTGTATGGTGTTAATCGATCTCCGTGACTCTCGGCCCCCCAGGACTCGGCGGGCGGGCACAGCTCGGGCCCCCGCCACCTGCTCCATGCAGCTTCATCATAACTGGCTGGCAAACGCTCTGAGCATCTTTCAGATGTTGTTCTAGATCTGAAACTGAGGCACCGCCACTTTGGCCTTCAAGCCATCTTAGTTGGTTGTTGCATTCCCTCAATACCGCAGATTTTTCCCCTTCGGTCAGTCTGCCCCCCGCGTTTTCAACTGCCTGTGGAAGAAATATGATGATAGGATGGTAGATAGATATAGAAGGAGGATGACCATCAGATTTTTCAGACATTCAATATGAGATTTTACGGGCCCCATTCTGGCATTTAAATTCCTCCTTAACGTTAAGTGGTTTTTGTCTCTAGGAAATAAACTCTTACTTAGATCGTCAAATGAAAGGAATCATTCATACCGTTTTACATCCAAATATGTATCCTTCCAGCTGGTTCCTACCCTCCACCTTCTTTTTGGCGGCTTCGTCTTCTGCTTTGAATTTCTCAGCGTCGTGCAACATTTTGTCGATATCATTCTTGGTAAGTCTCCCTTTGTCATTCGATATTGTTATTTGTTCTGTCCTGCCGGTACTTTTATCTTGGGCGCTGACGTTAAGTATGCCATTAGCATCGATGTCAAATGTCACCTGAAAACGAAAATTAGAAAGGTTTTACAATATCATAATTATCATTTATAGAAAAAACAATTCATTAAAATTACTTCGATCTGTGGAACTCCTCTCGGGGCTGGTGGTATGCCCGATAAGTTGAAGGTTCCCAGCAAATTATTGTCCTTTGTCATAACCCTTTCCCCTTCATAGATCTGTAAAAAGGTTCATAAATGTGTTATCGATATAGATTTAATACAGTATGGATAAATACGTAAATGATACATACTTGTATGGTGACAGCAGGTTGGTTATCTGAGTAGGTGGTAAAGATTTGTTTCTGAGCGGTCGGTATGCGTGCGTTCCTCTCGACCAAACGCGTCATCACACCCCCAGCTGTTTCAATGCCAAGCGACAACGGGGTTACGTCGACTAATAGAACTTCTGCGATACGAGAGTCCTTGGAACCAGTCAGAATAGCCGCCTGTACTGCAGCTCCATACGCTACCGCTTCGTCAGGGTTAATAGATAAATTAAGAGATTTTCCACCAAAAAATTCCTGAAAAACAACTGTAAATTATTAGTCATTTTTCTTATTTGATGTTTCTATTTCTGCAATGTTTGGTACCTGTAACAATCTTTGCACTTTCGGTATCCTCGTCGACCCACCCACCATAACCACATCGTGTATTTCTCTTGTATTAAGGTTGGCATCTTTCAATGCTCTTTCAACTGGATTTAAAGTTTGACGGAAAAGATCCGAACATAATTCTTCAAACCGAGCTCTTGTAAGTTTTGAGTAAAAATCTATACCCTCGAAGAGTGCATCGATTTCTATACTAGCTTCTGTACTTGAAGACAGGGTCCTCTTAGCTCTCTCACAGGCTGTCCGAAGTCTTCTCATGGATTTTGGATTGTCTCGAAAGTTCTTCTTATACTTCCTTTCAAATTCCTGACTAAAGTGATCGACCATTCTGCTGTCAAAATCCTCACCACCCAAATGAGTGTCACCTGCTGTAGACTTGACTTCGAATAGCGAGCCTTCAGATATTTGAAGAATGGACACGTCGAAGGTCCCTCCACCCAAATCGAATATGAGCACATTTTTCTCGCCCGTTAGATTTTTATCCAGACCATAAGCAAGTGCAGCGGCTGTTGGTTCATTAATAATACGGAGGACGTTAAGGCCAGCAATGACGCCGGCGTCTTTCGTCGCCTGACGCTGAGAATCGTTAAAGTAAGCTGGAACTGTGATGACGGCGTCCTTCACTGTCCCGCCTAAATATGTCTCGGCAACTTCTTTCATCTTAGTTAGAATCATCGACGAGATCTCTTCTGGTGAGAACCTCTTTTTTTCCTTTTTGTATTCAACTATTATTTTTGGTATCCCGCCGTCTGAGACAACTTGGAAGGGCCAATGTTTGATGTCTTGTTGGAGTTTGGGGTCGTCGAATTTTCTTCCAATGAGTCTTTTTGCATCAAACACCGTATTTTTTGGGTTCATCGCTACCTAGAATTTTTTTTTTTGTTATGAACTGTATCATATTAATCATCTTTCCATCCAAACATCTTCTCTTATTTTTTATTTATGGAGTAATAGTTTATGTACCTGATTTTTGGCGGAATCTCCGATTAGCCTTTCGGTATCTGTGAAGGCCACGTACGAGGGCGTTGTTCTGTTGCCCTGCTCATTTGCTATAATTTCCACTTTACCATTTTGAAACACCCCTACGCAGGAGTAAGTGGTACCGAGATCTATGCCCACTGCTGGTGCCATGGTTAGTTACTATAAAAAATAAACACAATATTAGAGTGTGATTTAATAAATAAATAACTTAGATCTGGTGTAGAATTATTGCACCGTTGCTTGGAAGAACGAAAGAAATATCACACATGAGGTCGTTTCGTTTTTCTTTTCTTTTACATTCTTGCCTACTCTCCAAAACTGTGTAAGGTTTCTCAAAGCTTCATTATCACGTCATGTCACTTACACAGCAGAAGCTATTATGTAGGCTTACTTAAAGTGCCTTCTATACCAGTGCCAGATGTATTATTCCAGCGTGGCATGTAACGCTAAATTGTCAGCAACAGGGACGCGTTTCCGTAACGCGAAACTAGCTTTAGGCACGTTTAAGTTTACGGAGGATTTTGCACAGATTATCTGCCTTATGCAGTGCGGCTTAAGTTTGATTAAGTAATCAAGTATTTGATCCAGACGAAGGAAGATACTTATAGCATAGAATGAGGAGGATGTGAATAAAAAAGAAAAAAAGAAAAAGTAATAATGCGTTTAGAATGACCGCGGGAAGGCGTCAGGAAAATACTGTTACTTAAGTTTCGAAATGTGATCTTTTGTTTGCGAAATTCCAGAATTAAAACTATTCTTTTTAGCGACCCAACAAAAAAAAAATCGAACGCCGAACGAAAACTCTACACGTTGTGGTAAACACTGATCCCTTCAGCTTCTGCTTCGAATTAAGGCTCAACTACCAATTGAAATTCGGAAAAAGTTCATCGGTTATCATCAATTGGTTTATATTATTTCTTGTCCTGTACTTTCTAGTATCTTAAACCAGCATGTGTACGTATTTACAAATATTGTACCTACCGAAAATTGTCCTCAAAATGAAAATTCCACTGTTAATGCGAATCGACCCTTTCAACCCAACTCTACCAGCAAAACTGCCGCGCACTATTCTAAAGAATCACATCATTACCATAGACCGACAAACTAAACTCAGAAAGAAAACTACAAGGAAGACAATGTTTGGTAGGAAATAAAGTGTTTAGGGGAAAAATAACCCTACGGCATTAAGGCTAAAGACGATAAATTACCCTCGCTATTTTATGCGGTCGAATATTAAGAGTCCAATACAAAATAAAATACCCATGTAGCATGCAATAAATTGATTAAACCTTCTGCAGTTTTTCCTAATGTAGTTTGATTGTGGCTAAGGGAAAACGTCTACAATATTTTCGTAAATCGATCGGCAAAACTTATTTATCGCCGCAATAGGGTTTTAAATCATTGGGCACGTAAACCTTATTTTCGTTTTGATCAAATAATTGTTGGGCGAAGGCACTAAAAGCCTTAATTCCCCCGACAATAGCGCAACAAATTGCTACCCGAAAGTCCTAAAATCGTAGCAATAAAAACCACCTAAGTCGTAAATAGGACTGGTAAGCGACAGGCAATCAATTCTAAGGGATGTTATTGTCAACTCACAGAGCTTGTCGATGTACCAAATAGTCAAAGCAATACTTAGGACATCGAAATAACTGATCAAAGTCTGCATTTTCCGGTAAACACTTTCAGAAGCTAAAATAATTTATTCTTTTATCCAATTTGGCTTCAATTTGGAAACGGCAAATAGTTCATTTCGTAGAAAATGTCGAAGTGATTCAAATCACATGAATATTTTCTTTTGCATTAAAAGTTAATTGACGCAGGATCAATCAAGGTAAACCAGCCGTGATATGATATAGAGTAAGGTCACTGTAATATTGAGCCCTAAATTATGTGTAACCATTTTCGTTGCTGATTCAATACAACAGTCAAACGCAAACATATACAAAAGTAACAAAACAACAGATTTAGCGATTGCGACAAATAAATAAGCCACATTTAGTCTTGTTTATTAGCATTATCGATTTCCAATACTCTGATAGAGTTCATGAAATAAGACCACAAGATGGTGAATAGATATTTACGGGGCAATGAATCCATGACTGGAAGTCCGTATTTTAGACAACTTCTGGTGTTTTATTGCGTCGTAAACAGTAAATTAGAATTGATGTATTTATTCTCAAGTCACGTCGGTACTAGGGCAACAGAATAAGGAGGATGTTATTTAGGAGTCATTACAGTTTGAAGATTATTTTTGGATAAAGATACAAGAATAGTTTAGTATACTTTGAGACCAGTATTTACAATCCAGATATATTGAATACCTGCTTTTACGCGTAGAAGTAATTTTATACACAGCTAAATCGAAAGGTTATGTTCGTACTTATTCCCTGCTTTATTCTTAATCTGTTATGTTTAAGGAAACATACGTTCTTCTTTCATTGTTACCTACTACCTACATATTAGACTGAGCTGAAACATCAAAATTGAAAAATTAATCTAAAAGTACGTATAATTTTTCCTTACACTTACTTAGTTTTTAACATGGTTCTGGTCCATAGTGATTGTATTAATTTGTTAATAACGAAATATAAATACAAGATCTTTGTCAAAGGTTGGGAAATTACACGTCTTGTTATTATCTATCACGAACATTTTGATTTACATTTTTTGAACCATTCTCAATAGGTTTGTATCTTGACACAAGAATTTGACGTAACTAACTTAGAGATGCATTTCTTTTTTAGACTTATTTGGTTTTTGACAGTAAGTGAAGTATTGCTTCAAACAAGTTTTTATCATTGTTTGGATCTAATATAAAAATATATACATGATTTATTTACAATGGCCACCTATTTTCGTGGCAAAGCAAATAGCTTCAACCCGCGACGAGTGCAACGGCATGATGATAATAATAAGTCAGTCTCTAACCGACTAAAATCACCCCGGGCCCGTTCATCTGTCTGAGCTGGGTCACAGGCTGGGCCAACCGTGTAAGTCACGTCTGACTGTCTTTTTTAATTCGCATGCCCGGTACTCACGCCCAGCATTCGCGTCTTATCAATAAATCAGCAAAGATTTTTTAAGATCACTGCTGCACATAGGCCACCAGTAATTTACACTTTATACTCACATTGGTTTATAATTTGATAACCTATTAAATGAAACTAGGGAATTTGATCATAAATGTTTATATTTTTAAAGATTCTTTAGATAACATTTTTAATGAATAAATTGTAAATAACTTATAAATTATTTAACTTAGTATACATTATTTCACACACAACATAAATAACCGAATTACATACCCCGGTTCATAAAAACTCGTATTAACTTTCGTATTGTATTTTTTTTAACTATTTTAATCAAATGAAATCTAGTATCAAATTAAATATCTTTTATTCTTTAAAGTCACTCCTCATTTCCCATGTCCCAGTTTCCCTACGATTATTTTCTTCACTGTTTTAAGCAAGTGACAGCTACTTTTAAATAACCTTGTAAATTCGAAAACACATTTTAACCCTTGACCTTCAACTCGGCAGTCGCTGCTACAATTACCGCTTCTTCTTCTTCTTAGCGAAGTCAGGATGATTGAACCCTCGAGCTTGCAACAATTCTTGTACATTATGACACGCGTAGTAAACATTATCCATCGCCGCATCAGTCAGCATGTCCACATTACATTTACCTTTCGACTTCCCTTTCTTCTTAGACTTCTTCTCTTCTTTCTTACTGTCTGCATCATCTTCTTCCTCTTTCTTTTCCTTTTTCTTTGCTTTTGGAGGCATTTTATTAAGTTTCTTGTAGTTTTCAGTTTGTTTCGCACCCTTAGCAACGGCGGAAACTAATATTGATTAAACAAAGGCTGGATTGTTTGACGGAACTACGTAAATTTAATATGGGAAGGTGGGGTAAGACGGGGTAGCGAGGTAAGATGGGGACCCTCCAAAAATATATAATACAGTATTAATTGAAAAGTTATTTTGACGCCATCTAGTCGTATTTATCAGTACTTGTTAGAGTCGCAAAAAGTTTGTTCGAAGGAGCGCACGATTCTTCATGGTAAGTACATTTTTAAAATTTGAAGTGGTTTTATCTAATTATTGAAGCATATAAAGTGCATGACTGTTATAATGTATGATAAACATAATGTGTGACATATTTTTTTTGTTAATTTGTATTTATTTTACTATTGTAAACTCATTAATTCATGCCGGTTTCTTTTGATTTATAACCTCTAAAAATTCAATACAACTTTTAAGTCCAGTTTGGGAAAGATGGGACACTTATGTGGGGCAAGACGGGGTAGGTACCCGATCTTATCCGCTGAGTTGTTATTCAGTTTGTATTGAGATTGCATTCAACATTAACTATTTTTTTATAGTACAGTTCCAAAAACAGTAATGTTGTCATTTCCTGATGCTTAAATGGCTACACCGCCGTAAATCATTTAGCAAACTCTCCACCTCCACCAACTGCTTCAACCTCATGTCTCAAGCAGGCAACAGTAAATGATTATATAGATAATGATGCATTCCATCTGGTTAGCCCGAAAAAGTTAATGCCTTATTCGCGATTCGCCGAAAAAAGACCAAGACAAGTTCGAAGAAGGGGAAAAGCAGCTATTATTACTGGTTTTCTATATAAAAAAGAATGAGAGGAAAACTAAAATAGGTAGAAACTAAAACCACATGTAACAAACAAAAAGTAAATGACAAAAATAACAATAAAGAGAACTTGAAAAACCGAAAAAGCGAAAAGGCACAGAAGAAGAAGATACAGAATGTCTATACTGTCGCGGCTTGTATTCCGATTATCATACTTGTATCACTTATCGTACTTGAGGCAAGTGAGCGCATTGTGTCTGTGCAGGAGTGGAAGACAGCGATGACGAAGCTGAACATATCTGTCCGGTTTGTGAAGATGACGGCGCTTAAATAGTCTATACCCCATCTTACCCCAGGGGTATACCCCATCTTACCCTATAGGTGGGGTAAGATGGGGTGATTCAGTTATTTTTTAAAAGTTTATATTTTTATGAGAAGAACTTATTTTTTTTTGTTTTGACTGATTGTTATTAAAAGAAGAAAGACTGATTATTTAATTAATAAAAGTTCCTACGTTGTGCAATTAAAAAAGATGGGTTTTATTTATGAAATACCTTAAGGTCCCCGTCTTACCCCACCTTCCCCTACTTGTTGAGTTAGGCTCCTGAATATGTTACACGGCTTTGTATTAACAAGCTGTTTCGCTATATGAATATTGTAATTTGGTAAATGTTGCTCCTAATGATCAACACACTGTGTACTTAAAACATTGATTTTACAGTATCTATAAATACTTACTTTTTAACTGCAGCTTACCAATTCTTCACTCGCATTACGCGTCGTCGTAATGTTATATTTATGAGTTTTTACATTCCATTATTATTTCATAATGCCTTAATATTTGATTTAAGTGCATCGTTTAGATGAAATAACGTTACTTTATACCACAGCCTGTGTTAGGTTAAACGTAGCTAAAGTAGGTACTCGAGGCTATGCAAGACTCCGCTGATTTGGAAAAAGACACATTTCAGAAGTCATTTTCCAAATTACCGGAGACTTGCATAGCTTCGAGTAATTTAGGTACCCTTCAAAGTCACAATGTTACCTTGTTCTAGGTACTCTAGGTATAAAGGACGTTGTATCCTCACGACCTACTTAGCTAACGGTTATGGGACGGTCTTGGCCCGCTTCCAGTGCACCTCATACGGTAATATACGACACATACTTGGGATTTTGCACTGTCCTTGCAGAATTTGTTTCGATTAATTATTTAAGTTATAGCTTAAGAGATAGTGGGACAGTAGTTTCTTAACACTATTGTGTGTAGTTCTGTCGTTAATTTGAATTGTCTATGTGTATAGAAATGTCATTTTGTTCTTTTTACTACGTTTTTAATTATATTCCTTCCTTTGATTCAGGCGTACAAAAAATACAATTTCGTTTGTAACAATTGAATTTACTTAATTCATAAGATAAATATTTACATCAAATATTATTAAAAATACATAAATGCAAAAATGTGACAAAATTTTAATGCGTTTTTATAGATATCCTTCTCTACACATCCCAGCGCAGCCTTTAAAAAGGTTTACGTTCAACAGCTCCACATAGTCAGGCGCTTCCAAATACATGCTCTTATGTAGAGTTCTCCAAGCTAAGAGAAACTTCTGCTAATTCTCATTAAATGGAAACATTATTTAATATTGTAAAGTGGTTCCTTCAACACATGTTCAACTTCCACTTTATGTAGTACTGATGCACCCACTGCTGGTGTCGGAGCTTCTGATCGGCCGGCGTATATCAGCTGAAACAATTGATAGAAAGAGTTCGATTAAATTCAACTGCAAAACTATGGTACTCAAGGTAAAGTCTTAATCGTGTTTTTTTGAAGTGTTTCTATGTAGGTGCATTATATTTGCTGAGCTGAAGATTTAATTACGTTTTCACGTCCACTTTCTGTGAGTAACTTAATCTACATACCTTATGATAAATATTAAAGTAATTGGTGTATTATGACTCGATGACAAGTAGCTTTTTTATATTTACTGAATAAAAATAATACAATAGTAAAAATACAAATAAATAATTATAATAAATCATTGATATGACAAGGTGCAAGTAAAGTTACTCACGGAAAGTAAATATACGACTACTGACCGTACTCCGACATTTATATTTCGTAAACTATACGTTTACGGAATCTAAATGTCAGAAAGAGACGACAATATATCTCTCAGGCACTCCTAAAACTCAAGGACGCTATTATTGCCACACAAACTTCAAAATCCAGAGAGTGAATAACTTTTCTACTTACTTTTCTACCAAGGAGGTTCTCAAACCGCGGCTGAACAAAACTCCAAGCTCCCATATTTCGGTGTTCCTCCTGACTCCATATGAATTCTGGAAGTTTCGTTATCCGTTAGCGGTTCGATTAATTATTAGTTAAGTAGATAATGAGGGAATCACGTAATATACTAAATAATGAACTGAATGACAGTGAATAATTGAATGTACTTGTGATTCGAAAATCATGGATGATAAGTTTATTCACTTTATATTTCGTTTTTGGTTCGCATCTGTGAATGACAAGTGCAAGTTAATACTGGCGACTTATGAAATCGCTTAATTCATATAATACATGGGACTTTTCGTGTTCTGTCCTCGCATGGAATCATTTACTTATGCGAGGATAAAAGACTTTCAATCACAATAGCAGTTGAGGGGTCCCAAAGATAACCCCCTAATAAAACATGGGGAAATTTTGTGCTTGCCGTGTCACCCAGCTTTGGAGAAGGGATAGCGCGGTGAGCCCCATGTACAATTTGATCGCCACAGAATCTATTAGAAAGTAATCTATATGGCATCCTATACCACTATTCTTGTAGTGTCTAATAGACATAGACATTATACCTAGTCTTTTTCTTAAATCCATTCTGAGTTACCCAATTTAGTTAAATAGGTGTTCGAATGTTACTTACTCCTTGCATTCCGGAACTTTGCCAGCTCAGTCTGTAGGTCCGGTAGGGGGAAGGGAGCGAGACTCTCGACCCTCACGATGGCAACATCATCGATCTTAGCCTTCACTCTCTCCTTGTGCAGTTCGTAGTAATGTTTCCCACTTACTAGGATCACACGTTTTACTTTCAGCGGATCGGGCAAGGAGTCACCTAGAAAATAAGGTAAAGAAGAAATCTTTAGAAGAAAGCGAGAATACTTATTGCTGTATTTTTTTTGTGAATAATATAAAATCATTTTTTTTAAAGGATATTTTGTGCCACATTTTGGAAAGCATACCTACACACATAAATAAACTACAGTAGTATAAAAATAGGCGGGTAAAAAATCATAGAACGAATCACCGACAAATAAATATTCTCAGCAATGTCTATCCATTATTTGAATTTTCTTAGGTTTATTTATTACCTGACCACGTTATAAATAAACCCATATAAAGTACCTGAATGAGATAAAACAAAATAATCGAGCATCATTTCCCCTATCTTAATATATACTCAGCTTACACATATTTATAAATCAACTTGTTTTTCTGTTCCTCGTAATTTACGAGCCTATTGTGTTAATTTAGCAAAAAACTGGAGCTTTTCTTTCGGGACAAAACTCCGAAAAGATAGATGAAAGAGGATTTCCCTTGAGCCTAAACTAATTTTGAAAGAAAATATTTTTGTCTTACATACAACAACCCTTTTTCAACGACGATAAAATTTTTAACATATATATTTAAAAAAAAAACGACTTATCAGATTTTGTCCTGAGGCAATGTAAATCAATAACTAGAAAACATCATTCTCCAAAGATTCTTGTTTTATCAACTAGTACCAAAAAGTATATGCTAAAGATATCAATATAATCGTTCACTAAACGTACCTATTACATTCTTGAAGTGAGTTCGTGGTGCGAGGTCAGATAGAGGTGACACAGCATCAGCTAATCGCAGCAATACTTTTGGAGCTACCACTATTAATGGCTTCCTGTAATTACGAGCCACCTGCAAGAACAATATACAGTCTGTACCTTCGTGGTGGCCTTGGCAAGCATTGCAACAAAGGCAAAGAACCAATGTACTAAATTCCTCTGATAAACGGTGAGGGAAAACATCGTGAGGAAATCTGGATCCCAAATATTGGATTCTCAAATCACCATGCTCAAAATCTTCTTTATACGCCACGGGAAGAGGCTTGTGCCAAGCAGTCAAATTTATATAGGCTGGTATTGTATTGTGTATTGGGAAGGGTTTTATCTAACTTGTAAAAGAAAGAAAGATAATTTTCAGACAGTGTTGTCAAACAAAAAACATTTGAGAAAATACAAAATGACGATATTGGCAGCTATATCGTAAAGTTTTCTGTTCTGTTTGTTTTCGACAATTCGCTGCGGTTTCCTGTCTTATTTTGATGTTAGTCTGGAGATAAAAACATTAATCTAGCCATTGAATAAAAAATACAATCTAATTACATTTATTAACGATAATTAATTTAATTTCATTCGACCACATAGATACCTCAAGTCGTTTTAAGGGTTCCTTATGTTCGCGACACACAAACTAAACCTCTTAAGTAAATGAAGTAAAGTTTGATTCAATAAGCTGGAGTTCTGGCTTGTTCCACTGTTGTTCTTTGAACATTACTTTCATAAACACTTTAAGTTACTATACGCCTACACAGCACATACACTTACTTCGCGATACCAAACACAAATATGTACTTATTTTAAGATTATCCTGATCAGTAACAAAGTGTTTCAAATTTTGGAGTCTAGAAGTACTTAAAAATTCTGGGAAAGTTAGTAAAAAGATAAAACAAATAAAAGTGTTGAAACAGCAGCCCATTATAATTTAGAGATTGTTAGTTGATTCGTAGAACTTTAGACAATATCAGGCTAAAGAATACTTGTTCTTCAAACGAAGTAAGATTTGGTGCAACAATATTTCTTTTTAACATGATTTTATTGCTATAGCAAAAAAACTTAGCACGTAGTGCGCCATTGTTGTATGGTAAATGGCCATTAAAAAAGTGAAAACCAAATTCAATGTGTGAAGAGGTTATATTTTTACTCGACTAGCCTTCCTCTAGTGCTTTAAACATTTTTTGTTTGGGAAAAGACCTTTGGACAGCAGTGGGACGTTTACCGTCCAGTATTACTTATTTGTGTCTCTTACACCAACTTAAAACCCAAGTCATCCTTATTGATCCATACCTGTCTCCTCAACAAATGGAAGTACTGCGCCGGCGTTGTTGGGTTAGCAACGTGAAGGCAAACGTTATCAGAGTCAGGAGCGGCTTCGCGACTGTCTGTCAGTTGTAGGAACCTCTCGAGTCTACATGAGGAGTGCTCGGAGGCGGCTCCGTCGTATCCGTGGGGAAGCAACATTACTAGGCCGTTGCTGCGAACCCATTTAGCTAGAAGAAGAGGAATGTTAGGTTATTTAATATTTCATCAGTTGGTGATCATGTCACTTTGGAACCGTGCAACTAGAGAGAGAGACTACTCTAACGTTTTAAAAGTGCCTGGAAAATGGACTATTTGAAATAAAAACCTTTGATTTTGATTATTCAAGTGTCATAAGACATCGAAATGGTATTTGTTCTGTGCCCTTTTGTATGTGCTTGTTTGGCAGATGATGTTTTCGTTTTTGAAAAAAAAGAGTCGTCTTATGTAGAAAACAGCTTGCTGTCTTTCTTTCATAGTGACAGTCTAGCTTTAAAAGGTC
Organism: Trichoplusia ni; assembly: GCF_003590095.1. Classification (NCBI taxonomy): domain Eukaryota; kingdom Metazoa; phylum Arthropoda; class Insecta; order Lepidoptera; family Noctuidae; genus Trichoplusia; species Trichoplusia ni. The sequence continues at coordinate 2,346,540 of NC_039485.1, forward strand.
AGATTACCATTAAGGATTGATTTCAATAACTTTAAACTGCATGGATGAAACAGTGCCCTATTGTTCGCGGTTTCAGAATTTGTGTGATCCGCGAGTGCTTGCTTTTGTCTAGGTGTCTCTAAGCATATGACTTGAGTATTTGCGAGACTTCCCTTAGTGGGGAAGACGTCTAAAAAAAGTGTGATTGACAGACACTAGCTGTATAAAACACAAACCCAAACTACTGTACTATTCCAGCTACTCAAGTTACGCATAAACTCTACACTATTTCCATACTCTAGCGTGAAAGCTTTGAAGCGAAAGTTCATGAAGTTCAAATGAGAATGGAAATCCAACACTTCAGCTTTGGGACTTCACATGCATTACCCAGATGGACTCCGAAGCGCTTCGGTAAGTAACGCGGCTTCCTGTTCCCAACAATCTAAGTCTTACTTAAAGTAAGTAAGTACTTAAAGAAGCCGTTATATGTATTTACTAGTTGCTTTAATAAGTACAGTAGATACATAAGTACTGTTTACTTATTGATGTCACAGTTCATTCTTAACACTATAATAATGTTTTTACACATCGATGCAGTAGCGTGAGCCACTTCACTAAAAACCTTGAAAATACGTACATTCTCCCGATGCAATAAAAGCGTCCACTATAATCTGTGCACCGTTGTAGAAGTCACCGAACTGTGCTTCCCAGAGGCACAGATTATCTGGACTGTCGTAGGCCATTCCGTATTCAAAGCCCAATACTGCCTCTTCAGATAAAATCGAATTTGCTACCTGAAAGGAGAAATGCGCTTGTAGGATAACAGCTATTGTCATTCAAAGACATTTGGTATATGCGACTAGTCGTCTCAGATTTGTCTAGTTTAGAATATCTTTGTTAAAGCATAAAATACAGGTAGGAAGGACAGGTAAGGATCGGTTCAGGTTTAGTCAGTGACAGTCTGACACTACCTGCTTTCCGCCCCGAGGAGGTGGGTGTCCAAGAGGATTCCCTCAGCTAATCAAAAAAAAAAGGTTAAGGGTAGGTACAAATATAAAAACCATGTGTTTTCGTTAATTGATTTGTACCGAAAGTATTTACACGAACCGATTAATCGTTAAAAGACTAATCGTAGATATAATATTACAGTTTTCCTTTACAGTGAGCATAAATCCAATAACGTGTGGTGTTCATTGTTCGAACTCAATGTATTGTTGCAACGTACAAAAGGATACCTATTGATTCCAGAAATGATAATATCTCTTAAGCATTATTGGCTGTTACGAAAGACAATAGAGTAGTTTTGGTCTATGAAGGTCCCTGTTCATTATACCAACCTGTAACTGTTATACTGAAATTGTTTAAACAAAGAATATAACAGTGAGTTAAGATACGTTACAAATACCTAGTTTATCAGTAAAAGTTTATTTCCTAAGAAACTTTTGGGTTCCAAAGCTTTGGATAATTTCTAAGTATTTAGGTATACTAGACAAGTACGTTCTATGCCTAATGCCTTTCCTTTTTGAAGAATACTCTTTTCAATTTTCCATCTTTACACCAAAGGGAACAATAAGACTACTTACTTCAAGAAAAGCCTTCTGTTTCTCATGTATGTGGTTCAGTGGTATCCTGATAGCTTCTGTCTCCTGGTCGACCAGCATCACATGGCGATGGGAGAAGGTGCCTCTACCGACATCCTCACCGCTCAGGCGGACGTGACGACCCTCCATTAATAACGAACCTGGGAGTAGAATGATGAGGAAAAGGTTTACTTTTAATGTTCCTAAATATTGCGTCTTTATTGGAGCATAAGTTTGGGAAAGTTTACTCTTTTGTTACTTAATATTATGTTATTTGGTTGAGTATTAAGTTGTATTGGTTTGTTTTCCAGAAGTGTGTAGATTTTGCTACAGAAAACTTGTAAGTAATGTGTCATAATGTCTACTGGCACAAGTTTAGAAACAAGATTATTTATAGTTACTGACGATCCAGTATTTAAAAACAACAGGACTACTTTACAATCCGGATTAATTTTGGAAATGATATTTTACCAAAAAGGAGGGACCAAAATTCCCCAAAAACGTAAGTAAAAGCGTAAAGAATATGAAACACTGTCTAGATAACCAGACAAGCAATATTAGATATCAATCAGAAACATGAAGTGTTACCAAAAGCCAGAGCCTCAGCTGTCGCCCAATCAATATCCCGGCCCTCAGCCAGTCGCGTCAAACGGTTCCGTACATGTGTCTTGGCGAGATGAGGGTGTACATTCTGGAAACATGACGCTGATTAATCACCTCACTGATCTCTACATCGTGGTTTTTAAAATGCTCGTAGCTAGATTACGTGTCTGAGAAGACTATGAAATAATTGAAGATATCATAGTTGTGATAGTCTTGAGGTGTGAGCGTTGGACAGCTATATAAAAAGTCGGTTCGAATCTTCGCATGCCTATTATATTAAATATTCTTACGTATTTTAGAGTTCGTGAGCTTATTAAAAAGTAATTAACACATGCTAAAAACAGCGAAGTAAATCACAAGGAGAAAAGTAATCTTTTTTATGTTTGTCAAAACAAACAGTGGCTTAAACTCTGACACCAGGTTGTACATCAACCATATAAAATGAGGAAGAATAATCGAAGATATAATCTTTTTTCAAGTTTAAGTTTTCTCGAAATACTGCGTTTTTTTGTACATTACTCGTAGTGCATTGAGCTTGAAGTGTTTAATGTAGTAGCTAAATATAGTAGGTCAAGATTCTGGAAGTTTTTGAGGATCACTTAACATTTTGCTCACATCGGACCGTTCGGAGCATTAGCAGGAACAAGCATCAGTAAATGTATTTACATTCTATATTTCTGTCTTCATGTCTACCCTTTAAATGAAAAGGTCGTAAATGCCGATGTTATATTGCAATTAAAAAAAAACAAATACATTAAAATAGAATATTCAAACGAAAAGATTCAAAATTGATTTCGGCATCCAATTATTGACGCCGATAAACACATGTCAATATTAAAATTTATAGCAATCTTTGAGATAATGGAATAATATGGGTACTGAGTAGTTTAAGTTATATTTATTTAGTTCTATGTAAGTTGATTAAAGTTATTATTATCACATTTCTGTTGCTAAATTTGCTATTACTGTTATATTAGAGGCTCTGCCACCACGTCAGAAACTAATATTATTCACACCTGCAATAATATTGCTTTCAGTCAGTAAACGTTGGGCATACTTGTAGATAGACTCGGTTACCCGTCTAGAATATCGTAATATTTGGAAGCAATTGTCAGAAAATCATTTATTAAACAGTCGTCATCACTTACACATTGTATAAATAATATTGCTATTATTACCACAATAATAACATTAAATTATAGGTACATCTGTTAGACTCATTTGTTATTTTACTTTCGATCTAAAAACGACTATCTTATGCCAAGGTATAAAACTTACAAAATCTTTAGGAACCGCCACGGAAGCCTGTCCAACCAGCTTTAAAAGACTTGAATCGACTCCAGTATCCCATATCTCCACAGCATTGGGCGCTGCTTGCATATTAGACCATTGTTCTTGATAATAGGACACCTGCAAAAAAAGTATTTTAAACTTTAATGATAATAATATTCAAATTTGAGCTGAGAGGGAATTTGGGAAATGGAAAGGAAAACAGTGATTGTTTATTTCTTGCTTTTGTAATAGAGTGCTCGTAAAAGGGTCTTAGACAAATTTATGCCTTATTTATAAATTCTACTAGATGGAAAAGCTTCTAATAAAAGTTGTTACAGACAAATAAATTCGCTACAAGCTGTGATAAATGGATTTAGATGGGATGAAGATGCTAAAATAAAATACCCAAACAATAAATTATGGACTTAGTAAATGAAGATTTCAAAGAATCTAATTTCTTTTATTATTTTGGCCAACACTTAAATCAAGCCGCCAGAACCAAATTAAAGGAAGTAAAAACAAATGACAGTCGTGTAGAACTCGAGATTGCACTCAGAATGTTACTCTACCGCGCAGTGTTATCAGACAAAGATTTAAAAGACGATTTGTTTTATCATTTAAGTTCTAAACTGTTGGGAACATTGGCTGGATTAGGTGATGGAAAGAGAAAGAAATAGTGAATGTTCAGATAATGAACAGAGATGAATGGAATTGCATTGCTCCGTCTACAAATAGTTGTGGATAGACTTGAGAAATGGCTTGGCTGATTATAAAGTTAGTACGAAGTTAGTTAGATATTTCCGCCGAGTAGATAATAGGAATCCCGAATAGTCGTTTTATTTATACTTTTTATGTTTTGGGCTTTGAATGGACCTGAAAATTCAAATATCAGACAGATATATTTAAAATCCGGGAGTTGGACTATTTTTTAAAAGCGAATCCAATGATACAATTGAATGAATCTCTCTAAGCGTTTATAGAATTCAACGGCGTGTCGACAGGTATTTTCCATATTTAATGGATTTTCATTGTAATGGAATATGTAGATTGAATAACTTTTTTACCGTATATAGTTTTGTCAACTTGGGCCGTTCGGATTCTGAAACGTTTAAATATAAAGAGTTGCATTTTAAGTTTCAATTGCTTACGTCTGTATACGTATGTTGTATGGCACCGTAAGTCACATGCACAAAGAAGTGGGTTTGGGGTGACTAACTTCGTCTTTCATCAAAACGAATAACTTCATTAGGGAAAATGAATTAGCTACGCTGAGAGCCTGCCTCACCACCTCCTAAATTAAGTGCCCTGTTGTGGAAGTGGGACAACGCATTGCACGGTGTAGAGCGCTTTCCTTATCCCTCAAAGTCAAGAGTTCCTTTAAAAGTTGATGGCACTGAACAACGTTTTGTATCCTCGTTACATTCGTAGAATAATTACGTACCGTAACACGGAATCACTTCATCTTATTATTTCTTTAAAAAAATATGAAAATAGTTGATTATTATGATTATCTTTTTAAAGTTATTAGAACTCAGAGCCGCTCATGTATACCTAAGTGATATATTACGTGTCTGCAAAATAATTTATGTCGACTTTAGAATCAACAAGAGACGTTATTGCAATCTCTAAGAAGATGTCCAACTAATTATAAAGGAGAAACGTGATAATTTTTTCTTCTTCTCTTTCCCTCTTCTTCTTCAAGCATAGTTGCCTTCTTTAAAAGTTTTTTCATGGATCACCTCGCTTACAGAAATATTTTGCCACCATCATAGAGTCGACCTACAAACTTACTTCTGGTTTATAACTGGCTACAGCTTCGTATTGCGATTGAAGATAGTTTGTGTATGTTGTTGATATCTCCTTGACTTCATCAGCGGTCAAAACTCCTTCGGATACCAGCTTTTCGGCATACACGTCTGGGATTGATCTGAAAAGTGTCAATTTTGTAATGTTTTGTTTGTTTAGCTTCTGCAAACAGTCTGAACGAAGGCTTTGACTACTTTGGAAGACTTATTGACGACACCATGTAAGTCAGAGCCAGAGATTTTTGATACGTAACTGATTTTAGGAAAAAAAAACGGCTATAAGATTTTAACGCCAACGTCCAAATTTTTATATGTTAATTTTTGTTGTAACTGTGTGGCCGAAGAATCAACTGCTTAACAGTACAATACCTAAAATATTCCTCAAGGTAGGTTTTTTCTATTACTCGCCAAGACACGTAAACTACAACAATCCCGCACCAACATTTATCCAGAATTTATCGATGTCCGTATATGCAGCGATTGGATTGCGCGTACAATTGGTTTTGAACTGTGCCTTTGTATCATTGTGTCTAGTAACGGTTGTTTGGTTTCATGGCTATAGCAATATACGTACCATGCAGGTTGTAACTTAGGCCAATATCGATATCCCTCTAGCCAACCTTTGAGAACCGTTAACGGTAAATGTAAGGAGATGACAGGTCAAAGACACGTAACGAAACGAATGTCTTCAATTCACCTTAAAGATTGTATAAATGTATTTTGGCTGATGTATGTTCAGGTTGATGTGTGTAATACTATTTTACTGGCCGACACAGTCAGTGTTAACTTCGAATACCAAGGTCAAAGCTAGACAATCCTATAATGATTAAGAAGCTAGTTCAGAAATAAATACTGAACAAAACTGGACTACGGCCCTATGTAGATCATTATTTAGTTTTTCACTTCTTTAAAACTATTTCTGATACAACATTACAATACTTTAAAGAGCACATAAGACAAAAATCGCTTTCTTATATACAAGACAATTTCTAAATACTTACTTTCTATTATGAATAACTTTGTAGAGAAGTGGGTTTGTGAACGTGGGGTCATCTAACTCATTATGACCCCAACGTCTGAAGCAGTTGTAGTCTATGAACACATCCTTCCGGAACTTCCGTTGATACTCAAAGGCTATGTTCGTCGCCTTTTCCACCAACTGTGAATGAAATTATGTAAGTTTACTATGAGTGAATATGAAATGGAACTGTTGCTGTAGTGGCAGCGGGATGAATAGTCCTCTGTCTCACTTTCACGACGACAAGATTCGTGATGTAAGTCATCATAGTGCAGACACTAGTTCAGTGGTTTCGTTATAATTGAACAGTTTGGTTCAAAGTAATTTACTGAATTTTGTGATAGAAAAGTGTTTTTTTTTGCTTCATGGTATTTTATATAACCAGATTCTAATTGACCTTGAGAAGTCTGCTAGATTTATTTCGGTAATATATTTAAGAGGAGCTCGTGGCTAAGCTATAACCGCATAAGTGAAACGCTTACAGGTTAAGCTATGCTTGACGCGGTTAGTCCGTAGATGGGTGACCACCTGTGTCATAACGAGTTCCTCCGTGTTTCGGAAGGCACGTTAAATTGTGGGTCCCGGCTGTTATTCCTACATCTTTGACAGTCGTTACAGGTAGTCAGAAGCTTGAAAAGTCTGACAGCCAGTCTAACCAAGGGGTGTCGTGTTGCCCAGGTAACTGGGTTGAGGAGGTCAGATAGGCAGTCGCTCCTTGTAAAACACTGGTACTTAGCTGAAACCTGCAGACTGGCAGCCGACCCCAACATAGTTCGGAAAAGGCTAGGCCGATGATTTAAGAGATAGCAAATACCTAGACATATATTATTCCTCACAATACGTTAGTCTAGATTCAATTAAGTATAAAAAATGTATCCCAATATTTTATAGGCTAGAGTCCCATTCAATAAATAACATTGAATGCTCTTTATTTCATTACAACTTATCGATTTTGACTTCATATATTAATGTTACGAATAAAATCTCTGAATTGATTTCCATTTCAGTTATTTGATGACACACTTTATATCAGTATTCATTACATAGAATACTCATTCATGAACCGTTCAGTGTGGTGGAGCGGGCTTTTAGCCGCTTTTATTAAGCGTCGTGTGAGCAAACCTCAAACGCGTCAGCTTTTGTTCACATTGTTTTTACAACCAGAATTGTGACGTATAATACTTTTTTTTTTGAGTGGCAATCAATTACTATGGGTTTATAACTGGGTATAAAATTAAAACTCTGTTTTGTCCGTCAGATACCTAGTTCATAAAAAATATTAATTCAAAAAATTTCACTCACTTGACAAACATTGACTGCATTCAAATTTACGAGATAGGGATAGGTAGATACCCGTTACACAATTTTTTTATACACGAAAATCGAAAACACACGTAACAAAAAATGAAGGGGATAGAGTGATTTAAAATCTCGTCTAACGTCACTTACCAGTATGCTTTTTACTTGCAAGTCATCTTTTATCCGAATTCATCTGACGGACTACAAAGATTGATATTATTAGATTAAGTCAAATACCCTATTTCGAGGACTTACCTCAGGATGATCACCATTAACATGTATAACTGGCACAGATATAGCCTTCGCCAGGTCCGTGACGTAACGACACGACCGACCACGCAGAGCGGGCAGCGTGAACCCAACCTGAAATATAAAGAAGAGTTTATAAAAGGGGAAGTACAAATAGCACTTCGTAAAGACAAATAACGCGGTCATTTGGTCACGTGGACATTTTTCTACGCAAATAAAGTCGCTGACAGTCTGACCTACCTGACATAGTATGTCAAATATGTGTTAGTGCACCTAAAAAGAATTTTAAGAAAACATTTTTTTCTCATAATATAAATAACAAGACAAGAAAATGCAACGGTTTACTTGTACTGATTTTAAGGAACCGAAACAAGTCGGGCAATCTTGATAAATACGCGTGAGTAAACCGTTGCTTCATTTTCAGGATAGTTACTTTAAAAACAATAAAAGTCACAAGATACAGTATACTTGGTTAGCTCTTAAACATTTGGGTCTTAGACCTCTATTTCTCCTTTCATCGTTTTATTTTTTCCACTAAAAGTCCGGAAAATTAAATTCTGAGAATGTGGCGCCTGAGGCTTTCTCGGCTCTTCATAATAGCGGACTGTTCGAGACTACACTGTATAGATTTCATTAGATACATTTACGAAGACATAGAATAAAATATTACAATGTAGGTCAGATTTAATTGAGTCGGCGATACGAATTAAATTAAATAATATATCAGACTAGCTGATACCGCGAGCCCGCCCAGTTCAAATCGGAATTGATGCCACGGGCATATAAAATCGTGATAAAAACTATCCAGTATTTTAATTTTGGTTATAAACTATCAGTGTACCAAGTTTCATTTAAATCCATTCAGTGGTTTTTGCGTGAAAGAGGAACAAACATCCAAACGTACAAACTTTTGCGTACATCGTGTTAGGAGGATTGAAATATGTATGTATCAATTTATGCTAATGATAAAATATTTATAATACGAGTATATAGAACCAGAAATGATGAAAAGGACACCGAAAACAACAGTTCTGATATTTTAAAGTGAAATTGAGGACGCAATCAAAAGAAAATACGAGAGAAATAAATGATACCATTGTTTCATTGTTTGTCACGCTACAACAAAATATGCATATACATGAAGTACAATACACCACTCAGTCAGTTTAAAAACCACTACAAAAATGGACCATAACTCTTTATAATAAGGACCATTGTTATCAAAAAGTGGTTGAATAAATGTGGTAGGTTGTATAATAGAGAAAAAAAGGTCTGCTATCGTTATCGTGTTCACACGCTTGGGGACGAATGGATAAACGATGTCCGTATTTAATGATTCAACCCTCGTAAATAATATATGTAGGTATATAAATGTGATGTGTAACCGCTGATTACTGGGTAGCAGTCTTTTTAAGGATTTCTTTGTAAATTTATTTGAACTGGCTTTGGGTTGGACTTCTTTTTTTCAATAAAATAAACAATACCCTAACTAATTAATTTATCCCTGTATCGTGTTTTAATAGAATATGGAATTTAATTCTTGTATCGTGTTTTGTAGAATATTTGTAAGGTTAACATGATCATTGAATGAACGGCTTACTCAAGCGTATTTATCAGGATTGACCGACTAGTTTCGACTCGCGACCGCAAAACTAGCCGTTGCCTAATAATTAATCATTTTCACATTACTTATTATTAAATATTTATAACGTTTATGTCAATTGGCATACGATCTCATTATCTAACGGTTTCACTATTGGACAATTTTAAAATGGGTCCTTAAGCTTCTTATTAATAAGGTTTTCAACTCAACCGTTGATTAGTAGCCGTGGCTGTTAGATTGATTAACAGACAAAAAATTGAGTTAAATATTCAATAATCATTCTTTCATTACATTCGTAATGTTACAGTGTCGGTACTCACTTGATTATTAACAACAACGTGTAGAGAACCACCGACGTTAAAGTGCGGAGCTTTTGACAGCATCAGGGTCTCCTGGTTCACTCCTTGGCCCGTAAAAGCAGCGTCACCATGGATCTGAAGATAATTATTGTATTATTTTGATGTCTGAACAGACCTCTAAGATAAGTGATTTTTCTAGAAGCACTATCAAATAACTGTAAGACATGAAAACGTGAAGTTTGAAGTTAAGTGAATAATAATTATCAAATTTTTGTAATTTTTTTTTATAAATAATTCACTTTTCATATTTCCGTACCGCCTTATACGGTTGGCCATACATTTCTGAAATTTTTCGATTTTTTATACGCGGTATTAAACTTATGTGATTTTTTTGTATGAATCCGATCTCGGTCATTTCTTTTACTGATTATAGTAATATATCAGAGTAAGTAATCATTTTTTATTCGTTACCTGAACGTTCAGCACTTTATCTCCCATCGTTGAAGATCCGTCTTCGGAATAATCACCTTCCTTCAAACGTAGTTGCTTTGATCTAGTTTTGCCCATAGATACTGGATTAGCAGCCTATATTAATAAAAATAACGCTATATTTAATATACAACTATTACTAATACATATATAAACTATGTATCTATATTATATACTATTACTATTACTATTATAAAATAAAAACAATAATTAAAATAAGGTATCAAAAAATTCATCGGCATCACTTCTGGTCAATAGCACATTGAATATTCATACTTAGTTAAAATGCATATAAAATTATCACAAAATTCAGATTTAAATTTTGAATGAAAAAAAGCATTTTTAATATTTGTTCGGGAAATATTAATTGCATTTGCCCCTTTCTATAATGCTGCATTGCGTACAAAAATTAAACTACCACGCTGTTTAAAAAAATTGCGGCATTCCAAAGCTGAACGCCATAAAGTGAGATGAACTGGACTTTATTCCTACCCCCAGCAGTAAAATATCGGATATTATAAATTGAAAAAGCTTTTTACTTGCGGTTCAATTGTTCGTTTCTACCAAGGTACAGTTAGCAAAAGGGCCCGATTAATAAATCAGATTTTCAACGTACCAGTATTTTTCAATAACGTGTAGAAAATGGTGTTTAGAATAGTGATGGTACTTCAGTTGTCAATGTACTTTTAATACCTAGTAACATAACAGATATTTTGAATATCAGATTGTATTAACCGTCTTGTCTCGCTGACAGTACCACAGGCTTTGAATTTCGGTCAGTGCTGCGTGGAGTGATTTCCACAGCGTTTCTGTACGGCTTTATCTGGTTATGTAGTTTGGTAAATCAATGGGCAAGGGGCCTACTACCAAGTCTTAAAGTATCGATATACGGGGTGAATAAATTTTCAAGGGGTGAGTAGAAAAAGTGTTTTTTGGGAAGGTCGCATGCCTTTGCTGACACAAAAAGGCTCCCACACAATTATTTTATTACATGCATGAGAATCTTTTTATCACCCCGTAAATATCTCTATTCATCAGATAGAAAGGTATGGAAGAAGAATACATGTTGCGCGACCCCAAATTAAGTAATTGGGATAAGCGCAGGGGAATGATGATAATGATCCTATACCGTATTATTGCAGTATTGGAGCATCTGTCTTCCACATCTTCTATAATATGGCTTGAAGCTGGTGGTAGCCCTTATGTACGGGTTTATCTGTTTATACAGATTGTGCAGTAGTTGGCAATCCATATTCACAGCTATAATTGGATCAAAGATAATCTCCAGTGTATTGAATCTTGGTGTACTGGTCATGTAAACGTTAGATTTCAGTAAATCAAGATTAATTTGGTATTCGATAAAGCGCCCCTTGCAAAATATATACGTTGCCAAAAATATTGGACATGTATTATAAAGAGAATTATACTCGTCAAATAATTGTTTGTGGATTTTAACTTTGTGGTGTACTTCCATTGGTGTGCAGTAAAAATAATAATAATTTGTAATTAATTACCTCCAAATGCGATGGGTTGTTTAATAATGAGAATCGAACTGATTTGTTGTTCACACTGATATCCACGGAGGCACCTGAAATCACAACAAAAAAACTTGTAGCAGCCGTTTATACCATGGTCATTTCTGTACAACCGTGTTGTTATCTTAAGGTTGTATAACTACGAATGCTTGCTCTTTCATTTCAAGACAAGCATTCCCGGGTTACACAAATGTTTGTCATCATCAGGGATTGAAAAGGCGATATATCGTGCATAGTGGGTTTGGCGTGGTGATCTCAAGAACTTCGCTGTCCGTGAGGTCTAATTCTGAGTCTAGGTGTCTTGTACAACTGGCTCGAATGTTTGTGAAACTGAATAAAAATGGTTTTTGTCGGCATATACTTTTTCTAAGTAGTGTTGCTACAAAAACAACTTATCCAATGAAACGGGCCTGGAAAACGTAGATCAAGTTTGAACCGGATACAAGTACTATATCATACCGTCATAATTATACCTAGCTTGTATATTTTGGTAGAGTTAGCTTTGTGTTGTTGAACAACGGTTACATATTACCATATTACTATCCATGAAATATACACATTGAATAACATTAAGCATTAACATCTTGTTATTCATGTAATGTTGGATATCCCAGTAAGTATTCGGATATAAATGCAATGTTAAATGCGACAGATGTGTGACAAGTAAATTTTTCAACTAAACACAAGATAAAAATAAATTTGAAAAGCCCAGACCATACAGTCCACCGCCAGTGGAATTTTGCTGTTATAACAACAAAGAAAGTGTTTCGGAAGGCACGTTAAATTGTGGGTCCCGGCTGTTATTCCTATATCTTTGACAGTCGTTACAGGTAGTCAGAAGCTTGAAAAAGTCTGACAGCCAGTCTAACCACGGGGTATCGTGTTGCCCAGGTAACTGGGTTAAGGAGGTCAGATAGGCAGTCGCTCCTTGTAAAACACTGGTACTTAGCTGAAACCGGTTGGACTGGTAGCCGACCCCAACATAGTTGGGAAAAGGCTAGGCCAATGAATGATGAACAACAAAGAATAATGCAAATAAACACCGAGCTTAAGCAATCGATGATTTACGATCATACGAAATGCGACCAATTTTTGTCCAAATTATTTTTTCCTCAGCCCTAACTGTTGCCTGCCCAGTTCCTTTTACTTATAGAGTATGTAATAAAACCTCTTGTTAACCAAAATAACTGATACCTGATCAGTTGTTTTGTACTTTTAAGACAGAAAAAAAAATCTCATATCAAGCTAAAAGCACGAATTACCACTTACTTAAATGTGTGGATATATCGCAGGCTGCGTTCGCTTCCTTTGGGAACTCTGGCTGCCCGCTGAACTTATGGAAGATTTTAACTGGCGGACATTTGAGAACCCCGGTCAGAGCATTCAATTTTCCTCTGTGGGCCATCGCTAGGATCACTTGCTCTACTCCTTCTGTAGTATCAAATAGAAAACATGAGTATTACGTATAACGCCGATTCTGGGCTGTGCTCAAAATAATGTTTTAATAGTGTTTGTGTCTACAATATTATAGTGGCGAAGAGTGCTCCAAACATTCAATAGAATCAAAATAATGTTTAGATGCCCGCGGCTAGAAGTCGAAAACGATTCCACGGGAACAAAAACATCGGGATAAAGACTATCCTATGTTAACTCCGCTTATAATCTATCTGTGTACCAAGTTTCTTCTAAATTCAAAACATTACAGTATAAAAAATGGTATCATGAATAAGCAAGCTTTTGGCTAGACTAAAATCATGTAGTTTTAACAAAAAATTCTTTGTAAATTTACAACAAGAGAAGAAACACACCTCAGCCTTATTTTAATATTCGTTACGGCGTAACAGATACCTCTTAATTAAAAATCTTTTATTCTCATTCCTTTTATATTTCAAAAAAGTTTCTAATTTCTAAAAACAAAAGATCCGACTTCTGGGTATCATAATTATTCTTTAAGTTAATTATAAGTTCGGTACCTGATTTCGTTCGACGTCCAACGTTCATTGAAAACAAGTTTTGGTTCAGAAATCTTACAATATTTTTTTAATGTTAGAATATGCTATAGTGTAGGAAGGAGACAATGCAATATCTGTATAAATCTATCTCGCTTTCACAACGTCGGCCTTTTTACATAATGAGGATGTAGAAGGGCAACTTTTCTAAGTATAATTGAATTTATTAGAATTCGAATTTTCTAGAAAACTTTAGAAATGTTATATTTGAAAAGAAAATCAATTAATGTTTTGTTTTTGTTACTACAAGAACTTATTACTACAAGGACTGAGTACTTTAGCAGAAACTTTGAATAAAATAAAATAAATAAAAAATGAGCTATATATAAAAGTTATCGTTTTCATTTAAGGCGACTGAATAATTTTAAGTAAAAGCTATAATTTCTTCTCGAAAATAAAATTACTTTAAATCTGTAAGGGTTTTAAAATCTTACCAGCAGTCGTCAACTTGAATAACGAGGAGAAGAATGTAAGAAGAGATTCAGCACCTTCTCCACAGTACCGTTTGACCGTGGGATACTTGACGCCCAGGAACTTGTCCCACGCTTGGGAGTGGAGTAACTCTTTAACGATCTCGATTTTACGGTCCGTGAGTACAGTGTCTTCAGCGCTTTCTATGCGTTGGGCGAACCATTCTCTTTCAGCTTCTGTCTGGAAAAGAAAAGAGAATTTTCGTGTAAGAAGAATAAAACTGCTTGTGTTTGTGGCAACCGTTGGGAGACTTAATGTTTTTTAGAACGATACGACAGTATGCTCTCAGCTTGGATGCTAATAAGTAAATATTTACGGGTGATAGCGAACGATATGGAAGCAAAAAAGAAAAACTTAAGCTTGCCTTTGTTACACTAAACAAAACTAATGTCGTCTTTTATGATCCTGTGTGCCACCACAAGGATCACCGGCCACAACTAAAAAACGGCGCCTCCAGCATATTTCCTGAGGCTTTTATCTATTTAAAGAGTATATGGAAGAGTAAGCAATGAGGATTGGTAGTGTATGATGACTGCCAGTTTCAGCTGTACAATGCAAGCAGATACACATTAACACTGTATGAAAACCAGGAGAAATATGCCAGTGGGGGCATTTTCGGTGTCGCAAACCTTAGACATAAAACTTATCTACATATAAAGACAACCGTTCCACAAACCTCCAAATACGAAAACTCATAAGATATAGGCCCGCAGTATATGTCCTCCAAAGTTTCCACCAGATCCTTGACAGTCTGCTTGCCTCCATAACCGTACAATAATCCTACGTCAACAGTATCTTCAGATCGAAGCCCGTATCTTGAGATATTAAGCTCCTTTACACTCCTGAAAATTTAGAAAGATCTTAAATAACATTTTAAGGTAGCAATAAGAAATAATGGTTATTGCTGCAGGGTTAATTTTTGGTGGCCTAAATATCTTAGTAAGCTTGATTGCTGATATTTAGAAGAATAGTAGGTACAGTGGGTTTTAAGAACAGTTGGGGTGGAAGCAAAAGAAATATGAAGAGCTCATAGAAGGCTTGCGTAAAAAATATGACGGTTCGTTTATCTTCAACATAGAATCCCTAGGTAATGATGTAAAATGGAGCAATATTCTTCTGACTATTTCAGCACAAATAATGCAAGTACAAAATACAGATGTTACCTGTCATCCTTTCTATAATCAACATTATCTATAGTAGCCCTCAGGTGTCCGTGAGTGCGGTACGCATCCACCAGCCGCTGTGCTCTGCAGTTCTCGTACCTTCGTGCCAATACATGTTCAGGAACATCTAATAAACATGAAATATTTGAAACTAATCATAACTCTAGCTGACATGAAATGAGGATTGTGATGGCTTGTACTGATTATAATTATAAGATGCTAGTTCTAGTCGCGTTCGATTAACAATGGCGTGGTTTCCTTATTTTTTGACTACGGATGCAAAAAGAGGGATATTATAAGTTTGATGTCTGTCTATCTATCTGTGGCATCATAGGTCGCATAGCTATTGTGCGATTTCAATTTGGTCTGTATCCAGTAACTTTCGATCTACCTCTTTAGAGTTACCAGTATACCAGCTCTAATTTCGCTCGAATTTCGCTTTCTAATTTAATACAGAATTGCTGTGTTCACCGTAGTTTATTGATATTTGCGATCAATATACGATAAGATAAGTAAATAATGAACACTATAGCAAAGCACGATTAAAGGTCAGTGTTTTGTTATTAAAAGTGATATCGGTGATAAGTAAATGTCACAAACATGTGTTGTTTAAAGAGACTTTTTCTTGTAGCTTGTTTATTGCTTGTGAATGTGCCAGTTCGGTGGATTTACTTACCACAAGGCCATAATACGAGTATAACTTCAATTGAATATTAACTACAGTGAACAAGTTTAAATTGACACCAAGCCTGTTTACATACCGGCATCATTCACTTTCGTCGGTCGATGACCGAACACTCCCACTCCTGAATGATATTTCAATCGTCCTATCTCCTTCAACCTTATCACTTGTCTCGCTCCCACTTTGAATCCCAACATTTTTCACTACACAAAAACTATCACAACATATTCAAATTCAGCCGGAATTTAACGAGGATTTCCGATGTTCGCGAACGTTTTTTAAACTTCGAAGATTTAATTCTGAATTTCAAGGTCGTCTAAATTGGATCATTTCTGCGCGCGGGCAAGTCACCGTGGTCGCGACCAATCGCGTACTGACAAACAGTATTTCGAGCTCTGTGATAATTTCGTTGTTTACATGTTATTTAATATTTGACGTAATTATGTGATCTTGTTTTGATAAAGAATAATACGTCCGAAGATGGGTTGGTTACATGCTAATGCAAGCTACTGATAGTATTGTTTAATAGATGTCATCTTGTTAAGATAAGGGGATAGGACTTATTTTGTAATTTAGTTTAGTTAACGTACGTATAAATTTTATAAACATATTTGTCTTATTATTTTTCCATTTAGTAGGAGATTAATCCAGTTATATAAAATGTATGAAATTGTGTTTTTAATATATATTTAAAAAATATGAGAAACCTCTTGTTTATTGGTTTCAAAATAACACAAATTTCTTCTTTTCTTTAGAATCATACAGTAAAAGCAAAATAAACTATTGCTCCTACTGTTTGTGACAAGTGGCTACAATTTTTTGGAAAAATGTCAAATCTAATATCTACAAATACTAACATAATGTAATTTAATTAAACAATTACATATTGCGAAGATAGAGGTATACTAATGATTGTTTACAGTAGTCAAAACAAATATCATATTAAAAAATAACTGTTTCATTGCGATAAGCAGTCGGTCTTATCGTGATGGCATGGCAACTATAAGGTCGCTTGTTTAAAAAGAAATATTGAAATCTTAAATGATAGTCACGTGTTTTCCCTAGACTTTTTGCCTATTTTTCAGACTTATTTTTTTTAAATTAATTTGTCTTTCTCAAAAAAAAAACTCATCCGCATGTTTTTGTGATCGGGAGAATCCTCATGGATACCCAACTCCTTAGGGGTCCTTCCGTGTCGAGTCAGTCTCCAACGACTTTACAAAGTATTCCGATTTGGTTGGTGCTTGGTATTATATTGTCCAGTGGTTTTTGCGTAAAAGAGTCACAAAATCCATAAAAAGAAACTTTAACGTCCATAATATAAGTAAGATTAGTACAATAAAAATGGAGATTCTAAAGAAACTCAGAAAATATATTTCAACCTTTCCTCACCAAAAAGACCATCTCATTTCGGACGGGTCTCGATAGCGAGAGATACATATCGTTGTCCAAATAGCTACGTAAACGAAATGTATGCTCGTTATGTTATCAACACCGAAATGACAACTATTTGCATTCTGAGGGAAGACAACATGTTATTACACCGCTTATCAGTAAACCTTGAGAATCAACTGAGATTTTCAGAGTAAAATATTTTGCATTTGAGCAGAACTATCCTGGTTAAAGCCGCTGGGTCTCGTTGGATGCAGGTGGCAATGAACCAGTCACGCTGGAGAACGAGTGCAGAGGTCTATGTCCAGCAGTGGACAGCTATAAGCTGAGGTGAAGAAGAATGAAGAACAAAACTAAAATCAAATTATCGGGGTGTTACATGATGTTAAAGGTACTGATGGATATAGAGAAAAGTGAAACATATCGAAGTGGCTAGAAATATTTTTGGCAATTTCGAAACTTGACAAATCTAGCCGACAGCCGCATCGTTATTTTTTTATTTTCCAAGGGTAAATATAAAACCCGAATGCTAGGGCAGCTGTTTGTCCGTCTGCAACCAGGCAAGGTATCGTTGCCGAGATTCTCGTACACAGTCAGATTATTTTTTGTGCAAATGAGCGTTTACGCTGTTCATTTGGTTTTGCAAGGCAAAGAATGGCCTGTTGCCATACAAACTGAACAGAATGAGATTTTATGTTTCTTTAAAGGATAACGTCATACATATTTGTGTTTTCTAACCGTTACACATGGATAATGAGAAGTGTTTACGTAAGATATAAATATTTGAACTATAGTTTTATGAACAAAATAAATAAGTCCTATCTACTTCGTGTTTATGTTCTGCTTCTATTTTCTTTTTCTAGTAAATAGATTGAGATTGCGTTAGAAATACTTATGTAACATGTCTATTTTGTTTAATAAGACTTAAGAATTTAATCCCCGTGCCCCGGGGGCTTGACAAACATTCAAGTCACATGTCAAAAGACAAAGACTCCCACACCTAGAATAAATATAACATTTTACATATGTTACATTTGTAAAGTATATTTGTTTTAGACCTTCCAAATAATATTATAATTTTGGGTTATTATGTTTTCAATTTTCTAATTATTTCTGTTAAAGAAATTTCAGATACCAATTAAAATTCTTTCTTTATTTCTAAGTAATCGACCACAAATATTAAAGCTAGTCAGCTATATTTCCAAAAAATAAAGTATAAGTTTTTTTTACATTTGCATTTATATCGCGTAGACTAATACTAATGATACAGTTAGCTAAAATCTTGTGTGACGTCACTTAACAGGATACTTTATAGCGTCGAGTGACGTTATCAGCCCCCACTTACAAACGTCAAATCTTCTTTGATGCGTTTTATTTTACTGATTTATTTAAAAAAGATAAGCATCATCAAAAGAACGTATTTTAAAAAAAAAACTACCTGACGGATTGATTTTTTAAATAAAAAATATTTGTTGATAAACCATTAAAGTGTAAACTCTTTGGGTCCCAACTCTTTTTTCGCCCATATTTCCAATTTAACACAGCAAGTTTGCGTGCATGCATATTAATTGACTTTCGTTGTACCGAACATAATACGATGAATGATGAACACGGTATAATCTATTCGCATTGCTAATGTACTATTATCGTTAACTAACCCCAAATCGAGGATGGTGTTTCATTTTGAACTATGGTTTTGAAACATTAGTACACCTAGGTGCTTTTAAATAAAGTAAACTGAAAGGCAGGTTCAAGATTCTTTATAGTTATTCATAAAGTGTCCCTAAAATCGTACGAATTTAAATTAGGGTTTTTTTTTTTGTATAAAATATTTAATTCTTAAACAAGCTTTATCTGTTTCTGATCGAGCTAGGGTTTATCAACTTGTTCAATTCTATAAAATACAGTTGTTGTGCCGGCGATTAAAAGCCATGATGCACAAACTAAAACGGTCGATTCGGAACAAATTGCAGTACCTAGGTGATCACTATAGCTTGCAATGGGTCGGATACGTATTTACACCGCTGCCTACTCCTTTATTTAAAAGGTGAGTGCATAATATATTTCAGTGTTTGCACAAATACGTACTTAATTTACTCTCTCTTCATTTTGGGAGTGTTTAGAACAACGTTTTTGAGTTTCAAATTAGTGTTCTATGATGTAACATACACAATTTTATCAAATACCTACCAATACTAACTTATTTTTATCTTTAGATATTTTTCATAACGATTTCTAACAGAACCTCGTAAAACTCAAAAATGGGTATAGACTATCCAATAAGAAGATGTCTAAGCGGGTTCTCTACAGTCTTACGGATTTCTTACAGGTTATTCTGGCTGGCCACAATAATAGCCAGCTGCGTATGTTCAGCTAAAGTACTACAGGCAGCATTTTACCTGTACACTGCAGATGCAGTATCATACTCCGTGGAAACAGACTACTTGGAGTGGAACACGCCTTTTCCTGCGATGACCATCTGTGAACAGCTCAATAGGCCAAGGATTACAAAATATCTCACCAAGTGAGTAGACCTTATTTGAAGGGCAACTAAGAACTCCTTACTATGGAATCTATTAATAAGATTGCAGCTGTTGAAGCGAGACGCCACTATGTGAAATTTAATGCACCATCTTGCTCACACAATATCAGCAGTTCCTCTATAGGAGATTCTGGTACGAGTAGGGTTAATCCGCACTGATTTATGTCAATCGCCTCATAAACTTTGAGCTTAGAGGCTCGGGTCAAACAGGAAGATTCTCTAAAAGGTCTAATGCATGAGACGAAATAAGTGTTATTGGGGTTTTCGTAAGTTTGTGACTTTTTCTACCCATATACACTTCTTACATTAGATTTAGTAGCAGTTGGATTGTTTTGTGCTACAAAAGCGAGTCCGAGTCTATAGTTGATTGCTTGGTTGTCACTTTTAGTCGCGTCAAATTATACTATTATATTCAATATTCATTTTAAAAAATAAGGTTTACTGTCGTCGCTCGTCAAATGACCCCTTTCGCGGAAGGTAGTGTCAGAATTTTACTGACTAAGAGCATCCGTGTTCCGTCTTTTATCCTTCGTGTACCGGGGCTAAAGGAAATCTTTTGCGGCAATCCCACTGCCGCGTCCTACTTGAGCAATAAGGTTCAGTGTTAACACCGATTCCTTGTCACTCCTACATTACACGTAACATACCTGTAGCCTTCTAAGAGACACTCTGTTTTTCTATTGTTTCAGGAATAAGCTTCCATCTTCTTTGGCATCCTTCAGCGAAGACATCAGCTACAGAAACCAAAAGATCTGCAAGTCCTGTACCACGTGTGTGATGAACAAGACTTGTGTTCATAACTTTCTGGACTTGGCTAAAGGGATCAGGTTGGAATGCTCGGAATTACTTACCGACTGCTGGTGGGGAAAGAAGCCGTTTAAGTGCTGTGATAGGTAGAGCATTTTTTCCTCCTTTAATGCTGACTTGTTCGAAAATTAAAATTTATCTAGACTCCATTTAATTTTTAATGAGTTTTACGACTTGATTAGGATAGGTAATGGTTGACTTTTGAAGTAATATTGAATGCACAATCGTTAAAATACTCGTGATTAAAAAAAAGTTTTAGCGGTCATAATGAACCGTGAAGTAAGTAAGTAAAAGTTATTTTCTATACTTAATTGGCCGGGAGTGTGTGCACACCAATATCTGCAGATGATACTTATCGCAAACATCAGAATATAAGTTATCTCTTACTCTAATATATCCATGTAAACTGAACCAGTCAAACAGAAATAGAATGAATAATTACTGTGGAACTCTAAGCAGAAAACATCGCATAGTGTCTTATGGTAATGGAATAATTTAGATAGTATACAGATGTGTTTGCTAAGTGTAATTAATTTTACTAAATAACTTTCAAACAAAATGAGTAATGTTTATTTAAATTTAAATTCGTAGATACTAATTGAATAGCTACGAATGAATAAACAGTAAATATGATATAGTAACTGCGCGTTTATTTGAAGTAAAGAGTTCAAAAAGACTTCATCGCGCTAAAGACCTTGTCCATATCAAACATCAATTTGGAAAGTATGTAAAATATTCCAAAATTTTCAAATCATCTATGTTTTCAAGTGAATCTATGAATGGATAAAATATGCCTTACTAAGCATCCTAATTTGAAGGTTTACGAGGATTTCCACCGAGTACGGACCCTGTTACGTTTTCAACTCACGTTTGACCGGCAACCGCACAATTAGCGTTAATAGAAGGACCGGCCTTAAGATCTTCAAGTTTACCGCCATACAGGATATTTCTGTAAGTGATTTTTATCTTTTCCAAAATCCTGCCATTAATTTTTGAACAAGTACTTGTCGTGTCTTTGTGCATGAGATTTTAATTTTTGTGAAACCCCTACGACATAATAATTAATTAAATTAGTGGGAAAGTCTGAAAGAAAAACATAAGCGTGTACTTCTATGGATGTGTCTGCTCACTCTTCACTACTTTGAAATTATAAGATACATAATTTTCACGCCGATAAATTTACGGGAACGGGACATCCAATTATATAAAAAAAAAATGTTTATTTGACACAAGTTAACGTAAACATAAAATCTTACATGGAGACCTCCTTTAAAGTAAGTATTTACCTGTGCTAGGAGGCCTCGCTCTTCCTAATAACATCGTAAACATTGTGTAGTCAAATTAACAGTAGATACAATAATATATATAAATTAAGAATATTGATACTTTCAGGTGAGGATACATTCGCCTGATGAAATGTTAACGTTGGCTTCAGAAAATATAATGAGCAAGTGTAGTAACGTGCCGTTGATGACTGAGGTCGATGTTATTCTGAAGGTAAGCTTTAGGATATGCCAGTGCTTCAAGACTGTCGAACTTTGGTGCAACTTGTATGCTAATTAGGATACTTGACTAAAGAGATCTAATTAACCCATTAGGCGGATTTAAAAAAAATGTGTATACGCATTTGTTATTTATTGCATTAAAACTGATGAAAGGGAAGGGGAGCGGCTGACAACATCACATTTTTCAATACAAAAAACTGATAACTGACGTCTCAGAAAAAAGGACTTTGTTGCGAGGATGAATTAAACAAAAGGACCCAATAGGTACTTTTTATAAATCTATCTAAGGGTCTTATTGGTTTTTTAGGCAAATATCCAATTCTGATGAATCTTATACGAAATTAGAATACAAAGAAAACAAAGCATTGGAATCCCAGTCATATAATTATTAACAGTCATTAATTCGAACATTTTTCCCTCCCTTCTACAATTAAACAATTACATTACAACAACAACGGTACAACGGACGCGACACGGTTTTTTTTTTCTCATGGAAGTATTAATATAGTAAGCAGTTTATACTGAATGTTTTACGGCTTTAATTGGCTCCTCCATTTTTTCTGATCCTGTCCTGAACAAAAACACATAATATAATAATATCCATATATTCCAGGCTGAACAAACGATCAGCGAATTATCTGTCCAGCGCATATCTCCAGCCAGTCGCGATTGCCTATTCAGCCACGAAAAACCTGCGTTTGCGCACCTCTGGCCTTTCCAAATTTATTCGTATGGTGCATGTGACATGTATAGCAGGGCTATGGCACAGGCAGAGGGATGCAACTGTACTCATCATTTTATGCCGAAATTAGGTACATATATCATAATGGTACTATTATTTAAAAACCTTAAGTTTTTTTAGTAGTTTATGATTTCTGTCATTGTTTTATTTACAGGAAATATACCAATGTGTGACATTGAGGGGTTGGCTTGTCTCTACGAAAGGAAGAACAGTAAGTTATCAAATCACTATGTATATCTTTGAAAAAAATTGCTAGGTAGTGGATATATTATCTGTTCTGATTATTATTTCTTAAAATCAATATGTAAACCTGATTATTGCGTCGTTGGTATCACAGCATGATACTCGATCTATATTTCTATCAGACAGCTCAGTCAGTTGTTCAGACATATCATTGTGCAATATCCTTGGTTGTGTTAAACAGTATTGTGCATCAGCTGAAGTAAGTCAGCGAGCGTCTATCAGAATTCTGAGAGGGACAGCGCGTACGCAGTCCCTCACTACCAAAAATTACGCGTCCGAGTTATCCACATTAGGGATAATCGCAAGGGTCAACCCGCCCGCAGTGCAATGGGAAGGCCTCGCCCTGGGAGAACCGCCTTCATGATCACGGTTTCTCCTACGCCAGGTAAGTATGCTTTCTCTACGGCGGCCTCGGGTAGTCATTCAAACGCGGAAAATCTTAACACCGCCATTCAGAAACGTGACGTCACTAGCACAGCGCCATCTATCGAACCAATAATAGTGTTTTCTGTCATGGCGATTGCTACTAGCGCCACCTGTTGTAGCGGCCGGAACTAGGGAACAAAGGCATGGCAGATGCGAGACCGCCATGACAGTTCGTAAGATGGATATACGAAAATAGCCCTTATTACAAATGGCCAAAGGCTCGAAATGGTTGCTTATCCTATTAATAAAGCCGAAACTTTACACTGCATGTCAAACATGAACATTGAGTAATTTAAATAGGGAATTCGGCTTAAATATTCTATAGCTCTATCTTAATATAGAATTAAGACAACAATACTACATTCCAGCACAGAAAGATATGGATCAAAGCTTACATTAGGAACTCTTTGTCTCAAACGATTTTCTCTATTTACCCAAATATTGAACCTTTTTTCTCAGTTATTGATAACATTTGGACTGATAACTACGAATGCCCGATGGCCTGTGAAGAAGTTTCGTACAAAGTCTTACATACGACATGCCCGTAAGTAATAATACACCTATAAGAATAGTTTACCCAACACTTGTGCTAGTAAAATAGGACCCTGTCCAAAAATGACATCAACGCGAGGCAAGCGGTTTAGTACTAATATTTTTTTTGCAGAACTAAAAGGCGTATTGAAATTGAGATATCCCAAATGGTCGCACTCTCTTATAGACAATAATTGTCGGTTTCGAGCATCGAGAAAAAGTATTCCCTAAGCGCATATGGATCAAATTCGGAACATTAACATAATAGCAAAAGAGAATTTTTATTATGACATTGTGTCTTATGAGTTTCAATCGCTAAAAAGTAACTTTCCTCTACAATTTTTTGGTCACTACTCTTGAAAAAAAGTTGCACTAGACAGGAAAAAGTGGCAAAAATCAGAGGTGGACTGTACATTTTACCTGTTCATTTTAGGCGATCGAGCAGTAAGCCAGGTGGAGTGAGGATGACGTTCGGTCGCATGCAGCTTGGAGAGCTTCCATCTTTGAGGGTCCGGAGACATGCTATCAGAGAGTTACTTGGGCTTGTTGGTAATTATCCATCAATATAACTGTACCATCTTTGCAGATTTGGTTCCAATAATGATGATATTGTCTGTGATTTAATAATAGTTACTGTGATAACTATAAATGTATGTTTTGGTATATTTTTTTATCACTTGTATTAAGTCCTATTTAGGAATACGCGCTCCACTAATTAGTCAAAAGAATTGCAGACTATGGCCCTTTTCTGTTGAGTCTATTGTTTTGTTGTTTTCTACGCGGTGCCTGTTACCTACATCGACCACATACTAAAGGTTTAAATACGTACATACATACTTCTTGGATGGTACTATCTTTATTATTTTCTAGCATTTTATTTTAATTGGCTATGAACTATAAACATTGAGTTTACGACTGCTGGAAATATGAAGGAATTTAATCTTTGACTCAATGACCAATGAAATGAAATGATATCTGTCCATAAGTCTTCAGTTGATAGGTTTCAACATCCAATCTTGTTCAGATATAGAACTCGCAAAGCGCATTCAATTCAAAATCAGATATCCAATTTCATCTTATCGTTTCGAAGAGTCCTAAGTTATGCCAGCCGATAGATTGGGAATGATCTTTTATTTGAAAAGTTACTTACTTCATAAAACAGATTGTAAAACTACTTTGAATTGTGTTCGACCTTATTTTGACGATCTGCGATATTAAATTTCTTTCATTAATTATGGCCTATACATTTTTCTTAGTCAATCAATTCAATTCACAATTCCGTAGTGTGTGTTTTTATAGAGAAAACTAAGTAAATAGGTATACACGCCTATGTCACGTGCACAGGTCTATTTTGGATTTTCTACCATAGATAGTAACATATTGATTTAACTGCGAAATAAAGGTGGTAAGCCGAAAAGAAGGTGGCGAGTAGAGCTTGATTCCTAGTCGCAAAACTGGCCTGGAAGGAGGAAATTAATAGGCTTGTAAAGGGACTCTAATTGGTAATTATAATAAAACATCCTCTGCACGTTGGACCTGTGTCCACGTACACGCCCTTAAAAAGACCTGGGACTCTTCTCATGAAGTTAACCCGTGAACGAAAAGATACACAAATAAAACATTATTATATTTATTTCAGTGGATGTGGGTGGTGTAATCGGAGTATTTTTCGGAGCATCTCTTCTTAGCATCATAGAAATTTTCTACATTCTCTTCATTCGTAAATATTAAATTATCGGTGAGTACTATCTTTCAACTGTAAATTTCGACGATGATTTGCCATCTTCCGATTCGAGGTAGAATATCAAAATGTTCATATTGAACTCTTTTAAAGCACAACAAGAACTAGAATAGAAAACCTTATTAAAAACTTCGTGACGTCATCGATGACAGTTTCTGACAGATTTCTTGACTTTTCTTTATCATTTACCTTTTTGACGACATTTATTAAATGTGATTCATTTTACTAAAGCTTAGCTTTTTAAACGATTTCTTTATTATTTTGGCAAAATGGCGTTCAAATTTTGTGTTTGTTTATGTTTACTTCAAATGATTGTTTTTGGTGACTTCACAATATATGAGACGATAATACGGCAACCAAGTAAGTTTTATTCACAATGTGTGCTTTCATCATTGAATCTCACCCCCTGTGTGACTCGTGAGACAATATGAAGTGGAAAGAGACGTGTGTGGTGAAAGAGATGATAAATAAAAAGGATGCATGGAAGTAGACTAGATTTGTGAGTCTCCTATAAAGCACCGGCTCTAAATGATTAAGAACTGGGTGTTAGAAAAATCTCAAAAATGAGTAAGAGTTACGAACCAATGAATGGTCGCGGGGAGTTTCACAAAAATTAAACACTCAAGCACAAAATATCCAAATTCAGGATCACACAAATACATATATATATTTGTTCTACGCGGTTTTCGAAACTCTGCCATTTGGCTGTCCGTGCTGACAAAATGGTAGATCCGAAATATACAGTTATATTGTTTGTTTCTAAACGTAGATACATCCGGCGCTTTAATCTATACTAAATCTGATGAATATTTTTATTTGTTTGAACTTGCAAATCAAAGGAACTACTGGTTCGAATGTGATGTGATGAGAAATATGAAAAAAGAAAATCATTTATTAAGGGTACAGGATATTGTTAATCCGATTTTAAAATTCCCAACTCATGTCTCCATAAGTCCATAGCCATAACAAACGAAATAGCGCGCAAAAGCTAGTATCAATATATATATAGTTATAATACACATCTGTAACTTAATAAATCTCAGAATTCTTTAAATAACTGCAACAGTAGCCTTGTACGCGGCTTGATTAATTCCTAATCCCGTTGCCAGTGGCAAAAGTTACCCGCTACGGCTTGGTAAAGGAACTTTGTTAGCAAAGTGAAACATGCTTCCATTGCATATTCTGTGCTCGAGATGTGACGTCACTCGTCCACGTCCAAGCCTTTTTACTCGTATAGCTGACACATTCTAAGCCTTGCAAATGGTATCGGTCCTTTGTGGATGGTCCCCCGTGTATAGTGTGATATAAAAAAGGTAGATAAGGATCCGCAAAGAAATCATTGTCGTATGCATTTTTTATCACAAATTCTCTTTGCAAATTTGAATATGCTACTTATATAGAATCTTAAATGAGTTGACAAAAGATAATAAAGAAAATAATTATTTTATGTTTAAGAGATTTTTACGAGGAACTAAAACGACTCCTGATGATATTAATCTTATATCACGCGTCGGTCTCATTTCAAATTCTCGGGAAAGCTCCAAAAGACTCTTCGAAAATGTTCCATTAAAAATGACTATACTCGATGCTCGTACGTTTTAGGAAATGTTGGCAATAAAATGGAGATTTCTTAGAATTTTTTCTAAGGGATAACAAATTTTATAGAGGGGGGGGGGGCGAGCCCCGTTTTGAATTTCCACTTTATCAAAGTATAACTTATTACGTCTTCGTGGGACGGAGAAAATTGTTAAAATTCCGTTTTAAAGAAACTGTCGTGTAGGCAAAATGTTGCCTCGTAATATTTCGCTCAGAAAATGCTTTTTGTTTCCTACCACGTTGTTTAGGTTTAAAAAAAAAGTTGAGCTAGGAAATTATGATTTTCTTTAAGTTTAGTTTTACGCCTATATTTTTAGGACTACTTATTATGCGTCTATCAGCACTGGTTTTTAACCATATCACAATTCTTAGCAAAACGATTTGCTAAGTGTCTTGGTGCCTTTATCATTAAAAATTTGGGTGTAGAAAACAAAACATTTGTTTAGTATCATTTTTGTTCTCTTTCGTATCAGACTTAGGAAGTGGTCATAGTCATGTATTGGTATAGGTAGTCACAGATCTCTGCATGATCTCTCGTCCTCTTTACTTGTTAACAGACTCTGTGACGTAATCAGGTCCCTAATGCAGACTGCACATAGTCAGCCCCGCGCATTCGCTTATTATTAGTCAAATGACTGCACGGCTAGCCGAGTGGGCGTAGGTCACCATGCCAAACCTATTGCACTCCGTGTCGCGGTTTCAATCCCCGCGTAGAACAAGCATTTTGTTTGGTCCACAAATGCTTGTTCTGATTCTGGGTGTTACTATGCGTGTGAGTTTAATGTTATTGAAACCCTTTGCGACACAAGGATAACATTCCTTAGCGAGGGAGTCGTTTACCAAAAATATTGTAGAAGATCCCTTTACGAAGGTTAGTCTTCTCTCATCCTAATACTTACTTATTTCTTCCACAGTTGTCTTAGATAACTGCAACATGACCGAGTGTGCCCCTCCCTGCCCTGGTGCTGCTCCACCCGTTGAATGTCCAGCTAATGTCCCGTATTGTCACTTCGGGTGCGCCTGCTATACTAACTGCGACATCGGCGTCGTCACTTGTTTCCAAATTAGGGACTGCCTCGAAGTACGACGGTTCTTCACCAAGCGAAGAAGAATTACTAATCTTGAATAGATGGTTTAACAATGTGTAGACATTGATATTTTGAAGTTGGATAGTTTTCTTAAAATTTTCCACTAAGATTCCTAACGTTATTGATGCATTGACATTTGGACCTTGGTAACATGTACTTTATTCTTTTTGGAAGGTGGTCCAGAATTTTAAAATTATGTAAGTTCCTGATTGAGACTTCTTAATTCAGAAAATATAGTGCTTAAATTATAGCCCTGTGTTAGATGGGAAGTTGATATGTCTTATTTACGTCAAAATATATTTATGGCAAAAGTAGGAAACGAATAAGACTTCCATAAAGAGCAGTGTTAAAAATAGCGCTTTGTATTTTCTGAAATTCGAGTATGTGAGCATTACTTTTAAATTTGAATCTAACCTAATCTACATGATCATAAAATCGCTACATGTTTATTAAAAAAAAGATTTTCTTTTGTTTACTGCAGATTGAATTAATAATATTATCAAATTTAATTAATTGTACTGTTTTTACATGTCACTACATCTTAATATGATGTTCACTTTTCAATATGTAAATCTTGTGTGTTTATTATATTTCAAAAAATATACTGTTTGTTTTTCTTCGTCTTCAACTTACCGATGCGATAGACTTGTGGAAATATTACTGATGTAAGATTTTATCTCGAAAACAACTTCAAGCGTGGCATATCAGGCCGATCAAAGCGCTTTTGCTATCGGCACTGTCGGCACAACGCGACGTTTTGAAAGTGCAGTGTTTTGACCTTTTTGTTTTTTTACTCTTAACCTGTATTTCTTATCCATGCGGCCCAGAACTGAAAATTGTGGAAGGATTTGGGAAAAGCCTTTGCTCAGCTGCTCAGCTGTGTAACACAGTGGGCTATAAAAAAAGAACGTCTTTTTCAGTACAGCATTTGGAATTTTGAGTTTTGCGTGCCCAACCTAGAAATTATAATTATTTTTTTGTATTTAAGAGGTGTGGGGAAAAATGACATCATAATTATATTAATTGTCTGTCTCTTAGGCCGGAATATTTGTCGACGTGTTGTAAAGTATGCAGGAGACATAGCCTTTATTACAACGCAATAAGGTCGATTTTCGTAAACTATTTCCAATTCTGATTTGTCTTGTCGAAATTCTTGGTCGAATTTAAATGGGAGATCGGTATTCTAACAATAGTTGTTGTAAAACAGGATATTTTTAGCATTGATTTAATGCTTTAACGTTAAAATATATTACACATACCGATTGATTTAGTTCTGATTGGAATTACTCGCTATTTTTATCAAGATGTAGGCGGTGTATACAGGATGTGTAAAATTACAGAAAGTGAGATTTTTCCTTTCTGATGGGACGGAATGCTACAGATTGTGTTTGTTGATTTAGCGAAATAAATCAACATTCGTATGTAAGTGCCCAGTTGAAAAATATATAAAAGCACACATTTTGAGTAATGTGACGATTTTTGTTAACCTAGTTGTCTATCGCGGTAAATTAAATTTCGTATATTTTGTAAATATTTAGATATTAATAAGTTCGCAAAAAAAATGACAAACAATAATTCCAACATCACAATTCAGAGTCCAAGTTTATACGAAACATGACTTTTATAATGGAACTGTAAGACTGTTGTCATTTAAAACATATTTAACAAAGTTAACAACACCCTCTACATAGACTATCTACATAAATATTAAAACTTCTTGAAATCGTTCTCAATAACAGTGTTATTCAAGTAATAAATATTATGAAAATATCTATAACCGGTTGAAATAACAAATTAAAATGTTCACAGCTCTATTTAATGTTATGAAAAATGTTCGCTGCCTGGGTTCTGCCATGTTTTCGTATTACACGATTATTCTAATCTACACGACGAAACAAGAACCATTATTACTTACCACTTTCTTAGATATATTCGGTATTGCCATTGATATTAATAATTTAATTACCAGTTTTGCATTAATCTTACAATCTGACTTTTTAGTTTTATAATTGTATCGGCTAACTGTGTTAGAAAAAAGTGCGTTTATAAGATCATAGTAACACGTTTCATATAACGAAATAAATAGAAATAAGTGTTGCGGGCATTTTACCATTGTAAATTATCGAATTAGCAACATGTGTAATTATGAATTGTGAAAATGTACGGACATATTAAAGTCATAATGCAACCCTAAAAAACAGCACATTTATGTAGTCTAGTCGTCTATCTAACCAGCATTACAGCATAAATATTTTTGGTGTAATCTAAAAGGCAATTACTTTTTTATGGCCCGTTTAATGTTCTGCAACAAATGTATAGGACCTCCTCTTCCCGGTTTCAAAGCTCGTTATTTCGATTCATTTCTCGTTAGCAGAAATACTGTTGTTTTGAGAATGTAAAAAGAACATTCTGGAAGTTCTGGAACGTTAGGTAGTCGTCGAGAACGGAAAAATGTTGTGCGCCATATTTGAGCAAAATTGTAGAGAATCTTCGAGAATCTTCGAGTGCATGGTTTGTGGTTTACGTCACCACCCCATAGCCACTATGCGCTACGTTTTATAATTGCTTGTCCTACACGGGGATCGAGCCCGCGGCAGGTCATGCACATTGGGTTTGATATGACTAACAGCACTTGGCTTTCAAGATTCAAAAAAAAAGAGCTGAATTTGGATCTGATCAACTGATGCACCCTTCCGCTCAACCTAAAGCAGTCATTTGATGATTTGCCACCCGAAAAGAACCTGATGAAAGACCCTAATTAAATGGCAGAAAGCCTAAAAAAACGCTTTTGTTATACCTCACAAAGTGTGCTTGAAATAATAAAGACATTTAATTTCAACCAACGAGTTACTTAGAAACAAGACTTACTTAATCATGCCAAGAGTCTTTAAACAAACTTTAAAACTCAGGTAAATTTTTAATCGTTGGTTAAACTTTGCGATCCTGTAGCGAGAAGAAACTTCGCTTTTCTATGATAAAATTTTACACAGCTTGTGATCCCTCTGATGTAATATTAATAATATTTTAAAAACACTGCGTCGCTTAATTTAAAGTATAATGGAGCATTAAACTTTGTAAGTTAAACTCAGTTTGACATTCTGTAATCTCAGTTCAAGAAAGTTATTGATATTATATATATATTAAATTTAGAAATTGAATTGATTTATTTTGTTCTTCTCAGGTGTCTTGGATCGATTAGGATTATGTCCAACAGTGGACTTCGATAAGCTGAATTGATTGATATCTTATGGGGTTTCTTGCTGGTAGGATGAAGGAGGAAGGATGACATCTTGGAATCGTGCACCTAGAGTCAATATTGTAACGTTTTGAAATATTGTTGCTGGAAAACGGTCTGCTTGAATTTAAATATTTCGATTTCGATTGATTTTTCATAAAAAAATCCCACTAAAAGAACACAGGTTTGGCAATTAGTCAAATGTTTTTCGACGACAAACAATCATTTTTTTTTGAAAAGATGTTGTCAATGGTTTTTTGTTATTACAATTACATTATAAACTTCTTGCAGTAACTAGCTTGCATATTTAAAATCTCTTTCATTTTTCCATAAATAAAATCACAGCTAAGTATTAAATACCAACGATATAAATTGAAAAATAAATATGTATTGCGGGCATTTTAACATTAAAAATAAACGAACCGAAAAGCCGTGGTTCAAATGTATTATTCAGTTTCCATTTCCCGTGTAGAGTTACCCTGTTTATCATTATTTATAATGATCCCGCTTAACTTCAGCGTTTGGTAAACAACAAATTAAATTGTTCTGGTTTAGGAAATTGAAATTAATTAGAGCCCTCCATATAATGGAATAGTATTAAAATTGTAGGAAATTCTTCGTTTGAACACGTACCATTTGATAATTGTAGAATTTTTTGTCGTCACATTAATTATTATGTATTTTTTTGCTAAAAGAGGACCAGGTTCTTATGATCGCGTTTTATTGCTGGAAATAGACTTTTCAAAATTATCGCCGAAACGTCTAGAGGGTTATTGTTTAATTTGCAAAACATCGACAGCCGTACCCTCAATATGATATTTCCATGAGTTGATAACAGCCCTAAACATCTTCCAGCTGATGTGCAAGGTGGCCTGTAGGTCTCGCAACTAGTCCAACCTTTTTCAAATCGTTAGTGAACCGCTGTTATCATAATAGGTTTGTTTCGTAGTAGGTGATTTGTTTCCTCGCGTCTTTTCTACTCTTGTCGCTCAATTTTCGTTCACAAGATTATTCCACATAATTCTGTCACTTCCATTCCCTTGTAGAGTCACTGAACTATAAAATTAAAAATTAAATGTAACATAATCCGCTTTAGTTATATTTTTACCAAATTTCAAAACAAGCTTTTGAGTTCAATATCCACAGAGAGGTGATTTTCAGAAGGATAGGCTTATGTTGGTGATAATTAGACATGGGTGGGTGTTATATGCACAATCAAAATGCCAAAATATGATTGCAAATATTATGCACTAAAAAAGGGCCTATAATGCCAAAATATGTACAATAAGTGCACATGCACATCATCAAAATATTATTAAATAGTTGTTAATATTAGCTATAATTATTTTAATAAGTATTTAATAAACTATAAATTATTAACAATTAACATATTTATTATAAGATTTGTGCCAGAAAACGACAATTGTATTTTGCCAAGTATTCTATATTCATATACTTTTGCCGTTGACTGTATCTTCGCATATTTTGAAAGGTAAAGACACATACGTGAAACCGTTTACAAGATTTTCAATAACAGTGAACTCTCGCAAACTAATTTCGAAAGGATTTAAACTTCAAAAGTTTCGAATGAAAATTCTATTTCGTTTTGAACGCAATATCTTTTAGAAGGAAGACGAAAATTTTCGCAACGTTTGCATGAATTGTGAAAGTAGAACTCGGCGACGGAATAACGACGTATATTCTTCATCTCTTTGAGTTGCTTTTAAGTATTAGAGTTTCGTGCTCGACGCGGTGTTGTAAAACAAAGTGTAATGGAATATTAAAACTCTACTTTTGTGATGAAATGTATTTTTTTATTTGTCTCGAGTATAATTTGAAATCATGTTTTTTTTTTAACTTTCTTTCAAGAAAACGACTTTCGCATTATGGAAATCAATCCTTGTGTGTCCCGGGGCTTTTACGAACAATCAAGCCACATGGAAAAAGACACTCAGTCTCAGAAAAAGGATACGCAAGGATCGAACTCTCGACACGTCGCTTTCCGTGGGTTTGATGTGGTGACCGCAACAAATCGGCTTCCGTAAAAATGTGCTTCCTGCCTGCTATGTCTATATATGCGATTCTACTATGTCCGTTTGTCACATGGCTGTATCGACGAACCCATATAGCCAAACAGTTAAAATTTCCAAAGAAGCTGTTATTATATTTTATTGCCCTTATAAAACAACCCATTATCTATTATTTTTATTTGCTGGGGTTATTTGTACACATAGTATCGCAAAACCAATCAAATTTTACCATTCATCGTTACCACCTTTTCAGGCAGATATTTCTAGTCTATTTCAGTTCTAATACGCTTTGCATATAGTGTGCATTCGCTTCTATAGCTCCTATTCAATTTGCATGGACCAACAAATGCGCGAATGGCGCTTTTGAAATTTTACTATCTGAATATCGTGCATAATATTTGCATGTTATATTTTTTATTTGCACTTTTTGCATAAGGCATTGCAATGTTTCGTTACGGTCTATGTAGTCTTTTGAATTAGAAACTTATTTGAGTGTCATCAGATCACCGTAAAAAAGGGTAGACAATCTTACTGTGTTTCTTTATCTAAGAACTCAATTTCAAAATAAGAAATGCATAAAACGAATGTAAACAACAAAAAAGAATGCCAAATCAAACATGAAACATGTCATGTCGTTTGTTTAGTCAATATTTTTTTCCCATAGAAAGATATAAAATATATACACACATTACTTGCCTCTTTTTAAGAAACTAAATAAATGGAGAATAGACTTTCAACTGTAATCTTTAGTGTTCTGTGAAGTTTTGTTCTGTAATTCAACCTCCTTCGTTTCAAGTACTAATTAAGCCACAAATGTTGACCATGTCTTGTCAAAAACCAAGAACATTCTAATTATTATGATGGAAGCCAGTCCTTATACGTATTGGAAACAATAAATAAGCAATTGCATATTGATATAACAATATTAGGACCTCTAGTCCGTGAGTATCCAGTCCGTAGTGTAAGTCCGTAGCGTAGGAGAGTAGGTACAGGAAAAAGTAATCTTGGGAAACTTTAATTTTCCATTTAATCTCAACTCAGTCTTTGTGAAGCTGTAAGTCGCCTTTATTATGAGCTGAGCGGATTACCTTGGTTCCTGCAATCAGTATGCCGCTTAATGTACTTAGGCTAATCAAATTATATGTATACTTTCCTTCACTTTCTCTGAAATCCATCCTTAATAATAAAAGTATCTTTCTAATTAGCTCGATGTCAAAGCAGTTCATGTTTCTTTAAAAAAAATAATTAGTCGACTATCTTTTTAATAAGTATCAGATTGTAAATTACAAGATAAACTTTCATGGACTTATATAGCGTTATATTAACTTCGAAGATCGGGTGATCGGACGAGAACCTGTGTATTCAACGTGGTATGGACGTTGGCTTATTAAATATTTAATTATAAGGCGCTTCGCACACTACCTCGTATATCATGATCGTCATCGGTCTAGCCTTTTCCCCATCTATGTTGGGGCCGGCTTTCAATCTAACCGGATTCAGCTACGTACCGGTGTTGTTCAAGGAGCGACTGCCTATCTGCCTCCTCAACCCAGTTATCTGGGCAACACGTTGTCAAATTTCTATCTTCTGACTACCCGTAACGACTGTGAAAGATATATAAATAACAGCCCAGATCCAGTATTAAACGTGCCTTCCAAAACACGGAGAAACTCGTCATGATAACGATGGTCACCCATCTACGGACGCGCCGCGTTAAGAGTAGCTTAACCTGTGATCAATCCTCTTATGCTTTTAGCTTAACCACGCCGCCTCAAGTACCTTAATGAATTTATGGATTCGATGAAAGTTCACGGGTATTTCCAAAGCAATTTTTCATGTTTCCCGAAGAAAACTTAAATTGATAAATTGAGATAGGTGAAACCGAACTTGATAAATGGTGCTTTAAATTGTGCCAGTAAAGTTTAGTAAATAGATATATTACTAGTATAGTTTACTAGTCTGCTTTTGCTGCTAGGGAATAACCTAATTAGTTTTAACCCTTTTAATTTGTCCTAATGTTTTTTTATGAGGTAGTGGGCCGGATCGCCTATTGTACATAATTTTTAGATTTAATGTGACCTCGGCTAAGAGAAAAGGAGAATCATCTGTGGTTGACAACAGACAGGAAACCCGCCAATTAATACAGTGTGCGGCGAGCTTTGTGTGATGTTGTTCGCAATCTGTGTGTTCTTCAGTTCGTCAGTTAGTCACAAGCCTGTATTTCATGAACCGCAATAACACATTTTTTTATGTATATTATATGCTGTAAAAAAAACCGAAGCTTTCTGTTTTTTTTATTTAATTCCTTTATTCCATTTAAATACATATAAATTACATTTTTAAATATACATAAAAAAAGCAACATATATTTAAAAATATAAAAAATAGTGTCCAACCGGCAACGGGAACAGGGCCCAAGCTGCCGGTGGTCAGGGCTCCAGAGTGAGGAACCTCTTCACGATGCGCGCCGTGTCTAGAAGTACCGCTTTCTGAATCAAACCCTTGGCCCAGACGCCCAACGAGAGCCTCCGAAGATGTTGATCGAGGCTCTTGGCTATTAAGCCATTGGCACTTACGACTATCGGGACAATGATTGCCGAGTCCACCTCCCACAAGTCGACAACCTCGTGAGCTAAATCCAAATATTTCAATTGTTTTTCTTTTTCTGCTTTCACGAGGTTCTCGTCATGGGGATGGTGATATCAACAATCATTGTCCGACGCTCTGATCGATCAATCACCACTATATCAGGCTTATTGGCAACAATAGTCCTGTCAGTGATGATAGATCGATCCCAGTACAGTGTGATATGACCACTTTCGAGAACTGGGTCGGGCACATACTTATAGTACGGCACCTCAGATTCCACAAGTTTGTATTTCAGAGCAAGCTGCTGATGGATAATCCTGGCCACTTGGTCCACAAGACGAGAACATCCCGAAACTATATGTCTCAAGGAGTCACCGGGACAGTGACATGCCCGACAGATGTCAACTGTACCATCCTTAATTATATATTTTCGAAATTCTACCGAAAATAACTATTCGTCATGATATTACACATACGAACCCCTCGGTTTCTCCAAAGAGGTCTCCGAAGCGTAGCCAGGCCACAGACGCTAAGAAATCTACATCAGCCCCGTGGAGGGTCCGATAATAGCGTCCGTGTAGCTCCTTGCTTTGCCATACATCTTTGCGTTTTTTATTTAATTTATTATTATAAGAACAAATACTAAAAGTAAAGATGACGTAAAGAAACAGTTGTTAAGATTGTTGAAATCAACCAATCAGTCAACTTGTTGATCATCTAACCTGAGATTTGTTTTTCTTTAGCCTATTTGTACAGAATCCTCAGGGTCGCGAGTCCAACTAGTAATTTCCGGGTTTCGCCTAAATTCAGATTAATAAATTCCCTCTAAATTAACCATAATTACATCACAGTATTACCGTCACAAGTACCATCAAATCGAGATCCCGACTGACACGGCAGCTGAGCTTAGCCCGCCATACAACAAATTGGTATTAGCGCGATTACTAGTGAAACTCATTGGATCGAAAATGTCAGGCCAATTGCACGCCTGGGATTTGTGCCTAAGTACATTAGTTTCCCATTAGCGAACTGAGCCTTCATTTGGGTTGTGGCTAGAGACGAAAGTAATGAACGTTATTGGACGTTTTGTGTATCGTTCAGCGAAGTTGCTTTCATGGTAACTGAGGCAAAATAGATGTAACTAGCTGTTGCTTTCGACTTCGTCCGCGTTATGGGTTCTTAATCCAATAAAAATCATGAAAATAATATTTTCGGAATCAGTGGGCTCGGCCACCTACCTATCGCCGATAAAGTTTCATCATTTTTAAATGCAAATGCACAGAGACACCCAAACTTAGATCAGGCATTCGTGGATCACACGAACGCTTGTTAAACATTATGCAGGCATACTTTAATAAATCTGTGGGCGATATTGCCAACAGCAATTAAATGTTAATTAAACATTGTTTTCATCAATTAATCAGTTTACAGTTCGTTTGTTTTGATTCTCATTAATTATCAATCACGCTATGACCGGGATTACGTGTCGTTGTAATCATGTTTATTTTGGTACTGCTAAACCAGAAAAGCTGTGCCTATTTTCTGTTGATGCGTACAGTATGCGAGAATCGAAAAGACGAAGAAAGATTAAAAAGCATTTATTTAAAATAGTATCAAGTAACACTTTTTGAACGGAACAAAATACACCTTTAGTATGCCGGCTCTGAACGATGTATAGTATATTATGTTTTTTAATCATTTTGCATGACACTCAGTATCAAATTCGGACACCAAATATAAATAAATCCGATCAGATGCGAGTCGAATCTCGTCTCTGAGGATTTGAAACAACCCCACACAGAATAACTCCCAAACAACTTGATTGTTTGACTTTCTATTGAATCACAGTCGAGTATCTGAGATGATAGATATCTCGATTCGAAATATCAATATTAAAGTAATATTTATCGATTCAAACTGGTACGAGTTCTGTTTGCTGAAGGTTTATTAAAATCCTTGGAGATGGTGACTAATAAAGTTTGCAATATCTTTGGTAAATAGATCCTTTCGTTCTTTCACAGCAAGTAAATTGATTTAATATTTAACTGTTCGATTTTATAAAGGAAATGAAACCATACATATATTGCTATAAGTAAAAATATACGTTACTTCTATCCTGTGGTGTTCACAGATTGCCAGTGGTTCCTCATCCAGGATTTTTGCCCAAATTCTTACGGAATCTATTACAGACTGTGCGGGTAATTTCAAAGCAGTTTCAGAACCTAGAAGTATCTACCTATGTATATTTCAATATACAAATATTCAATAAAATTTCATAAAGTCGCTATTTTAACCAAAGATTTGATTCTATTCTGAATATTCCTCTAACCCTATAAAGTTATAGGGATTAGATAAAATGA
This sequence comes from Trichoplusia ni, assembly GCF_003590095.1. Lineage (NCBI taxonomy): Eukaryota > Metazoa > Arthropoda > Insecta > Lepidoptera > Noctuidae > Trichoplusia > Trichoplusia ni. The sequence continues at coordinate 2,385,423 of NC_039485.1, forward strand.
CGTTTAGGGTCTTTTACGACCCAATCTGTAAGTGAGGGTTAAATTCTAAATACGATAGATATATTGGTAGTTTAACGCGGAACGAACGAATTTCGTTTAGGAAAATCGATTTTTTCACTCGACCTAGTTTTCTATGTGAAAACCTCTTGATTTTTTCACGCATCTATCAAGTGAAATTTTTGGTATGAAATTGTTGGTTTAGTTTTTCGGTATTTATAAAAACAGTGAGTGACCCTGATGAGTCTACTTCGATAATTTAGATGTACGTAGACACACATCTTTAACTTGAAACGTATACCTAATTGTAACAAAAATAAGTAATTATTTGATTTACATTTACAAAGTTATTGGCTGTTTTCATCTCACGTTTTCATCGCTGAATTCTTTTAAAAGTGTATTAAAACATCTGTTACTCTAAAATTTGTAAATGATCGCAGAGTTAAAATATAAAATTAATACGTATAATGAGTTTCGGAAACTATTTAGCGGTCCAAAATTTTAAACCATTCCCCAATTAAAACTCTTATTTACACGTCATTGAAACAAATGAGTTCCAAGAATATTATGGTAAACAAAGTAGGGATACAAAAATGACGAATATAACCCCTTTCGCCTTGTAGTTTAGGTTCATATTTCCGTAGCAAGCAAATAGTATCCAAGTCTTGAATAAATTGGAACGTCAATTGCAAACGGAGATTATTCAAAGACGAGGCATATGTCTTGTAGGCAATTTGAAATGCCGGTGGGAGGCTAGCACGCGATTGAATTGGAAATGTAGGATAAAACCTTTTGATGTAATATTCGCTTCATGTTGTAGTATTTTTATATATAGTCAATTCTATCTTTGCAAACGGTAGCATCTGTGGGTACCTTTGTAAATATCAAGTGATTTTGGGAGTACAGATTTATTTGTATCTCATTTTGCCATCATTCGTGGATAACTCCTTAATAGGTACAGTATGTGGAACATTTTATTCTTGTTCGAGTTTTTGACGATGGCACGTGTAGCAGGGAATGTAACAGCGGCCATTTGATTGGTTGGATTAAGATTACGTTATTGTTCTATAGCAGAAGGTCTGCCATCACGTCTGAAAGTAATATTATGGAAGGGTACACCATACACGGCGTAGAGCGCCATCTCTCTCCCACACCTGCAATAACATTACTATAAGACGTGAAAGCAGGCCAATAGGACTTGATATTAGTAATTTTATATCAGTGCTTATTCAGTTTCTCAACTCAAAATCAAAAATTGTATTTCTAATTTGATTTTTTTCTAAAACTCTACAAGACGCTATTATGCCCCTTATGTGAATTCTATAAGGGTTATTTTCCTAATTCTTCGTAGCTGTGGACTGTATTTAGTTTAAGTTAACCCAGAAGTTTACTCAACGGGTCATTGCTTGTTACATTGACATAAAAATAAGCTTTTCCCCGAACAACTAGGAACCGGAAAGGTTTTCTTTGTCCACTTTGCTTTTATTCTTTTATAGAGCGATAAAAAGAAATTTATATTGTAGCACTACACTTGGAGGTCTTACTTAACTTGTTAGTGAGGTAAGCGGGCAAGCCGGCAAACTGGGCAAGTGCTACGTGTGTTAAGTGGCTACTATGACGGTTCCGTACAAATAGGTTCAAATCAAATCAAATCTTTATTGCATACCATAATGTTACAAAGGTGGTAAATTATAACTAGGTTCACAGCTCATTATGGACCCTGTCGGGCACAGCAAAATTATTTTTAGTTATTTTTAGGCTATCTTTACTCTTTAGACAAAAGCCTCAGTGTCGCGAGAGACTTTAATTTATTTGTCACCCAGCAAAAAAGAATGATCTTAACATCGTCGCCAATCGTATCTTGTGCAGTTGTAGCTTCACCATGAGTTTGGTTTCGGACCCAACCGAAGTCCTTATTCATGAGCTGAAAATAGATAGACCCGCGTGAGTAAAATATTCTTTCTTAAACAACTTCGAATACTAACGAAAGTTATAATAAAGTCTCCGGTGTTGTAGTTGTCTTTTTTTTTTCGTTTACTTCTAACCAGCAGAAAAAATGAATGTTTTCATTGACAGGGTAGAATAAAAACAAATGCCTATCTATACACAGTACTCACACTACTCTCTCATACACACACACACACACACACACACAAACACTACACACATAGTGTACAAGTATAACATATATCGTGTCTGATCTTAGAAAGCGATAAAAATGTCAAATACGGGGCCTTAAAGGATTTGGCAGTATCTATATTGCCCTAAATCATTTAAGTCCTGACATATCCACTGACCTTTAAAAGTTGCCGAACTCAATAATATTCTATTTCAGTCTGTATAAATTAGATTTGATTGGGTATTAAGGTTATAGAATGATCTGACCTGCCAGGTGTTACAATTTATAGACTTATATTAACTTTTTACCTAACAATATATCATGTAGTGGTTTCTTAGGTTTACGCGAATGTTAGACATTGAAATGAAACTACTTTTACGGATTTTATCGCGGTTTAATTTTAGATTTTAGTTCCCGACGTTTCGAAACCTTTGCAGGTATCATGGTCACGGGCAGACTGAGATGGCGTTCGTCTTGACAGAAGATGTTGCTCGTTCTACCTTCATATTTTAATTAATTATTTGTGGTCCGACCTACGCAGTATGAGCTCACTGTGTCTTGATGTCTTGCAGCGCTGCTCTTGGGTTTGGCCTTGAGTTTATTTATTATTGGATCCCAAGTAGGTGATATCTTCCAGCCATCTTCTCTATTGAAATTAGGGTGTTTTTTAATCTCAATAGCCTCGCGAAACATCCTAGGTAGGAATTTGGATTCTTTAGCGAGGATCTGTGGTTGGTCAAATCTAATATAATGGCTGGAACCTTCAGCATGTTCGGCGACTGCAGACTTCGTTGAGCGGCGGTGTTTGACGTCAGCTATGTGTTCTTTAACGCGGGTCCCTATGCTTCGTTTGGTTTTACCGATGTAAGAGAGGCCGCAGTCACAATCTAGTTTGTATACTCCTGCATCTTGTAGAGGTATGTGACACTTGACAGATGGTAAGGACTGGCTAATCTTCTTGGGCGGCTTGAAGTATGTTTTAATTGAAGCTCGCTTCAGGATGTAACCAATCTTGTCAGTGACTCCTCTGACATATGGTAGTACAGCAGGCAAACGATCAACAGTGGCTGGCTTCACTCGGTTTCTGTGACGGGGCCGTGGAACTTGGAGCTTGTTGTCTCGCAGTACTTGCTTGACGTGTTGAAGCTCAGCGGCAAGGTGTCTGTCATCACAGAGTCCGTGTGCTCTCTTTGATTGATAATCTCTTTGATTTGACCAACCACAGATCCTCGCTAAAGAATCCAAATTCCTACCTAGGATGTTTCGCGAGGTTATTGAGATTAAAAAACACCCTAATTTCAATAGAGAAGATGGCTGGAAGATATCACCTACTTGGGATCCAATAATAAATAAACTCAAGGCCAAACCCAAGAGCAGCGCTGCAAGACATCAAGACACAGTGAGCTCATACTACGTAGGTCGGACCACAAATAATTAATTAAAATATGAAGGTAGAACGAGCAACATCTTCTGTCAAGACGAACGCCATCTCAGTCTGCCCGTGACCATGATACCTGCAAAGGTTTCGAAACGTCGGGAACTAAAATCTAAAATTAAACCGCGATAAAATCCGTAAAAGTAGTTTCATTTCAATATATCATGTCTTAGTTTCGTCTTAGTTTTTAGTATAACGGTGGTTTTAGCCAGTGTTACTGCTCGAATAGCCAAATAGTTGGTCGTGCAACCGAGGTTACTGTAAAAGAGTTCGAATTTGACATACCACAAGTCCTGTCCGAAGTTAGATTTTCATTTTTTCTATTTAATTGCAAGGTATTTCGACTTTGAGGGCTACTTACATTGGCTAGCTCGATTCGGCCTAGCAAACACACAGTGAATTCTATTAGCTCTTTATTGTGCCTATACGTATAAAACATTACATCCGTTACGGACAGTGTGTATATTAAACTATGAAGTCTATTCTGTACTCTCGAACCCTATTAATCCCTCACACGCCTGTGTCATCGGCAAACTTGAATACCCACGTATTGTGTGTAACGTAGATTAATATTCTCGAAATAGATAATATACAATAGTCCTGTTTTCGTCGTGTCCTTCTAGGTCCATCTTTAGCATCCTCAAAGCTTAATAAAGTTTGTGTGTAACGCTGCAGTTTATTGTTGGCAAGTCTATAATTGTGTTTCCGTGGTTAAAAACCTGCATGGAGAGAAGGTTTGTGCATTGATCATTGCGTTTTCCTACATCGACTTTTGGTTGTTCCATACTTTGAAAGCCAGGTTTCCCGAAGGTCTTTTGATTCATAAATTGGCCTCGAGACAGTTCACTATTATCAGAATAGTGAAAACTCTGAGACGCATAAATTAAATTCGTAAATTAAATGTGTCGTGTTTTTTTAATAAATATAAATGATTCAATCTAGGCTCTACGTTAGTTATGTATACCCTTTTATTTTCAACGTATTGCTCAGGATGATATAATTAATTTATATCCCGTTCGTGGTTTCACGCCTAATATTGTATGTTAAACCCTCGCCTTTGTTTATTCTGAGAGAAGTAAGGGATTACTTAGCGACTGGTACGCGTCGAGAAAGGGTTAGAATTGAACGTATTTCGCATTGAACATATACACGATGATTTTTTAGTCATCTTACAAAAGCAGCCCAGTTTATGTATCTGACGTAAAATACCCCTAGGCGCGATTATTTTTTTTATCATCAACTAAGAAAATAAGTACGAAGAAATAATAAACGAAAAATCTGAAATCTACTCTTAAAAATGATAAAAGCGCCGCCGCCCGCGCCCCTCACCATTGTTACAAGGCTCGGACCGCGCTCACAACAGATCTGTGTTTCTAAAAAACTATATTTCAAAATCATTGGATACATGAACTGGGCTGCTTTTGTAAGACGACTAAAAATCATGGTGTATATATTTTAATTATAAATTAGGGATACTAAATTTATAATCTTGTACTAGGTTCTAAAACAATCCTTATAATAAACAGTTTAAAGTTAAAAAAAAACACTTGAATTATCTTGAATTGTTGGCTTCCGATTTTGTCAGATATACCTTAAGGCCCAGATGTTCCGATGCATTTTATAGGTGATAGTTAAGCCAATTAATCCATCATCGATTTTGATTTTCTTTGAATTTAGATGATATACATATAGATATTATCAACGTCAACTTCAAAATGATACGTGCTTTCTTACGTCTTCTTAAGTACATATGTCTGTATGTAGAGTTATAGAGGCCTTAGAATTATATAATTTGCGACAAATTTCAAATGTAATAATATCTACATTCTACCCTACTCATTTACTAGACATTTGGTAAGAACTCTTCATTTAGTGTGTACACAAATACGAAATAAGACGAAACAAATAAAACCGCCTCATAATGAAAACTTTTCAAAGAAAATTGCGGGAAAATTGTTTCTTCTTCATGTTTATTGCTGTTTGTTATTGAATTTATGAGACAAGAAATAATTAATTAAGGAAAGTTCTTTTAAACTTCAGTCTTTCGCAAGATATTTTTCTGATGGAACAATGCGTCAAAACTACGGTAACAGAAAATTCTATAGAGGTTTACTTGAAGGAAATATAAATCATTTGTGTTATGATACACGAGTAAATATTTTATTACTACCAAGATAGAAAATGTGGTCATTCTTGTCACTTTTATAACATTCTAACAAAGATTTTCTATGAGGATTTTTGCAGTCAATGTTGTTTATCAAGTCTAAGGGATTGAGTTATGTGTTGAGCCATATTATTATGTTTATAACCACATAATAAGGTAACGTTACGGATAAAGCTTGGGCTTGTTAACACGCGTAAATGTGGTTTGAACACACAAAGGGATGTCAATCATTTTGATAAATTGATGTTTACATATCAAATAACGTTATATTTGGTTAATAACTCATTAAATCTTCACTTGCTTTGTGTGACACCAGTGTACAGTAATACTCGCTTGTTTCGAAACGGACTCTATAATATTTACAGTATGATGCGACATGATTACGCGTGACGTCACAATTTAGTATGAATTTTAAGAAATCGTTACGTCACAAGGCCCTGTTCTAAACATTAAAGCATCTTTATCATTTTTTGTTGTCCCGAAATAGGAAAAGATGCGTGTCCAATACTTTTTAATTGTCTTACTGTAACCGAGGGACTAAATATTTGTAATATTTATACCCAGTCGTTCACCCTATTGTCGGAGTGTGACAGCGCTATAAGGCGTTAAGCGACGTCTTGCTCCCACTCTTGAAGGTTTTATCTCCTTTCATTAATTTAACAGACAGTGGTAGACTATATTTTTTGATATGACATCCTATTTCCTTTTGTATACAAACATAGCAACGTGACACTGTTTTGCTTTTATAAATTCCCGGCGTGAAAAATACTGTCCATATTTTTAGGCTTTTAAGAGCGGCGAATTCTGGGCAAAAATAAGGCAGCGAAAATTTTATGAGGGCTTTTGTAATTTTTAAATGTAAAAACTTATGCTTGCGCAGTAAAAAAAGGGGGATCAAATTATTATGGGAAAGAACTGGTATGAAATTCTGTTACCAAGGTCTTATACTTGTCATTTTCAGATGTTTAACGAATCCGACTAATTAACGCGAATGTTTGTGTGTGTGGATGATTATTCCACGTTCCACTTTCATGCAGAAACCACTGAAAGGATTTAGACAAATCTTAGTACACAGATAGTGTATTAACCAGGACACAATTTTATGTTCACATTTTTTATTTGAAACGGGTTGGCCCGAAGTCTACAGCTAATACTAAATTATTTGATTTGATTTTAATAGTAAACTTGTAGTCTAATATTGTAACACAAACACAATGAGCAAAGTATTCGTTACAAAAATTTCCAAAAAGTTTTCATTTAAATTTTGTTTGCTATACAAATTATTTGGAATAAACCTTAGAATTATGACTATTATTATTTATGAAGAGTGTAAATACAAGTCTATAGTATTTCATGATATATGTTGTATATGGATAGACACTAAAATATTTTCGATACGGTAAGCCCATCACACGTTATTCAAAGAAAATTACATAAAGAAAATATGATCTTATACCTACCACACTCAGTACCTTGTAAAATGAGGTTTATTTGATTCCCAAAACGTTTACTTAGATATTGGAAAAGTTTCCTCAGGCCAATATTTTCTTAATATTTTTGGGACTAATAATTTTACGTCAAAAGAGTTAATCAAGAAGGTTACTAGGAATATATTGGGTTTTTGAACATTTATTTTTCTGAAGTTTAATACAGCTTTTCTCTAGAATTGAGAACAGTGATTGCCCGCCTGGTCTTCCAAGTCAAAGGTTGTATGATCTTCTAGCAAGCACAGATATGTTTCCGTGTGTAAAACTGATAAAGAAAATCATTGTGAGAAAACCAGCAGAACTGATTCAAAGAGTGTAAAATGTCACAGGACTCAGTGTTGTGGTTCAATTTGTGTGGCCGGGGGGGGGGGGGGGTAATGTCAAGAACCGCGATAGACCCAGTTAATTATAATATTGATTGATACTGAACTATGTTCGGCTTCCAATCTAACCGTATTCAACTAAGTACCAGTCATTTACAAGGCGCGTTTGCCTATCTGACCACCTCAACCCAGTTACCTGGGTAACATATAACCCTTGGTTAGACTGGTTGTCAGACTTTCAAGCTTCTGACTACCTCTAACGACTGTCACGGATGTATGAATAACAGCCATGACACACAATATAAAGTGCCTTCTGAAACACGGAGGAACTCGTTATGACAAACATGGTTACCCATCTACGGAGCAACCGCGTCAAGCCCTCTTTACCGGTGATCAATTCACTTATGCAGTTCGTTTTTCTTCTGTTGCTGACTATACAAAATTATTTTCGTTCTTCCAGACTGAGCATTTCGTCCTAATCGTAGAATTAAGGATTTGTTATGTTTTGTTTACGACACTATTTCTTTTGACGTAATCAACATTTTCTCTGACTGATACTTGTCTGAGAAGTTTTATTTGCAGACTTACTTTTACCCGCGGCTACGGTCAAGGTCATCGTAGTAGAAAGATGTATTTTCTTTTGTCTTACAAAGTTTAAATTATCAAACAGATGTATTTTTTACAACTCTCCTGCAGTAAGGAATTTAGTCGTTGTATCAGGGTTCTTTCACAACGACACTCAGACTCAGTTCAAGCTTTCGTGGAGAATACTAATGCTTACGCGGGTATCGAACCCACGACACGACGCGCTCTGTGGGTTTGGCGTGGTGACCTCAACCACTCGGCTATCCGTGCATTCAAAAGATAAAATATAAGGTATCAAATAAAAAAGCGTTTCATACCGTATAAGATTTCATGAGTATTTTATTGTTATTTTATTAGCCTGTTCCTTTACTGCGATAATTTAACGCTGGACTATTACCATTGTAGAAGAGAGACGGCAGGCGACACCGTGCGTAGCAGCTTCTCGCTTCCACGATGTTAACAGTCTTACGATAAGAGTTCATGGTACAGGGTTTTTACATATCTATAGTCAATAGGCGCTGATCTGGGGTGAAGGACTTTTATGAAATAAAGATATTATGAAAGTATTTTTCGCTTTCATTTCATTTAGCGGTGTTAATACGTGAATGAGTTGCAAATGTTTGTGAAAGTAAAAAAAAAACAAAGTCTTTTTAAAATTTTATTTTATACATTAAAAATATTTATTTACATTTAATGACATTTACAATAAACAATAACAATTGAAATTTTATTTAAATAATATTAAACATTTTTAATGTTATTTACATGAAAAAATAAAAACATTGATTATAATAATATATTCATTTAATTTACAAGAGATATTTACAATGATTAATCAGACGATTTTAGTCTCTATGCAGCAAGTATATAAAATTAAAATCCGTTCGTAACCACATACCTAGAGTTCACGTCTGAACGCGAAATAAAAAAGTATTTATGTCAGCCATATTTAAAGCTGATATCGATGTTGCATTGGTTTACATTGTTGATTAAAATTGAATGCTGAAATCCAATATAACAATTAAATTATACAACAAAACATATCGGAATATCGTAAATAAATTTTATAGTACAAGGACGGAGATGAGGACGACGAAATATCATATTTAATACATAAATATGACGTTAAGTACACGATGAATAAATAACATAATGCACACCACTATGGAAACACACAAAGGAGAAAATCTTTTTTTGTAAAATCATGTGACTAGATTTTTTTGTTATCTTTAGGTACAAGTTGTTGAGTCCTTGCCCTCATTACGAGTGTGTGAAGCAAATAGAAAATAATGTTCGACTCGAACACGGTATTGCTCTATCCGTTAGAAAGGAAAAGAGTACAAAATAAGGTACAGAGGGAAAACTATCACCTTAAAATAAAACCTTTGTGGTCTTGCAGATGTGAAAACGGGACAGAGCTCTAGATGATCTAGAGCGATGTCTCTCTCTCACAATGTTTTTGCAAGAGGTTCTAGGTCCATAGTTTTTTTATATGGCTCTTCACTGAAAAAGTTTTACCATAAAGTTTCAGTCGATATAGTAACGCTGGCCGAATATTTTTAAACAAACAGGAATGAAAAAAAAAGAATGTTTGAAATAAGAAAACTACTTCAGCATGACATGTATATTATAGACTCGACATTAAAATTTGAAAAAGTGCTTACGCATACCTGGCAGGGTAGCAAGTATATAGGCTCCAGAATTTATTCCGTTTTTCCTGATTCGGAGAAGAGGTCAACGTCAAAGGAGTTTCTCTGACTACGTATTCTCTTTCACTCTTAAGTATGGCAGTGCAAGATGTTTTCTACTACAAAGATTTTACTGACAATTCAATTTATCAAGTCTTGTTTCATAGAACGGAAATGTTAAGAAACTAAAGTATGAGCTGAGTAAAATTACTTACGTTTCTTAAGTAGTCAGGTCAACGTTGAATATTTGGACAACGGAACTACACCGACAAGGATTACAGACAGACTACAGTGGCAGACCCCATTGTTACTTCTGTACCTATAAGATTTTTTTTTCTCTTAAAAGACATCGTTTTTTCATAGCCAATCCATTCATTCCTCATCCCTTTAAATTTGCCATATGCAAAACTTCAACACAATGGTCTTGCAAACTACTAAATCCTCTGTTAATAAACACACCTGCGAGTATTTTGTAAGTAATTTCATTTAATTAGAATAGCACCGCACCTATGAGAGTAAAACAAACTGACGCTTGAGGAATTGATCATTCGTTTATACAAAGTGAATTAGCACTTACTCTGATTAACATTCTTTATGAACCTAGTGCTTTACTATCATTTGTTTCCCTTTGTAGTCTTTAAACCCACCCAGGTAATTGATAAGTCTAGGTTTGGTTATGTAGGTACGTGAATATAGGTAGGTTTTAAAATAAGCGAAGAACATCGACTTTTAATCACAAAAATATTTTTATCAATACATTTTAGCAATAACTCTTTCCAAAAAGTTGTTAATGATAATATTATGATCGAAAAATGTATGCCCATATATTTTTTGTTAGGAACGCACATAAGTATTGTCTAAAGTAAATAAGAAAAGAAAACTGGTAAAAAGAACACTTCATCGTCATCGGCCTAGTCTTTTCCCTACTATGTTTAGCTCGGCTTCCAGTCTAATCGTATTCAGCTAAGTACCAGTGTTTTAATCGTATTCAGCTAAGGAGAGACTGCAAACATTTCTACAAAAAAAAAAATAGAATTGACCAGTAGCTTCGGCATAAAAACAGTATATAAATTTCTTAAAACAATTTATAATTCTGCAATACAAGTCAAATAGACCATCTGTGTCGGTCATGTTGACATGTAACTGTCTTCATGCATTCATTGAAATGAAATTACTTTTACGGATTTTATCGCGGTTTAGTTTTAGATTTTAGTTCCCGACGTTTCGACACCTTTGCAGGTATCATAGTTACGGGCAGACTGCGATAAAATCCGCAAAAGTAGTTTCATTTCAATGTCTAACATTCATGCATTCAATTAAACTTCACTAGCCATTGTTCGTATTCGAAAGTCATTTACAAGTTTGAAATCTTGATGGACTTGAGTACTTCAAGAAAGTTGCGAAACTCTCTGATTGATTGATGGATACAAACTTTTTGGTGTTCATCAGAAAACGTTCCTTAGAGCATAGAGTACAATTGTGTTTGGTCTGTTTATAAATTGGACTTTGTAAATGACAGTGTTTAACAGAATTAATTTATAGTAAGTGAATTTGGGGTATTTGAAAATGCCCATCTGAAAGGTATAGAAATATCTATTTAGATTTCACACATTTTCAATGAGTTTCGATGCATTAAGAAAATTGTTATTAATCATTAAAATTTCGCATAATGTGTGTCATCAATAAAAATAACGCACAACACTCTACAATATTTGTTGGGTAAAATAAGCCATAGAAAAAACGGATAAAAGAAATCCGAACAGTAACAAACATAAGAAATCACATTGAAGCTACAATTACTAGTAAATACATACGAATAAGTACGAAAGTCACAGCGTTTAGTCACTTACCACTACACTTATAGTCACTTAGTCCTTTGTCCTAAGCGGCGTCACTACATCAGGTGGGGGGTTCCAGGGGCGGAGGCTCCTTCTCTTTACCCTGGGGACTGCCGCCAGGATCCGCAACGTCACTATTACCACTGTTGATTGCCACCGACGTCAAAGGGACCTGTAAGGTAATTGATCGTTAGACTCCAAGGACCAGGGCCCCGATTCTGCTATTTACAATGGCCGATGAATGGCAATTGGATTCAATTTGAAATGATTTCTATTCTCTTAAACATTTGGCTAATTAAATAATTGGAAGTTAATTGGATTTACCTTGAGTGTACCGTCCCATCCTGAATTTCCAATTATTTTGTAGAAAAATGCTTAAGAGAGATGAAAAAAAATGCTAAGAAGAAAATTGACATTTTAAGCCAAATTTCATTCATTCATCGGCCATTGTAAACAGCAGAATTGGGCCCAGTCAATGCGGTCCTAATAGTTTTAAGGGTTAATATTGTGTGGCAAAGTTAACCTGACCTGATTCGTTTAATCATCGTAGTAATTCTAAAAGGGTGATGTTTGGATTTACGACCCTAAGGACCAATAAATGATTACGTGTATATGTGGCTGTTTAGAAACATTAATTAGGTTATTAAAGAGTTTAGAATAAATACTTTTTGGTAAATTTGATTACAGATGGAAATTGTCATTCCGTTTTGTAATTTGAAATTCGACCTAAGATTTATGCTGGAAATTTTGAACATAAACCTTACCTCGGTCTTGTTAATATTAGAGAGAATTCTACCGCGTAATGTCGAGACGAGAGCCCGAATAATTAATTGAGATTCAACTATTTGTCTTCATGTTTCAATCCATTGCTGGTTGAGTGTGAATATGAGATAATTGTGTTTGTATGAAACAGTAATGTATGACGAAGTTTGAACCAAACATTAAGAATATCCAAACTATATCCGAATATCCAACATCGGTTCAAATATTTATTCATATGATTGACGCTGTTCTGCGCGCTTTCGAGAAGATTTAAACGCAGAATAGATGCTGTTGTAGAAAAGAGACAGCACTACGTGCGGTCGTGTTTTGTCTCGCTTTCTTAAAATCTTTATCTCGCTCTAACATCTCATGCTACGACTACTAGCTTACAGTATTGAATAATTAGGTAAATTTAGAAGGCTCAGTAAATTCATTAAAATAATCAGTCGTTTTGTTTTATTTTTCAACCTTGTCTTATTTTAAACCGCCTTGGGAAAATAGTCGGTATTCAGTGTTTTTTCGGGCTTCCAGCCTAGTAAATTTGATTTGAAATTATTTAAAAAAGAACGATACGAAACTGCCAACGCAGCAATAAAATCAATTAAGGCAGTAAAAAGTTAAAACTTCCAAAAAAATAAGATCTAAAACAGTACAAAAATAAAAAATAACTGAAGTTATTCTCATTATAAAATTAAGATACATTCTAAATATTTTTTTAATGAAATAATAACAAAAAACCATCACTGTTTACTGAAAGCTATAATGAAGAGCCTTCTTTCTTCCATCTTGTTAGAGTAAGTTGGTCTTAATTAATATTACCGCTTCCTTCATAAAGTTTTCACGTAATGAGGTCACAAGCCGACCGGAGGCTGTCCTAATCTTCGAGCCAAAAACATCAACTTAAGCGAAACTGTGTCACACTTCCAAAGTTAATGTCACTTACGGAGATTACAATTTTGAAGATTTAAGCTAATATTCTTAGAGCAACGATGTGTAAACAATTATTCTTAGGTGCTTTTCTCAAGAAATGTAATGCCTTGTTTAAACTCGTTTTTTGGGTATTTACAAGTGGATGACGAATGTGTAAAGAAGTTATGGAACTTATGGAGTTTCTTGCCGGTTCTTCTCCATAAGAATGACTCTTTGGAACCGTGCAACTAGAGTCAGTAATGTAACGTTTTAAAAGTGCCTGAGAGACGGCCTATTTTAAATAAAAACTTTTTGATTTTGATTTTGATTTTGAAGTACGAATCTGTTTATTCTTTCAGATCGATCAATAAAAAAAAAGATGTCATATTAGAAGAAAAACTGACATAAACAAGTCTGCTTTAAAGTATAAGAGAGGGAGGCTGTCACGCAAAGATTTCCCAAAATTTATCCGTATAAGCGACATCACGCGTAACTTTCAATCACTGTAATATGATCCATTTATATTTTGCGGGGAAAAAAACAAATTTTAGACTCTTTACCTGTAAGACCTATTCTTAAATTTTGTAGACCAGAACGGCAAGATGTTTCCTAGTATAATTAAACAAGATCGTCTACGTTATCGGTTAATTAAAGAGCTCGTTTTCAATCTAAACACGATCAAAAACAGATACTTTCAAACTAACATTGTCATTATAGACTTTAATATAAATATTGGACGTAGGTTATATAGAGATGGTACACAACTATGTAAATATTACAAATAGATTATTAGGCCTTTTAAGTTGATTTTTTGCCATTGTTTTATTTTTATTATGGTTAATGTACAACATAGAGTCAGAATTTTTAACTGTCCGTAGGTCTCTCTCGTGGTCTTTTGAACAAAACCTTAAAATATCTCAAGTATACTGTTATCTTTCACCGTTTTTATCAAGCGAAAAATTTACCTACTTGAAAATACGTAAACCTTATCGACCTCCTTTAAATCCTGCTTTGATAGCTTATAAACATAATTAGATAAACAAATAATTACGACGTTAATAATTCCGGCGACCGGTGTCCTCAATAATTACATGAACAAACAAATTAATTGGTAAAAACACTAATGAACATAATTAAAGTATTAATTTGCTGCCAAGACCAGTAAACAAGAAAGAAAAAAGAAAACTCAACTGAACAAATGAATCAAAACCATTAACTCCAAATATTATTGAACATTTGTAGAAGTTTATAAAATTAAATTTTTTCATCGTCCTTTACACAGACTCTACATTCAATTTAGTTGAAAACACTCAATTATTTAATAAACTTCCATTAAAATGCAAATATGTTCAAAATTACGAAAAAGAAGACATTGTTTCTCATAAAGTTGGCTTCAAAATTACTTTCTTGCTTGCCTACGTCAACTTTGATAAATTAGCTTGGTATGGCAAGGACATCCTCTGCTTTGAAAAAAACATCATAACAGGGCTTTTTGAGAATGACACCCCATCCATTTATTATTTTTAGCTCACTTGTTTCAAGTCCCTATTTATAAATCCAGTAATTGTATTGAGATTATTTTATTCATGAATAGCTTCTTCTAGGATAAAAAGACGCATGGAAAATGTTGCATTTACGTATAGAGCAGTATTTATTTATCATGAATTTCTATCACAACTTGTACAAACAATCTGTGATCTTTTTTTACATTTATTTATTCTCACAGTTTTGTTATTATTTTTTTTTGAAAAATTAGGACACGTTTTAATGGACATATAAGATTTATGATTAATAATATTGTTATTTTTTCTATTGACAAATCTGTCAGCGGCCAAACCATTCATCTGACGCTAGAATATCGTAATCCAATATTTGACTCTACCTCTAAGATATACTAGCTACATACCATGGAAACAGCAGTACATATATGCGTATCGGATTGCCTCGGTGGCGGCGATAGCGAGGCGTCGTATCTCAAGTCCAATTGAAACATGAATACTGCTGCACCTAGGGTTGTAATCGACAGAGTCAGCTGAGAGCTGGCTACACCGATGCAAGTTGTGCTGCCACACCTAAAAAGAGGATTCATTAAAAACCTGTTTGAATAGATTAAGTAGAGCACGTACATATCTTACTTTCTTTAAGACAGTTATAGAAAAATCGTAAAACGATCGTTAGGCTTGCCCTACAAAATAATCTGTGATAAATATTTAGGGTAGTCATAATTTGTTTTGAAATGTGACTGTTCCCCTTTTTGGCTTACAATGTATCTATGCAGAAATTCAGTGCGTATCACTGGAAATTCGACTCGGCTCTAATTGCAGGCTTTATTAAAATGCTCCCCAAGCCGAGAAATATAGGTAGGTACTAAACCTTCAAAGTTTTCAAGATCATGTAATTACATCCTGTATAGGTTTTAAGTACACACAGCCGGTATTAGGTTAACAATGTAGAGTCTTTGTCTCTATTTTATTTGATTTGAAAAGGTCAAAGGTTAATTTGACGAGTTACTCATTAAATTAATCAAGTTTTTTATTTGCAGTCTTTTTTATGAAGACTACATTTTTTCACTTGAATGCCGATCATTCTTTCCCAAATCTCTATAAATTTTTCTTTCGTTAATATTCCAAATACAAAATGGAATTTTCTTGATTTTTATTAAATAAGTGCCATTATCATTCAAGTCACATCGTCATAGGTCAGAGGCCGCTCACGTATTTGACGAAAGTAATTTAATAAATTTTGCTGCTTTAGTTAAATCAAACAATACACCTCATAAAAGCGTCACGAACTTATAAAAACGTTAACACCACAGTAATTTATGGCGATTCATAGCATATTAAGAATTAAATCCTAGTCCTCAGATAAACTCGTTAAACGGAGGCAAATTAAAGACGAACATAGCTAATCTTTTAAATCAACTTCCTACTTTCACTCACCCAATATTCAACAAAGATCTAACACAGAACGCCAGCATAGCGATATGAGCGCCTATGGCAGCGGTCCATAGCATCGTTAGAGGCACGGCAGCGCAGGGCGAGGGGCCGAGCGCGCGCCACGGAGCACCCCACGCTGTGGTGGTGCGGGAGCGAGCTGACACCCAGCCACCGAACCCGCGGCTGTAGTAGATTGATGTGGCTGGAAATTGTGGGACATGTTAGTATAATAATCGATTAAGTGCGAGTCGGACTCATGAAATTGAAGTTTTTAAGACAGACTGGTGGAGAAATGGACAAGCGGTGCCTTAATAGTTAGGTAGGGTTTTACTCTTTGGGTTTGGAACCCTAAAAGTAATGAATACATGGTTATTTAGGAAGAAATGAAACAGGACTTAATACTTAATAGAAATAATGACGAGTATCATTACAATACTATTACATTTCCCAGTGCTCAATCTGCGACATACCTGAGAATTTGAAAAGCTATGTCAAAGATCTACGGGCGGCTTAAACTCTGACACCAAATCTATACTAATATATAAAGCTGAAGAGTTTGTTTGTTTGAACGCGCTATCTCAGGAACTACTGGTCCAAATTGAAAAATTCTTTTTGAGTTGAATAGACCATTCATCGAGGAAGGCTTTAGGCTATAAATCATCACGCTGCGACTAATAGGAGCGAAGATACTATGGAAAATGTGAAAAAAACAGGGCAGGTATAAATCATAACTTATATCTTCTACCCACGGGAACGAAGCGGTCGCGGGCAACAGCTAGTTTTACATAAACTATACGATAGGCAAAAACAGATAATGCCACACTGAAGAGAGTAAATTCCCAGCACTTTTATTAATTACTTTTTTTCACAATTATTTTGGTTTTAAAGCCCTCTTTCCCACTATCGTTTGCCCCGGTTAACCGCTCGTTCACAAGGCTGACCGCTCTTTCCATTATCCTATGTAACCGCAATGATTCTGATTCGTAATGGTGCGGTTGAATAATAAATTGACAAAAGTTTCGGTATACCGCAAGAGTGAAAAAGCTTAGGGGCATGAGACTTTAGTTCTAGTAAAAACCAAGAAAGCCCTAAGGGCCCTTTTATTTTAAGGGCTTCGAATATGAGATACCTATGAGTTTTCAATTTTGGATATCTAGCAAAAACACCTGTCAAGTATGAGTTGAAATCACAACACTGAGGGTGTAAAAAAATATTCAAAACAAAACGATTTTTCAATGAAAATTGGTCATGTAGCGGTACCAACCATTTCATTCACAATTTTCATCATAAAAAACTAAATTCGAATTTTCCTTTAAGTTTTTACCTCCTTTGATCATTTGATTTGATTGAAACCTATTTAACTAATGTTAGTTTAATTAAATCTATACTAAAACCTACTACTAATTACCGTTGACAGTCTCCGTTAATTAAAAGTTCTGCTAGTTAACTGGACTAGTTAATTCGATTTAGTTCGCAACTAACTTTTTTAATTTTTTACTATAGCTTTTCTTTGCAGTTTCATTTCCAATGCTCGCTGTTTCAAAATAAAATAAATACGATGCATGGATAAGTTGTCATCGTTTTACAATGTTTGAAATACATATTCTTGCTTTAAATGCATTGTTCGCTTGTTTTTTTATCTCTATGAAGGTAACAGACTACGCTTTACATAAGCTTTATACTGGTATAGACAATGATATTAGGGTACATACGATTCTGGATAATTTCTAATGTTTCTAAATAAAAAAATCACTTCATCTGTCAAAACTCGCTCTTAAGTATCCTGGTGAGATATGGAAAAAAAATCCGGGAAGGGATTGAATCCGGGAAAGGCATTTAATTATTGTGTTGCGGGGGTTTTACAAAGATTCAAATCACATGCACAAGACACCCAAACTCAGGACCAGCATCCGTGGAACAGACAAACGTTTGTCCTAAGCGGAAATCGAATTTGCGACACCCCAGTGCAGTGGGCTACCCAAATTTTATCATATTGTATAGAAATATATCTTGTATCTCTTAAACATAAATTTCTGCTACGATTTACGTCATTTCTTTGTGTGCAACATTTAACTCGTAGAAATTAGTCGGTGTAAACGCCACATGAGTTCATTTACGAACTCGAATTATCACAAAGCCGCAGTAACACCTGCATTTGACGTTGGCACTTGCCTCGCTCTGACCTATTAACAGCAGAGCATTTTGCCTTTAAAAGCCTACATATAACCTTGTTTCGAAAGGCACATTAAATTGTGGGACCCGGCTGTTATTCCAACATCTTTGACACTCGTTACAGGTAGTCAGAAGCTTGAAAGTCTGACAACCAGTCCAACCAAGGGTTATCGTGTTGCCCAGGTGACTGGGTTGAGGAGATCAGATGGGCAGTCGCTCCTTGTAAAACACTGGTACTTAGCTGAATCTGCTTAGACTGGAAGCCGACCCCAACATAGTTGGGAAAAGGCTAGGCCGATGATGGTAACCTTTATTAATGTATTACTTTCATACTGCTTTTAAGGAACTATAGAGAATCATCGATATTTTGTCGCACTGTTAATTCAAAGCGTCAAAGTTTTCGCGCTCTAAGCCCTTCGATACTCGCAACCCCGTAGATTGCTGGTTTCAGAACACAATTAACTGCCGCTTTACAAGGTCGATGGAGGTTCATATTGACATTTCGTATATACATACATGAACTACGGTTGAAAGAAGGTATTCAGTGTTATAAAATTGCATGAAGTTGATATTAGCTTTTCACAGTATATTTGTAATCGTTTCTCAATTTGATTTTCTTGCTAGTTCTTCTATACAGGAATGATTTTTTTTAAGATTGTCAACATCACGAACAAGTGTCATTAATACTAACGTTTTAAAGTATAAAAAAGCTGTAGGTACCAATAAATTGCAAAGCAATATTTTTTGACATTCATATTTATAGTTAAGTTGACCGTACTGGTAATTAAGCGGTTTGAAGTCTTTTTCAAAAACATGTGTGCAAAAAGATCAACTGTACAATATTTCAGAATAGTATAATTTTGCAAGTAAAGTTTATATCGCTTACAATGCGTTCTAAAAATAAAGGTGAGAAAAGTAGTAAAGGCAACGATTTTGTTCAGATTTTTAATTTTTTATCTATTTTTAGCAAAATAAGCGAATAGCGTTAATGCGTGTTATCAAGTTCAGTGGGACATAGATTAACGATGTTGATGTAAAAATGGTTTCAGGCTTATTTTTATACGGGATAGGAATATTTTAGCCTGAGCTCATAGCCGTCTTTTTCCTTAAACAATAATTAGACATCAAGTAATGACTAAATTTTGCATTACAATTATTAAAAGAAGAAATAAAAAAGCATATTTACGGTCAATTCAGTCAATATTCCCTTTTACAAGCCGTTTAAAAAAAAGGTTACCGTTTTATTGAGTAAGCTATCTAAATATGTATATTCTTTGGTATATCGGTGTGTAATAATATCGATAGCATGTAGCAGCCATATGGACAAGAAAATCTCTTTTCGTTAAAAGAATGAACAAAAAGTCATTTGCGAAATTATGGTATCTTTTTCACCGATTAAATATCAATGGCATCTTCGCATACAGCTGCGTGCTAAACACACACGGAACCCAACGCTGCTGACTTCTGAAGCTAAAGTTTCGTATCCAACTTAGTCAATGGTAGTCTTAATAGGATTGATTATCCCTCAGAACTCCAGACCAAAGTTCAATTTCCAATTCGCTCCGGGATCACAGTAAGAGAACTTTCAGCTTGCTAATTGCTTATTATAAATGGCAACACTTCGTTATGAAAGGTATTCGTTAAATTAACCGTTGATTGAGTTGAAAATTGCTATGCAATTTAGTTTATAAGCAATTAACGTTTAGGATCGTTTATTTTTGTTGTTCAGAACTAAGTTCGTTTTAAATTGAATTTCATTCTGACTCAACGGGTGGTCGAGTGGTAAAGATTAACACGCCAAATACGTATCGCGGGTTCCATCTCCGCGTAAGACAAGCATTTGTCCTCAAAAACTGCTACATTGTTCGTCAATATTTTAACTATTGAAATAAAATATTATTACATAGTCCGCAAATCTGTCGAACTTTTCTAAATTATATAGAACGACACTGTAAGGTCAAACACCCCAGTTCGACGCGTGAGGCATATACACAGGCTGTAAAGAGGTGATAAAGGTTAATTTTACAGCACATTAGGTCGTTTATAGAAGATTAAATGCTTCGTTTAGTGTTGTAATAGGTAATTTATTTGTAAGTCAGGTATATTATTAACATAGGAAGGCAATAAGGAATATCAAGATAACAATAAAAAATGCTGAAAATTAACACCTCAGTGTGACCTCATTGTTTATGATAAATGTTTTGATTTTTGGGATCCTTGAACTTGAACTCTTCTTAATGGCATCATAATGCAAAACGTTAGATCTTCGGAAACAAAATATAGTCTTAAATATTATGGAACTATAAAAACGTTTATCCTTGTAACTGTTTTATTCCTTAAAACTTATTAAAAAATCTTGAATTCTACGAATGGAAATTAATTTTTAAATAGCAAATAATGAGTGACAATCTTAATTTTATTTTGATTTTAAAGAAATAACATGCCTTACCTGCAGCTAGCACGGTGATAGCACCAGCTGGTACTCCTAAACCCAGAGCTGGTTTTTGTCTCTCTTCCAACCAGCCCACAGCTCCCAGCACCAAACCACCGATACCGCAGACAATCTGTGACAAAATAAATTATAATAGTTACCCATTTCAATGGTTTGAGGCAGTTGTTGTATGTAAAGGATGAGCCCCGCGTAGGACAAGAATTTGTGTGATCCACGAATGCTTGTTCTGAGTCTGGGTGTCTTTGTGCATGTGACTTGAATGTTTATGAAACCCTCCGCGATTCAAGGAGTAACGTCATTGTGAGAGAGTCGCTTTAAAATAATTGGCGACCAAAGCCCATATTATTACCACGCCGGACAATAAATTTCTAACCACAATTATAGTATGTTAAATACTAGTTTGATAGTAATATATGTGTAATAACGATAATATAATCAGTCTTTCTGTCAAAAAGTTTAATTTTGTCCGGTTGGCTCCGAACTATTTGGCCGAATATGTTTGCAATAACCGTTGTATCGAATAACTATAAATGTTTACATACATACGTAGTGGTGTCGTATCTCTACAACTACTACTTTTGCTCTAGAATAGTTCATGACAGATATTGCTTGTCTATATGTCCAATGCTCTGACAGGCCACATGCGCTGTGCTCTCGTGTGCTTTGATTATGGAATAGCATTTATTTCCAGTGTAACCTGAGCTCTCGATCAGAAGTAAGACGACTTTGTGTAATTATTAAAGAAGTTCGATTGAGGGTAATGCTAGAAAGATACGTTATTTAAAAAATATTTATACCTAATTTTATTGGAACTAAATTTTTATTTCGTAGCTCAAGATTTGCTACGAGGCCTACGCCGTAGCATTTTCACTCTTCAGATTACCGAAGTTATAATAGAAAAATATGATGGTATAGATAATTTATTCGATGAACTATTTTTATTTACGTAATATCCTACTATTTAAGCGCTACACAGCGAATAACAAACTTTCCTCATCGTGCCGCTAGCGAAAACTACTGGACCGTGAGAGCAAACATGGAAAACTAGGAAACGTGACTCGAAATAACTATATATACTGTACAGTAAAGTACTTCGAACTAGTACTTCTAAAAACACGAAATAAATTAACAATAGTTCAATAGTTCAGCAATTAATGTTTAGAATATAAAAAAAAAAATTCAAAGTTTATGTGCTTTTTTGAAGAGAAAGGGTGAGGTCATTGCCCAGCAGTGGGATCAAAAACAGGCCGTATAAAAAGACCTTTTTTGGAGCAAATATAATCCCCTGTATAATTACTTAGTTTGCCCTTAAAATTGTAAATCGTAAATTATTTTATAAGATACTTCTATGGATACATACTCCAATTACTTGAGCTCCACTACATTATTTCCTCCGATAATTCTTTTAAGTCAAAAGGTCTCTACAAAGGCTAACAGGTTATCTATTTACAATTAGCAACTGAAGTGGTATGCTAATGCCTCATTACTTATGCGTGCCAACCCTAACGACCCTGGAGAAATTAGTATGGAAATGAGGTCACGAAGATGGGATAATATTTGGCTTATCTTCGGCTGGTGTGACCTTAAGATCGTTGTTAAAAAATAGAGATTTGGGATAAATTAATTGATGAGCACGATTTTGGTAGCAAACGTGACTTGAATCTTGAGGGTGGGACGTTTTTCATAAGAGATCCGATTTGATGGCTTTATATACACTGTCTAAAGTAAATTGATTTTGGTTTGAGACTGTCGAGTTCAAAATTATTTTTCATATCAAATTCCAAGATTAACAGAATGTTATTTACAAAAGAGAGCTGTTGTAAAATAAATACCGATTTACACAATTAACTAAGAGCAACATATAAGTCCCTCCCACGCGTCTGCTAACGAAGAAATGTGTTTATTAAAGACAATAGAAGCTAAAACGTCCACAAAGAAAATTTTAGTCTATTTGTAAAGTCCTCATGAGCTTCATGACTTAGCTTTTCCTTTTTTTAGCACACGGCGCGAAAAGGAGTACGTGTTGTATATTTGACGTGTCTGTTAATCTGTGACATCGTAGGTCCCAAACAGATTGAGCAGTTTTAATTTAGTTTGCCATTTAAAAGTTTTCGATGGGTGAAAGATTTAACAGTCGGAGATATTTTTTTATCTAGTATGCTACCGACTTGTGTCTAATACTGTATAATAACATGTCAGTTCTGTCCATCAGGGGGTATCACTCTAAATTAAAGTAGTTCTGCTCAAATCGTGAAAGAAAAGCAGAACTCTACAGGACGTAGAGTGTCGTCCCTTTCTCAACTGTCATAATGTAAGACGTTGTAACTTCTGATCCCTCCCAAAACCCATTGAACTGGCTAACACGATATGTTTACAAATGGACCCCGATCAACAGACCTAATCAGTATAGACTTACAGAGCTTAGAGTCAGTATTGGAACAAACGTTTGTCTAAACTACAAATATTGGTTTTTAGTAGAGTGTTTCTTTCCATGAGGAGTGAATGCTAATTATATTATTACACTTTCACACGAATTTTATAAATGCAAAACTTTGTGACGGCTTGGTGAAAAATGTCAAAAAAAAAAAATCATCTGACAAGCAATAACTTAATGCGACATCCCGGAGACCATCGAACGTAGGTACGAACGACAGCGGAGCCTTTGTAATGGGGTGCCGTTTTTACTCTTTGGGTACGGAATCTTATAATCAATTGTCAGGTAGATGCCACAGAGAATACGGGTGACGACTGGGTACAATAGTATTACCTGAAGTAACAGGGCATGCACAACTAGTAAACTGAAAAGAGGAATAGCTATAAAAATTCCATCGTATTTTACTCATGAAATTGCTCGTAAAGGAATGATACCTTTTCATATATTTCTTGTAAAAAGATATACCGCCTGACGCATATTGTGGACGTGGCAAGTTTAATATGGTTAGTGGTTAACAAGGGTGCCGACATTTACAAATAGGGCTTGATGTAACAACCCTTATATTAAAGGGCGGGTCATATTATTTTTCAATTCAGAAAAGGTTAGTAGTTTTTTTTGTAAATACATTTATAGTTTTTTTGTCATTGGTTTACTACAAAAGCACGTTGCATATTAATGTATAATTTTTGACACAAATGTTTTCTGATTCCGAGTTTTGAGGAATAAATTTTACCTGGCGACGATAGTCTTAAACCATATGTATTTTAATCGAGTTAAAAAAGCTTGGGTTCTGAATTCGGCACTAAGCGGTATATTTTTATTTTTCGACTTGTGTTTACACCGATTTTTCCAAGAAATCTGGTTTGACTTACGCGATTCCTTGTTTCGATGCGAAATAGCGGCTATTTAGTTGCATAAAAAGATGTTAAGTTTAGCACCTATAATTTATTTTATGAACTTTTTTGGTTATTCGGCAGACTAATTTTCGTGACTGTCTTCAAACTCGGACAATTACAAACAACTGAATTTGCTTCAATTCTAAAAATAACTTAAACATGAACGTTCGGTAACTGAACAGCAAGTAGAAGCAGATTATATTGTCATGAGATAACTGCAGGCAACTGCGACAACGTTAATCCGTTTTATTTATCTTGCCGCGAGCTTTATTAATGTGGAGTGTTGGGCAGATAAATGGATGTCCGGAGGTAATGAAAATATGTTGTAGTGTAGATAAATGTAGAGTTTACAGTTTATTTTTATTATTTTACATTTTACCCTATTAAAAGGGAACTGTTTATCTGGGTATCCTTGGTGTGTTTCTGACTGCCTTAAAGATAGAGAGGGAAACCCTGTTTCAAAGTCTCCACTTTCTTTGTGTTTGTTAACTTGTTTGTCCGCCTGTGACCAGGCTGTATCTCATAAACTGTTATAACAGAGCAGAAATTTTCACAGTTGATTTATTTATGTGGTCGATAACAACGAATAAGAAATATGAAAAATCAAGTTTTAGCAGTAGATGATATTGTTATGAATTTATAAGTGACCATTTTCTTTTGAAAAGTTTTTTTCACCTATTTGTACCAAACTCGGTGTTGTAAGTCCGTCTCGCATTTGATCGGGTTTGGCTGAATTTAAGAAGTAAGATAATGTTATAATGGTTATCATGATTCGAACTTTTAATTTCTTGATAACGGATAACTGGCGCGTCTTATCAGATTCATGATTAAGGACTCCGGTTGAGCCCGAAAGTAGCCCGGCTTTTCCGATAAATACGCGTGAGTGAATAGATAGCAAATAACTTGGTAGAAATTGTTTCATAAATTTGGTTTTGGAAGGCTTTGATTTTCTTCAGAACAGCGACTAATTTCTACTTTTGATTCGGGTTTTAGTATTGAAAAACCTACAACGAGCTTCAGAGGCTAAAAAAGATAAGAAAGGATGTCGAATTAGTAGTAGAAGTTTTTCAAAGCATTATGTAACCTTTGCAAAGACAAAATAACTTAAAAGAAGAAGCCTGCAGTTGACCAGTTGAAAGCTTTATTTCACAATGTTTTTATACAAGGTACGTACAGAATAAAATGTGCTCGTAAAATGCTACTTTTGCCATTGGTCTCAAGATTCAGATTTTACGTTCATTTCTTTTTATTACATAAAATACAATACTACACAGGCAGAAAGGCAGTGTTTTTACGTTGTACTTGAGATAATTAAGAGTAAACTACATAGTATGGCGAAGAGTTTTTTAAAAAAAGAATTCTTGGCGCTGATCATCACAACAGCGCATGCGCGTGTCTGTAATTCTGTAGTTATACGACGTCGTTGTAGTAAGTGTATCCGTAAGGGGTTTTCTTATAGGGTTGTCAAATCAAGTAAGATGATACGATAAGTAACATGTTACAGTAATTTGCATTATCGGATGACAGCTCTAGTTTTCAGCCACTCTACTCCCTTGAGAATCAGAAGGAAACTCAAAAGACGCAATTAACGCTATATACATAATAGCATTCTCTCATATTACCTTATGCACGTTAAAATTTACTTTCGTCACATAACTTTTCGTCCCGTCTTTTCTTAAAAAAACTACTTTCGCATTAACAAATTGAAATTATTCGTCGCGAAAAACACTTCCAATAGCAAAAAAGACGTTCAGAGGGATTACACTCGGTTGAAGCAAGGCGAAAAAGGAAGCCATTCAAATAAAAGAAGCCTAGACGTCCAGTGAAGCAGTCAAAGGATGTTTTACAAAATAACTGCAGAGACAGCCCTGATCTTCAATGTCCGTACTACCGTAATTAATTTAATAACTCACAGCATCATTATCTCGGCTCCCTTAACGATTGAACACGTAATCTAATAAGGCTTCAAACACCAATTAAAATGGTCAAAAGATAATTATAAAGATAAGACGTGAAATATAGTAGGTACCTACAGTTCTAAGTGGCTAATGATTAATTTCTTTCTTATTATTTTCCTTGCAGCTGCTATAATAGAGAGACAATACCACAATATTTCCCAGGCATCTAGCTTTCTCACTAAACTAGCTGCTGTGGTTGAAAATTGGTCAGGACTTTTAATTTATAACTTTAAACTATCATTTAAATGAATTTGTCTGTTCATGATTTTAAGAGGTATAAATAAGTTCATATTAGTGTATAATAAATGAGCTTACTAATTATAGAGATAGCTTAGTTTGCAAAAAATCCTTTTGCTCACTGCGCCTCTAAAGACTATGTTACTACGTAAAGCAGCAAGCTTCATGCGGGCCTTCACAGTGAGCTTAAGTACTACAAAACCTTATTTCGTTCCGATAAGGCTTATTTTAAGGTTGAAATAAATACACGTAACTTCTACTGGCCTTACCTGTAATACTCTGACTCTCAACCCTATGGCGAAGGGATAGAGTTGTATTCCGTTTCCAGCCAGGTCCACGTCATCGCCTCTTGAGGCACCGCTCACGGCGCTGCACACCGACTGCTTGCGCGACCACATAGCCGCTTTTGCATGGAATACTGATAACAAGAAAATAATGTCATGACAACTTAAAATAAGTATCAAGAGCAAGCAAAAAAATCATGTTGTATACTATATTTAATATCCGACACAAAAAAGGCGTGTGATAAGTTTGACCGCCGTAAACCTTAAATGGGTGATTCGATTTGTATGCGGTTTTTTTATTTGAAAGAGGGTTTTCCAACAACGGTTTTTAGACCAGCTCCAGCCATTTCAAAAGATTTTCAAAGAGAGATGTTATAAGATTGACCGCTGTGTATTGCTGCACCAACGTTACATCTATACGGGTGAACGTTTTTGGATGAAGTTATATGCTGTCGGGACATAAAAAAAATACCTGATTGTGTGTACTGTCAATTATATAAGAATAAAAAACTATACCTGATGGACAGGTGACTGAAAACTAGTCGACAAGTGAAATGAAGAATAACAATGAAAGCAACTGTTTTTATTTAAATTTTCCATATGACCCTAATAATTTTCAGCAGTTGGCTAACACCAATTTAACCAAAACTGAAATCAATATAAAAAAGTTTGATAACGCAGATTGCGCTGAAGCTCATTCCCGTCCAAAGTAACAAAACATTATTACAATAAGCTAGATAATGATTTACATAGATTATATCTGTATGTTTTATCTTTCGTGTAAAGCCCAATACATACAATCTATGATAAGGCCTAGTATCGATAATATTTAATTTCAACATGACCTTGTAATATGTCTGTCTCTATGAGCGAAATAGTCAAACCTGTTTTAGTTAATTGGTATATGTATGTTAACTTTATCTTTATTAGGTAATAGGTGGAAATTAAAGAGCGACTTTAAGTTATGATGTCCTGAATTATTCGGTAAGTTAAAAAAGACTTTATACCAACACCGACACATGGGTAGCGGGTCGGTGTAGGTCACTACGCTAAACCTGTGCGTGGCTACGATCCCAACTTAGAACAAGCATTTGTAGGACCCACTAATGCTCGTTCAGAGTCTGGTTCTTAGTGCAGTTGAATGTTTGTGAAGCCCCCGCGACACAACAAGGATTAAATTCCTTAATACGGGAGTCGTTTTTTTTTGAAACACAACTTTTTAAATGAAATAATATCTTACGAGCAATACATAATAAAGTCTCTAAACTGCCTAGTCTGACCATTTTTCAAATCTTCTTAAAACCCGTTTAACGTAGTAGCTGTTGCCAGCGGCTCTGACCGCTACAAATTAAAACTATCCAATGTTTTAATCCAGGTTCAGTGATATTTGCTTAATAGAGCAACAAACATCCATCCTTATTTACAAAAAATGGCGTTTATCACATTACTAGGATGAAAATATCATCTAAAACTGAATATCCAACAGACGGTATCTTAAGCAGATGTTTGATCTTAAAGTTACAGATCCTGACTTATTCGTGCAAGTCCACAGTAAGTTAAAGGCATATTTGAGCCAAGTTGGCTTGAAGCCAGTGTAGTGTGCAGCATATTGCATGCAAAGTGGGAGCATTCGCACTCGGTTCGTGGAGCGCCACTGCAGTGGATGCCGTTTTCAGCAAGAGAGGAGATATGAGCACGGTTTTGTACAAAAATACGGTGAGTTTTATTTTCTTTGGGTTTGATGATATTTTGGCGATAGAACATCCATACCACAGTTTACTTAGCACTAATATTTAAAGTGTTTGTAGGGTCACGGCCTAAAGCTAGTATAATAAAAACATAAAGAGGGATACATCGACAAAATTTAAACATATTATTTAAATCTGTCATCGTCATAATCATCGGCCTAGCCTATTCCCAACTATGTTAGGGTTTTCATCAAACAGATTTAAATCAGTCACTAATAATTTATTTGTTGAAACAGAGATCAATTTCGTAAATAAAAAAAATATTAAGTATTTGGTAGATTGTTAAAAAAACACATACGTTTTATTCTCGTTTGAAATAACACATTTTATTTTAGTATATAATGTGAAAGGTGTGTTTAATATGAAAGGTCCCTTTTTTGTGACTCATCATGCATGTAATTCAGCCGAGAGTGAACAGTTATGTTTCCTACCGATTAACCTCACAGTTGTTGCCGTTGTGACGTCATATGAATTCGGTGCAGTGTGTGTTAAAACTTTTAAATGCTGCGTTTATTACTTTGCTTCGTAGTATTCTTTTTGATAAATACAGGATAATTTTAGCTATTTTTTCCAGATAATTCTGCAGTGATAATAATATCGATCTATGTTTAACAAAATTATTTACACAGATTGTGTCATCGACATAAGCTCAACATGACGTGAATTGTTTGACCTAGGTCACTTTTTTATGTAAAAACCGAGAAAGCTTCGAGCTTAAACTAACGGGCATTATTTTATTAATTCTACTGTTTAATGTTCTCTCACTGACCTATATCCTTTAATATCATGTTTATTATCTCCACACAAAATTATTCAGTCCCACAAATCACAAATCCACAAAGATAATATTGTATCAGTACCAGTTATCGCTAATTCAGATCTTGGAAATAACCCAACAATTGATTGAATTCGTGTTTGGCTTCAAAAGATTGCAAGATCCGTGCATTCGTGGAATTGATGTTCTAATGGTTTTGTTTCTATGCACAAATGTAATGTAAGTTCTGAAATTCGAATGTTTGACAATTTGGCTGTTTTAACAATAAACGAAGGTGAAATTTGTTGTTGAATAAGATCAGTTTGCGAAAAAATTACGTATTACTTCTAATTATCATAGGGATAAGAAAGGGTGGTATTTAGAGGTTCTTTTAGACCTTAGTTTTTATGCATTTTTCAACTAAGATTTTTATATGAGATATTTGTGTGGCGTTTAGGGTTAGGTACGAACTAGTAACTCTATATTTAGTTATTCTATCAATACAAAAGTCCGTAAAACTCAAGCACGTACTGATTGGAGGAATCCTAAAAATATTATCCCCAGAGATAAACAAACAAAAAGTCAGTTCTTGATTTAAATTTTACAATGACAATTTTAAAACATAGTTTTTAGATATTTAATTAATCGATATTTGATTAACGAAAAGAAAATGTATCCATCCTTCAACCAGATCACATAACCTATTCGAAAAGCTCACAATTTTCAATTGTTCACACGCACTGTCTCCATTATAGCGTATCAAATGAATAGCGCGGTTAATTGCGTATTCAATTCTCATAATTGCAAAATATTTTACGTCCAAATACAATATACTGAGGCTAAATTAAAACAAAATGTTCAATAGAGTTTCACGCAATAGATTGAACACTTAATTAATTTATAGTTGTTGCAATGGAGTTGCAACATTAACTTCGTTTATAATCTCAAAACTATTTGAAACACGTACCAACACAAACGTGTTTGGGTTGTAAACGACGGATTCCAGAAAGTTCGAAATTGTTTGAAAATGCTGCCCTTTGTAAAAGCCACAAAAGTTGTGTATGGGTAGTTAACCGCATTATCCAAAACTTAATTTTGTCATTTACAATTAAACCATAATAATAAATGCGGACAACATCACATACATTTTCCTGAACCCAAAGTAAGTTGCTAAAGCACTTGTGTTATTGAATTCCGATACAACGAAGGTACCACAAACATCCAGACCCGAGACAATGTAGAAATGTGAATTATGATCGAACCCGGGACCTCAGAGATAGCGACACTTTGAAACCGGTGCCTACGCTACTCGACCACGGAGGTCGTCATGTGTAAATTAAATAAAGTGGATTTTACAATATTAAGCGTTCTGCTATGTTGTTTATGTCTGAAAGTGTTTTTTGCAGTAAGGAAAAATGCAAAAACATTTCCTACCTTAGCACGTTCTGAAATCCAAAACTAGTTAATGTCTTAATGCCACCATCACTGATCTGTTTCAAGAACAAACTAATTGATACTAACAGATCAGATCATTAGCTGCCAGTGTATTTCCTAAACAACAATAATGTAACCTCCATGGCCGAGTGGCGTACGCACCGGTTGCAAGGTGTCGCTAGCTCTAGTCCCGAGTTCGATCTCCGGTCGGCTCAACGTAAAAAATCACATTTCTACAATGTCTCGGGTCTGGGTGTTTGTGGTACCTTCGTTGTATCTGAATTCCATAACACAAGTGCTTTAACAACTTACTTTGGGTTCAGAACAATGTACGTAATGTAGTCCGCATTTATTATTATTTGTATGTTAACCGTGTTTCGGAAGGCACGTTAAACTTTGGGACCCGGCTGTCATTATTACATGTTTGACAGTATTTACAGGTAGTCAGAAGCTTGAAAAGTCTGACAACCAGTCTAACCAAGGGGTATCGTATTGCCCAGGTAACTGGGTTGAGGAGGTCAGATAGGCAGTCGCTCCTTGTAAAACACTGGTACTTAGCTGAAACCGGTTAGATTGGTAGCCGACCCTAACATAGTTGGGAAAAGGCTAAGCCGATGATGATATTTGTATGTTAAAAG
Source organism: Trichoplusia ni (assembly GCF_003590095.1). Taxonomy (NCBI): domain Eukaryota; kingdom Metazoa; phylum Arthropoda; class Insecta; order Lepidoptera; family Noctuidae; genus Trichoplusia; species Trichoplusia ni. The sequence goes on from NC_039485.1 coordinate 2,416,673, forward strand.
AAATATAGTCTATCATTCTAATAATTCCAGGAAAAGTAATGGTGGTCTCTTTAAAGGTAGAATCGAATTACACTTGTCCAAAAGAGGTTCTCATTCAAGTGACCATTGATAGATTGGTTGACCTAATTGGGTGGATGGGAGGTTATTAACCTAACCCCATTTTTAGGTGGGGAAAATAATTGGATTTACTTTTCCACTTTACATACAGTTGGGGTATACCAAAGAGTCGAAGACAGGTTTAGAGTTCTTATACCGTACAGTTAATAAGTATTTAATTACAGTTCAGTGTTGCGTTTGTATCCGTGGCAAACAGAGAAAGTGAAGATATCCATTAAATATTACACAAAATATAATAAGGTTATAAATTCACGTCTTTATTCTGTATTTGTATAATTTTGATCGTAATTTAAAAATGTGTTCCTCTTTACATTATATAAAGCTCAAATTACAACGATTACGATTTTTTGTAAGTTGTTTAAGTTCTAACGATTTTTATCTTTTAGGACACCATCCATCACAAAAATACAAAGTACTCTTTTATTTTTGTTCCGTATCTATTTAAAGTTTGGAAGTATTTGAATAAAGTTCAAATAAACGGACTCGTATAATACACGGATTCCTAAAAAAATATGCCTCTATCCAACTGTCTATTGTGCTAAACTTCTCACAGAAGCTTTTATATAAAGACTTTTTTACAAAACATTACGATTTTAAGTAGCTTATTTTATTTGTTTTATACCATTGTATTACCACTACTTCTTGTAAAAAAAAGTAAATAATAATATAACAAAAGAAAAATACGAAATAAGAAAATAAACAACGAGCAGGCGTTTATCTTTTGGAAGAAAAGCGAGAGAGTGATAATATATGAGTATCAAAAACCGTTGGAATACTAGACAGGGTCACAACACTAAGGGTTTCGTACAAATTGGCTGAAGCAATACGAATTAGGAAAAATATCGGGCTCTCGTCAAATTTATAGCCTTGCTAAACCTCGATTGCCATTTTAATTAAAGCCGAAACAGAAATATTTCATCTGTAAAAAAGACAACTGCAAAGCGAGTATGACGACTAGTTTCGCCATAGACGAATAATGCGCATTTTGTGAAAGGCTTAAATAGGTTTAGAAGGAACCTGCAAAATTAAGATTAAACGTATTTTATATTGAATTATATAGTTATATAGTTATTCGAATAAACACAAACGGTTTTGAATAAAATAATACCTTTCTCATTATTCCAGCTGTTTTATTTCATTTAAATGCAACAGTTTTTATTTGTAGCGAATAATAATTAACCTGTTACGTGGTATTCAATTCTTTAGTTTTCTAATAAATAAAGTTGACTCCTATACCTAGCTATTATAAGCCTTAAAATAACTGCAATAAATACTATTCTCATTTGATTGAGTGACAAAAGATTCATCAATTTGTTCATAACATTATCATCATTCGTTCATGCTCAGTTAAATTCAGTTCGCTTATTTATTTGCTACCTTTAGTAACGTAAATGTAACATCGTTGATGGACATATCGTTTCATCAAAAGGGATCCACATAAAAGCTTGTTCTGGTTTTGAAATCGTTATCTCACGTCATTCTGAAAATGTTGCGATTTGTTTTATCATCGACTATTGTTGCTTCAAAAATGAACTTTTGTTTTTTTTTGATAGCGTAAGGATCACAGTATCTAAATCGAGAGAGAGATTACTTTATTTATTGAATAAAATAATACATAAGCTCGAAAGTCTGTGGGTGAGAGTTTGGATATGAATTGGTAAGTCCCTTTACTCTGAAACGGCTGGGCCATTTTTGATAACAGATGGCGATGTTCAAGTGATGATGTAAAAAATGAATTTTGGCACTAAAAAGAGATTCAGCGAATTCAATTCCTGGGCAGATAGCCGCTTACGCACGGTGCGAGGGATCAACTAGCGTCTCAATGGAATGACGGTACTTTAATTTCATTCAATAGGAAAAGTTCTACTGGTATTTCTGACGCCCTAGATCAGCACAGATTTTTTAGAAATAACACACAACACATTTGTTGGCGAAACCTTGAATACAAGATTCTTTTAGTACAAGCATATTGGTTCATTGTCTACGCTCATTTATTTTAATAAACCAATCGCTGTTAAGACTTAAAAATAAAATAACAAATAGTTACAAGGCAATATTTATATCTGAAAATGAAGATTTTAACACGACTGTCGGACATTATAATCGGAGGACATTTACAACGTACCGCCCGTAACGCACCCATGATAAATGACTGTCTGTTTTTGCCAGAGGGACACCACAAATCATTAGCACGTGTATTTTCACTACTTTATCTTTTCGTTCGAGTTTAAAAAGAATATGTGACTTATTGTAGAGGAGCTCCTGGCTAAGCTATAGCCGCATAAGTGATTCGATCACAGGTTAAGCTATGCTTGACGCGGTTGGTCCGTAGATGGGTGACCATCTTTGTCATAATGAGTTCCTCCATGTTTCGGATGGCACGCTAAATTGTGGGTCCCGGCTGTTATTCCTACATCTTTGACAGTCGTTACAGGTAGTCAGAAGCTTAAAAAAGTCTGACAGCCAGTCTAACCAAGGGGTATCGTGTTGTCCAGGTAACTGGGTTAAGGAGGTCAGATAAGCAGTCGCTCCTTGTAAAACACTGGTACTTAGCTGAAACCGGTTGGACTGGTAGCCGACCCCAACATAGTTGGGAAAAGGCTAGGCCAATGATGATGTGACTTATTGTACCTACTTATTAGCCAATTCAGTTCTGGCAGTTAATTAATTTGATTATTGGATTTTACATTTTCCGGATTGAAAATTCAGTTGATTTTTCACACTTTGAAATAGAAAAATATAACCTTTTTTCAAGCTGTGTCACCTTTTTGATACAAAGACAGATTTGGTGACTAAAACTTTTAGAGAAAACTGTAAAAGTAATAAAAAAATCGTTTTATACCGATAAAATTTCATATACTGCATTCCCATGCGATGGACGTACCTCAAACATCGAATATGCATGAATAATCATTTTTAGTCACTGGCACGTCCATCACAGACTCTATTTACATTATTGATCAAAACCGTCGATTTTGCCTTTTTGGGTTCTGTACCCAAAGACTAAAAACGGGACCCTACTAAGAAGGTTCCGCTGTCTGTCCTTTACTCTATCCGTCCGTTCACCACTAATCTGTAGAACCCTGAGTGCTAGACAGATGATATTTTCATAGATGACGCATTTTTTCTGCCGCTTCAAAAATAAATAAGTGCTATAAATAAAAAACTGATTTGTATCCTATTGGTGCTGAACCCTAACGCTCGCATTGCTGAATCGCGCTTGACTGGTTTTTTTTTATAACAGGCTAGGATTGGATTTTGCCTATGTGGTGTATATTACTCTAAATATACACATGATATACGTGAGTCACGAAGAATTTCCTCCTTCACAATTAATTCCAACTCCGGAGATCGAAATATCATGAGCTATTATTAACTATAGTTTAGTTCCTTAATGACATAGTTTCAAAGATTCCTGTCTCGGCTAAAATTAAATAACATTGCTGTACGGGTATCATCAACCTCTGACTTCATAATAATCTCCGAGGAACTTAGTTATAATTAATATTAATATCAAAACGTGTCAAAACAAATGACTCCGTACGATTACGACAAAACGTTGGTTTGTGGTCATTGTCAAGATTCTGATTTCCTATTGCCGATATACTGAAAATAAGGATTGAGACTAAACAGGCCGAGAGACGTTTTCTGGTCACTTCGGTTTCGATCTAGATTGGCATCAATGAATTAGGAACTGTTACTCTCCAAAAGAAGGCATGAGATACCCAGTTTTACTGGACTTTTTCCTTATTTAGTATCCTGATTGCGACATTGTACACAACTTCATTTCTCACCCCGGCTTAGGCAGTAGCTAAAGGCACTAACAGGGAAATGCTGTGCAAGAAAATTCTTACCTAATATGCGACTTTTTGCAACGGAATTGCGGTTCTCATGTCATACACTATTAGCTTAATATAAATCCATCCATTAAGATAATGTTAATGCAACGCATTATGCATGTTATGATAAACTAGATCAGTCCTGTACCTACGTTTCAGTAGTTCCTCAGTACACTTTGACAGCAGGTTTACAAAATGTATAAATATTAATCAGTTTAGCATTATAAAAGTTACAGCAGTTTACGAGTGCTTTTGTTACTTCTTCACGGTCAAATGAATAGATATATTCCATTTGTTTTTTAATCGAATTATCCTACTATTCTAGTACATATCACTTTTCGATCGTCATAGGTACTTTGGCACCCTAATTCGGCCACCCATCGCCTCTTTCTACATTTACAGTCAGTAGAGAATAAACAGCGTAACAAATTTCATATCTGAACACGCTATCTCATGTAAGTATTTGAAACTTATAAAAAAGATTTTTTTTAAAGATTCATACCAAACATGTTTGAGGTCGATACGTAACGTTATAAGATTGTAAAAAAATCAATAAAGAGGATTACCACCTATTTTAATGAAGTTTGTTAAGACCTCCGGGCTGACACTCCATCTTTATTCGTGTATCTGCTAAACCGCATAAAAATACCACAATAAATCCAGTTCTTGGCAAAACATATAAGTTTTGTTTTCTGAGTAATTGGTTTTATGTCCAAAATGTTAACATCAACAAACAATATTCCAGATAAAAAACGTTTACAATCTATCCGTAGTAATTTATTGTTTCGCTAAATTTTCGCTTTGATGCTGTCATTCCGAGATTAGAAAGGAAATATAATTTATTGCCACCAATTTTATTTGAACGATGTAATTTTGAGAAAGTCTGGATGGATATAACACATACTTACATACGTATAAAATACTAGCTTTGCTGGCAACTTCGCTCTCGAGAAACTTTGAGCCGTATTTTCGAATTATGTTATTTTGAACAAATTTTATAAATATGCTTTTATGATACGACTTATGACACGCGGCCAGTCAAAACAGGAAGACAGTTGCACATTATCATCGGAATGACTATTACAAATCAATTGCATGCTAGTTTAATGGATGACCTTATAAAATGCTTATGATTTCATATTTTTAGATTTAGTAGAAAGCGCATTTATACGACACCCTACGGGTGATATTTACTTAATGGCAATAGTTGTCAGTTTGAACTTAATCGCGTCAACGCGCCCTTTCACATGCCTCTATAACGCTCATCACGCTAATCTGAAGATTTCCATTATCCACGAATGGCCTTATTTTGAAAAGCCAGTCTTCACAGTGAAAACAATACAAGAAACAGTTTACACAAAGTAGAACAACCGTTGACCTGACTTGGTTGAAGTAATTGAGACTAGCTAACAACAAGCAGAAACCTATTTACAAAAACAATTGAACTAGATTAGTTTAGAGAACTATGTAGTTACAAAGCTAATTACACAAAACTACAATCGGCAAACCTACAATCACACTAATATTATTGGGGCAAATATTTATGAAGCTTGATGTGATTATTTTATAAAAAAAAGATTCCTGCATTATTAAATTTAACCCTTATTTAATTTTCAAAAGGAGTTGTTAGTCTGGGCTCAGGACATGCATTCGTGGATTACACAAATGCTTGTACCACGCGGGGATCACGCCGCGCGTGCGTTTTGTTACAGTGTGTTTGTTACATTTAAATATAGAAATATAAAAATAATATATAAGTACTTATTAAAGAAATGTAATAAAATTTAACATAGAAACTTATTCTAAGTAAAGAAAATGTTTATGTAAGCAATCTCGTAATTAATAGTAATAAGCGCTAGAGATACCATATTTTAATTGAATTTGTTATGCATACCTTATTTTAAATGAACTGTATAGTTTTTATAAGAAAATAAATGTCTTTAAACCGAAAGGGAAGACTGATTATGATAATTGGCCACATTGGTCAGGTTTTTGTGCCAAAAACCCGAATCTCAGTGTGGGACGGGAAGAAGCCATATGAGAGTCATAACATTATTTCAACTCGGTAGGAAACAGAAATGATTAATGAATAAAGCGAAGGAGACAAATTGTTTTGTACTATGAAAACATATTGAAAACATTAGCTTACATTAATCACATTTGTACTTAAACACATAACAACAAAAAGCATCCATTATATACATTCATGTGTTGAACGACAATCCTAGACTGGACTTATAACCAAGTAGTATAATAGGTTACCACGCCAAACCCAATGTGCGCGACGTGTTGCGGGTTTCATCCCCAAATAGGACAAGCATTTGTGTGATCCATGAATGCTTGTCTTGAATCTGGGTGTCTGGGACCTAAATGTTTGTAGAGCCCCCGCGACACAAGGAATAAATTATTTAATATGAAATTCGATAACAAAAAGAAACTGTCCATGAGTCATTAGTTTCAATGTTCATTCATTAGTTAAGTGCAAGCAAACAGATGCGCTCGTTAACGAACCAAACGTTTGCTTTGTCCACTGTTTATCCAATGCATACCTCTAACGATTTACGAGAAAATGTCTTAGAACGATGAGTATATCAAGATTCTACCAATGTAAAAAAGTATGTTAGCTGCATGTTTTTTTTTATATTAGAAGAATCCGTAAAACCGCCAAGACTAAATTATAGTTCTCAGTAAGATGGACGCAATTGGTGACCAACCAAAAAGTTTTCAAAGAGCTTAGCAGATGTGAAAACTCTCAGTAAACTTCATATCCCAGTCACGTGCTGACAGTATGATACATGATGAACTCTCACGAGTGATTATGATGGGTAAAGTTGGGTAGAGAAAAGAGTTTGAAGAAAAAGCCATAATGTTATTATTCTGCAAGCTTATCAAAGTCAGGATTAAAACAGGAACCCCATTAATTCGCTCCCTATCCCTCTGCCACAAGGTTATCTCTAAAGACAGATAGAAAAAATAGTTTGAAAGTCAGGAATTTCACTTTGCAGGAAACCTTGAAAGCTGCGATTCCACCTCGCACTCTACCGATTCTTTAAATAAACTGTCAACAATAGAATTAGTTTATTTCCATCCACTGGAGCTTTGTTAAAATATGATCTAGGTCTTCTAAACATCCCTAAATAAATCATTGTTATAACTAGTTATTCGCAGATATCCCAAAGGTCTACAATATATTTAAGTCAAGTTAAACTTTGTTACTGCTACCAGTACCGAGGGTCTACCGCCAAGTCTTAAAGTAATATTTATTATGGTTGTGGAAGAGTGACAGCAAACACGGCGAAGAGCGGTATCTCTTTTCCACAGCTGAAAAATATTACCTCAGTAGGCCTCAGATCCAGGAGATTTAGTTTGCAGTGTCAAAAGCCAATCAAATACCAACACGTCTTTGGTACGTCGATTTTGCTATCAAGCTGTGGTATCGGTTTATTTTCGATTCTAGTCTTGATTTGATTGGTAGAGGTATTACCCAAATAGCAAACGCTACGATAGCAAAATCGTCGCGGTCTTTCCAACCATTTTGCGGTATCCCGGCCAAATGCCTTTTTTTTAATTGCTTCCCGATACTGTATTGATTGCCGAGTTGTTGAGGTCATCACGCTAAAGCCTTTATGCGGGTTCGGTACCTCAGTTTATTTGGGTTCCGTAATCCAAGGGTTACAACAGAAACCTATAACTCTGACTTTTTTGTCTGTGCGTCTATCCGTCAATCTGTCACTACTCTATTTCTCATGAACTATGATACCTGTAAGCTGGACAGATAAAAATTTCATAGATCCCCATCTATGAAATTTTATGCTGCTGTAACAACAGCTACAGTACAGTAATAATCTTTTTCCTTTACAAATAGATTGTTCAGTACCTATCCGCTTTCACGGAACCGATTTGCTTTTGATACCGAACAGAACTCAACAATGCCATTACATCGATAGACTTTTGTTTTCTAGTTTTCTGTAAAAAGGGTTAATGTGGTCAGGCTAATGTGGATGGACTTTTAATTTATTAGGAGTCGACGTCAGGCTTCCTAGGGTTTGACGAGGGAAAATGAGAAATTTAATTAGAGCTAACTAAACTGTGAGCTTTCTTGAATAGTTCATTAAACTCTTACAACGCTTGAGTTTGAACAGAAATTATCTTGATGAAAATTTTATTTAGAACACTGCTTGTACATTCCGATTCCAAAAAAATATGAGTACGAGGATGGGTGTCGTTACGCTATGATTAATAGGAGCAGAGCAGTAATTGTATAGGTATAAGTTACAAAAACAGAGAAAGCTTAATAGTGTTAGAGTGTACTCAGAACTCTGTTATTAGGTCGATCCAAAAAAAATATCTTCATAAATAGTACATAACATAGTTTTGAAAGTAAAGAGTTTAAACAAAAATGATATACTCGGGATTATTTAAGACAGAAGTCAGTTCGGGCAGTTTTACAAAAAAAGTTTTCTAAGCAAATTCAAGCAAAATAAAATTAAGAATGTTATGAAAAAGAATACGATTAATTAAAGGTACAATGCCAATCAATAAAGGAATGAGACTAGATGAAGTGGACAATTAAGTTTCTTAGACGCTAAATGGAAAAGTCTTGTTAAGCCGATGAGAAAAGTCAGTTAAGAGAGCCAAGTCAATAAGAAAGCTATTTCCCTTAATGTCGACACTTTGGAAACAATGCACAGAAATTCTGATGAAGTCCCATAATGATGGAGTTCATTATTTTAATGGTAATTATAATATTTACTAAAAGCTTCTTGAAGTTGTAATAATTTTTTGAAGCTAATATAATTGTAATATTTATAGTTAGTAATAAATATAATCCCCATGAATCATCATAGCCGCACATGTCGGATTGGTAAAATGTAAGTCAGTATTTTGGAATTTCGATTACTTTTAATAATAATAATAAATCATTTATTTGTTTGAATTAAATACTTAGTCGATAGTAGAAATAAAAAAATATTGGTCGAACTATCGGCAAAAATAAACAAACTTCTTCTCGTAAAAGGCCGGAAGAGGCTGATCCAGCCAGAATTAAAATATTCAAGTTAGCTTAAGGTGCAACGAAACAAGTAGGTCGGCACTTGTTTAGTAATTCAGAAGCCGTCATTCTTAGTTCTTCAGTCTAGGATTCCTCAGGGGATATATTGGTGTTGGCTACTAGAATAGCTTGTTAGCTGAATGCTGTATATTTCAAGAAGTGATGGTCTATTGACGTCGATTCTTACAAGTCATGGTAACTCAATATGTAAAAGTACAGCTGGTTGAAATAGATGACTGTCAAAAATTACGTAGGGGTCGGGAGCTTTACGAGCTGAAGCACTTCCTGACTACGAGTTTCACTGAGTGTTTTATAAGGCAATCCAGTAATTTAAGTCTAGTCTGACAAACGTGCTCCCGAGATCTCGTGCAAGGCAGTCAATCTTTATAACGCTAGGCTACCAAAATTGGGGTTAAGACTAAAGTGTGTGAAAAACATAAATAAATATAAAAAAAATAAACAATTAAATTCAATAACTTACTTACCAGGCATCGAATTAAAATTATATCCATAAAAACCACATCACTTTCTCAAAACACATGAAACTTTAAACACACAACATCTTAAAACTTCGTGACGAGAGCCGAGACAACAGGAACGAAACACGTCCTCTCTCATTGTAATCCGAGGCGGTACTGAAGAGCTTTCAGCTTCTGGTGTGTCAGGCCTTATATATACGATGCTAGAAATCGTATGAGTTACAGTACATTGCGGGGTCGTAAGGCTATCGATTCTTGAGTTATTGACCATTGACAGCAATGTACTGATGCTTGCATGATATTCTCGCACCGTCTGAAATCAGCTTTGAGCTTGTATTGCGAGTGTGACCGCTTTCATAACAGCGAGATGCCAATAATTGATATGGGGAATTGGTGTGGAGGAAATTATTGTTTCGGCGCGAATATGAGTGATGTTCTGTAATGTTGTAGACTAGGTGTGTAGGATATGAGTTTCAGGATATTAAGAGAGTAATATATTATCATTCATTTTAGTATTGATTTGCAAATGAACAAGAAGGTACTGAAATATACGGACACGGAATTTAAATACATTATTAACGGGAAAAAAAGATCTACCACCACGACTTTAAGGAGGTTGCATGGTTATGGTTGTAGAAGCTAGACAGCGCTTTGCTCTGCGTAAAGTGACTTCTCTCTTATTCGCAATAATGCTACTTTAAGACGTGGTGATAGTACCCCAGGATTTTTTAACGGTTATTAGTTTTTATAAAGTTCTGCGGCAAATGATTATTTATCAATATTAAAAACTATTCAAATATATTTAAGTACCAGAATTTCTATAATACTTAGTATATTATATTAAGTACATTACATAACTAAATTAAGTGCAACTCACATTTAAGTGGAGAGCTTATTCAGACCTTTGAGTAAAAGTGCTATTTACAAGACAGCTCGTATTGCATCGTACAGTCAACGAAGTGAAAAGGGGTCTCCTGTGTATTCGGGTGTAAACTGTCATGTTACAGAGAATATTTAGAAAAATATTTACTCTTTCCATGTTTGAGATTCTTACCCGTGTCGGTTCAAAGATGCAAAAGTATATCTAATGTAGTATGAGTTTTGAAGATCTAAATTATGAAATGAAGTTTGAGAATTTACACATACTTAAGTACCATAAGTGCGTTTTTTAACCAACTTCAAAAAGGAGGTTTATATGTCCGTTCCAATAGTTGACGCCAAATGTGAGAGCGGAGCCTCAGTAATAGTCCGCTTTGTCCCTCGTGTCATCATTGGCCTAGCCTTTTCCAACTATGTTGCGGTCGGCTACCAGTCCAACCGGTTTCAGCTAAGTACCAGTGTTTTACAAGGAGCGACTGCCTATCTGACCTCCTTAACCCAGTTGCCTGAGCAACACGATACCCCTTGGTTAGACTGGCTGTCAGACTTTTTCAAGCTTCTGACTACCTGTAACGACTGTCAAGGATGTAGGAATAACAGCCGGGACCCACAATTTAACGTGCCTTCCGAAACACGGAGGAACTCGTTATGACAAAGATGGTCACCCATCTACGGACCAACCGCGTCAAGCATAGCTTAACCTGTGATCGAATCACGTATGCGGTTATAGCTTAGCCACGAGCGCTTTGTCCCTCGTGTGTTTGCTAATATTAAATGAACTTCGTTTTTACTCAGAAAATAATTACTACATCAAAGTATCAATAGCAATTTTCTTCCGAACAAAATATGAGATAAGTTTCGAGACACTAAATTAAAGTTTCAAGAATAATTAATTTCGATTCTACTCGGTATCACATAATTAGTAGCAAGGGACCACTTACCTAAAACTTAATTATGTAAGTAATACCAGGAGTTAATTTTTTTGCTTATAAAGGTATTTTGAGTACGTTTTAACTTATTTTTTCATATCGTTGGTTGTCATTTTTAATATGAATCTAGTCACAGACATTGATTTTTGGCTGTATAAACCCAGAATTGATCTGTAAAGGGGAGAAATCAATATCACAGTTTTCGTGTTTTGAAAATCAATTCTCTCACGACCCATATTGGAAGGAAGTAAAACGTCCAAACGACGTTGCGCAAACAAAAGGTCGATCTACCTGTCAACACAGTCTTTTGAAAATCAGTGCAGCCTTTTAAAATATCAACTGAAATGGACAATCATAAAAACTGCTAATGAGGCAAAAACGCGCAAATAACTTTTAGAAGCTTTCCATTCCAAAACGACTAACGGTATGAATTTTAAATTCATTATTCACTTTGAGCAGAAATTTACAATAGAATTCGCTGTTGAGCAACTGCAAGCGCACAAACATTTTACTTCTGCTATATAAATAGGAAATAATCGCTTAAACTGTATGTTTGCTCATTTAGTAGCTACCAAATGGTGCACTGTGCAGGATATAAATAGCTGCATTCGCGAGAAACTATTTGATTTGGGATTGTTGAGTAAACTTGACTTGAGTACGTAAATGTTTGGAGAGCGTTTATGGGTCAGTTAGAGCTGATCAAAGTATGTTGATTGAAAACTTTTTTAGGGTATTGCAGGTAGAAAATCAATGGATATTATGCTTGGTCAAATTTTTGTAAAAATAACATGATTCCATTAAAAAAACCACTCGCGGGTACGAAAATATTCAAGACACAAGCACGAAGACACCCATTTAACTACCATGTAACTCTACATATTTCAGCCATAAATTACCTTGCTAATTTTTCGTCTAAGATACTAGGTACCTTAATTAATCGAATATGAATTTTATTATACGTTATCTAGGCGATCACAATTATTGCTCAAAAAAATTCTAAGTTAAATATACTACCTTAATCGAATATGAATTTTATGCACCGTCTAAACGATCACTATTCTTATTCAAAACATTTTAATAATTCAAATATCTTAAAAGCAAATCACAAAAGCATATATTCATAGATCAAACAATCTCGGTACACCCATTATTCCGTCAGAGTTCACTTTAAATATAGTTGAAAACTTTCCATTGTACTTCACTACATTGTTCTACAAGAATTCTCAAACTCTCCTATTAAATAAGTTCCTTACATAATTCAATTTTTATCTTATACGATATGAACAAAGATTATTTGGAGAATTAAGTTTTGAAGAAATATTTTAAAAGTTTTTGAATAATGTTTTTTTTTTAGTAAGGAATGGGTTATATTTGATGGGCATTGGTAGCAGTGTAAGAAGTGGAAAATGCGGAACATATTTAACATTACTAACAAAATGGACTTATAGACAATTGAAACAAAAGTTTTATCATTTTGTTAGTTTCCACTTGTGAAAAAGTGACGATAAATAGCAAGCTAAACTATCAGTGTTTTATATATAAATTTATTTAATGCAAAGGTGTAATTCTGGCGCAGAGGGGCCTAAGGGTTCCCCATTTTGCCCTGGCCGCCGTTGAGGTTATTTTAATCTGACAATTTAAAGCCAAAATGATATCGCACGTAGATACCTGTCAAGGAAAAATCAATCAACCTCACCTTTTCCGAGATAAGTTTTCAGAGCATTTCAAATTTTCTTTAGACGTGGTTTAAATAAAAAGGGTCTTAAACTGGTATAATTACTTACTTATGGCCAATAATTACAACAGCATGCCTTAACACTCCCCAAGAAATGAAATCCATCAACTCAAAAATTTATTCTTTCGAATTAGAATCGTTTGACTTGGGCAAGTTTTATTTGCTTAATCGACTCGGGGGCGCTAACAAATACCATAAAACACAACATAAGTATAAAGAGAACTTCGATCCGTCATATTTGTACAACTCTAGCTTAAGTAACTTCCTGATAACCGGGTTTATACAAAGAGTGACCCGAAAGCCGGGTACAACCGTTGACATCCGGCCTCCCAATATCCGGTCATCATCAGTTTATTTTGCTGGCCGTATACGATGTTGTGTTCATTTTTAGTTGTGTTTTCAATATTGTATGAAGTCTACTTTCGGTACCAAATGAAACTTCTTCTATAAAGACAAACCTTTTTTTTTATTGAGATTTTGTATCACACTATACATATATAAAATGCGTGTGTGTGTGTGTGTATGCTTGTGACCTTTTCACTTTGAAACAAACTGCTTGATCGTTGTAGATGAAATTTGGTATCGATGTAGCTCACATATTGGATTAGTGACTGAGTGCGTTAATAAAGGTTTATTGATTTTGCAGCTATAATCGTCATCCAAGTGGGCGAACCTGCTATCAACAGCTAGTTAGAGAAAAGTATTGGTTTCATTACGGCCAAAATCATTAGGCCTATCTATAAAAAAACAACGTTTCTTTTGCTACAACATTTTTAGGAAGATTCTTAAAAAACTTAAGCTGCACTATTCTTTGTATGAGCATGCATTATTCACTCTCACTAAGCGCTTTTCAGAGAAGACAGACTAAATTGCGTCAAATTAAAAATTCTCGTTCCTCGCTTTAAATTTTTAAACTCCTTGTTATGGAGTCTTTTTTACTCCCAAGCACGTTTGGACCTACTCGTCTCAACTTTTTTTTGGACTCACATATCCGTAGAGCTTACGCGAACCTGTTTAAACAATTTTGGTTCGGTTATATTATGCTAGGATTGCCTTATTTACTAAAAGTTTAAAAAATGAAAATCAATTTTGTCTTCCAGTTAGATTATTAAGTAGTAGTTCGGTTATAGTGGCATCAGAAAAACATCATCTGTAAAAACCACTCTCTAACATTCACGGTTTATGACATACATTCTGGTGTCATAAGGATAAACAGACGGTCACACAGCCAGACAGACAGATAGCCTTAACAGGATTTAAGCTCTTTGGGGCCAGAACAGCGTAGTGGTCATTTCCATTGGTCAGGAGAAAATTCAGCTTCCCAGAGTAATTTCAAAGGATTGTCGTTTGCTGATCTGTCCCTGAGATTGGATCGGTCAAGGCGTAAGTTCCCGATCTCCTAATGTATCATTTCCCTGGAGACAGTTTGAGAGCATTTCATGTGTCTGCGTTTCTGTAATCTAACCATTGTCCATTTTATTGTAGCTTTCAACGGTTTGTTTGGGGTCAGAATCTTGTTTCATTCTTGTTCTGTGTAAGTTTGGATGTACTTCGGTATATTTGAATGGATTTTTTTTATTTTGATTCAATTTAATTATAGACAGCTTTTAAGGGAAAGAAAATTTTATAACCGTTCAGACTGAAAGTGGACATTTATTAAGGTCAACAATACGTCTGAACTACACTTTTCCTTAAAACATTTCTTAATTGGTTGACACTGTCTTAAAATACATATGCATTTTAACATAACTATTCTATTGATGTCATATTTGTACCTTCTAGCGTGGACTCAAAGCTTGCATGCAGGTGTGTCAGGCATTCCATAAACAATGGTAATATTGACACAACTGAACTCGCCTAGGTAAAGCCAACAAGACTTAGTAAGTACCTGTGTATGCTTAACTAGATAAACAGCTTAGACTTACTACATAAGCAGGACTTGAATGTTAAATAAATATTGATCTTTGTGAGTGATATTGATCCAGATATTTACGTAGGTATTAATTTTTGCATCCTCTACAATATACTTATTACAATCCTTTTTTTCTAGATGTACAAGAATTCGTGTCAATTGTGAGTCGGACTCGTTTCGCTGAGGGTGCAATACGACCTTACTGACAATTGTTTAGCCTAGATGTTCGCTGTGTGCAGCAAAGTTTTCGTTAAGTTATAAATCCGTATCATTTGATTTTGATCCTCAATTTTTCCGACGCTATCTCCAATAACATGAAGGATTTGTCATATCTTCCAGACGGGTTTAGTTTAGTCTTACAACACCATATCAGTTCAATGGAATAATTTATCAGCCAAATATCCAACGAAATTTATTATGACTATTTTTGAACCCAAAAATATAATATCCAAACTCTTTTATAACAACCAAACAAGTTATATCATAACCTCACTGAATAAACTTTTGATTTACATTCTCTTTGACAACAACATCCAGTATTGTCTTGACAACTGTCAACCCATTAGTGAAGTCAAGTAATGCTCTATGTTAACTGCTAGTGATAATGTCGAAAAAAGAAAATGAACCGAAGTCATTTGCTTTGTCTCAAAAAGCAGCAAATGCACAACCTAAACCGGCGACCAAAATACCGCCGCTACCACCTTCTATACCGACCACATCAAGAGGAGCGGGAAGTGTCGATGGCATTACAGTAAAAAAGAAGTTTAAAGATCACTTCTACGACGAGGAAACGAAACAGTGCTGTGGAAGAACCGGCGGAGGTTGGATGAGCCTTTTTGCCTACGTAATCATGTATCTGTTGTTCCTCAGCACCTACACAATGATATTTCTCTACGGATCATTGTACTCCCTCAGATTTTTAGTTGACTACAAGGTCGACAAAGTTGAATTGCTGACTTACCCGAAACACGGAATAGGACTTACAGCAGCGCCGACTTCAGAGTCCAATTACCCGCTAATCTGGTATAAGAATGGAGAGAAAGAGGATTATGGGAAGTACGTGCAAGCACTCGACAAACTGCTCTCTAGCAATAGAAGAAAACGAGAAGTAGGTAAATTAGGGCCTTGTGGCCAATCTCCTTACGGTTATGGGGAAAAACCGTGTGTTATTGTAAGAATTAATAGACAATTAAAATGGTCCGGGCAGCCTTTGCTTCCCAATTCAACGGTTGCCAAATCTGCGCCGGCTGAAGTGATACAATGGATGAAAACTGATAAAAGAAAACTTTGGTTGGAGTGCAGGGGGTACCATGCTTACGATAAAGAGCATATTGGTAAGATACGGTACTTCCCGGATCCGCCTGGCTTTGATCCGGATGTTTTCCCCCTCGATCGCACGAAGAAGTCTCCTCTAGTAGCGATACAAATATCTGATTTCTCCATGGGCATCTCGTTGGCTGTAAAATGTAACTTGTGGTATGAAGCTGGTCCATCGACCGTTGAATTCGTACTTTACGTTGCGCCCCAAGAAAAGTTAGGAAACAATACACAAGTTAATGTTAATGTATAAATACTATTATTAAAGCTTTAATATAAATGTAATTTTTAAGAGTGTTTGTTTATTTTAAAATATTGTAGGTGGGCTTCAGTATGATTAAACAAAACATGTT
The DNA here is from genome assembly GCF_003590095.1 of Trichoplusia ni. NCBI lineage: Eukaryota > Metazoa > Arthropoda > Insecta > Lepidoptera > Noctuidae > Trichoplusia > Trichoplusia ni. The sequence continues at coordinate 2,433,283 of NC_039485.1, forward strand.
CAACGTTATAGGATCCTAGAGCATCATGACTTTATTTCTTTCAGTAATTTATTTTTCTTCCTTCAACAGATTCTCAATAAAGTATTCAATTTAACACATAAACGATTTTTTTCTAAAATCCTTTGCAAATATAAATCAACAAGTCAAACACTTGAACTCGAAAGAAATGTTTACAAGACGTTCGATATTAAAATCGCGAATTCGTGATCATTGCTAAATATTTATTTCTTCTTTTTCTTATTTAGGCGAAGTACTTGTCGAGATAAAGTGAAAGCATCACTTTAGAATAAGTAACTAAGATAATTATTCCAATATGTTTATGACAAGGTCAGGCGAAAAATAAAATTTGAGGAAGGGGTCACCCATATTTTTTGTCACCCATCCAATTTGTTTTTCTTGACCATTTTTATTCACAGAAAAGCATCACGACTCTTTGGATTAAACTTAATCAATTTATTACCAACTGTCTTCTGAAATTCGATTTCATTTCACAAATGTTTCAGACTCCACTGTTCGTAGCTAATAAGATTACTATACCTAGGAAATAAAATAAAATTGCATGTGGATGTCGACAAAGCGTATTTACGCAGCGGGACGAAACGTTTTTCTAATAAAATATGAACGGAAAAGATGTTACGAACAAAGATTAGGGAATGTGTAGACTAGTCATAAAGACATAAGTCCAATGAAGCCAGAAATTGTGCAGCAAATAAGAATAAATGCTCGGCGTTAGGTTGTTAGGTATCTCTGCGAGGTCTTTGTTATAACTCTGGACGAAAGCTTAATTATTTCCTCAGATTGTATACATACAAAATCAAAATCATTTTTTTTATTTCAAGTAGGCCGTTTAACAGGCTCTTTTAAAACGTTACAGTAATGGCTCTAGTTGCGCGGTTCCAAAGTTTCATTCTTATCGAGAAGAACCGGTGAGAAACTACATAAAATACGAGGGATAAGTAGCTAGTTCTATCCTAAAATAATATTTGCTAGAGTGACGCAAGAAGGATAGAACTATTTATAAAAACTGCCTTTATTAACACGGCTCATGTGACAGTGGACAGCCTATGACCAGATGGCCCGACGGAGAAGTTCATAGTAACAGGGTCACGTTTTCTATAGAACACCGTTTTGTCTGATACCTTTTGGCCGCTCTTTATTTTTTCTGGTCTGTGTACGAATAAGGGAATGTTCGGCTCCGTTCATTTAATTTCGTTCGCAGTGGGGTGCGCTATTCAATTACTTGCATTGTCCTGTTATCACAAACGTCTAAACGTCTTATTTGTGTGACCTTAAAGTAATGATAACATTGACATATTCATTGAATTAAATTGTTTGTTTTCTCAGTTAATGTTATATTTTCTGAGAAACTTTTGGTGGGGAAAGTATTACGGGAATGCCATGACAGCACAATACACGATATAGAGCGAATCCTACCTACAATAATATTACCTACTTTACACAGATTTTTTTACTGTTTTCTTAAAACAACTTTGACAACTGATTGTTTTAGATTGCAGTAGAAGAAAGCAGTAAATATTTGGCGAGAAGGCCAATATTTAGTTCGCGAAGTTGCTATTAATATTTTTAACCCCCGGCGCAAAAAGAGGGATGTTACAAGTTTGATATATTTGAGTCTGTGGCATCATAGTTCCCATTAACTAATAGTTTTACTTACCTAATTAAAAAGATCTGAAAACTGAAAAACATTTAATACAATCGCTTGTGTGAGACGGGGAGGTAAATAAAAACAGTGTAATATTTACGCAATAATTTATTATAATATACTAATAATTCAATGATTACTTATTTATTTCACACTATTTTTTAAGTAGTGAAGACAAAACCATTCCTTCGTCCTTCCCTTTAAATTAAAACATTAATTTCACTTAGATGGCGATGTTTAAGATTTTTTTTCATAATCTCAATTATATTCTATAAAATATAAATAAAACAATTTATTTACAGTGTTTTTATTTGAAGTTTAACTCGCATTTAGAACTTAATAAAGCTTTAAATATTTAATGATTTATTTTACGATTGGACCATTTATATTGAAACCAGATTACAAACGTAAAATATAATAAAAATTTATTTGATTATTATTTTATTTTATTAACAAACTTAAATAATACTGGCTTTATATTTTAATTTTAAACAATTGCATATTTTTTTTCTTTTTAAATAACAATGTAAACTATATTATGCCAGTCAATAAATACCTTAAATTTTTATTTTACGAGACCAACCGTAAAACAATTTAACATTTTTGTTCAAATACTGTAATCTATATATTTATATTTTTTTAGTATTGGCACTAGCTATTTCTATCACAATGGACCTTGCAGAAGTGTAAATATTAATTTGTAGTTAATGCTCGTTATAATTGAGCGTTTACTAAGTCAGATGGCACTAACAAGCAACTTAATAACCCCACTAGTCAAGTGTCACTTCTACAGTCGTTAGCGCATGAAAAAACATAAAACTCAAATGTATGGAAATGACATTTCGATTCAATTCGTGACCTTGACCTGTCATCTCCATTAGAGTTTTTTTTATCACGCGAACGATTGTAGGATTGTCATTTGGCTAGTGGAGCAGAAATATAGTCTCAAAATTTTGCCGCTGTAAAATCGGTGAGACGAAAAGAAAATAGCTTAAAATTTTAATTAGCTCTAGGATAAGGGTAATTTTTAAACTTCATAATAATATAACCTTTATTGCAGACTTCTCACAATGATGACCGATAAATCTACATATAAATAGTTTCTATAAGACACCGAATGATGTTCACTTACTGTATAATAAAGTTATCATTATTCAAGAAATTATATAACTTGGGCTACTGATTTTAATTCATTAAATATTAGGTAATAAAACAAGCTATTTGGAAGAAAATACAGTATTTAGTACCATCGAAGTAAAATATTATGTAATGTAACAATTGACATAGCGAGCAACCTCCGTTGACAACTGACATTTCTGTTAACGACAAGGGTAAAATTTTAATGACATTTATATCCGATGTTCATTTGAATTACGATTGTTGAGATTTGAGTCACTGAGTCAAAAGTCACCTTTAAGTGTCATGCTGCCTTTGCCACTGTCAAGTGGAATGAAAGACTTTTAAAATGTCGTTTACAAAAGTGTCGTTTGTGAGTGAAGTTGTCAGACTTCTCTCCTCGACATTTGAGACACTTAATAAATGTTAAAAGTTTGTATATTTAAGATCAGTTGTCTACGGAGATTGTTCTATATTATAAAGAAGCTGTAACTGTTATTAGTAATGACATATTCAGCTATACAATTCCCGTTTAGTTCAGCAATATTCATTGTAGGCTTTATCAAAAATAGAAGGATTAGAGTAATATATATCACAAAATATATTCATTGTTACAACGACATCCCTTTGTTTTCAATACCAAAGTAAAAAACGTCGTGATTAAAAAATAATAAAAATGTGATGTTAAGAATGAAAAAAATCAGGTGCAACGTGATATGGCATTGAAAACAAAAGTCAACAATAGGCCTGACAGCTCAAACTGGACCACTGAAGAAGAGGTATTCAATTGAACTTACAGATAGAAATACAAGAAAAAAAGTCATGAGTAACATGCAGCCCTACTATTGCTAGCGTGCTTAAACATCAGAAAGAAATGAACAAGTGGAAAGTATTAAAGCGATGCAAAGAAACAAGCGTACGTAGAAACATTTTCTTATGTCCAGCGATATAGCTCCGAAACACTTAAATTCAGTCGAAAAAATCCTAGTAAATACGTACAATGATGTATATTACAGCATGCTCATACAATAACAGCTAATGACACATTTATTATACATATGTAATAAAATATGTTTATCCAACAATAACCAGATAGACTCTGTAAACAGCTAAACAATGAAAATATTAGGGTTGGTACTGACTGGCGTTAACGCGTTGTGTAACATGTTGCAATATGACTGCTTAGAGAGTCAAAGTGAACAGATCTCGTTTTGTGACGTCACAATAAGCGCGTCTACAACACCGGTCAGTACCAACCTTTAAAGAGTAAATAGTATATTAAGCTTCTTATTGAAGATAGTGACTTCGAATATAGGTTTCATGGATATGAATCTGAAAGTTTTTTGTACAAGATTTCTTTACTATTTAAAACCGTCAAAACGACGATTCTAAAACAACTACGTATCATCAATTATATGACAATCAAGACAATTTCAAAGTTGTATTTAAACATACGGAAATCTTTATAAATGATTTTATTCTAACTCTAGAGTCACCTAATACAAAAATGAATACATCTATAAATAATATTATTACTCTTAATAATGGACGAACACATATACCATTCGAGCGAATGCAGTCTACTTAGACGATCATAATTAAGTCATTGCTTTCGTGTGAACTTATCTTATAAATCGACGTAAATGCAACTTCTAAAACGCATTAAGTGCACTTCCACACTCGGGTCTTAACAATATCGTTCAAGAACAAACGCACCGTGCAGTTGGACATACATTCTGGACAATAATCGCAGAAAATTCGTTATGTAAGGCAGTGCACGAAATGAGTGTTGATAAAAATGAAATCTTAGAACTACACACGCAAACCAGGTATTTGGGGGAACGCAAACTGTAATTTCCTAATTAATATGAAGTAACGGTAACATATCCGACGATTGTTCTGAGATCACACATCTGCTTTCCATTTAAAACGATAAATCACATTTAGTAGGCTTCACTAAACTTATCGCAACCACTTAAGTATACAAAAGTCACTTGTTCTTCGCTTTCACTGTCCCGACTTCAAGTCTTAAAGCATACCTCCGTAATACTAACACTAACTAGGATTTGGCTATTTAGGATCACCTCAGACCAAGACTCAAGTATGTAGGCCACAAAAACAGGTACAATATGAAAATCGTCGCGATGCTATCTCACTCGTTTCTGGATACTTTCCTCATCAAAGAAGATTTCTATAATCCTGTCCCGTTGCCATTGATTTTATTTACATTAAATTTTACAAGAACTGCGGAAATCTTCTTTGGTTTTTATATAATAATAGATCTATGTTTTAAAATGTCGAAAATTTGGTAAGCGTCAGAATTTAATTCTGTAGTTTTTTTTCTAATTAAACGTCTTGAGGCCTCAAAGTGCCCTAAAAATTATACACCCGTGCCAAAATCAGGTTGAACTCTTCGTATACCCCAAGTAGCCAAAATAGTCCTCATATATACAGGCACGTTAGGATCGACATTCCTAATACTATGTAGAAGTTTGGTGATCTCAGAAATCCTTTGTTCCATTCGCAATCCAAATCCCGCGTCAGGACCTGTAAAGAAATGAAGTGTGTTAGCCCTATTTATCATCCATACATAAAGGTATTTATGTAAAAATGTCATACGTTGCTAGTGACGTCCTACAACCCCCGCCTTTTCACTTAAGGGAATAGGAGTAGCTGAAAATCAGTGCCGTGACGGGACAATTACAGCACTTCCCTTTGTTACTTTTTAATAGATTTTGATTTTTTTTTTGTAATAACAAATTTTTGTAACAATAAATACTGCTTTTATTCATCTTATTTATCAAGGTCGAAGAGTTTTGAGGTCCTCTTTAAACATTATTCGGTAATGCAAAAAAGAAATTACACTACGCAAAATTTCTACGCAATCCTCTTTTAAAAACCGGTAGTACAGTACTACAGAGTCAGTTCAATATACTTACGTCAGCAAAAGTTCTGTTATCATAAGTGGGGCAGGTTGCAAATCTAACGTCATCGCGCGTTGATATACATTTCGATGTGCTGTCGCACAGATACTGTCGTCTCTTTCGGTCCCATGCTTTTATCCACCTGAGAAAATATACAAGAATAAGAAAACGCCAATATCTTTAAAGTAACTAAACCGAAGATGACGAAGAGGTCGCGTATGGGTGGTGGTGATAAAAATGAAAAGTTGTAGAACGTACCAAATGTGTCTAAATCTAAAACAATTTTAATAAATCTGAAAACAATGTCCGGTTGTCGGAAATAATAAGTACTGTGAATTAATTGCAATGTTCTTTAAAACTATCAAACGTCAGTCGCGATATTTTTTAAAATCATGCCGCGAAAAATGGCATTTTTAGCCGTCAATAACAATTCCCACACAGCATTAGTCAGAAATATTTCTGAACAATTCCTTATACAAAATCGTCCTTACCCAATTCCACAGTCACAACTTAAGGGATTGCCTGCAACAAGTATGTCCTGTAAGAACACAGTGTTCGGTACTCTTGGCCATGCTCTGTGCGAAGGGTTGGGTACCCTCGTAATGTAGTTGTTCCTGAGATCCAGCGTGAGGTTGGTCACGTGGCCTGGTCTCCAGAACACTTCGTTGGCGAGCTCCTCTATGCTCGTGTTGTAGACTGTGAGCCTTAGAACTTTTGATTGAACACCCTGGAAATGAAAGGTTAGCATGTTATTTACACGGATAATTTTAGATTTTCGCTTACTTGTGGTAGTAAAGTGAAAATCTTTAGTCTAAGAAAGAGATATCTGTATGAGTTTTCACAATGTATTAAAGTAATTCAAGCCTGTTAAAGTTAGATATAACTCATTTTCCACTAAGGAGAAAAAAAATCTAAATGAGTTCCAAAGAATAAGAGAAGAAAAACGAATCTTGTCATTTGGTTTTCGACTATAAGCTAAAGCAATACAGTTCTAAATAGACTGAACACTTACGCTCAAGAGATACTGAGTAAGATACTTCAAGGCTCTTCCAGTGATCGTTATATTATCGAGTTTGTTCGGCAGAGGTCCATACATTTCCTTTCCGAACTCCACTCCGTTGTCGTCGACTTCTATCAACAAGTTCTCCAGACCAGCGTTGTATGATAACATTTTTGGTACATTGAAGTCTCGAACGTTTGAGTAAGCAGTCACTTTAAGTGTACGAAGTCCATACATTTTGCTGAAGACACCGTGCTGGAAAAAGGAATACAAGTATAGTATATTGTAAGTTTAATTTATTGAGATGTTCTCTTTGGACAAGTCACTGCCGTTAATGATGGGGTATTACTTAAATACAATTTTAGGTATAACATCAAAGCTCTTAAGAATTGTATCCTTGTGTTGCGGGGTTTTCACAAATAATTAAAACCACAGACACAAGAAACATGCTTAAGTTATCCAGACAAATAATTTGTGGATCACATAATGCTTGTCTTACGCAGGCGTTGCACCCGACACACGTCACGCGTAGTGCGTTTGGCGTGGTAGCCTATAACATTCGGCTAAAACAAAAGAGTTAAAAGACTTGCTAAGGTGTGAGATATGTGCTAAGTTAAAAAATGTATTAAATTTTCCACTTAAGTCTCCTCCAATGCTTTGTATTTCAGGTCAGTAAAGTAATAAATATTGCATTAAATTACCTCCAATATTCTGAGCCTCAGACGCGTTACATCAAGATACTCAAGTCGTGGTGACACACCGTACAGACTGGTGTTCATGAGAGCTGTGATCGGATTGCCAGACAACGAGAGCCAACGCAGTTCACTCAGCGAATGAGTAGCCTGAAATATAAATACAAATAGTTTATAAGTACTGATAAAGGAAGGATACCTTACACTATCACGGTTAAGAGAAATATTTAATATCGCTCTGCGACAACTATAAAGCACTCTCACAATCCATTAGCAACGCCATCTGTTTCTAAAAGGCCGACTTAACCTGAACAAGTGACGGACTTCTGCGAAGAGAGTGCTTTAGAGGTATATTTTTTTCTGTCTGTAACTTCATCAAAGAAATCCTGCAGACCGCTTGCGGCGATGCGACTTAAAAAAACATTTCTTTTTCTAAAAAAAATGTAAATAGGTTTAAGATGAATTTAGTAATTTAACGTCATAACAGGATCTTTGACTGATACTATAAATTCTAGAAAGGAAATCATTATTTTATTACCACAGGTACAGCAGTCAGATCGTTGTAAGACAAATCCAGTTCTCGAAGACGAGTCAAGTTAGCCGTCGTATCAGGAGGAATAGATGGTAAGTTGTTGTATGATAAGTCCAAACTCTTCAGCTTTGATAGAGACATTGAAGGAACCTAAAACAGAATTAGATACACAAATAAAGTTCTGCACTGATCCTTTTTGTATTATTTTGTAAAATCTACCTCGGGGTATATTCCTGAATACGGCAATTACGAGGAACTAAATTGAGATTGAAAACTTCTTATTGTAAGGTGAAAGTTATGTGGGTATTCTTTGCGTTTACCCTACATAACAGATGAAAAAAAAAGGAAATTGTTAAATACTTACAGACACCAAGCTAACATTCTTCAGTCCCAAATGAGACAATCTCCTCTCAAGCCCCTTGAAGATGGCGATTCCTCTTTCACCAGAGTTAAAAGGCGAGTTGTTGCTGAGGTCCAGCCAGCGAAGCTTCGGCAATGCCGAGAAGGAACCTCCTTCAATACGTACGAGATGGTTATTGGACAGGTCCAACCATGCTAGAGACTGAAAGGTTAAGACAAGATTAATTTGACTGCTGTCCAGGAGTAAACGGATATTTTATTCGAATAAAAGTAATGTAGTTCTAGTCAAAAGATGAAAATATTACAAATGAAAATTAATTTCAGAATAAGTCAATAAAAAATTTACAGCAAAAGATATAAAAATATAAAATAAAGAACATACAGCAATACATACAACAAATCCATAAAAGAGAAAAGCTAAAACCAAAATAAATGAACATGCTGAAGAATCTGTGGAAACTGAAAGAAGAAGTGCAAAAGTGTGTTCTATAACAATGACTACAAGGTTAGTATTGGCACAAACTAAACAATCTACCTTGTACAAAATATTCTGCGGGTATTGTTTTTTTTGGTGGAACACTCTGGTGTGATCTCGCCTAGCGGTGTGGTACATGTATTCGTCGCTGTAGTCGGGCTCCTCGGGCCAGTATTCGCCCAACTGATCGGGGTTCTGGCGGACATGCATGACAGGACAACACATTAGCACACCTACTCACACACTGGCATTTACTACAAACACTGTTAGAGTAGATACGGTGGAAACGTGATCATGTTTAGTGACAGAATTAACGAATTGCGTTTTTCGTAATTTTTGCTATGGACTGAAGTCTATACTCTGGTCTGACTTCTTCCAGACTCTAAAATAACGCGAGCAAATACCGTCAAATCATAAAAAATGGTTTTGATGGCCAACAACCTCTTATAAATTTGAGATTTTACAGCCTTGCGAAATTTAAATTGTAGGCATGATCACGTTTCCTAAATACTGGATTAATATCAAAAATTACATGGGTATCAAAATTCAAACGTCATCAACTTCACACGTTGCAGATCGAATGCTTTAAATATCATCGAGCAGTTAGTTTTCAAAATTCAAACAAATGCAAAAGGTTAAAAAGTATTATAGCAGATATTTACCCGGAATCTTTGGACCAGGTCGCCTAGAGCCACCGCTGGTATGGTATTGCCACTTAAGTCGAGTTCAACTAAATTGGCCGCAGCTGCAGCAGACAGGCAGTTGGTTGGGATCCTTGATAAGGCGTTGTTTGATAAATCGAACCTAAGTGGAGAAAACATAAGGTATAATTTCGACTGATTTTTTAAAACATTTTAGTGAAGTCTTCAAATTTTTACTTACCTCTCCAAAGATGGTGACGGAATCAGGTTGTCAGCCAAATTCTTGATGTAATTATTTGATAAATCTACTGAAGTCAAAGACTGCATGTCGTGGAATATCTCGACTGGTAGCTCGATTATATGGTTGTGAGATAAGTTTATGATCTAAAACGAAAAAATATACAATTAAATGTGGCATAACTGAATTTTATTCGCATCATGGTGTAGCAAGTGACACAGATGGCCAATTTAGAAAAACCGTTGTGAAAGCTTAATTTTAGACGAAGGTTATACGACTATTTTGTATTGATTTCATGGTCTATCCTTATTTATACTGAAGTTTCTACCAAAATACACATCAAGATTAGCTTTTTTGAAGTAACTCAACAAAGGAGTCTATTTTAGATTATTCTAGACCTTACTTCTCAAGGTAAACAACAGTTACTGCAAACAAATCCTTACCTGTAAGTTTTTGACTCTCTTGAAACAATCATATTCCATGTGATAGATATAGTTGTGAGACAGATCCAAATACTGCAACATGTGCATGGAACCGAACACTTCGCGAGTAATGTTCCTTAGCAAGTTGTGGGAGAGATGTAACTCTGTGAGAGTTAAGTCTGCATGCCTGAAAATATTGAAGTAACATTTTTAAGTTTTGAGCTTCCGTGATTTCCGCGATAATCACAGTAAGTTTGGGAGTAAGAGATTCAAAGGGTAAATTAGGGATAATAATAGTGACTTAGTATTTGTGATCTAGAAAAGGTGTACAAATCCCAATGTTTCCAAGACGAAGAAATTTAATAATTTTTTGTGACTTTACTTTTAATTTTCGGTGTAACAGAACCGAGTCACGACCTCTAATATTACATAGAGATTGCTTTTTAGCGATAAGACCGCCTTTTTTACTCATCATATTTGTTTGTCCAAAAACCTAAATTGTTTTTCCTTATGGTGTACAATAAAGAGGATTCTATCTATCTATCTACATTCAACGCCATCTATTGTTAAAAATCTGAAGTAAATTTTTATACGGTTTGTTCTACTTGTTCTATTGGACACAAGGTTACTTATAATAGTATATACTAGGAAAAGGCTTACCTGAAGTAATATGGCGCAATATAAGTAATATTATTATGTGAGAAGTCCAACACTCTGATATTGACAGACACAGTTCCGAGACCTGAAAACATTTCGTCGTTAATACACGCCTCAACATTCGTAGGACTCTAAATATAAATGAAATATAAAAAGAAGTGTTAGTAAGTCACCTTGAGTTAATACTATATCTTCGTCCCTGTCAGTAAAGCCTGTGCAAAGCGAAAAATGAAAAGCAGTGATTAAAATAAAGTCGAAAATAAAAATAAATTAAATAAAAGAAGAAAAAGAATGCATACTTTCATACATACTGATGTTTGATGATACATCTTGAGATCCGAAATGAAATTATTAAGTGGTGAAAAAATAAAATATTAGTAAAGATAAAAAAAAAGTGTTAAAGACAAGAAATAAAATATAGAAGAATAGGTGATAAAGCAAGTTGCAGCACGATAAGCTATAAACTACAAGTATGAAATGATTCGGGCATTTTAGTTCAAAATGTCTGGCTAAGTCATGCAAGTTTTTAAAATTATAATTTAATCAGGCATTTTGATATGCCCGCTCTCCCCCCCGCCTCGAGGAGGTGGGTGTCCATGAGGATTCCCCCGCGTAACCAAAAAGGCATATGCCAAAAGGTACACCGAACTAAGAGACTTGCAGCCCTTTTGTTTAGGAATAAAAGGCTATTGAAATAAAATGCCCCATAGCGGTTGTAATACAAATGATGATAGACTTACTCTGAGCCTTGGGTGGCGGGTAAAAGTTCGATGTGAAGAAACTAGGAGCATTTGAATCTGTCAAAGTGATGATTCGATTGTACGAAGCGTTGACTTTTAAAGCCGTAGCTGATCCCACTTGGTCAAAAATCGAGAACTTGAAAGTGTCCAAGTTGTTGAAGGAAATATCCAACCTGAAAATTAAGAATGCTGTTTATTGTTTTTGTACGTGAATAAAACAAGGAAGTGTTCAATAACAGAAGTGATTTTTGTTCGATTCCTTGTTGCTTCAGTCACGACATACGTACAATAAAAAAACTGAGTTTGAAAGTTTTAATTTTGATACTTTTATAATAGAGGATTTTCATGTTTATCGCGATACTTAAAAATGGATAAAATTTTCAAAAACTTATGATTGGCAAATGAAAAAATAAGAACGAGAACTCTTAAATCAATGGGATATTTGCCTTCTTTTGTCCGTAGAAGATTACGATGAATATTTATCACCATAAGTATATTTACCATAATCTACCACTTCACTAATACTTATACCATCTTAACTTTTACTTACTCAGTCAAAGCCGGAATATTTTGGAAGGCTTCTTCGCTTATTTCGTTGATTCTGTTTCCTTTTAACTTAATAATCTTCAAGTTATCAAGACTTGTGAACGCCCTCCGCTGTATAAGCTCTATGAGATTGTCTTCGATCAGAATCTCTTGCAGTTCTCTAAGGCCTACGAATGCGTGCTGTACTATTTGTCTTATTTGGTTCAGGGAGAGACAGATGCTTTCGAGTTGGCCGTGGATGTCACCCTGTAAAAATTAGATTATTGCTATTAACATAATAAAGCCGTGGCTTTATAATGTTAAATATAATGTTATATAAAGCCGTGGCTAGCCATACCATAGGCTTCCATGATCAATACGCGTTGAACTATTAGAAAAACCTACACGCTGACGTTGGCGTAAACTACAGCATCTATCAGATAAGAAATGTTTATAATCTATTTTCTATAATTTTTACAAATATTTTGTAATATTTTATAATATTTGAGATAATGGGATTGAATTAAAAACAAATCTTATGTAAATAATTTCTTATGGAGTATTTTCTTCATAAACATTCATTTGATCACTTCGCTATCCAGTGAGTCACATGTGAATATCACTTTTGTTTCTAGTGGCAATACGATATTTTTTTTAAATAACTGACCTGTAAGGTTCCTTTAGAGAAATGATCAATGTAGTTATCCTGTAGATTCAACCTCTTTAATTTGTACAAGAAGTGGAAAGATGTATCAGGAACATTCTTCAACTTGTTGTTACTGAGATCCAGGTACTGCAGCTCTATTAAAGCCTTCAGAGGCTCAAACGGCAGTATCTTCACCGTATCTGCTAATCCGTTTGCCATTTTTAATGTGGTTAAGCTGTGCAACTGTAATATACAACGGAGTTTGTTAAATGATATCATGAATGGGAACATACATGTCATGGTTTCGATAGATTGACGAGAAACATATACATATAACTAAGAAAGTACATACTAAAGAACAAAAGAATTCAATAACGACACTGAGACACAAGCAAACATGCCTTAGATTGCCTTTTTGCTTTTGGATCAAAGTACTTACTCGAAAAAACAATTTAAAGAATTTAAATTCGATGGTGTTTTAAGCGGAGTTCCTATGGCCATCTTTCAGCTGTCAAAACTTCAGATCCATCAGAAACGGTCAAGTTTAACTTGTTAAATGATTACCGACACAACATCCCTTATCTAATTTTCATTCTTAGTTGGTCGAGTATTGAAAGAATTGGCAAGCAAAAACCAGTCGGTCATTTAATTGCGAACTTATCAATTTGACAATAAAACAAGATTTTTGTTTAACATACCTCAGCAAAAGCAAAAGGATCGATGAACTCTATATTGTTCTCAGACATGTCAAGGGTTTTGATGGTCCTGACATGCTGGAAGGCGCTAGTTTCTATCCTCGTGATCGTGCTGCCGTATATCTTCAGATCTTCCAACTCCACACCGAATTCTAGGAAGTCTTCCGTTCTTACGCTTTGCCTTAGTAACTTGCTGACAGCCAAGTAGCGAAGGGATCTCATCCTGAAAAAGGTTAAATTTGAATATGTGAGATGTTAGAGAAAGTCCATTCTTAATGAAACTTAGTATATGAACCTAGCCTACAGAAAAAATAATTTAGAAAGTCAATGACTAACCTTCTAAAGTCCTGCAAACTCATTTCAATGGAGCTCGCACTACTGATGTCCAAATAAAACAGTTTGTACTGGAAGTTGTTGAACGATGAAGTTGAGTACTCCGATGGTGTAGAAGACGTCAGTAAATTGATGTCCACCTGAAATTAAATGTAAATATTAAAACCAAAGTTTTTAACAGTACTGTAAAAAGCGCAAATTTGAAAACATGGAAATTGAAAAAAAATTGGAGGTATTTGCAATATTTCTGCAACAGTACAAGGAAGGAAGGATTTTTTTAATGCAGTCTATATCATTATCTTTATCTTAATGAAAGATGCCTCGCTTTGCTCACATGCACAAGACTGCTAGACTCGGAAGATTGGATCAAACCCAGGAAACGTTTAGCACCGTAAGTTTGGAGTGTTGACGACTATCCGTCAAGATACATAAGACTAAGACTTACCTTATTTTCCCTCAGATTCAAGAATCTCAAGGAATCCAGTTTGTTGAGCATGAACTTTGATATCATCGTCAGGTTATTTTCTGATAGGTCGAGGGTCTGCAAACTGTTCTCAAGACCAGCAAAGGATGCTGGCGATAGCTCTGTAAGTCCACAATCACGAAGTGAAAGGGATTTGATCTTCGCATTTCTGAAGGCATCCTCCTGGAAAAAGGAAATATTAAAGGTATCAGTTTATTGTCAAATATTTTTAGGCCATTCTAAAATATGATAATGTTAAGGAAATAGAAAGTTAAAGAAATAATAAAGTAAGTGCATTTATGGATTCCGAGAAAAAATCGTTAAATTGAGATTTCAATCTATTGTTGTCAATAATATACTTTTGTATAACTTACCCTTAGCACAGAAATAGTATTTCCATCCAAAGAAGTTGAATTCAAAATGTTGAAATACTTGAATGATCCAGGGTACAATATCCTGATGAGATTATTGTCCAGTCTAAAACAGAAGAAGCTAAGGTAAGAAACAAGAACATGAAAATAACCCTCATAGAATTTTGCCCTCCGAATAACAAATGTATTTAGTGATATGTTCTAAATGATTTATACAGAGATTCGTTAGACTGGACTTAACACTAAAAAGACACACGGTTTTTTATATACACACATATTAGGGCTAAATAAAATATCGCGAACTATTATAACTTACTTCAAAGAATCCAAAGACAATCTAACACCGTTCAAGTCGTGTGCCGGTGGAACTTGCTTGATCAAGTTGCTGGAGAGGTCCAGGAACCTGAGCTGTCGTAGCGGTGATAGCTCTTCGTAAGGTATGTAGGCGAGTTGGTTGTCACTTAGTAAGAGCTGGAATATATATGAAAAAGATTATATTTAGATTAACAATATCATGGATTAGGATACTAAGTTACATAACAAGACAGAAGTGGTGAAAAGAAAATCACTGTTTTACAGTGGAATAACGAGTTTTGCTTCAATTTAACATTGTATCGTACTGAAAGGAATCTAGGTATCAGCTCAATTTATTAAGCGGGATTATGTGTGACGTATTGAAATAAATACTTAAGATATTTCAAAACTGAAGTTCAAATCGATCAACATTTAAGCTTGATCCAAAACCGATCCCAAACACGGAAAACTCGTTACGACATAGATGGTCCAGGGACCAACCGTAACAAGTGTGGCTTAACCCGAGATCGCTCCACTTGTGTTGTTACTTTAGCTACGAGCTCAACCATTTTAAACAAAACCTTAATTCACTCACCCTATTCAGTCTGCTCATCCCATCACGGAACACGCCACTATCTATCACTGACAGATGGTTTCCATGCAAGTCCAGGGTCTCCAACATCGGCAGGCTGGAGAAGGCATCTAGAGGCAGGTTCGCGATCGAATTGTCAGCAAGAATCAGTGTTGTTAAAGTATGTTCCAAACCACGCCAGTTATCACCAGATATATCAGTTATTTCATTGCCTGGAATAAAAATAATAAGTTATGTAAATAGTTAAGGAATAGGAATGGGTAAAAGAATCAGAAGAAAACGTTCGGTCTTTCCGAAACTAGTTAGACATCCTAAATCCTACCAGTATTTACTGTAAACACTATGTATATATCTTTCAGTCTCTATCTATGAGGAATATACCCCTTGTTAGACAACAGAGGAGCACCCACAGGCTGATATTAATAAAAGCTCCCTGACTTCACAATACTATTCAAGCTTGCTTTATCATCATGTTTCAGCACAAAGAAGTACTTGTATAAAGCACTAATAAGAATTGCAGTCCCAAGACATGAGAAGATTAAAACGATGAACGAAGGTAATAAATCACATGTCAACTTCAACAAGCTTTTATCTTTGTCAGAGTAAATAAGACTTTTTACGAGTTACTACGTGAGCTCAGCACAAGAAAATTAAAAACGTTCGAGCACAGTGAGCACGAGAATTTTCGCTGAAGGAAGTATTTAATAATGTGCTTCGGGATCTTTTGAAAAAAAACACGGTGGATGAGCTCAAACGCTGATGGTATAACTCAATAATATAAACGTGACAAGTTTTAAACGACAAATTTGGTTATTTTTATCATCTTTATCTTAATATCACTTGGCTACACAAATAAACCCAAGATTGCAGACTAATTGGATGACCCATACAAATCTAACCCTCTATAAGGGACCATTTAGACGATACGGGGAATATCGTGCAAGTTGCAATACATTGTGCAGCCGCTCAGATCGGGTATCTAACGTAATATATGATGGCCGGCAATGTATTAAATCTTCAAAGATATTTCTCGCAGCACCTAAATGGGCTCTAACACTATTATGAAAAATTTCAGACATTATCATAACTTCTTTCCAAGTTACCAACAGAACAAAATTCACTTTACAATTTCTCCCGATCACACATAAATTCCCTTAAATAAACAATCACCTGTCAAGTCCAAGAGCCTTAGCTTCTGCAAGTATCTTAGCGACCGGCTCGGTACCGACGTCAATTTGTCCCGTCGCAGTTCCAATTCCCAAAGCGTGTTGTCCAGACCATAGAAAGCCTCTTCATGGATTCCCTCCAGAGGATTCTCGTTGATTGCGAGCCGGTACAAGCCTGGAATTAATTGTTTCGGATTATGTAAGATTGTTTGTTTTATTTCTGCTTCATTTGGTAGTTAATGTTCTGTGTGAGTGAATTAAAGGGTGTTTGTTAAGTATTTGGAGTGGTTTTATATGTTGGTTGATCGTTAAATATCTAAGATAAGAGTAGATCTTTGAGAAAGTTTGAATTCAGATTGCATTAAGAGTAGAGTGGATGAGTCCACGTCAATTATCACTACCTGATGTGCTGAGTAAGTAATAGGTTTGGTTAAAGGTAACAAAAGTTTATTGGGTGTCAATCGATGTATTATTGGTTTACAAAAACATTTTTTTACACAATTCATAAATGATGTATTCACAATTGACAACGCAACATTTTTTTTTATATTTTCAGAACACAAGAGTATTTTTTTACACTGCAGAAACTACTACAATAGTATTATAATGGGTGACCTTCTAAGTTAATGATCCTATTGAAACCCTCGTGCCTTCCGTTACTAAGACGCCTAAACACAAATAAGGGTATTTTGAGTGTTGAAAAATGAAGTAAATCACGCAAGTCCGCGAACCGTTATATAAAATTACGAGTAACTGCTACATAGCTTTTATCTAGTCAAGACAGAATTTATATTACAAGTTTGGATATAACAGTCATCTAAGCCCTAAGGGTACATCAATTGGCAAGACAGCGTAATCCTAAAAACGTGACAGCAGAGGTCATTTTTTTTAGATAAATGATTACAGTATTTGCATATGTAAAGTATCTGAATAGCATTGGTTTTGACTGCGACCAGCAACTTAAAACTAACAATTTATTATCCTATGATTATCGTCCTCAACAGTAGAAAACAAGTCACTTTAAACCAAATACACAAAAACTAAAAAGCAATTACATTTCTCTTTAAAACTAATACACATTATCAACCTTACTCACGCCGCGTCAAAAGACTGAAACAAGCAAATCTCGGTGACACATTCAAAGGGTTAAGTATTACCGGTGTGAAATGCTGAGTGGAGGATGAAGACAAACCCTTATTATATTAAAACGTGTCAGTCGCAAGCGGCGCTCAGTCAGCGTTGACGCGACAATTTATGGAACTGATGTTTATATAAACATATTTTTCGGAATATAGTTGGTTCGCTTTACCTTTAAAGGATTTTTGGTCTTATTCAATGATGCAGCGATTCAATCACGCGTATTTATCGGGATTGCCCCACTTATTAGTCCCGACCGGAATCCTTGATCATGAGCTAACGCGGCGGAGTCGCCAGTCGTAACCTATCGAACAGTCCCGATATATACCCGTGAGTAAATCATTGCATCATTTAATAATCTAATTAATCTTTCTCACGATTACACACTTATGGGATATTTAAAGTAAATATAAAGCGCTTTTGACACATAAGAATTAAAGACTTGAAAAGTTACAATACAGCGAAAAACACGCTGTATTGTAACTATTCAAGTTGGAAGTATGTATACGGTAATATTAAAGGCTTGCTCAAAATCATAAATGGGATTTAAATTACGTATTGACCCAATATCAACAAGAATTTTCCAAAAATCTCAATGATACCAACCCACCCCTGTATCAGGTTTGAGATATCACGCTCAATCGCCTTCATTCCAACACGAGACCAATGAACCAAATAAAAACCGTAAGGTGATCTATTGCACCCTATTTTATACACGAAACCGGAAGGGTTAACTCGTGAACAAAAGTTCCTCCATATTTTTCCATTATGCAAAGACTGGTTCCCTGAACGCTATAAAAAGTTGTTAGCTTTTAATAATGCCGGTCGTAAAGTATATTAACTACTCAAGCAAAGTTGGTTCAGTTTTCTATGCAGAACACAAGTTTGGAACATAAATGTTGGTGATTCATCAAAATGCAACGATCCCCAGGTATTCATAGCCCAGCATAGCAGTATTTTTCCAGTACATCATATCTCTGAATTTTCTCTTTGCCCTTCTTTCTTGCCCGGAAGGGTGCTTGCTTGATCAGGGTTCAAATTAATTGACCTACATCAGTAACAGTCGTAGGTGTCGGTTTATTTATGTTTTCCCGAAGCTTCCCTGAACTTAAGTGTTATTTCTCCTGCGAGAGAAAGTTTTCTTTATTGAGTTGATACTTGGGAATCGACTTACGACTCTTGTGGTTTTAGTTCAATTTTGTAAAAGTATCCTATTATGGTGCTGGTTTACTGTTGGAACCGTGCAAATGAGCTGATATATAGCTTTAAATTGAAACTGTTCTACGAGTAAGACTACTCTAAGGAGTGATATAAATACTTTACTTATATTTTGTGTCTTTTTAACGTTGCAAATTGCAATAAAACCTTTTTGATTTTGAATAAGAAGGACTCTACCAAATCACAATTAAACTGATGATAAATGTTTTAATTCATTTGTGATAATTCAACACCACAAAGTACTCCACAGAAACTAACCTGTTGCTTGGAAGAACTGCGGCTCCAAGTCCCTGATCTTATTCCCAGTGAGCTGGAGCATGAAGACCTTCGAACTGTTGATGGTGCCGGGCACCCTGAGGATCGGGACGTGGTTGCAGGTCACGATGCCGAGGTCCCCAGCCGGCTTGGAGCAGGTGCACAGCGCTTGGAACAAGCATGGTGGATGGCTGGCGTCTACGTGGAGCTGAAAGAACAAAAATTGTATGTTAGCTCATGATTAACAACATAAAAGGAACGAGAGTTTTGTAAAGGTTTTGATACAAAAGGAAAAACTGTACTGTCACGTAATAAAAAGTGATGCATCATAGGTTTTGAATGGAAGGTCCCCAAACACCGACATCGATCTTCAAGAAAGATTTGATAATGCTTTAGCTCATAATGCTGCAGAAATAAGTATCCATATAAAAAAAGGGGATAGACTTAATCGATACCGAATTTGTCACTTTGCCTGTGCGTTTGTGTGCGATGACCTCAGACACTGCTTAACAGATTCAGGTTACGGTTTTCTCTGCTGTATTAAGGTAGACTTTACTTAGCAATCATTGCTTGTTTAATGTCAATAGGTAAATAGAAAAAAAACAACTACGAGAATCAAAAAGACGACGTTTTCAAAGTATATATCCAAAACTACTAGCCCAAGTCATTAGCATAGCTAGTACGCAATAACAATAACACGCAATATCCTCCTCCCTTTCATACATAGTACATACATAATAAATTATAGAAAATCTAAACACCGTACACTGTAAAGCCACACAGATAACACTTGCAACAACAAATAGATCTCCATCAATCTTTACAACTCCAACCTTAATAGAAGCGATATCTTAAGCGGAAGGTTTCAAATTTGCAATGTTGCTTCGTACTGGAGGCACAGCTATGGTACAAAAGAACCACTTTATTAACAGAAGACTTGTCTGATCATCAATCATTTTGAAATCTCTGCTATTGTTTTTCGATGGCCACCCTTTGTGTTGTAATGGACCGTTTTATGTGATGTCTAGTAAGTGATTTGTGATAGCTCAATCGTGTTTACGGTAATTTGTTCAGTAATACATTCATGATATTGTCGTATGTCTATATTCTGGTGAAAAGTAATGGACGTATTTTGAGTAGAGTTATAATATGCGATGGAATTATTGTAAAGGTCTCTCTTTTGCTAATTAATTTACGAATCGTATTTAATAAAGCTAAAACGGTTTGCTGTAGCACGACTTGGGAAAGGCTATGTCCAGCAATAGACCGCAATATGCTGATTTGATTGGCTGATTGAAAACCAAAGCAAATTATGGCACATCGAAGTACCTACAATTCTACTTATATCCTGTTACAACCTCAAAAACCTGTCTGTGAAATATCAATCGTACATTTACCCCTTCCACTTACACCCTTTTGTCAATTCGAATATCTCAAACCGCACCAGGTTTCACGGAAATACTCAATGATAATTTAACATGTGTTTTTGTTCAGCAACACTTAACTTCCTCATATATCTTTAACATACTGCGGTATCCAGTAATGTGTAGGGGCCTAGCGGGGTTTGTAACGTCGGACCTTCTAAAAGTATTCACATCAATTTGGGCTACTTTAACACGTGTATTTCCACCGAAACATTTCGTTCATGATTTGTTGGGATGCTTTCAGCTTATTTTCGTATCTACCTTAATGTACAAATAAAAACGGCCTGACTTCTGAAATTAGGATGCGGGTTTCCTTTTTACTTTTTTTCATGAACGTTGCTTTTCGTGGGAATTTCGTTGGTATCAAAATAAAATGTGCTTTTTACGACTTCGTTGCCTTTTTACTAAAACACCCAGTCTAAGGCATAGTAGTGAAAGGATATATCATAAAGTTTGAACATCGACTGATGATGCTTTACAAAATCCTATAATCCTATTGATATTTTGGCAGTCACTAACTAGAACATGTAGATATTGTTAAAAAAAACAATCAATGATTAAAGGCCTTATGTAACTTATAATATTTAATACCCTACATAAAAGTATACTGCTATGAAATAATTACAGCTAGCTTTTTCCATAAAAAATAATCATAATAACATGGTTAATGTTGAAACCAGATCGTTTGGCAGCGTATCGCTATAACAATTAAATTATATGGCCTTCCTAATGTTTAACAATAACACGGAAATATCCTTAAGTGTTTGCGCTAATGTTTAATTTTTAGAAAACGAATGCATAAAAGAGAGCAAGAATAAGGTTAGTGAGGTGGATTCTGATTTTCTGAACACGCCTTTTTGCTGGAGATAGGTGTCGATCGATAAATACGAGTGCTTTTAAACTAAAATATGGTCTCACCTCACCTCATAATTTGAGGCAAACTCTTGTAATTTGGCAAAGCTTTGTAATTATGAGCAAATCATAGTGATTTTTTTAATATAAGCTCAAAGGAGACCAAAAAGATCCGCTTTGTTCTGTTTTGAATCAAATTTGAATCGGATAATGATTTGGTCCCAAAATGGTACTATTGAAACAAACGAAGATCAAGTAGCGATCCAGTATCATCAGCATCATTAGCTGTCGATCGAGTGTACTTCCAACTTGTGCCACTGCACTAATTGGCGCCACTGTCTATAACTTCATATCAATTCGATTGAATCGAAACACGGTTACAGTACAAAAATGACATCCTGACAGTAGGAGAGAAACAAACATACTTAGTCTGCGTTTCGACCTGAGATGTGGGACGATGCGAAGCGAGGGATGTGTTTGTAAAGAACCGACAGTATCGCTACATTTACCTCGGCCAGCACAGCTCTGGTGGAAACGGCACAGTAGTCGTCCTCGCACAACACATTTATATCGCACATCTGTAGTGGAAACGCGGCTTTATTTTAGAATTTTCTTAAACAGCTTTAGATACAGCTATTATGTCTGTAAAGTCGTCTCAAACGGCCAGACACTTCTATTTATTCCTGCAGAATTGAATCTAGGATTTAGTTATTGTGAAGACGATTGTATTAGGGCTTATGCAACGTGTTTGTATAAAGCCTGAAGAGAAATACACAGGTAGTTTTGTTATTCCACAGACTATATTTTTTTATTGTTCATTTGACTAACTTCCAACTGTAATTCTTTCTCGCTAACTGTTTTATTCTGAAAGTGATTTTAAGTAATGAATTGTTGCATTGTAGTAAACGAAACTTTTATAAAAATAAAGATTTTTATGACATGAATATTGTGAGTTACAGATTTATGAACTAAAGAATAGGGCAAAAGAGGAAATAAATTTTATTTCTCTATCTCAAAAAAGAGTTTTTGCCAAATTTTCTTCTAAAGAAAAGTAAGATTTAAAGTAATGAATTGTTGCACTGTAAAAGCGACTCAACTATAAAAAAAAGATATCAAAATTCTTTGTTATAAATGTATTAACTAAAGAATAGGGCAAAAGGAAAATACATTTTATTTTTTTATCTCAAGAACGAGTTTTTGCCAAATTTTCTACCGCTAAGACAAGACATGCTTTATATTTTTATGAAAATCAAAAGAATATAAACCGAGAGTCTGCCCGTAGCTGTAAAATTTATTTCATATTGAACTCTAACGACTTCATTTCAGGTCGTAAAGTTGAAATTATGGCATAAATTTATAGCATAGTTATGGCCTTATGACTCTCACAACATTAAGCGGTTTAATGATCAGAAACCGAAATTAGATCGTCTTATGTTTTGAAAGTATTCTTTTGAAGAGATTGTATTTAAGGTTCTGTTTCAATGCCTTTTGTAAAATATTCCATTAAGTGTATTCGAAACAGACTTTTAACTAAAAGCTAGCAATAACATCAATAAACTGCTTGTCTGTAATCTAAATATAACTCAAAAAACAATGGCGTCTTGCTAATAAAAAAAAAGTTAATCATAATAAAGGTATTTTTTGTAATTAAAATCCCTGTTAAACTCCAAACAAATTACCCAAAAATTTTCAAACCAAACTTCAATAAAAACTCCAAAAAATAAGTCCCTAAACGTATTATTCTCTAAAATTATACCGCTGCCAAAAACTCCCTTTGAAAGGTCAGATATGTTCTGAATATTCCACGTTATGCTAAATAATAGGGCACTTACTTGCCACTTACTTTCATACCCTCGGGCCGGATCACACAAGTGTGTTAACCCGGTGAAAATTTTAGATCGCCAGTCTGACTTACTGGAACTTTGTAGCACAAGGTTATTTTGATACGCTGTTGTGAAGTTATTGGAGTAAGTTTTTATGTTTAGCTCGATCTATCATATACTTATCCGTTCCTATTTTTGTTTGAAATGCAGATACAGGGTTATTGTTTATTTTTCCGCAAATTCTCTCCCTATACTTTATCCATATTATTTTGGTTTCATTTTCCAGTTTCAGCGGATTCAACTGATGTCCCATGATATTAGAAGATTTTTAGTTAATCAGCATGTTCGTTAAGTCGACTTTTCATCAAATCCGAAATACTTGCAAGTTTTCGAACTGATAAACCGTCCAAAACATTTGTTCAAAAATATAAAAACATTCCAGAATTTTTTTCTTTAAATCATATTAATAATGCAGAAGAAATGCTAACTACCCTTGAAGTTTTCTTAGTGTAAACTTTCCCAAGTGACGTATTACATAATATAGTTACGTCCAGTGCACTCAAAGCAGCTAGATCAGCTGCTTACCTTAATAAAGTTAAGTGGGAGCTCCATCTAGCTTGTATAACCTGTCATTTGCATGGCAAGAATATAAAATGGAACGTCCAAATTTGCGAGTGATTTCTATCAGCTCTATTTACCGTTAAGGTAAAAATAGAGCATGGATGTGGATGGATCTGGAGAATAGGATGACAAAAGAAACGATCGATGGATTGTGTAAAAGACGATAAGGCTGCAAAGAGTGTTTTTTGTTAGATGACGAAAGTTAAAAAAGGTCTCCCGATGTAACGTATATAAATGAAAAGTTAACAAATAAAAAATTTGATCCTTAAATCCCTTTCATCCCAGTTACTTTTGAACCACTACCAATTTAACAAGACAATTTCACGTTCCCGATATCTTACTTACCCGTATAAGACCAGTTCTTTTAGAATAGCGTTCAGACACGACAAAGACAAAGCGCTCACTAGCAACAAATCTGTTGTAAAACAGTCTTGCAGCAGCCGTCCAACTAAAACAAAACTCTTTTGTCGATGATAGGTCGCAGATCATTACTATGTCGTAAAAGATAAAACAGTGTCAGATACATTTCTCCGAATTATTACGAATTGCTGACAAGTCAAAGTCACGTGACTCGACGGAACCGAAATGTCATTGCGCTACATTTCCTATTCGAATACGATTTAATGTGTGATTGACCTGGTATGACCTATGCCACGGATAAGCAAGTGGTAGAGGTCATCACGCCAAACCGATTAGACGTCAAGTACCGCGGGTCGATCCCCACGTAGGACAAGCATTTTTGTGATCAACTAACTTTTATTCCGTGTCTCGGTGTCTTTGCGTATGTGACTTCAATGTTTGTAAAGCATCCCCCCTGAACACTAAAGTAAAATTATTCAATGCGGTTTGAAGAAAAAATATCAATGACCAAATCGTAAGATAGTTGCAAGACGGTTCTGCAACTACTTTGTAGCCAGTGAGCGCTGGTTCTAAAGTAGATTTTTCTTTTATACAATTTCCAGATTGAAATTGCACCCGATAAATACCGATAGGTCGATAGCCGGCCCGGATAACATTGGCCCTGATAGCGACATTTACAAACGATATACGATAGTATCCCCTATCTCCGTTTAGGGCGTTCGACAATGTCCGTTTTAAATTCTTTGCCACAATTGATTACAGGAAAGGTTGGTCAGTATAGAACCTTTATGTAACAAGTGGTTGTATCAGTGTTGTAGTATTAAGTGGCATGTGCGATGGCGAAGATCGATGATATACTTTTTAATAGCTAGCTTAAATATTAAATATATAAGTTTATCCTAGATAGTATTTGGCTAAACTAGTCGGACGATGCTGATAAATACAAGTGATTAAACTATCATCGAATATTTTAGTATTAGTCTGGTCCGCGCTGGAGAAATTATGTCCAGCAGTGGACTGCTATAGGCTGAGATGAGACGAGAGTCTGGTCCGAAAAAAGCTAATTTTGTAATACTTTCATTTTAGTAGACTAAAACGTTTTTTTTTTAGTTCTGCCTGACTGATTTTTGAAAAAAAAATGAACCCTCAATAAGTGTTGTTTGAATTTTAAATCGATGATCTTTAATTATTAGTTTGGTCCTTCTGCTTAAAATAAACATCTTATAATGTTAACAATCTTTTAAAACAAAACAACTTTGAATACAGAATAACCAAGTACCAAAGAAAAATTCTTCCAGAGAAAATTTATGCTTTAAACTCAAAAGCATGAATTATAACTGCATTTTGTACCTAACATAAAATAGTCAAAGCAGCAAAATGTACAAGCAATGTCCTCTCTAGTATTTTATAAACTTTTTCCAAGTTTCTTGTACAAGAGAACAACTTAGTTCCATGAAGTTCCTAGAATTTCTAAGTTATTTGAAGCAAAGAGGAATCCAATTTTATACGTGCATGAATCACTGTTACATGGAAATTTTGTTCTATTATATCAGAATAGAAACTCGTAAAATATGTATGAATAGTTTGAAGGGAAGGGTATAATTGTGATTAAAACCGTTTATGTTGCGTGTGGGTGGAAATGCCTGCTTTCTGTCTAATGTAATTGCAGGTCATTGACTTTAACAGGGGCGGGTTATTAAACTCTTAAATTTTAATATATTTTTTTTTAAAACGACTCCCGCACTAAGGAATTTAATCCTTGTATCGCGGGGGGTTTTACAAACATACAAATCACATGCACAATGAAACCCAGACTTAGAACAAGCATTTGTACTTGACTTAGGACAAATACTTGTCCTACGCGGGGATCGAACCCGCGACACGACGCGTATAGTGGTTTTGGCGGGGTGACCTCAACCACTCGGCTATCCGTGCCGATATCCTGCTATATGCCTACTACATATCTAATAGTCGGTCTTCCTCTTAGATTAAGAACATTTCTTCAATAGTAGGTACATATACGCCATACGCCGTATAATTAATAACATTTGAATTTCTGGAAGGAAATGTTAGGTTACAAAAGTGACTTACTTCTAACGCTCCCGACAAGGATGCCCATATCATGAGCAGCAGCGTCACAACCACCAGCGCATACCCGAACTTGATAAACGCCATTAAACTCTGAAACAAAATAAAACGTTACATTAAAATCTAATACGTTATTTAACTAGGCATGCGAGTTAGATAATACTGCAATAAATTACGGATGGTTATTTGAAAACTGAATTTATGTGTAATGTGCACATGGTATTCGTGGCTTAAATATTTCAAATTGTGTATCAGTATAATTTTAATTAGATTGAATATCAACTATGTATTCAAAAAGCAACATATTATATAACAAAGACACACTACAACGCAATTTATCTTTTTACACCCTAAATAAATGATATAAACAAAAAAAATACTGGTCAAGTACGACTTGCCAAGTAAGGCAAGTCTAGCTTCACAGTTCAGAGATACAGCCTGGTGATGGAAACTCGAATTTCGGCCACGGCAGTTAGTGTCGAAAGACCAACACCGATACCTACACCGATGCGATCTCTGTTCCCTTACTTTACTCATAAAATTTATTCGTTACCAACAAATTTATTTATCTTTATCTTATTTGTGCGGTAATCGTAGTCCGAAATGCGGCAGTTTTTAAATAAAACCTCAATAGTTATATGCCCATTATAACCACCGCGCTTATAAAACTTATACAAAGTATATGGGCACAATGTAATGAGCCCACAATTCGCTACATTTTAATTGTTTAACGTGATAATGGAGGCTCGTCGAAATATTATTATAGGCGAGTCGAAACCGCTGTTATCCAACTGTTTTATTTAAATTATTTATGGACATTTCATTGTATGTGTGCAAAATATTGACCATTATATCATGGGGGTTAAAAATTATGTTTAACTATTACAATAATGCATTACTACCAAGCAAGGGAAGTTATATAAAAGACTAGCTGTTGCCCGCGACTTCGTCCGCGTGGTTAGAAGATATAACTTATGATATGATATACCTGCCCTATTTTTTCCACATTTTCCATTGTATCTTCGCTCCTATTACGTATTACGTGCAATTTTTCAATTTGGACCAGTAGTTCCTGAGATTAGCGCGTTCAAACAAACAAAACAAACTAGTTTTGATTAAGTAAATTAAAGTAAATTAACTAATATGGAAGTAGGGGTTAATAACGTCACTCGTCGATAAGAGGTTTCCTGATAAGTGACGTCACACGAGATTTCTACTTAGGTCTTAATTTTTTAAGCAGTCAAAGAAAATCTACCTATGTGATACATTTTTTTAATATATGTGCCGGACAAATTCTCTTTTTTTCAAGACGGTAAAGGTCGTTTACCATATCGTATTTATTTTAAATTTAAATTATCATACTTAAAATAAAATAAAAGACTTCTGGACCAAAATTAGTATTACATTCACAGAGTTCACACAAAATTTTCTTCTACACTGCGATTAAGAACAAAATGATTACGGATTCCGCACACGTACGACGTGTAACGTACAAGAAATCTTTTCCGACTCGCAACGCAATCTCGCCTATGTATAAATAATATAAAGTCTATCGTATTTAACAGCTAAAATTGGTTGAATTATTTAAAACACACTAGCTAACTTTCGCGACTTAACGGCTATGTATTGCAATAATTATATATCACCTAAACGTTTTCATCGGAGTTACCTATGAGTAAATCGGAGATACAACTCTCACTTAAGTGGAAAAGTAATTGTTTTAATACATTATACAAATAGTTACATATATTATGAAATTTTGGAGAGTCCTAACCGTAGTTATTATTGTAACGTTACACAAAATAACGATCACTGTTTTCCGCAATCGGTTGGCATGTGCTAGCTTAGTAACTTTTTTTTAACTTTAACAGATGAATTTTTATCTAGGTTCTTAGTCTTTATTATTATAAACTGCTTGCTATCTGCCAGTAAGTACCATTCAGTCAAGAATGGCAGTTTCAGACATTAAATGAATTTAAACTTTTTAAATTTTTAACATCGTATTGCCTTAACCTTTGGGTAGGCATCCCTGATAACAATACATCCTATGTAGGTAGGTTGGTAGATATAATAATATATTGTGTGAGGAAAAAGATTTTCTCGATGTGAAACAAGAAATAAGGAAGGTACTGTAATTAACTTCGTATATTATTTTCCTTTCTTCGAGAGTTAATGGTCTCGGTTGAATAATAGTTTTGGAGAATAGATTTGACTCATTGTGCGTTACAGCATGTATTTTGTATTCTATTTAAAGGCATTTATTGTCAATGATAAATCAATAACTAATTCTCAACTTTAAATAAATAGGTACACATCAGGTATCCAAAAAAATTGACCTAGTATTCTATCATATAAAAATCTGGTGAAAAAATGTTAGGATAATGTAATTTCAGGTATCGATATCTGACATAAAATATTTTAAGTTATGTTCATTTGAAGCCTTTGCTCTACTGCAAAGCTTTAACAACCTAATTACGAGGCTCTCTGTTTCTGAATCAAACATGTAGTCAGGGAAAAATAAAATAATGCAAAAAAGTTACCATCCGTAATTTTTTTATTGCACCAATTGTTTATTAGCGACTACAGCAAAACATCAGAAAGCCGTTCTAACCCTTCGGGAGAAGAATCCAAAAAAGTCAAATAATACTTGAATATAGTAACTGTCTATTAACAAGATTTTGTGCTATAATAATAGAAATTCTAACTTTATATGAAACAGCGTGAGTTGTGTGAATGGGACACGGTTGATATCGACCGCCCAGATTTTATGAATAACCGGCTTATCCCGAGATAAGACCAAGATTCTGGTTGGCTTTGTAAGCACTCCCATTATGTAAGAGTTCGATTATTTGCCGAAATTAATATTTTGTAGAAATTTGGATTGATGGTAGATATAAAGAAGCGGTAATAAATCTTTGATTTCAATCTGAATATTTCAATTTTTGTACCTAGATTAGTGTAAATTGAGATCTTATATCGTCAAAATCAAAAAGTTTTTATTACAAATAGGCCTTTTTCAGACTCTTTCGAAACGTTAGTTATGGCTCTTGTTTAACAAACATCTTATATCTTTTATAGATCCTGATTGTTCACGACAATAGACTGTATTTTGTTGAATAAGATTTCTAAAGTGTAGGTGACTTAATATTTGAGATATTAGACTATATTGGAGTATTCGATAAGCAACCTCTTTGCTAATTCTACTAGCGCAGGTGTAATAATAAAGAAAAAGTGCATATCTCTATATTTACTGTTTTATAGAATAGTTATTTCGCCGAATAAAAACATGTTTTGCAAAAGAAGCACACAGTTAAACTGTCGTTCTACCTTTATTTACAGCCTTCGAATATTCTGACGCAAAAATAACTCCATCAAATAAATCTGAAGCCATATTTCTTTATACACCTACATTTGGGACTTACATCTTTCACCATCTTAGACAGCTCAAATAATATTTTAATACTCCTCTCTGGAGTATATTGATCCTATTTTAGACGTAACTTTCAGCATTTTCCTTTATTTAAAGGTCCCTCTTTTTTTTCTTAAACGACTCTCACATTAATTGATTTAATCCTTGTGTAGAGAGATTTATCATCATTTAAGTCACATTCACAAAGACATCCATGCTGATAAGGAGCATATGTTGATCACACAAATGCTTGTTCTACGCGGGGATCGAACCCGAGACACATCGTTCACAGTGGGTTTTGCGTGGTGACCTCAACCACTCGGCTATCACAAAAAATATTTACACGATATTATCTTGGCTTTTGAGATCACTGTGTGTGTTACATGTAATATGGTAATATATTATAATAAATATGTAAATAAAACAGTTTCGAGCGATATCTATTGGTTATGAAGCCTTTGGGAGGGATTATTCAAGTGTTTCTTCAAAGAATTTGCGATAACGCTTTTGTTCAGACGAAGGGGATAAGAATTCTCTCTTCACTTGTAAAGATACATAGTTAGGGAATGTTTAGGTAAATTGTGTTCGGTGACTCCTAAACTTTTGTAATAAGATGAAAAAGTTAACAAAATTTCTTAATTTGTTACCCGCTTTAGGTGGATAAGATTTTTTAGGGTTCCCTACCTAAAGGGTGAAAGCGGAACTCTATTATTGTGAGTGTCCGCTGACTGTCTGTCCGTCATTTAAAATGACCCGTGACATGTAATTAGTTGACATTTTTACTGGTGATGTATTTCTGTTACCGCTCCCATAAAAGTATCAAAAATAACACCGAGGTTTAGCAACATCTATTACTGTTATAAATTTGTTTAAAGAAATCTAAAAAAAAAATTGAAATGTTGTCCGCCTGTTTTTATTTATCACTCTTACTTGTATTATTGTAGCAACCTTTCAATTAAAGTTGAAGGTTTTTTATCACAAATCATAAAGTAATGGTGATTATACTCTATATCCAACAAGGAAGATATAAAAATTCTACAACAACACTAAGAAAATATTTCTATAGCCGAAACATAAAAATATGCCAACAAAAATCCGAAATAACCTTTACGCCATCGAATTCTAAGACTGAATTGAAACGCGAGCGAAGCAAATTGGGCCGAAAATATCCTTCTACCACCCTCCACACTCGTACATTTTATTTGGCAACACTGCATCCGGTTTATTCCGTACGCGGTTTTATGAAAAATGTGGAAAGAGTTTGTATAGGATATTTTTATTTCAATAAGTCATATGCACACATGCTGTGCAAGATGCAAAAAAATATATTGAAAAGTTTCGATATTTGCTTGATATGAAATTGTTTAGGACTAGAGCGAGATAAAAAAAAATAGCTAAAAATGGCTGGTATTGATATATCCAACAAATGGAATGAATTATTTTATATATTTTCAAGTCTACAAGTACTAAGTCAAAGAAAGTTTAAGCCGCCTTCAGGCTTTGATGAGGCTTCACACTTCACACATCCCTGAAAATTACAAAACGATAGCTTATTTGAATTTCAAGTTCCTTACAGACAGAAAAACAGACGAAAATAAAAGAAAATATTTTAATTAACTCGAATTTAAACTTCGTCGAAAAATAAACACCGAACTCACCGGTACAGGGAAATTATGTCATATTTGGGAGCTCCTCATAATTTATTTATATGCGGACTTAATTTATGAACGACTGAAGCCACTGTATCAATATTTGGCGAATATTCGATGTACCTTATAAATAATTTGATGTTCGTTTTCCAAAATAACTTAGTTTCATTTCGAATTCCACGCGCATATGCCTTATTTCCGTCAACAGGCGGCCAATTGTGGGCCTAGCAAGGAATTTTGTTATGCACATATCACTCACAATCGACTCCCAACCTTATTCCTCTTACATACAGTTGAAAATCGCATGCAGGTTGAAAAACATTTTCCGATGCGACCACGCGATTCAATATAGTTATTTGTTGTAGGAATCGAAGTATACGCGCGGTCATATTTTCCATTTCCCACAGGAAAGTAGGAAAACATTATTCGTGAGGCAGGAATTACAACTGATTTCAGCCGAGTCCGGTACCGAAAATATGTGGGCCACTTTAGAATTACACGAGGGAAATACTTTGTGGTACTTTAATGCTCGCATAGTAACTCAGGTGTCCAGTGGAAGTCACGTACTTCAAACACTTTAAATCACGTGCTTTATTTTATGTATTCTTTTATTGTTGTCTCAGATTCCTTTGTTCATATTTCTTGAGGTCGAATGGTGAAGTGGTTTGAACAATTCTATGCAGTTATGACAGGCTGTGTCTGGTTCACCGTACTTGAATGATGATATAGATATACAATCAAATTATGTCGTAAGTAAAAGTGTAAAAATATGATATCTAAATTCATTTTAATAAGTCAAATATTTTCAGAGGCAAAGGTCAAAGTTAAAGATTCTTTGATTCGTAAAAATAATGAGGTATCTATTTCATTTGACTGTAAATATTAAATTCGTCTATGTTCAATATTTTTTTATATTAAATTAAACAATGCTCATTGAATAAAGTACTTTTAAATTATAAATATCAAACAAGTTTTAGCTTGTGTTTTAGAGAAATAAGTCAATTTAAATAAATGCTACTTAACCTTTTGAATATGGCACTTATATTTTTCTTTCATTAGCACAAATACTTACGAACGTGCGTTAAAACCAATTAAAAACCTTACCCGTAAATCTTGAAAAGAAAAAAGCAAGCATTTTAAATCTAGCACTACAATTACCCAATTTCTACATAACAGTCTACAGCAAACTTCTATAAAACAACACAGGCAACACCAATATAATAAAACCATCAAATCAAATTATCTACTCAACTCACTATACTAGGAACCAAAGCTTAAAGGGCCAATCGGAAATACAATGTTACCTACAGAATAACAACTACTATGTTGGCTTCAACACAATTTAATCACCACACTCGCCACTCACCATATTTCTGCTTGCAAGTGCTATCCCCCATAAATCCCATGAATCGGGGCCATCCGGTGATATTCACTCAAATAATAAACACTCACTTTATTCAATTTGTACGATCACTTTTGCTGTAATCAAAATTGAAATGTTTTGAGATGCTTATGTTTGTAAAATTGTATTTTGTGTGTGAATTCTACTTCTTTCTATAAATATCTTGGACAATAGAAAAGAAAAGACAAACAGAACATAGAAAGGATGTAGGTTGCTGCATTGTTTATAAAAATAAATTTGATTATAGTTCTTCATTTCTTATCTATCCCGATTTCGTTCTACGCTAGAGGTAGTAGAAGTGCGAAATTATCTTATTGTCCATTTATATTTTTTAACTGTAGTTTTAGTGTCCATAAACTCCTCAAAACGGCAGGACCGATTCGGTTTTTGTGTTATTTTTGCGTTTGCGTGATCGATCACCGGAATTATTTAAAACCTGATCTATAAAAAAACTAGGAACATGTAAAATATATCTTAACAAAACCGTTAGGTACCCAAGGGCACAACCTTTTAATAAAGCTTTGATTGTCATCTTTCGTTGCTGTCTCTTCATACTACATTATAATAAGCATCTTTTGTAGGTAACGCACTTTCCTAACATAATATACATTCTTTATTTTCTGGAATTTTCAATTAACGAAAACAATAGGCCGAGAATATTAATTATTTCCTTATTAGCGTACAAATAAAAATCTATTTCATCATTCTTTTGTTACGTTGACGAGAAAGCAGAATTAAAATTTAATGATTTTAATACAAGCCTATGAATTCGTGGAAAGATTATATCGCTATACCTACCTTAAAAAAATAAATACACAATTGGAGTGTATTACAAACGATAAGGTTAATATAAACATGCTTTTTAATTCATTTAATGTTACATCGACGAGGGCCCAGTTGACGGAAGCCTCGATTTTCATTCGCAATTTGAAATCTTTATCAGTAGGTTATTGAAATGTAGACAATTTATCAACATTATTTAAAAACATGTTGTAATCCTCCTTATAAGATAGGTACAATACTCCGCGTATTGCGGTTTTTCTACTAATACAGATTTTTTACTCATTTTGGAAGCATCTCTCCAAATATATTTTATTGTCTGCAAGTATCTACGTTAAGAATAGTTCGTATATTTCCGAAGCCATCAAGATTTTTATTTACAGCTCAAAAATATTTGGATTTCCTAAGGAGTCTGGCCCCTTTTTAATAAAAAAGTAGATAAATTGACCCGTTGTACCTATGTCTTTCAAACAATTATATCAAGACCTCGAGTAATCTCACCGTCAAACAAAGATCCAAGTCACTTAAAAATAATTAAATTTTATTCAATTTAAATATTTCCGAGGAAAACCCAAATCAACCCCTAACATTCTTCTTTTACATTAAAATACAAGAATTCTTTAATAAAACAAGGGATGCGTTTTGTTCCAATTACTATTTTGGTATTCGTCTGACGTATTTCAATTAAAATAAGGGACTGAGGATCTGTTCGCTTATCTGGTTGGTTTGTATCGGATTTTGAGTTCTGATATTTAAGTTAGGATCTTCAAATGTATAACAGACTTCTTTATGATGAGATAAATGCCCAAAGAAGTGAAGTCAATCTTTAACTTGCTTTATGTTTTTTTTTTCTATATTTCCTTAGAATGCAGAACGTAACGGAAAACATCAGTAATGGAGTTTTGTACTAGACTACGAGGAACAATAGTAGATATGTGAATTATCATTTAAAAGTCAAAATTATCTATTCGAAACATGTCTGTCCTGTGCAACGTATCTTGTGCAACGAAATTTTAATAGTATTTTTACAGAACATTTAACATTGGGTAGGTTTTTGGAGCTGCCTGTGTCTAAAACTGTATGCCTGTCTACTCATAACCTTTGGGAATAAACTTTGAAATTCCTAAACTACTTCACGGGTCGTCCCTTAGTCTAGACATTTCCTTTGGGACTTTTTTGACCCTCATCCATTTACAAAATATTATTATTAGTCCTTCATACGAATACAATAAGGACGAATGTTACTTCGCCCATATTTTTTGCTTGAATACTCCTGATAGATTTCAACGTACATATACGTCGATTTTCGACGCAATTATGATCATTGACTCGCAACCCCTCCACCAGGGCCCCAATTATGCTATTTAACAATGGCCGATGTATGAATGGCATTTGGATTAAATTTGAAAGTATATCTATTGTCTTAACCATTTTGTCAATACAATTATTGGAAGTTAATTGTTTTGACTTTGAGTGTCACCCTCCCATACTGAATTTACAATTGTTTCAGAGAATACTAAAATTGTCATTTTAAGCCAAATTTCATTAATTCATCGGCCGTTGTAAATAGCAGAATTGGGGCCCAGGTTTCGGACTTGGAGTCATTTTACATATATAAGGGCACCGGGCCCAAAATTAGTCGGGCAATCCCGATTAATAACCGTGCGTAAACCATTAATTTTTATATATACCTACTTATGAAAGGGATAAGAAAAACAAAATCATCCAAACCAGCGGAACCGTGTAGTGGTTTAAACATACCTACTATGTTTACAAACGATGAGATATGTTAACTAAGAATTATTCTGTTACTCCCGTCGGGATTCGTCGCTCATTTTAGTTTGTTCGTAATGCAAAGAGCTTTAGACAGAATGACGGAAGCGGTACCCTGATTTGCATACTCATTGTTCACTTTACTTGCACGAATATTATTTAAAGTGCTTTTGTGTTTTATAGTTTTGCTTACTCGTAATTTTAGTGTAGTATGAAAAATGTTATTTAAATACAAGCTTTTAAATCAGCTCGGCTCATATAACAATATGCAGCGCCTGCTTGAAAATAAACATTCACATCCTGATTATGTGAATAGTTGCAATGACATAATTATCAGGCGTTAGCATACATAAATAATCCCTTGAATAAATGTAATGTTCAGAACGTTGATGGCATTACATTATTAATATTAGATATTAAAAAAAAAGACAAAAGCCGGATAATTTTCTGTTATAACTAGAGACACCTATAGGTATGCAACAATGTTACCGAGGTAAAATGGTACAAAATGCTAGTAAACATAGCATTGAAACTTCTTTGAGTCAAGGACGTTATTATGACTGTTTTCTGCAAAATTACATAACTACGTAATAGCTTATAGAAACAGTTTATGTAAAATTAGTATCATAGAATTGTTTCAAGGAAACATAATTTAAAGTACAAAACATTATTATTTAAACCTGCCTTAGTTTTGTAGGTAATCATTAGAGAGACACAAAACTAAAAAAAAAACATGTTAATAATCTGTTTCATGCTGTATTGTTACTGTAAAGAAAAAACAATCGAAGAATTCAATGAGAATTCCTGAAACCCATATCAATGAAACTAACGCTTTTATAGCAAAGAGTTTCCAATGATACTCACACGTGTTCAATATGGGTTTTGAGTGTGGGTCCAATGATATCTAAGTGAATTATCCGGGCACGAGACCCGGGCATACGCTATAACCAACCTTTACCAATTGACAACTCTTAAGTACGACCGTAGGTGTGGGAGAGAGATCGCACGCTACGACGTTAAGCGCGCTGTCTCGTGCCCACTACAGCAAATATCTTAATTTATGAGCTAGTAGTAGGGTTTATGAAAAAGGTGTATTGATAAGACGTTGGGTCTGCCATTGTGATTCAACTGTTTAAAATATAACCTTATTCCCGGTGTCCGATTTCATAGATTAATCTTTTGAAATATAGAATTTATATCCAGAATTATGTTGGATATATTTAGTAAGGTGATTTGTCTTTTTATATAATAATGGGCAATGGTCTTAATTGCGGTAAGCAAAATGTACGTAGATAATAATTTTATTTTTATTCGACTTGGCAAATGGTAATTTGTCACTGACTAGTCACTTTATTCGTATATCGTATTCGTACTCCGATTCAGTCCGAAATAAGTCGGAAAATTATTATTCTTTTAACTGGCCCTCTTTATTCCTAAGTGCCTGCGCGGGCAAAGACCGTTCATAATGTATACTGAGAAAACCCTTGCATCATTTTAAAAGAAGCCACTAAATTTAAAAAAAATGTTTAGTGTGAAAACAAATTATAATACCTACATAATGAATGTATTCGACTCTAATAATAATAAACTCAACTAAATAGTAATGAGTAGGTAATTCACTTTGATGAAACGTGAAATGAGACTATTAGGAATCGCTAAGCGCGAGTAATCACTGATCCAATTGTCTTGAGTGATAGAGAATTATGGCATATTGTATCTTGATTGATTCTTAGATTTCTATTAATATAAAGGAGAGTCTTAATATTGAATTGCGTTAATTATAATATTAGCGACCATCAGCAATAAATTTATTTTTATTTTGGCTGATATACTAGACAATTAACTTGTAACAGAATAACGAGCCACTCTATAAAATGCTGTAGGTAGCGTATGCCCACTTTTTTAATTGCATTTTCTCTCCTAGCTTTATTAATTTATAAGTGCATCGAGTTCGTCTTGAGAGCTCATTCAATATTAATTTTATTTTCATGTTGTTTGCTCTCTCGGCAATATCAATATTTGTAGTAAGCTCCTGCACGAAACCTATATTCAGACGGTAGATACAGTTCTATGTTATAAGAGACGACCGAAAGGCCATCGATCACAATTCAAACTTAGTAAGGCTAAAACACGTCATGAGATACATATGAGTATCTTACTGCAACAGAATAGCATAATAAGAGTGGTTGTTTTTAAATTAGAAGGTTTAATTTTTTTATGACGATGATGTGTGGTCTGGTGCATGGAAAAGCTTTATCCAGCAATCTTTTACGGAGAGTTCTACTTTTACGTAGATTTACGATACGTTACCGTACTAACCTCGATTTTATTTTAGTGGGAAAATAAATACACTAAAATAAATTCAATAAAAAAATCGCTTTCTTAGCTATCACGGTTTTTGACATACAGCCTGGGCCCCGATTCTGCTATTTCACAATGGCCAATGAATGAATGGGAATTGGATTAAATTTAAAATTATTCCTATTCTCTTAAGCATTTTGCCAATAAAATAATTGGAAGTCAATTGTATTGACCTTAAGTGAACCGCCCCATACTGAATTTCCAATTATTGTGTAGAAATATGCTTAAGAGAATACGAAAAATTTACATTTTAAGACAAATTTCATTAATTCATTGGACATAGTAAATAGCAGAATTGGGGCCCTGGTGAAAGACGGACAGACGGAGAATGGAGCCTTAGTAGAGTTCCGTTTTTACTCTTTGTGTAGGGAACCTTAACAACGGTAAAGCTAGGGCTAGAATAAAGATAGTTACGTTTAATTGTAAGTAGTCTTCCACTGCGATAATAAAGTCATAATACTCAAAAGTTTTTGCTTCACAACTTGTTCATTTATTACATAAAGTTTTCAGCTCTACATTTTGTAGTGTTTTAGTTTCATTTTTATTTTACTCAGGATTGATATTTCTTTTCAGATGTCATAACAAATTACCTTTAAGTAGATAATTTCTGGCCAATTAAGCTGTAAAATAA
This sequence comes from Trichoplusia ni, assembly GCF_003590095.1. Classification (NCBI taxonomy): domain Eukaryota; kingdom Metazoa; phylum Arthropoda; class Insecta; order Lepidoptera; family Noctuidae; genus Trichoplusia; species Trichoplusia ni. The sequence continues at coordinate 2,471,611 of NC_039485.1, forward strand.
TGACGTTAATACGAGAAAAATCTGTGCTCAGCTATGATTAGTTGTTAGCATAATTGCGCTATTAAAATAAGGCATCTGTCCATCTTTTAGAAATCTTTTACATAGTATTATTTATATTTAAAAAAGTTGATAGCTGATCTTCATGTATAAACAATTAATAGTCATGTTTAAATCTATAGCATTAATTGCACCGTTTAAAGAAAATTAAATATTTAACTGGCATCTATTTTAACTTTAGTAAGATTGATCACACTTAAGACTAAAAACATTCCAGATTTACTCTTTCCCGTAACTTAAGTTTATCTGTTACTATGGCTGCTCTGTTAAACAAATAATTTCGTAAAAGTAATTTGTGCTGGTTTCGTGGAAGAGAACTTCAAGTTAAGGTAACAGGTAATATAATATTGAATAATTTCAGCCTGTGTTGGTATAACTGCACGTAAGAGGTTTCTTATACTGAAAATTTAATCAAACACCAACTTCCAAACCATTATGGCCATTTTCCAATTAAAATTTAATTCATATATTTTTTTAAGAACGGGACTATCTTCTTAGGAGCCATTGTGATCCAAAAAAAGGAATTCTTTATTCAAACTCATACAAAATATTTTACACGTGATACTTTCCATTTGAATATCTTTTAAAAAAGTTTTTATGCAATCGTTTTTCAAGAGAAATTCGTCTATTTTCCGGCTATGCAGGTTTCAAGGTGCTAGAAAAGATGAATGAAAACTGATTGACAAAGAAAGTATGTGGTGAGTCTTAATGAGAAAGCTAGAGACCTCGGTTTTGTTTGGCTCTGCTTTGCATTCACAGACATGTTTTAAGAATATAAGAGGTTGATTTTCATGGTCTACGAAGACAGAAATACGGTTAAGGTTCCTGAAGCTGTTCATCCATCGCTGTTCATACGTAACTTAGGATTAAAACGCAATCTATTACTAGGCTCTATTGTTTCTATGTCCGTCTGTCTGTTCAGGAGAGTCAGCTGCATGTCATGAACAGTAATAGTTAGTCTTATCAATTTTGCAGATATAATGATATGCTGTAGTCGCTTTAACAATAAATAATGTAAAAAAACGAAGTTAAGCAACGGTTTAAATGGTCATAAGGTTGATGGGTGACCATTTTTCTGCAACTTCGTTTTACCTAAGCCTATCTGTACGGTAGCCTCAATGACTCGAGTGACTCACATTTATTTTACTTCTAAAGGATAGCCATAGTCACTAACGTCATTTTGCTAAGTGAAACTCAAATGTCTATTTGTCTCTATATTTTATTTGACACAGATAGAGAAAACATAATAGTTAAGAGCTACTTTAAAGTTGATGTGATCTTTACTGTGTAAGCTTCCAACGAGACTAGTGATATTGTTGTCTCAGAAGCCTTAAATATTGATTTTTGCAACGAGCGACACATTTACATATTAATTTACATGTCTACATAGTAATAGGGAACAAGATAAGGAATAAGATGGATGTAAATATTACTTCTTTTTGTGAATATTGCGGTAGCAATGGGTTTTTGTGCAAGCTAAATCTGCAAGAGAAATTCCAGGTAAAAAAGGCTGATCTGGGAAGGCAAAGGCTTTAGGGGTTGTTATTGAATAGGAATATGAATTTTAATGATAGACCCATACCACTATACTATACCGCGAGTCCAGCCTTAAAATTCTTAAGGAATTTAGAGAGAAGTAGCATCGCCGATTAGCAAAATTTAATACGTTAAAAAAGTTTTATTTAAGAGCAACGCCCAAAAAATATCCGCATGACCATATCAATTCCTGATTTCACGCCCAGGGAACCCATCCTTTGTCCGTCTCATAGGGTAGTGAAATTGGGCTGACACAAACAAGAACCTACTGTCCCTGAACCAATCGATCCAATTAATTCTTTAATTAAATTAAAGCAGTCGAAACACGCCGTTGACGTGTCTTACTCCCAAATGAAGCCAGTAAAGGCCTCACTAAATCCGGATTAGTACGTCGCAAGCGGAAATTAGGTCGTTCCGAAGCCTACGACATCGATTTCGTTTTAACTCTATGTTTCGTGTGTCAATTTAATTTAATTTTCTTTATTGTGGGGATCGGTGGGCCGGGTTGAGAAATATTTTATTAGTGAAACTGAATATTTAATTGTTTCAGTAATGACCCGTTTGGTGAAGCCGCTTTGTAGCTTTTGTTTTAAGGGATATTTGCAGAATTATGGTTTTGGCTTTTTCTGCCAGTGTAGTGGCCAAACATGGGGTCTCTATCAAAGTAAGCTTAAAGTTTAATGAGCAAAACACAGTCAGAGGACAGTAGAAACAAAAAAGGATAGATTAAGTAAACATTGTCATGTACAGTTATAAAAGACTCTTTAATATCGTTGTACGGACAACTTTCAACAATATACAAAAAAAGATTCTTTAAAAAAGGTTGCACATTATAAGCAAAGTGGAGCAAAAAAAGAATTAACTCTGTGTTCACGTGTCACCCTGACCCACAACTTTCAAGGCAACGAAAATTGTTTGCCAAGATTTACATTTCGTGCCGCTTTTTCAGCTACGTACGGTCTGGCGTTATATCGTTGCAGAATAGCTCACTTTACTCAACTTGGCGATTAAATTGGGTCACTTTACTCGAATCGGCGATAAGGATGGCACAGATTACTGAAATGCGCGATTTGAGGCTTTTGTTGCGAATTTTGTCGGTCGAAAGGATTTTAAAAATGGGATTTTTGGCTTAGCTTTTCAGCTAACCTTATCCTAAATATATTATAAAGCAGTATCAGGAATAGTGTAATCTAGTTTATGTGTGCAACAAAGTTAGCTATAATAAAGTACAGTAAAAGAATAATACCGCAATATTTCATTGCCATTTTTATTGTTATGCAAAAACTGTTTTGTTACGGCGAAGCCAAGTCGGAACTGATTTATTTGTATTCTAATAGTTGTAGCGACACAAATTGGCTAAATGCGCCATAATGTGACGTCATTGAGCTAGATCGCAATGCCGTTGTACTTCAGGAACACTCCCGTTAGTACTATCTAGTACGTAAATTATTTATAGTTTACCAGAATGAACGTCAATCAAATAGTCTTTATGGAGATGACTTTGACGGAAAGCTCTGAGACCAAAGGCTAATGAATAAAGCCTCGATTTCAGTTATGATTATACTGAAATTCTGAAGTCTCTCCACCAAGACATTTTTACGTTTGCTGCGATTTTGAAATGCATTCGTTTAATGCACTAACACTGATATTTACTCAGTACTTTATTCACTGATATACCTTCCGTATACCTTTTTTTAAATATGAATGTGAATCGTGATTAATGAACGTGTATGGTTTTGTTTTATTCTTCTTACCAATTCTCTTTTAAACCTAATCTCATATCCAATCGCTATGATCGAAATTTAATACGAATATTTGGCAGTCCGAAAATTTAGACTTTGGATTTTCATCACATCTCATAACCCAGTCTCCAAATTTCTTACCACACATGTTTATTTAACAAGTGATTACTCCCGGCTTTGTCCATAGCTTTCTTCGTTTCTAGTCCTAATCCTACTGGGTTTTCAGAATCCTCATTGATCCCCACTAAATAGGAACCTTTGAATCTTGCGAATTACGACTTGTCTCTTCTATGTTGTATCGGATTTTACACATAAAACCTTTTTTCCGGCATTTTAGTACTGAACTCTTTCGATACGATCTTTTTTCAGATTTTATATTCTTTTTTCGATTTTTTATATGGAATCGTAAACTTTCTCACTTTTATGGAATTGTGTCAAAGTGGGAATAACTTTGTGTGGATTGGATTAAATTCAGAATCTATAACTTTTTTATAGTCATGGATTCGTATATAGTTTTGCGTAAAATTAAATTTACAAAAACACGTGGCCCGAGATTACGCAAAAAGCATAATTTGATATAAAATATAAGTCAATCAGATTATTTACTGGTTGTTTACAGTTTGATGCAGTTATTGATTATTTAATGTTTGTATCATCATAATTAAAGCTCGAACTGTTTGCTGAAGCCTTTTCAATAAATAGCTAATTGATTGTTTGATCGGGCATACTAAGTATAATTTGATGAGTTTAATTTTCGAATAATATCTGTTTAAAATAATCACCAAAATCAAAAACTTATAAAAAAGGAACTTTTTCTCCGATAGGGAATCGATTTCATAATGAGATGTACAGTAATTAATAGAAGCCCGAGTAAAAGAAATATAAACGCAATCATTCAAATATTATACTGAGGACGAAATCCCGTTGTTTTTGTGTCGAAATCTGTTAATACCAGCCTCTTTCGCCTCAAGTACCTCTTACAAAAAATATAACATCGGCAAACGGCGAACCCTTTAGTTTTTACCGCAAACCTTGTTTAACCCTCCGTCACGCGAATCACCCATTACCATAAAGACATTTTGGAAATCTACAATACACTTCGGTACGAACCTATTTTAACGACTTTAACCCAACTTTGTGAATTATAAACGGTAAAGTTGAAACAGAGCGGGTCAAGTTTGCGCTCCCGCAAACGCGGAAGGTAATTTCGGTGTTCAATAGATTTTTCCGTCGTCCCCACTTGAATGTGAACCAATTTCAAATCAAAGCTGCTCGCGAACGAAATTCTACTTTATTGCCCACTAAATTAAGTATTGATTTGTTTGCTTCACTGAGTTGTGTGTTGCGTTAGGATTTTTTCCTTTAGGCTCTTAGTTAACATTCTATTAAATGTTGTTTGGCTAACTTGTTGGCACTTTGAGGCCGTCTGAAATGTTTACCAAGTATGTGCACAATTTATCACTGAATTCAGTAGTTCAAGTAGAAAGGCGATTATAGTTTCCTCTTAGTTTGTAAAGGTACATAAAGTCTTCATTATCAATGCAACTTTCGGCTATCGGAGTCTTTGAGGCATGAATAGATTTTTATTTACAGTATCTATCTTAATTCCCCTATATCCCAGGTCGGTCTGCGATTGGATCTGCAAGCTCTAGGTGGCTCCAACCTCCTGGCGGAACTTAAACGCGAAGTATCAGGAGAAGACCCAGCTATGGTTGTATTATTAGTACATTCTGCCCAATTTATAACTTTACTGTCTGTATATCCACTCAGGGAAAGGCAAGTACCGGGATAGCGACTCCAAGATTCGGTCCGTATGCCCAGGAAAGTAAGAAGGTCCATGTGGAGGAGATGGGTTTTGTATAACTTTATATCGGCATCAAAAGCGTTTAGATTGGTAAGTAATATGTTACTGAAAGAATACCTTTCTCAAAAACCCTAACAAATTTATCATCACACATAAATTAAACTCTCCATTTACTTCAAAAACATTGTGATAATAAAATAATAATACACAATTTCTACAAGACTTTGATAAAATAATTATCAAAGGAGAATTTAATGTGCTGATAATGACTCTGTATTTATGTTTCGCGTAACTTACATCTTTGTTCAACCCGAAGTTTAGGGTCCCCATTACACGTAAATACTCTTAATTAAATACTTTTGTTTGTGTGTTGGTGTGTTCATTATCTAAGCTTGAACATTTTAGTATGTAGTCTGATAAACGCTTTAAATTTTATTATCAATTTCCGGACGATTTAAGGAGTTATTTCTTAATTTGATCGTAACCTGTTAATTTATAATGTCATTTTGCTTTTACTAATACTGTTATCAGCTAATGACATTAACTAACATCTAATGTAACTATAGTATATTTTCCACTTAATACGTTCGAAAAACATTACGTCACAAAACAAAGCAGATAGACACTGAAAAAACTTAAATCTATACTAATATATGTATAAAGCTGAAGAGTTTGTTTGTTTGAACGCGCTAATCTCAGGAACTACTGGTCCAAATTGAAAATTTTTTTTGTGTTGAATAGACCATTTATCAAGGAAGGCTTTAGGCTATCTATCGAGCTAAATCATCACGCTGCGAGTAATAGGAGCAAAGATACAATGGAAAATGTAAAAAAAAACAGGGCAGGTATAAATCATAACTTATATCTTCTACCCACGGGGACGAAGTCGCGGGCAACAGCTAGTCTTTTGATAAAAATTAAAATCTTTTAATTTTATGTAAATTAAATATTTGCAAACATTCAACAAATCACAATAACATCGTCATTTAAACTTTCATTGTGACCTGACATTTAATTCGGGCCCCTTCGTTAGTTAAATATTTTAACATGATTACAATTTGCGCAGTTAGTTGTCAGACTAAAACCCAGGTGGAGAGAAATTATTGTCTGTATTAGACTAGACAGGTATTAAAGTAGGTAACTTAAGTTATTAGATTTTATGTTAACTGGTTATATATTAAAGTAGTAGGAGGTTCAATCTTGAGATATGAGAAGAATAATGACCTAGCGATTAAGCGTTAATGAAAGTATTAAAAGATGCCACGGTTTACTCACGCGTATTTATCGGGATTGTCCTACTAGTTTTGGACCCAACGATAGCGAGTCAAATAATGTTTATAAATTGCACTTAGATGCAACACTTACAGTGTTTTTTTTTAATCTAATTCGAAACATATATCATTGAAAATAAACAAAGTAACTATGATTTTATATCTCAAAAGCGGAGGCTGCGTAAAATCTTCATACTTGTAGTTTTACAATCCCGTTTGGATTTAATAAAGATAATTTTTACGTTTTTCTATTAAGTATATATAATAAACCTCACTCGTCTGAACAATGCACAGAGACATGTCAACGTTTATTAAAAACTCATTGACTATGTCCTTATGACATTTAATGCATAACCATATGTTGAAGCAATCGCACTTTAATGGCACCGTACCTTGTGAGAAAAACTTCAACAAAAACGGAGCCATATTATGTAAATTGCTGCCGTAAGCCAAATCAGCACTGTGCTAATTAGATATATTAGTGTTCTTTCAAATAAACAGAACGTGAAGTGTAAACATGAATATGTTAACAACAATAAAATATAATAGAGTACTTTTTTTGCTATAAAGTCAGATTATAATACTGGCCAGACGTCTACCACCACTCCGTCTGTTCAATAAGCGAGACGGTAGGTATACACTGGTAGAGCGGTCTTGGTTCCACAACAGTACCAAAAGACTCTATAAATCTCCCTTAGCTAAAAGTACTCAGTGCTGAGTGACGAACATGAAGCATTTTTTTTTCAGATTTCCAATCATCAAATGACTGTTCCCTCTTTGGGTTGAGCGGATCAGACTTTTAGCGACTAAAACTACAAAAGTGTTGTCGTCTGCATCCACTTATAATGGAGTGGCATAATGGAGAGCATAACGATGGAGTATTTAATAACATAAGTTTTGTAGTAAAGATAAAAGTTTAGAATTATATCTTAAATAAAATATGCTATTGTCATATCATCAAGCGAAGTCTGTGAGCTCTTAAAAATATACTTCGGCACAAATAGCTAAAGTTTGCGCTTCAAACAATAAATGAAGAAGACGTAACATTTTATAGTAACCACATCTCTTTTATTCTTGTTCACAGACTATTCTTCAGACATAGATCCTAGCTGTAACTATGAACTTGATAGTTACTTAAAAAGATGTATCACTTTATGGCATTGCTCTGGTATGTGCATGTAGATAGCATTGTTTACCGTTACATTAGGTAGTACTTGCTTGAAAATCTTTGCAATAGTTAAAAGACAAATTACGGTAACTGATACATTATTATTTCAAGAGCACAATAATTCACATGTACAGAGTCACCAAGACTCAGATAAAGATTCCTTGGATCACACAAATGCTTGTGTGCTTGGAGGATCAGACCTGCGTCACGGAACACAGTGATTCTGGCGTAATGACCTGCAAATAAAATTTAGTTTACCGCACTGTAATTATTAAGATGTCACATTTTTCTGTGTATTCCTATATTTTATCCATAAACCTTACCTTTTGTTTTCCCGAATTTCGTATGAAATATAGTGAAAACGAAAGCGCTCATTCATGTTCTGTTTCATTGAATTATTCCTGATCTCATCGTCAATAACAAAGGTGAGATATTACTTGAAGTAATCCGAACTTACTTTTGCGGATCCTGCTAATATTTACAAGGCTTCGACTACAAGGCTTAAATATTAGGCATCGTGCCAATAAGGCCGCTACTTTGTTATGGATTAGAATAAATTGACATTTATAGAAGTGGCATTTTGTCAGCAATATACCGTGACCCAGTAAATTAACGATTCGCATTTTCAGTAATAAGTGTACTTTATCAGGGCTCTTAAATATTGATTGAAAGAATTGAAAATGAAGGACTGACCTGTTGATGTAGTAGTTAGTAGTAGCCCTGATACCGCAGGGTTTTGGATTCGAATCACGTGCAAGACAAATGTTTGTATGATGAGCACCATCATTTGTCTGTGTCTGGGTGTAATTTATCCAATTTTTTTATGTATTTAGAAATATGTATTTAGAAATATATGTTTATACCCCAACAGGTATTGAATACTTGCAATTCCTTTTGTAGTCAGAGCCTTACAGCTGATTCGATGAAACTATTTACTCAGCCTCTCCTTTGACGCGGAAAAAGGACACGATTATTTTCAAAACCTTAAGATGTTGCCGATGTAGGTACCAAAACCTTTAACAATCAACATGTGCCTATTGAATTATTGAAAGAATTCTGACTTCTGACTTCTGATTTGTTCAAGGGTCACCGTTATTTCGTTTATTTTTCTTCACAAAGTTCAACGTTCTGACTGAGTATTATCAAATGTGTTACGTATAAGGATATTTATTTTCGTTGTGAGTGCTTTTCGTTGATTGACAGGAGCTCAGATTCTTCATATATCTCGTACAATGTGTAATTCGTATGCTATTTTCAGAGCTAACGTAGGATGAATTTCTGAGGCACAACTTGGTAGATACTTGGACTTTTTGCCGTCGAAAAGCTAAGTATAGAAGATATTTTCGGTAAAATGAAGTTATGGCCTAAAAATACACACATAGCTCAATTGTTCTCTGAATTCTTAAACCGGAATGAGTTTTCATTCTTCCTGTAAAATTTACGATATAAAAAACAAATATTCTGATTCCTAATCAGTTTTTCTTATCCGAACATTAAAACAGATTCTTAGCTTTATCAGCAGAAATCCAAACATCGATCATTACCGTCCTTGTATTGAAATATTGGCCTTGTATTTGAAATAGATGATTGAGATTTATGAAGGCAGTGCATGGTACAATTTGAATTCGACCTTTCAACGACAGTCAGCGGTAGTTGGCTATTACAGCTTAATAAATTGCTTTGGAACCCCACCACACGCCGCATTAATTGCCGTATCGTGGTGGCAATGCATTACAGGAATGATTACAGACGGGTTATTGGCAAATATTGACTTGTAATTTGGCCTCTATTTACTTTAACGCAAGAGTTCAATTTGTTTAATCAATTAATGTTAGTGGTTATTTTGGTTGTTTAATGGGAGGTAATATTAATACTTTGTAAACTTGATTTGTTTTCTTACACCCTTAAGAATTCAAATGGCACTCTAAGATGTGTTGGGCTATCGTAAAACAGTTGCAAACTCCTGCTTCAAGAGGAAATTGAGTTAGGTAGTGTACACCAATTTAGCTCGTAGGATAAAAAAATTCCTAGTCGGAAAAAATAGGGTCAAAGTTTGTATCGAACAGCAATCAGTTTTTCAGTAAGCAATTGCGGCAATCGAGTCGACAAATTGGAAATAAATGGAATTTAGTTATAATAGAAGTTATAGCTTGGGTAAGCAGAATAAGTGCTTCGGTAATGGTAGATTTCATATTGATGTTGTCTGTGATAATAGCTTACATCTAATTATTTCACTAAACATGAATTTTCAGGAAAATACTTGGATATTCATACAGTGGATACCTATTATAATAATTATTCTTTTTTTAACGATTATTCAAAAACCCTAGGTATAGAAAAACGATGTGTTTAAAAAGAAGAATAAGTTGATAAACGCACATCGTCGAAAATAAAAGTAATTTCTCGGAAATACACTACAATAAATTACATCTATTTTGAAATATGCAAATACACACGTGACAAAAAATACTTTAAATATTGTGCATTAATGCATCCTGCCATTCAATTGACTGCGCTTTGCCGCGCCAATCTCATCAATTGGATGTCGAGGGCCTTGACACGAACACTTTGTTACTACACAACGTAGGTACGTAGTTGTATGCACGACGTATTTATTGACTATGCTTATAGAAGGTACATGTTTATGAGGCATTTTTATATTTTGTCTATGTATTTCTGTATTTAAGCTACTTACCATAATCTTTGTCTTTAATAGATAACGATGAATACAGAATTGTTATTTCGCTTCGATTATAATTGATCATCTGATTTCGGCCTGCCATCGATTTTTCGGAATGCCACTTGGCTAGGGAGGCTAACGTACGAGTCGCTTGAAATCAGAAAAAAAACGGAAAGGTTTGGAAAAAGAATCTGTGCTGACGTGTATAGGTCTATAAAGAATGTTCAAGTATAGTATTCTCTTACAAAGTGGGTTTTGCTAATACTAGATGACATTGCATAAACGAAGGCGGAGGATCGAATTATATAATCATCAAAGGACTGGACTATTCCGACACGGGAAAGAAAGGTGAAGCAATGGTAGGCGGTTACTTTGACCCCGGAGTGAAACAATAAAACTTTAAAGTTGACTAGATCTTTACTCTGAAATCTTTTTAAACACCCTTGAACAGTATTCCTTCTAAAATATCAACTCACTTGACAGGTACAGATTATTAAAATTTTTGTTATAATAAATAATGGTCTTGAAGCTATGAGTCAGCAGCTGCAAATAACATTAAATTTATAATAATTGTATCTAACAACACAGCATAAAACGTGAGAAAAACATAATTTGCAATCTAGTTGAAGGTTGCTAACATAGGCACCCTACATTTCTGTCGTATACAAACACACGTGTATATGTATATGTATATTGTAAACATGTCTAAGGTATAATTATGTAACGAGTTGGTGTCAATGTGTGCGTTTACATTGTCCGCAAAAACGATTAAAGGCACGCACATATTATTATGAACTGTGATATTAATGTCTTTATTTGCACCTATATCTGATTGCCTGTACCTGAAATGAAGTACATAGGTGACAGATTTGTGGTAAACTAGACCGTAACGCAGAAGTGTTAAAGTTGTATTTCATATCCAGAATAGCAATGTTGAAAATGAACAGTAAACTTATTCATTTCGTTATTCTCATAAAAGTCTATGAACGGTATTCTATTGCATAATACTCTTAGAATATAATTTTTGTAGTATTCGCTATAGATCGGCGCAATTATAATTTATTAGAGACAAGTTTGTTGAACAATTTCGATGTCCGAGCGAGACAGCGCATTACGACTCCACATATCGGTGTCTCGCGTCCACAAATCTTAGGTAATGGCACAGGTATGTGTATTCACCGTAGTATTTCAATAACACCTCAACCACGAAAATGCGTACGTATGTTTGCTATTCCAATAATGATACACAAATTCTGTATTATGTGACTAGGTAATACGAGTTATTAACTCATTCATAAAATCTTTATTTTTGTTTAAGTATTCATTTTTTTCATGATTTTTATATTCCGTCCATGAGGATTTCTCTAACTAACTAAAAGAAGATATGTTACGACACCCCTCTTTCTTTGAGCGATTTGGACAACACGATCACAATAGGTACTCACCAGACATACTCAAGCAATCACAAGAACTTCCTCATTTTTCAAGATCGGATAATTAAAAGGCACAGGCGTAACATTATTACTACCTTTTCCAGGAATACAACCTGTAGATAAAAGCACTTTGAAGACTCAAATCCTATTCAAAGACACGAGTCTTAGTTACATCCTGTTGCTAAGCCTACCTTCAGAATTTGACGGCATTTTAAGCAAGATTAAGGAGTTCTGCCGAGTTTATGAAGGAACTCGTAGGCTTGTCTTTAATTTCGTAACTATATTATAAGGAACTTAGTCAAGTTATATGTTATGTAGAAAGTTTTGATGAAGTGCTTGGTTCGAAATGGGTTTTTTATATCGAACCTTCTTACAAGATCCTCCCAGACTAAATAAAAAGGTAATAATAGACTTATTTTCGTCAGCTCGTTACCAAACTCCTTGCTGTAAATTTAATGAAACATCAAAAGCATATGACACCTAAAAAGCGTTTCATACTGCACTTCACAGCAAATGCAACAAGTATTAAAAGAAAAACAAAATACACTCGACGAGAAAATGAGCAAACTAAACATTTCTTGAAAGTCTCGTTACAAGGTACTGGCTGATAAACGGTCACTAACGAGAAGTTTTTTAAGAAAACATTTTCTAGAGGTCGCTGTCGGCAGAGACTCATTTTACTCCGACCAAAATTACACGGTATGACGTCACGAGCGTAATTCTGCCATATTACGGGTGGTTCAGGATTTCGGGGCGTTGAGGTTAGATCGTAATGACTGGGAACGAGGGGTTTTCAATGCAATTGATAAGGTTCTGGTGGAAAGATTAAAAGAAGGTTAGTTTTCCGTAGGTATTTGAGATTTTTAAGCAGATTATTTTTAGTTAGGTGTCGACTTTAGATTTTGCAACATTAGCAAGAAAGGCGATTATCAACCGTTACCGAAGGTTAAGGGTTAGAAAATCATACCTTTTAAGACAATTATCTAGTCATTCATAAATGAATCATGACCTAGTAAGTAGGTACACATGTGATCCAGCAAAACTGAGGTCATGTTCACATTTAAATACTCCATAGCCAATAAAAGAACAAGATAACATTTTAAAAATAGTATTACAAATGTGAAACCGAAAACGCCGCTATTTTTAAAACAGGTCCACTTTTTGAATTTCAAATTACCTACGGGTACCACATGAGTTCTGAAAGTCTTTTTTTTTAAAGTTGCGATGCATTAGGCAGTGGCGGGTTGCCAGGACACCAACCAACATTACCTCTTTTGCGAAAAAATACTGGCAGCACCGGGTCATATTCGCAACGTAAACCAAAACATGGCGTTCACAAATTTCATTAACAAACATCTATTAATCAAATTTAAGGGGACATAAAACAACGTAATCTGTCGTAATATAAAGCCTTATTAACATACTCCATTGTTAAAAGTATTTTTAAAACAATTTCTATAGCCCTTAAAGACCCGCGCATTAAAATATAAGGAATTTAACTAGGCGACCAAATTGAGTCTAATGACTTAAGGAGAGCTATAAAAATGATTTATAAGTTGATAATTAATGGCGACAAGTAAACGGTTGACTTTGGTATTAAATTTAGGTGTCCCTTTCCTTAAGGTGCGTTTACACGGGCCGTTCAATTTACTACTCCAGAAAAAAAAAATTAGACGTTATTCAATGATATAATCTTCATACTACAACGCCTACATGGTGCAATACACATTATCAATCTTATTGAAAAGTATTCTCCAATAAAATACATCGATAAAAGTAAAAATGCCGACAATCCGTCCAACACGTCCGTTCAAAGTGGTTCAAATTACTCCTAAATAATTACTCGAGCCGTGTAACCGCACCATTAGATTGTAGGTTGTATAAAATATTATTTTCATGCTTAGAAGGGTTTAACGAGCTGAGGTTTACGCGATGTCAAAGTTAAGTGCAGCTTGAAACCACGTTTAGCGGTCTCTTTGTGTTGGTTTGAGTTTAGAATTGGTTGAGTGTTGCCTGTTTAGTCATGTTTGATCTTATAGTAGTTGAGTTTTGGTTCAACTGTTAAGTTTTTATTAGTAGTGTAAAGTTGTGAAGATTTGATTGGACGGCATGGAATTTCTTTTTAATATTAACACAAAATTTAAGATTCTGGAATAATAGATACTTATTCGGAATATATTTTTTTAACTTACTTGAAATTAAAAGTAAAATCTTGCGTAAAAATTATTTCAATCAGCGTTTAAATGATATTTTCATAATTATAATTCTGCTCATTACAAACAATTGTTATAAGTGTCTAATTAACATAAATTAAAGTTTAGTACAAAACTACTAATAAATCTAAAATAGTAGAGTTCGGATAATTCCCAGAATACGTTTGTAGAGCAAGCATTTAAGCAAAATCACAATCCCGGTCTATAATTGAGCGTTTTTAATTACAATTCTGCTCGCTTTGCCTTTGAACGAAAGCTTTCTAAAACTCAGCGAATAGCGATTCAACGCTTTTACGTTTTATTTAATAAAAAATGTAACGTCAGATCACTGAAACCGATCTTTATTTTTTTACGTTATTATTTACAAGTTATTTTTTTCATATTATCCATACAATAAGACTTTTTGTAATACTTACTATTTTTAAGTTGAAAATATATGCAAGAAATTTTCATTAATTATTCAGATTTACAGTGTTCACAAAATATCTTCAACAATCTCTCTTATAATAATATATAATATAAACATTTTAGAAAATTTCTCTCGTCCCACTAAAATTTTCGAACCACTTACTATGGAGATTAAAACCTTTTTACATTCAAGATTGAAAAACTACTCTCACGAGGTTCACGGCTCAAGGAAGGGAAAAGAAGTAAACGCCCTTTTATAACATCGTAATATTGAATACCATTAGGCGATATTCCCTCAGGTGTAGACACAAAGGTTTTACTACTGGCCCACGTTTCACGACAACTTTTACGTCATCTCTCTGCAGTCCTATTTATTACGGAGACTTTATTGGCATTATTCATACGCTCTTTCTTTGGTTTCTGCGTCTAGCATACAAATGAGGTCGTATGTATGTATGTTTATTGTAAGCTGTGATTCATTTTGACACAATGATTCCTGAGGAAGACAGGTAGGGATTTAGATGTATGACCTTTTTTAAAACGACTCCAGTATTAAATAATTTTAATTAATGAGTCGCGGGGAATTTTGCAAACATTCAAGTCACATGCACAATAACCTCCAGACACAGACAAGCATTCGTGGATCACATAAATGCTGATCCTAAGGGGGGATCGAACCCGCGATACGTCGCGCTAAATGGGTTTGGCGTGGTGGCTCCAACCACTCGCCTATCCATGCAGTCTTATACTTTTGTACGTTATATTATTGCACCAAATATTAAGAAAACATTGTCTCCTCTTTTTTCTCGTATGGTTGATGAACGACCTAGAATCAAAGCTTCGGATGCGGTATGGGATATTCAAAAGCTTCGTACCCCTACGATATCAGGCACTGCTAAAATAAATGCTCTGACATAATTATTTTAGAACAAGAACAAGCTATCGACTAATATTAAATACAAAGTCACCGCTTGTTCATAATAAAGTTTATAAAATTCCTAGCTGTTCCCACTTTATATTATATCCACGTGCCATAGATTATACAAACATTTCTCCCTCGTGGAGTCCAACAGTTTGCTACTTAATAACAATTAAGTGGATCATGTTACCGTTAATTATAATCGTAGTCATAACGACTTAATTAGTAACAGGTAATCTCATAATAACCTAATTAATTTTGTCGATCGCTTAGTTAGGTAGATGTATCAAATGATGCCGAGGGTTTTTCGTTAACACTCCATCACTTTGACATTGAAAGTAATTTAAAACCCAATCTTACTGTTTCATTATTAAGATTGCATTTGTTATGTATTGATTCGCGCTAACTCCTGTTCAAAGAGGCTGAGCGTATTGTATTGGGTTTTTTACTATCAACACAGAAAACCATTTATTCGACTATCCAATACACGATTAAACATTCAGTGTCCAATATGACATTATCGATACATTTAAACGGCTCAATTTTAAATGGCCGTAAGAGAATTAAGGTCAATTTATAGGGGTCGCAGACGGTGGGGTGACAAAGGTTAAACCATCTCAATTTAGATAATTTTACTCCAGAACTAACGAGCATTAAGGTTTAGCTATAAAGGTTATGGATAGATTTAAACTGGATAGATAAAAATAGATTTTTATTACGGGATCTGCTTGGCTCTTAGCTCCCAGGATGGTATTTATATCTAGTGTGCAAAAATATATTAAATCGCAATATCAAATAGTGATACTTTACAAACACAATATTGATCCCAATCAATGGAATACATTCATACGAAATGAAAAGTAAAAACAGCGTTTTCACTTATATGAAGCTTGTTTATCCATTTAAATCATGAAGGGCAAAAAATCATACATTTTCTTTACGTAGATGAGTTGTAAAGAAAATGTATGAATTTCGTTTCTCTTTTTTCAACAAGCGTTGCTTTCGCTTTCATTTCGGCAAAACTTTCTTCTACAGTCCCAAGCAATCCAAACACTTAGGAACAATACGAAAACCGTAGAAGCCATCAGGTCTGAATATTTCATTGTAGAGCAAATAACCTAAGAAGATCTAGTGCAAGTTTCTTTACACGTCGGTCGTGAAATATGTAAAGGGATTTTCGCAATTTAAATTGCTGTAGTCCCTCTTACGTGTTCAGGGCCCAAGGTGAAGGTGCGGCCTTGAGGCAGCCTTCAGGCTTTTATGCTGTGTTAGGCACGATGCTCGAATGTTTACTGACTAACCTAGTTTGAGGTTAGATGTAAATGAAGGGCGGGCGGGGTTTTTGTAAGGGTCTTTCTTAGGTGGTTTAATATTCATGATGTGAGATTAATTTTGGTTTTATAATTGTGATTTCTTTAAGTGTTGTTATAAGTACAGGTTCGGATAAGAACTTTTCATTCATATGTGTATACGTATGTAAAAATATTTAATTACTTATTTCAAATAATTACCCATGTGTATTTGGGCGTAAATATGAAATAATCTTTAAAATTTGAAATCTGATTCTATGACGAAGTAGTGGGAACCTATTCCTTTTATTTTTAATATATAAATATGGATTTATTAAAATAAAAGAAATTAATGGCCAGCATTACATTAAAATGCCGTTAAACAGCCTTCAAAACAATAATGTAATCAAATAATCAATAATAATTAACTAATACAACACTAATTCCACTTAATGACCTAGACATACGAATACTAAAGCCATCCAAATGTCTGTAATAAAGTGTTTAACCTAATCCCTTATCGAGTGTACAATACCTTACATATACCTGGTACTTAATAGTCTAGGCAATGGTCACATATTGTCAACTACAAAGTCAATTAGATGAGTCATAACGTGACGCATTATGTGGTTTCCTTGTAATCCAATTAGTGACGAATAAACGTGTGTTTTATTTGTTAGTAAACGTAGTGTAATAGGTAGGTAGATTATGTTAAATCTGGATACTGTTTTGGCATGTTTTAATCCGTGTTTGGATTTGATGTATGTCATTGGATTAACAGTCTCGATCTTTTACGCCTAAACCACTTAACAGGTTTTCGAAGTTTCTTTAATTCATGGCATACAGCGGGCAGAATAAGGAACATTTTTAGGCTAACCAGTAGAAGTCTAACTCTCTTTCCCACTCAAACCAAAGCGAGAGGAGTCATTTGGTGATTTCCAATCCGGAAATAATAAAATGCATAGCATTAACAAACATGGGCTAGGTAACGAGAACTACGCTAAATACCGACTATCTGTACATGCATATACTTTAAAAGACTAATTTACCTCGTTTTAGGAGACACTGGTCATGCTAAATCGCCCTTTTAATATTACTTTTATACGTGCGTCTTTAACACTACATTGCCACAGAAAATATTTTAATTAAATTAATTATAAATACAGAAAAACACTCGATCTCAACGAAATTAATATTCACAAACAAAAAACAACATACAAACTCTAAATAAGCATAAATTTACTGAGAACCGGCAGAACTCCACACATTACCAGAAAATTTATACAAGCGCGAACAATCACAACTTTTCTTCAACATTCGTTTATTTTTAAAGTTTTTCCTTTTTTCGTCTCATGAATACCCGTTTATTGTTTCATTTCAATTCGGATTTTCTTTTGAGTCTTTCGTTGGAACATTCGGTGACCGAATAAAAGGCCTTTATTACTTCTGTTGAATAACCTAACTAGTGGTAATTTGACTGAGAAGAATTGAATATGAATGCAATTTTATATATGATATTATTTTGTAGAGCAAGACGTTTGCAATGAAGGGAGACTGAAACGGGTAAAAAAAAAAAATGTTGAACTTAGAAATCCCAAGAAATTCAAAACTTATTTTCGGATAATAAACTCAAAGTTTTTTTATTTTCGACCAAAGAGGCAGCATCTTAACCTAAAAAGTAGAGAACAGGTAATTTCTTGTCAGTTGAGTCACCAACCGTATGAGCAAAAATATAATTTATCATGCTCTACAAAAATACGTCAAATTTTGTAAAGGTTTTTCCGCGTAACATATTCTAAAGATTGATTGCGAGGGTTGTGAGGTGTCAACCCTTTGAGAAAGCGAGTCCGGTTCGCGTCCCTAACGTAACAAAACCGGGCCGGTTTTCCGTCAGGGTTATTATCAGATAGAATGAAATGTTTTGGTTTTACGGAAGTTTGTGGACGAAATTCTATTTAGGCTTGTGTAAAAGGTAAAAAAAATACCTGATTCTGAGAAACTATTGCTTCCCAGTAGTGTAAAAGGCTATAGAATATCTACATCCGTGCAAGATGGCTGACAGGAACTGGATGCGAGCAGCCGAAGATAGATTTCGATGGCGTGCAATTGGGGAGGACTATGGCTAGCAGTAGACGGGTATGGGCTGATGATGATTGAATATATATCACATATACTCTAGTATCTATATCGCAACAAAGAGATATGGAACATATCTTTTAAAGGAGGAGAAGTTGTGTGCACTCTAAAACTATTAATCCGAATATATCTTCATGCCGCGGACAAAGTCGCACGCAACAACATGTAACTTTCCTGCTTTTGGGAAATTTGCTACCACATGGTGAAGGATAGTATAAACCAATAAAATACCTCTTAATTACCTTTGATTAAAATCAAGTTCTTGAATTCAACTGCCGAAGAACAACGATATAATAGATGTAGCTTGTGTTAATCACGCCTATTCAAGAAAATATTAATTTATTAAAATATACAATACGATGACGTGTCCATTTATTTATCAAGCAGAATGCGGAACTAAAATATACAAGAAAAAATTACCTAGCCGTATAGGTATAAGAGGAAAATACTTCCATTAACAAGGCGCCTATGTACTAGGCGCTAGCAGAAATCTAAGAATAATTGTATCAAATACTATGTAATATTCATACTTATAGTTACATAAAACTAACAAGTATTGTTAAAAAGTTTCCCACGTTTCCACTCAAGCTACGAGTATGTAACAATAAATAAAAAACGATCTTCTTGATCAATCAAAGAGTTTTCTCCTAGTCCAATAATTCTTAAAGGCACATTTACATGTCAGAATGCTTCTGCAAAACAATTTAAACGTTCTGTAATAAAATAATAACAAGCTAAATCCTAACCCATTAGGCTAGGTTAGTAAAAAACGGTATCGAAATACAACCGAACCGTATTTACGGAATTTAGATGCCACAAAAAAATGTCTGTTACTTCTGCCTCAGAGGTGCATAAAACCTGTTTGCTTAGAACGTACGCTTACGTAACCCGTTAAGGTCGACCAGGCTTTGGTATTCGTAGAAACTTTATCTACAAATCACCTTTATGTCGACCTCATAGAGTTCATTTTATCTAGGCTTTAGTTTGCGTGGTTAATATGTTAGCTACTAATACTATGTTGTTTACGTGAGGTGGATACGCATGTTATGTGTGTCAACCTTTTTGGTTGAATCTCTATATGTAGTGGAGAAAGTGGTTGTAGATATGAATTAGTTTGTTTATGCCATATTATATCTAAAACTTTTGTTAAAGTTCTGAGTTTTTACAGTGATGTTGTCGTTTTTCTGATATTGAAGTTTTAATAAACAGTGAATATCCTGATCCCACATGATTTTTTGGAACAAGGAGGGAGTTAACATTATTTCTACAAAACGACGTTTCATTTCGTAAGACAAACGTCAATTAAAATTTATTCACAAACCAGACCTGAGAAGAACATATGGCACACCTATATCTACCTAAGATAACACAAGAGTAATGACGATGTAATAATTAATGTACAAGTCAACATTCACGATCATTATGAAAGACGAAATTTTGGTTGGAACAAACGATGTTTTGGTAGAAGCCGGAGTTAGGTTGCAGATAATTAAACACCAATTACTGGTACATTGTGTAATGTGTTTGCTTATGTAAGGGCTTTACTATCAACCCTTAGATTTAGGATGTTGTTGGTATCGAAGCAAGACTCCGAATGTACGGGCTAAAGCGGTATCTTCCTTCCACAAGAGGAATAGTTTCATTCGGTCTGGTAAGAAACTGCAGGTCTTTTTAAAAGTTTGTGTATTTTAATTCATTACACACAAAGAATGCGGTATACTCCCGCATCTCATTGGCTATTCATCATAAATGATCAGTTGAGTTAGTAGGAGAAGTTCAATGTTTCAACACGAATTTATTCACACAATAATTTTGTAAATTTCAATAAAAGAAAACGATGATATTGTTAACAATGAAGTCGATAAATTAAAAACCACAGCCGAAATTATTAATTTCGCAACCATTCCCAATAATTAAAAAGTCACAAACACACTGCACTCAATTTTAAACTCAATGAAGTAAGAAAATAAAGAACACTTTCTGATGATAAAAACTTTAAAGGAGAAGCGAGTAAGCACCTTTTCCCTTGTCTTACTTTACAAAAGTACTTACGTTTCGGTCAAGCTTTTGTTCCAAAGTCATAAATAAAGCTTCAAGTAGTTTTAAAGAGGCTATCGAAAAAATGGAGAGCATAAAATTTTAATAAAAAGGATTTTTACTCGAATTGGAAACTGGTATAAATATTTTTTATTGAACATGAAGCATCATACCAGTTATATATAAAATAACAGGCGAAAGAAATCCTTGAGGCCAAAAATAAACTCAAATCGGATAACGAACAGAAAAATAACGTTTGGGAAATTGAATTAACATAACAACGGCGTATTAATCATAAATAACAAAATATTAATTCGATCCGTTAAAACCGGGTGCGGTGACCAAAAATGCGATACCTTATTTATCTAACCTAACATAGGTATAACTCAATACGTTTACCAATCCCTCCGGCAAAATACATTTTGATACGATCTCCGAAAATAAAATTAAACCTCTTATTACTATTTATCTAACAATAATATTTTAGTATTGAGCCCGTACTTAGACAACTACATGAAAGTCGGTTTGGATCTTGGATTCTTGGCCTACAAAAGAGATTGAAAACCTTTTTCGGTTTCTTGCCAGATTATCCAGGATTTTCTGGGTTTCGCGGAGGATTTCACTTGAGCCGTAGAATTACATACGTAGATACTATTTTTGGGAACAAAATATGATGACAAAACCGAACAGAGTCAATATTGTAGTCTATTCATATCATGGGCGAATTCCTCGGGCTTGCTATTTGATTATGAGGAAGAGCATGAGAGAAAATTAGTTTCAAAAGACATCTTATTTACTCTAGGAGGCTGAAACATGATGCGACACAAGGTACAATGGCTTTTGTATGTACTGACAGTTGCATGTTAATGCCTAGTAAGATGTAAGCTTACTGCAAGGATCTTGGTCTAACTGGAGTGGGGGCGTAATGCAGCACATTGTGTTTGCGACAAGGTATTATAATAGACACTACCCATTATAGATGGCCTATATTCGCTATACTTACAATAGCTAACAAATACGGTTTTCTTTTCAAAAACCTTTTAAAGGTATCTTCTATGAATCACAAGTTTTTCATCACTGTGAAAAAGATTCAAGGCCATCTTTTCTGAGAGGATACAACACATAGAAATCACATTTGTTGGATAGGCCAAGTGACAAATTTTTGTTAGGAGTTTGGTGAGCATTAAAGTAAAATAAAATTAAGCACACCAATTGTCACTTGTCTCGATAAGTTACATTCATCATGAGCTCGACGATGAAATGACATAAAGATAGAGAAGAAGCTAAAATACTATATTTCCTCAAGTTTTTGAAGATGACAAACAGTTATTGGAATGAAACATTTCAACGCAGGGATAGAGGAAAACTCTATTATGCCCGATTTTTCATTTATTTTTCTTCAACACGGTTTCCATATGAATTATAGTTATTCGTATTTATTTATTTTGTCTTAATAGATTCCATAAAACAATTCTATTTAAAAGTAACATCAATATGATTCAACTGAAATAATACTGTCGGACAGTCAATAGATTAATTAAATCATTTCCACCTCGCCCTGAGAGATTTGCACGTGAAGTTTTCCCATTTAGATTTCAATTCGAGATAGCAATTATAAAGTTTTATGAATATTTTTAATTGGTAGCATCTATAGTGGATGAAAGGTGTCAGGTATAATCCTATGGAATAAACGATTTTTAACAGTTTTTTGGTCATCAAACTAATCCTATTGTCTATCAATTTCGGCAAATAGAACAAACCATTTTCGCTTTTCGTTTTGATTTGTTTGACATTTGTGTGACAAAATCACCCCATTAGCTACTTCACTGAATTTGATGACATAATAGGAGGAAAGATATAATAGCTCTTGCAACCCAAATGTAGAATCAGGTTATTTGTATTTAAGTATGTTTATTAGGTTTGCAAGGAGATTTATCATTTTCGTTACCCACAATTTTCTTAACATCACGTGTTTTCTTAATTTTGTCCTTGACCGTCAACGCGAATTAGTCACGTAACAACTGACCAACAGCTAACAGGTTTTTCTCACAAATACGATAAAACAAATACCTACAAATGAACGGCGGAAAATAACTTTAACGATTCGTCATCATGGTATAAGTCCATTTATCAGTCTCCGATTCGCCTAAATCACATACTCACATCACTTTACTGGCGTTTAGAAACTTCGACGCAAACAGTCGTCAAAATTGTGTCCATAAATTTTATTTGACCATTGAAATGGATATTGAGCGATGAAAACAATGTAATAAACTAAAAAGCTTGTTTGTCTCTTATTTGTTGTTTAACGTTCCTTTAAAGGATTTTTCTCCGTTCTATAAACTACTGATTCTAGAATTCCCTTTTCACATTTATCTGCCAACATGAAACTGCAGAATTCAGATTTGGAGCAAACATCGGCAAAAAAATAAACGAAGTTCGCTTCTGAGTCCCGTGAAAATTGTTGTAGATTTTTCCAGTGGCATTTTCGTTATCTCTATGGTGTGACTACGGATTTTGCATGCACTTTTATGGCAAACTTTTGCCGTTTGGGAAGTGAGACGCCACGATACGCCGACTCGCTTCTACAATGCTATATTGACAGGTTTGATCTCTACCCAGAGATCAAACCTTAACCAAACCTTACGTCTTTGTATATGTGACTTAAATTAATGAAACCCACACAAGGATTTTCTTTTGTGCCCCAATAGTTAACAAAAATCTCCAGATGCTAATACTCCTAATACTACCTCCTAATACTCATTAGGAACTACAGCATTTTTACTACATGTTAATTCTCTTTGATATTAAAACCCCTCCGTCTATTTCAATTTGAGCTGCTTTTATTTTTAGAACAATACGCCTGGTCTTTTTAAGCTCTAATTGTATGCTACAGAAGAGCAGAATATCAACGAAAATATTGTATGACGTACAATTTTCAAATGATAATTTAACACTGACAACATTTAAGTCTTCATAATTATGTTTGGTGCTGAAACAAAGAGTCTAACTAAAGTGTCTACTCATCTACATTCTGCATTTAAGCACGTGATAAGTTCTGTTGGTTATTCTGTCACGTTTAAAAACGGGCAAGCGATAAAGTTGTACTTCATGACGACTCATTTCGTTTTCGTTTCAATACCGAATCAAATCAAACAATAGTGAGGCCGAAAAATCGAATTCAAATTTAAAAAGAATTACCAAAATTCGATTTTCAACTTCCTACAGCTTAATATTCAAATTCGCATTCGATAAAGTCTAATGAAAGTGTAAAGGCGTCGTTTGAAAGTACAAGTTGTTAATTACACACACAACAACAGAAATCACATGCGCTTAGTAAGCATAACTTAATTTGACTCAACACGAACTACGTATTTCGAGTTAAACTCAATTTGTGGGAGTAATTCGAGCAACGCGCATGGCGCCGTGTATAATTGCCACCAATCTTAATAAAAAGTTGGCATGTGTGAGTGCGCGACGCGTACCGAGTTCCGTATGATGTGAATTTATATTTTAATTTTCGTGGAAATTGTTCAGACCGTAAAAGTTATTCAGGAAGATTTATGAATTGGTGAATAATTTTTGATGTTAAAGTTTGTCATTTGCTCTTGAAATGCTTTTTGTAAATGAAAACAGTAAACGGATTTTTTGCAAAAAAAAGGTAAACTACCCTTAAGGTTAAACCTCAAAAAAATATCTTAGCTAATAAGAAATTATCGGCCATATTTTTCTTTTATGCGATGTAGCAGGAGACCAACACACACTACATTTCCACTTCTTTATCATCATCTATTCTATTTTCATATTTAGTCTTAAATCATTCTAAGCCATTCAACATGCCTTTATTTCACTGCCATATATCATTAAGAAGCGTTTCATTCTAATATTTAGAGATCCCAAGAAACAACTGAGTGTAGCAGGGGGCAGGTGTGAAAAATTAACCGCTCGTGACCTTTTTATTGGTGGGTGGGGTCGAGCGTGCCATCTGCCGGTAGTACGAGAGAAATGTGCAGCTTTCTATTACAGATGATTCAGGGATCCTCTTGACATGTGCCTGTTACTCACCGGGTTCTTAGAACTTTATGAGAGTTTTTCTCGTAATGATAACACTCACAGCTAGGAAAAGGCTTCCTTATTAAATTGATGATATATTGCGTAAAAAACTATATAGTAGAGAGAAACAATTGTTAACGAAACCTCCTTTTCAAAGTGAAACCTCCTTCAAGATCCTTAGTGAAACCTCTTTCGAACCTGGGATTTGACAAGCAGTCTGCTATAAAAGACGGAGCGCGCTTAGCAACGCTCTCTCTCCGCTGTCAGCTGGCTTCGCTGGAACATCTCCGTGACCTTCGTTGTATTTATTCAGCATAGCAGCCATATTGTTATTTCGATAATTGCCATTCATATTCCTTTGCAGTAATTAGAGTTTGATGTATTAACTTCAAGTTATCTTTGTAATGATTGGGTTTAATTATTTGTGACGTAACCGTGCTTTCTTTTTAAAAACCTGTCCTCACTTCTGGTTTCTAAGATCAGAAGTGGGATAGACCACGTGCTTTGTGCTGTTTGTGCCATCTGTTTTCAGTTAAAGTAAAGGATTTGTTGAATTTCATCTAATTACTGCAAATTTTATTTTTGACTGTGCCACGAGTATCGGTGAGCTTTTTATTTTTATTCTGCTTTTCCCGAGACATGCCCGAACGTTTGAAAAAGTGTTAAAAACCAAAACGATTCGCGTCGATCGTGTCGTAATTGTTCTCGCACGTTGAGAAGTAGATCGTTTTATCATCGCATAAACACCGTGAGCGTTCTCGTGCGTTACCTCGTACCTCGATTCTAAACATCGTAATGTGTTCCGTAGTCCATGAAGTGGTCATAGACGTTGTGATAACTCATATAGCTGCCGTGATTCCACGCGTGATCGGGCCTTAGGTTGAATATTAGCTCGTTGAGGTTATGTGTAACATTTAAATAAGTTCATGACATATGCCGAAAGTCTTTTTTGCGTTTTATACCAAAAAGGTTTGTCTGACGATCTGAAAGTTGCAATAATAGTCACGAGGTGTTACTGATACTCGAATGGGAAACTTAAAATAACGGACTTATTTGAATTTTTGTTACTATACCTATGTCAAATTGAATTGCTTAAGGACTTTATTTATTTAAAAATATTTCTTTCGTAGATACTGAAATAGATTACTTTGGACGTTTTGTTGATAATGGTCAGGAGCGGCCGAGCTCAAGAAAAATGGAGTGGCTGGTAGGCTTCTACACAAGTATCATGCTCTATAGTGTGTGATCTAACATTTGACAACCGTAACCCTAATCGAGAAGCATTTATGTCTCTCAGGAGACAGCGTGCCTCAGAATTGTTTACAGACAATCAGCGTTGTCAATACGACTACACTAACCAGAACAACCACGAGCGTACGCTGCTGGCGACTCTGTAGAAGGCTTCGTGGAGCGCAGCAATGCTGGACTCTGGCATGCGGGAGCCCTATAAGTTCCTACGTGTACAGCTACATCATCGCTGCGAGCTGGAACTGCTGGCTAGTTCCGCTGCGGCTGCCGGGCGTATGGTGCTCTGGCGCGGCGAGTCATGCTGGACGCATGCTGTGCTGTCTTCGAGAATGCGGAGCAACAGGAAGTTTTCTGTTTGGCCTGGACCTCTGGTTCACAGCTTCTGTTAGGTCTGAGCCTTTGGCTTATGGCTTCTGTATGGCCTGGACCTCTGGTTCATGGCTTCTGTTTGGTCTGAGCCCCTGGCTTATGGCTTCTGTTTGGCCTTGACCTTATGGTTCATGGCTTCTGTTTGGTCTGAGCCTCTGGCTTATGGCTTCTGTTTGGCCTGGACCTTATGGTTCATGGCTTCTGTTTGGTCTGAATCTCTGGCTTATGGCTTCTGTTTGGCCTGGACCTACAGTTCATGCCTTCTGATCTGGTTAAGTATATCAGCTTCAATACCATCTGTTTATCTTGGCTAGCATTCTACACAATGAAAGTTGGGAATTTCATTGCTTGGAATGTTACTAAGCTCCATTTACTTTTAATTTTAAGAATCAGATTTTGCTGTGCAGTATTTTTAAGTCTTAGCTTTTAAGTTTATTTACTTTTAAGAATCATTGATTTTGCTGTGCAATATTTTTAAGTCATAGCTTTTAAGTTTACCATTTCAATAACATTCCTGAAATCTTTCTGTTCGCTTGATGGGTAGGTACTTGATGGTGGGAGTGCACGCTCACTATCGCGTACTTAACAAAATCACTTCAAATGGTTTCTGTTTTCCAGCTTCGACACAAGTGTCGCAAGAAAACAAATGTTTAGTATGTGTTGTTGTCATTTTGCAGATGATTATTTCTAGTCTGAGAGTGTCAGCAGTCTGGTGATGCTTGAGCTAGTGAAGACTCCAAGCAAGATGCGGTCGAGGACGCCTCGCTGTCAGGAACGGCCGTGTTAACGAAACCTCCTTTTCAAAGTGAAACCTCCTTCAAGATCCTTAGTGAAACCTCTTTCGAACCTGGGATTTGACAAGCAGTCTGCTATAAAAGACGGAGCGCGCTTAGCAACGCTCTCTCTCCGCTGTCAGCTGGCTTCGCTGGAACATCTCCGTGACCTTCGTTGTATTTATTCAGCATAGCAGCCATATTGTTATTTCGATAATTGCCATTCATATTCCTTTGCAGTAATTAGAGTTTGATGTATTAACTTCAAGTTATCTTTGTAATGATTGGGTTTAATTATTTGTGACGTAACCGTGCTTTCTTTTTAAAAACCTGTCCTCACTTCTGGTTTCTAAGACAATACAATAAGGAGCAAAACCAAAATGTTTGTATTTCTTGTAGGCACAAAGAAGGCGCTTAAAAAATGTTTGACTACAGAACTTTTCTCTGTAAGTGCGCTATCTACAGTGTTCTATAATTTAGAACAGTAGGACGGAAAAAATGTGAAGACTTGCAAAAAAAAGATTTATTGTCACACTACTTGGTCTCGATCTTTGGCTTTTGACACATTTCTCTTAACAGTGATTGCGACTCTACCTAAGTAATAAACACTAAAACTGATAAAACATATACGGCAATAAAGAGCATAATCATTTGGCAAATAATAAGTCTTAAGTAACTCAGTACTTTCCAATAAAATTTCCGTCTCTACATTTTTACTCACGATACACTTCACACCTCAATATTTGTATTTTATCCAAACACAATAGCGTTAAGTAAATTCTATCGGAATCTCACGTTTTGCAATACAAGCAAAAAAATTCTGACAATGACGGGACCACAATAAAACCATCGGGCCGTTGCAAAACGAAAACCTCTATTGTTAAATATTACTTGGTTTTTCTCTGCTTCAGAGTGAGAGTAGGCTACTCATCTTTTCAATGGCTGTTAAAAAGTGATAGATAAAATAATTCTGTGATTTTCATTTGTATTGTAGAGGAAAACTATTCGTATGCATGTTGTCTAACACTCATTAGGAAGACTTCTGCGCTTCTGGAGGGAGTTGGGATGGTTGCACTGACAGCCTCCCAAAGCGACCAAACGCGCAATCAGCAGACTTGAAGCTTACGTGCGAAAAAGAGAGCCCATCACCAGTACCAGCTATTAGGTCTAAATTATTTCTAGATGAAAAGCGAGAAGTGTTTTCGTACTGAAAATTATGTTTACCGTTTTACAGTTATAATGCAAACAGTATGTAATACAGATAAGAATTAAGATAGTAATATACCTAATTAATATAAAGATAGTTCAATACTATCAAAGTCTGAAACGTGACAGATTAACCCGAGGGAGTCATGTCAAATCAACATTAGCGTATCTCTTGAGGTTCGTTTGTTAAAAAATAATAAGGCTTCTGGAAGACTGGCCAAGAATTTTGTGCTATGGAAAAACATTAATAAGCTAGCAGAGAAAACAGATAAAGGATGCATAGGTAAGAGGCCAGCTTATGTGCTTGATGGTTCTTGATGCGAAAATAGAAATTTCATTGTCAAAATGGTAGATACAAATAAAGACAATAAGAATGTCCAAAAATATATAGACCTTATGTCTGTTCAATAAATGTCAAATTAGAAATCGCTTGGATTTGGACATCGACTTTCCTGCCTCGATTTTATACGTGTAAGTTATTCTAAATCTAGAACGTAATCGATTCCGTATTTTTACTATTCCCAATGGAGCTGGCAGATTTGGAACGCTGCTGAATATGGAGTGAAGAAAAATAGGAAGTGATATCCGACTTACAAGCAGTAAATAGAATCTTTGAACCTAAACATCCAATTTCCATTCAACTCAATTTAAGTGAGAAATGGTCGTTGTCACTTTTATATACGAACGGCTAAGAGTAAATGACGTGGCGTCGACCATTTTCGATTCGATAAGAAAATCATTAGGTATTTTTAAGAGAAATTTTTTTAATGTAGAACGACCGCCATTGGGGAACAATTCAGAGCTAATATTTAAATTTACTGTACATTTTAAACGAAAATCTTAATAATGGCTCCTTAAAACAAATGACCATCAGATACCATTAAGTTTTCGGAATACAAATGAAATCTCACAAATTTCGGATATCTGACATGGCGGAATAATAGGTAATGGATTCTGAATGAAAGGGACGAATCGATTGGATTTATTGAGTCATCCAATACGACGAACATTGAGATAATTGTATTAATAACCTACATTTACCGTTTGGTAAAAATTTAATCTGAAGGTAGTTGACATTTTGATTACATGGGGACTTATAACAAGAGTGCTTTTTGGTTTGAACCAATAACTTTGCGTTGCACACCATTAACACAATATTTTTTATTTTATAAACATTTAAACCACAAAAAACTGCCAAACCCACAAACGATGGTCTTCCAAAAAATTACAAAATTAATTATCAAGTCAAATTACCAGAATTTAAAAGTTCGTTATAATTATAGTTACGGTAGACTAAATGCGGAACTTTGACGAAAAGCGGCGATACTGTTAATTGACTGATCTTGTCGGGTTGCACGCATGAATCAATCAACGCATCCTATTTTTGGTAGATCAACAATATTCGTTGTGAATAGTGTGGATATTAGTTAGATGAATGATAATGAGGAATATTAAATCACAAATCTGTAGCCAGCAAGGTACTGTGAGGAGTGTTAATAACTCTCATAAAATGTGTAAAGGAATTATCTGTTAATATTATAAAATTTTGTGCTTATTTTGGAGGAGATTGGATTTATAATATTAAGATTTGAAATTAAAGACCCTTTAGAGGTAATTTTCAAGCTTTAATCATATCATAATAGTATACAATAGCTGTGGTGATTTTAAATATCGATCAAACACCAAATTTCGACTCAAGCTCAAAACAAAAATATGTAAGCTTTTTTAATTCTTAACGTCATTCCTATTCTTCCTTTAAAATGCCCAACCTATGACAACGTTGCACATGCCAAAACTTGTCATAACATATTAATTTATTAGCTTTAATTGCATTACATAATGACGCTCGTTAGCCTCGATGGGTGACGTGGCTGCGGCATGCGTCACCGATGGCACAGCCGTACATCAATATAGCCATGTAGGAATGGTACAGACGGCAAAAAAGTTCAATACACAAATGCAAATTTACGAACGACCTGAAATGTTTTTATCATCTATAATATTCGATTTATAAATGCAGATTTATGAATGGCCAGGATTGGTACCGTTTGGAAGTATGCGTTGCTGGTGAACCGCTCTGAACTTAGAGCTGGTGAGCTTAAACAAACGGTGCCAAAAATGTTTTGAATATCTATAGTATTGATATAAAGATATAAAAAATTTATCTGAGTTCTAACGCTGAGAAATCGCACAAATGTAGTGAACTGACAAGCTAAAGTGACGTCATTAGTCGTAAAGGAATGCCGTTTACGTGCCCTTGAGTTTTCTCGTCTAAAAAGTTGTAATGATGATCGTCTAGGCCCACTTTTATTTCATTGTATTCAGTACCTTAATGAACATACGCTTTCCCGCTTTCATTGGTGACTGTATCATCATTATTTATTGAATGAATTATGCAGTCACATTCGTTACATAACCTAATAAATGAAACAATAGACTGTTATATGATCGTTAGATGGGTCAACTGTCAAGGATATTGATAAACAATAATAAACTGTGTCCTACATTTAAAAGACTTATAGTATGTGACCAAACCGCAATAAAGTCAGCTGGGTAAGAATAAAAAAAAATATCCCTTCTAGGTTTTCGTGCAAGGGAATATTTTTTGCAGGACATGCACAAACATACACACAGTTTTATAGGCCGAAATCAGAACAAGGTGATCAATAGTCAAGCAATAGAAAATTTGAAACGGATAGATATATTTAATTGAAATAGGAGGACTGTTTAAACCTCTAAATTATAATACCCTAGTTTTGAACGGCAATTATTCGTTTGTAACCAACAAACAGACCAAGTAAGAACTTCCTTGTTTTAAAATCGGTCTAAGTAACAGAGATTACCTATTCCGCGTATATTTCTTGTAAATGCAAATTAATGCGTGACTCCCAGTTGCTATGAGCGTGTCATGGCTAAGATGGTAATTAAGTATAATATACTTTAGAACATAATCTATATTCTATATTATTAATATATAAAGCTGAAGAATTTGTTTGTTTGTTTGAACGCGCTAATCTCAGGAACTACTGGTTCAAATTGAAAAAATCTTTTTGTTTCAATAGACCATGTATCGAGGAAGGTTTTAGGCTATAAACCACCACACTGCGACTAATAGGAGCGAAGATACAATGGAAAATGTGGAAAAAATAGGGAAACTTAAACTTCGAGGGCTTCTTTTAAAAATTCCTAACTTATATCTTTTAACAATGCGGACGAAGTCGCGGGAAATAACTAGTTAGTTATAAATATAAACTCGTTGTTAGCACTAAGGGTTGTACAGTACAAGATTCAAGTCTGGCACCAGTTTTGTTGGTTCGGCACCTCGTCAGATTACGAATAAAAAAGAGGGCAATGAAATAATAAAATACGATTATATTACACTAGAACATATCGTGTTAAACTTGCTTTCTATTAAGGGAACTTACTGTGACCGAAATTCGACGTGCAGATTATCCTTGTATGGCATTAGACCTTTATAATAATACGCGTCATACATAGAACGTAATGTTGTCTTTACTAGGTTAAGGAAAAACGCTAGTTTACGTTGTGACCAACACAGTTACTGTTCATATGATATTAAATAAACCACATTGTTATTTATTTATTATTTTATTCCCTCTTGGAGGCCTCTTGAAAAAGTAAAGTGCAGGCTGTAGAGTAGTTTATGTCTTCCACAACTGTATTAGTCCGTATCTTAGGTTTATAATTAGGATTGTAATTATGCCTGATGTATACCAAAGGTGATTCTTCCATATGAGCATTTTTGTTGTGGCCTTGCGTTCTATGAATGGATATGTATGCACGAGGTGCAGATCTCCTTTCTAAATATTGTAAGACGGTTCAGGGAAACATTGTGAGGAAACCTGCAGTCTAAATATTGGAATCTGAAATCGGCAACCCGCACTTAGCTGTCGTGATGATCACGTCTCAAACCAGACCAGAGTGGGACGTATATAGGCTGTTATGCTGTATACCTTTGCAAAAAGCACACAGATCGGAATAATACCACTTATTAAAAACGCAAATGCAAACTATATAATATAAACGGATAACCTAAAAGTTCCTAATTGGATCAGCCAACAACAAAAACGTGCTAAAGTGATGTCACAGAACCGGAGCAGGTTTTATTTTTCAGAATTTCGAGAGGCGATATAATTCGACTTTGATCGACGTGCGTTTGGACGGGGATCCCTAATGTAATTACAATGCAGTATACGTGCATTGACAGTAAGTTTTGGTTCGAAGTGGGACGAGGAAGATCGTATTTTGACATTACTCAAGTTTTAACTTAAAAAACCTTTAACGTAAAAATGACTATAAAGGATTTGATCATGGTTTATAAACTGGTATACTGTGCTATCGGGTAAGGATGTGATGATATGTCTATAAGGAATATAAAATAATGTTTTCTTAACAACAGCAATTTTTTTTTTATTTCGTTTTTGACGTGGAAGCCGGTTGGCACTTTTTTTTCTATAAATGAAATGTCGTTTTATGCGATTTTTTTATTTATTAGATTAATATCTCATTTTATGTTATCAAATAAAAATATCAATACATAATATTATACCTATTTAAACCGGAACCGGTAATTATTAAATTGACACATTAAAC
This sequence comes from Trichoplusia ni, assembly GCF_003590095.1. Taxonomy (NCBI): domain Eukaryota; kingdom Metazoa; phylum Arthropoda; class Insecta; order Lepidoptera; family Noctuidae; genus Trichoplusia; species Trichoplusia ni. Next base: position 2,504,567 of record NC_039485.1, read on the forward strand.
ATAATTACTTCACTGTAATTAGTTAAATATCTGTCATTATTGCTTTAAAACAAACTATCATTCAACCGCCATGTATTTATTGGTATCACTTTATCCCTTTGTCTCTAGATTTTTATACTAGAATATTTACAATTTAATTTCAACACATTAAATCTCTACAATTACACATAACGAACCTAGATCATAAAGACTCCTACTACACCATACTCCACTTAAAATACACGCCTACCATTGTACTTCGTCAAATGGACCGAATAGCTGCGAGTACCGATAGTAGCCCCACTCCCATACAAGCACCATACAATGTCAACATTCATTCATTACGCAACGAGACCTCGCCAAGAAAAATCGCTGCGTTTCTAAAACAGGTTTTTTTCGTGATACATTATCTACTCTATAGTAAATGCAATAAAGATGAATATTGATTGACGATCGTAAGTAGGACTGGACGTAAGTTCGCGTTAAGTTATTACGACATTGTGCTAAGTGTATGGGAAACTGACCTGTCTTTAGTTTCTATAGCGTTAAGATGCATATTTCTATGTATTTGAATTTAATTTATACAGATGCGTCATTTTTATTTTATCTTAAGCGTAAAAACAAAAATAATGACATAAATATTCCGCCTAAGACGTTAAAATATAGAAAAGGAACTTAAATGGTGGTATTCAGAGGAAGTGCGTTAAAAGCGCGTTTGGCAATTCGATTGCGATTGCGTGTTCGAAAGTTGTACGAATCGTTACGATAGAGCAATTTATTTGTACAACAATAATTCCACCAAGTCAAAAAAACACACACATATTTAATTAATCAAACAAAATTATTCACAAATCGATTTCTAATCGACAACAAATTCCTTAATCAAATTATCGAAAAAAATCAAACAATATGGTTTTTACTCTCACCTTTGTTACGGCACAGCTTTAAACAAACTCAGCAATCTCCAAAACTACTCATTATCGAGCGAAAATGCACCAGTCGCCCATGAACTTGACGTAAATTCGTTGCTATAGCAATACTCTCCCAGGGAAAACGACCCCTAGCGAATTCACATCCAAAATACGCAATTCCAGTAGCAGTTTTAACGAACGTAAAATTATAACTGAACACTCGAATAAAAAAAACATAGGCACCTCTATTTTTCGAATAAAAATGTGTACGCAATTTGATTTAAATTTGAAATTCGACGGTATTTTTTTTTCTGCGCGAGCGGACGCGCGTCTTTGCGGCGGTACGGAGCGCACTACGTAAATGTCAGCACAATCGGCACATGTGCGGGCTGGAGTAAGGCCGCGTCTACTATGAGACCGGTTTTCCGTGAGACTATTATTGCTCTAATTTGCAGTTGAGTTTATAGAGTAATGTATAGTATTATAATGAGTTTTGATTTATTGTACCTGTTATCTTGAACAATTGTAAGGGATGACTTTTTGTTGTTTTTTTGGTTATTAATAATCTATGTGGTACTTTTAAGTAGGTATTCTCAAACTATTTTGGTGAATGACTTTCTAAGAAACAAAATGGGAAAAAAATACGATTAAATCTAGCAAAAGGACAGTTGGGATCAAGCAATAAAGATTTTTTTGCTAAAATTAATTATTCCATACGTACCCACTATAAATACGTACATAAATACATATTTGTATTAAGTAATTGGAAAGAGCGATATAAATGTTGTCTAGACTACAAAACGCTGATTGGTATTCCGATCCGGAATATGCCGCGACGACAAAAGTGAAAGTATGTTGAGTCATTTATTTTATGGAAGGTTACGAACGCCTCAATATTTATAATATTTAAAAGTGAATCTTGTTTTTTTTATTCGCATGCCCATCAAAGTTTATATTGTGATGTATTGTTTGAATTAGAAGATAAAAGGTCAGTTTGTGCTCGAAATTAAAATATGGGAAAATAGATTAGTTAACGTCTTAATCTATATGCAGCCGAAATAAAGTATTTCAGAAATATTATCAATTAAAGGTTAATGTTTTTTTGCAAACCCTATTCTAATCTCACAAAGTTTGATTTTCTGTAAATATATTAATATATAGAACAACCAAACAAACCATGATTACCTTATTACTAAACGATACTTCGAAAGGAACCTTTAATATAACAAATAATTTTAACACCAACGAAAACCGAAGCTTACTCAATTAAAATCGCAAGAAAACCCGCACAACTGTAAACGCGGCTCAACATAGTGGGAGCGAGACGGCAATCCAGCCGGGGTTGTACATCCGCTTTTCTCGGCGTTATGTAAGCTACGGCCCTGGAGCCGGGCAGCCCCGTCCCCCTACCGGGGAGCCCCCGCGCGCCCCACCCCCGACCGGGGTACAGTAACTGTACTACGGGGTGAAGGCAGCCTTATGAGTGTTTTGCCCATTGATGGCGTCAGTAATTCTTGATGTTGTTTTTTGTTTTATTTGGACGTGTAATTGAATATTGGTGTTTTTTTTGCTTTTATATTTGAATTTTACTATATGTTGACTTTTTATTGTATTAATAAAAATGTTTTTTTGAAAAACTTGTGGATGTTATCAATGTGTATGTACGTATCATTGTGAATAGATACTTTGGTATTACATTCATTCAGATAAAAATAATCTCGCAAAATAATTAACATGCTTAAAATATATATGAGCAGACAACCATCTGCTACAATTATCCGACACACATACACCATATTCTTTCCTACTCCATTAAAAATAAACGAACACGAAACACAGCCCTTAATCATGTTTAACAAAACCACACGTCGTAAATACTGTACACAGACCACACACAGACACACAGTGCTCTTGTTGGAAAACAGTAAAGGTGGGTAACGAATTAAGGATGCCACAATTCGTTATCTAAAGCCGAAAGATTCGGATAACTGAACAGGATTTCAATATCCGAAAATTTCCGGACCTTCGTAAATCATAATAAATTGTTTTTTCCTTGCGGTTTTTCGTAAAGCCAAATTGTTATTCAAGGTACGTTTCTATGTTGAATAAAAATATATTTTTAGAGAAAAGCATATTTAACGAGTTTTGAGTCAAATATTTATCAAGTAGGTACATGAAATGAACGTATTCCACGAAGAAAAACGTGAATTCTTGACTCAAACATAAAAATTATTTTAGTTATAAAATCATTTACACACTCCTTTTTATCACTGATACCTTTTCGGATAACCTGACTGCGGTCCATGTACAACCCTGTTTTGTCCGAATTGGGTTACCGGAATTTGGACCCCAACGCTACACAAATAAAACTCATTAAGCCGCCAATTTGTTTATCAATTTTACAGAGACATTCCCTTTTATTTGACGGCATGTTGTCACCCTCTTTATACGAAACAATTCATCTTCGTTTGAATTTTCAATTAAAGTATGAAGCCTATCGGCCGATTTAGAAAGAAAACCCCATGGGAAATGTAAATGGCAAAATGTTTCAGATGAGCGAAAAATTTGGGGTATTTCTGAATTTCAAAAACAGCTTTATTTCTTTTATCTGAGTATTAATTCATTCTATGAAAAACATAAATGAGAGACGACAAAGTAGTATACCTAAAAAATATTTCCCCTCCTGACCGCAACCAGTCTATAAAGAACTGCTGATTTCTCCCCATTTATCAATTACCTACAGTACTATTACTAGCTAAATGGTAACCGCTCTACCCTACAAAGGTCCACTTCTGCGAATCCAATGGCTATTGACGTTTGCAAATGGCATTGTTTGTTGTAGGGGCTCATGAGGGCTACATGCTCTGTATTTGCAGGCCGTATTATGACCACTGACCCCTTTCGGCATCGTCATGTTCGCACCACTTGTGGGTGTATCATGCTGGATGAGAGTGTTTGCCCATGACTGTGTAAAGGGATATAGTCATTGCTTACTTTATGTGTTACATCAGTTAATCGGATAGTTGAATTGTAATTTTCCATTAGACAAAAAAAAAATGCTGTAAAGCGGCATGTACTGTAGAAGATAAGTTAAAAGAACTGAAGAAGAATGAGTTGGTTAACACAAATAAAATAAAAGTTCCTCGAGAGTCTATCTTAAGTTCATAGCTATTACGAATTTTCCAAATATAGCCGTTGTCTGCTTACAATAAGTAAATAAAAAATGGTAAACTCTTTTCACTGCCAATAAAGCATGAAACATCATTATGATATGAATTTGAAGACTCCAATGGCTCCGTCCTTCGAAAAACTAAAAAGACACCTGAGTTTAATGGTCCGTAATCGCAGATAAAGCAAACGCGTCCCGTATAAGAAAATAGCTTGAAATAGAGCACATCTGCGTTCAATGTTCTCGCTGAAGGCTGAATTGTGTATTTGTAGGCTTAGAAAGGCTAAGTTAGTGAAACACTCCAAGTTTATCCACCTACCCTATTTTACTGGCTGATCTTATTGTCAATAATAAGCTAAATATACGGTATACCCGTAACCTTTACAAGAAACTACTATGTACGAACTCTATGTATAAATATGGAACTGGGTTATGCAAAGTTTTAATTAAATGAAACTTGTACAGTGATTTTCAGGTTCGTACAGTCGACGTCATTAAGATATTCGCGACAAGCGTAAAATGTATTTTTATTGTAAGTACATGTACACTCAAGTGATAAACGTAAAGTAGGTCAATTAATTAAACTCTACTGCGGATTTTATTTGAGCATTTGGCAACATTTTTTTATATTTTCGAGGAAAAATGTGTGTTAGCAGAGATTGGAAATTGAATATTTTCTCTGGGAAAAAGCTTAGCTTATTAATACTTATATAAGGCTGTTTTCGTAGGAATCGTCGATCATTGCAATAACAATATGAATCAGGTTTCAGTTTAACAAATATATAAGGTAGGTAAGGTAGTTAACAATATCTACGGCTAAATTATTAGATAATAGTTTAAATAGTTTGAACTGCATCCATTATAATTCCACGAAGATTATTACTTGTCTGCGGTACCCCGATTTCATCAAAACCCATGATCACGCACACAAACGAAATGAATTCACTGAAAATTAAATATAAACCCTTGTGTACAAAAACAGTATGGAATGTGATATTGACCCTCTACTGGTCCTGTTTGTCTAAAATTATAAATAAAACAGCAAATATCCTTCACCTCAACAAATACTTGAACAAGATTTACCAGGAAATTTTAAATCACATTCGATATTTTCAAAGTACCGCGATCCAACCACGGCAAAGTTTAAATCGATACAGAACGCTTCACACTTACTTTCATGGCAAGAAGTTGTCCGGTTAAGTCATAGATGATTGACAAACAGAAGGAAGTGGCATAAGGCAGGAGATGACGATCCACCTTGAATACATGAGACTGTGAGAAGTGACAGATTAAAAAAAACTAAGGTAAATTTGATCACAATTTCTTGCAGTGGAAACGAGTTATATACATAATCGACAAAATGCATTTTTATTTTTGGCTTTATAATTTTTAATATCTATCTTACCTGACAGACAAAAAAGAGTTCACTGTTTCTGCGCTTTAACATTTCACGAATTCGAAAGAGTTAATTTGGCGACACTGATAAACTTAAAAATAGTATTTTTAATATATTCCTATACTATACGATCGAACACGTGTTTAAGGACATGAAAGAATAAAAATAAATTGTGTGTACCTACTAAAATTGGTGTACTAGGGTACTTCTCTCAATTTATCTATGTTCCATGGGTTAAGCCATCCCGTTGCTCGCCAGTTGGTGCCGCGACAAAACGCGTGCAAACAAGTTACGTCAACTGTATTGACTTTGCAATTACGTCTTAAAAGTTTTCAGTCTTGTACCGTTTAGTTTGATAGTTCAAGTTTTATTTTTAAAGCTTTAGGAAAGATTTTAGCTACAGTTGTTAGTTCTGTCTCAGTATTTTACTGGTAACTCGGTGTTGGTTTATGTGTGGAACATTTTGAGTCTTTTAAAAGGCAAGCAGGCTTAAAAAGAAATCTATTTTAAGAAAATTTGGAGGGTGTCTGAGTGGTTTTAAAGGTCTTTTTACCCGACTGAGCCCTTAAAAATACATTTTTATGTATACATTATGAAAACGTTTTGAACAATGCTTTCTTATATAGACAAAGTTTAAAACGAACTGTTTTTAGAATCTGTATAGGCACAAAAAATATTGTCTTGTGAGGTATAAACCTTTTCATTTATTTGCATGTCAAACGCTTCAAGTCAAGTCAACATTTTTAGGAACAAACTACTTTTGGAATCGATTTAATACAAAATAAAATGAAAAAATGTACCAACTTCAATAAAAGCTTACACTTATTTAACCGTACCACTTATAATGTAATTTTCCCCTTTTAATTCTTATAAGAGCACATTGTTTACGTTTATTTCCAGTCTTTTGAAACGCGAGAAAACACGCAGTTACGTTGACTCGACTGAATTAAGTTTGTAATTACGGCTCAAAACTTTTCAGTCTTCCACAGTTTATAATGAACAACTTTAAGTACATAGAGATATGAAACGATTAGAATTTGTTTACTTCTCTTATGTCTATTTTCATTGGCTTTAGAATAAATGCCTCAACGTTAGATAAAACACTTAATTTCCCACCAAAATATGCATTTTTTGTCTTAGAGTCTATAAGACTTATTTTAATTCATTGTTCACTTATGGATCTTCGGATAGGCGTCTTTGTTAAGTTAAGCCATAATATCGAGTCCATAGCGCTTAGTCAAATACTCATGCCAATTGTGTTTCTAAAAAACTCTATCCTCCTCTGATTCAGATCAAACCAGCTTTTTTGTCATCTTTCAAAAAGTCTGGGTAAAAACTCCATTATCAACAGCATATAATACAGTTTTGAGAAAATGAAGAACAGGGTTTCAAAACACAAAAACTTCACCGCGAAAAATATAATAACACTCCGGACATTACGCAAAGTGACCCTTTTGTTGCATATACAGAAGATTTATACATCTATTCACCCTGTATAATCGTGTGCGGTTTTTATAGCACGGATACGGTGGGTACTTCCTATCCCGTCCGCGCAAAGATAACATTATCCTACATCTTTGTCTGAATTATGTTACAGGGTTAATTTTTTATCCAAGAATACGTGTATCGTACTTTTTCTGAATTTTTCGTGGTTGTGTTACAAATAGCTCTAGTATTTTTTTATTAATTTTAAATATGATTTAACATTCAAAAGAACAAATGCTTAGGTACTAAAAATATCACAGATACACTGTTTTAAAGGGCCAGGTGTAAGTTCAATTAATTTATGATTCCATGACAAAATAAAAAAATGCATATCCTATATTATCTAATATGAAATTAAAAAACAAAAACAAAAAACTCGTCATCCCTATCATATAATAATAATATAAGTACGTCATAAGAGCACGCGAAAATTTAGAATTTTCCTAATTATTTTCGATTCTCGTTAGGTAAGAATACAAATCAGATGAGTGATCTAGTCTCAATTGATGAAATCCAGATTAAAGATCTTTGCTCAGGACTGACATTAGGGATAAACATATTAGTAGACATTAAATTTCCCGATTAATTGGGTTCGTTTGAAAGTAAAATAAATAATTTCGTTGATACATATTTGTCTCAAAATTGTCTTCGATTTTTTTCTCGACAATGCTCGTTCTTTGCTAGACAGAGCTTGACATATTATATGCCTCACCCAATTTTTGCCACATTATAATCTTTATGCACCAGTCACTGCCTGCACTCTTATGCATAAAACTTATACCTATACGGCATACTGGAATTTATAGTAGTAGTTATTATAGTAGTTATTAGTTTTAGTCAAAGTCAAAGTATTTGATACACACTTCCTATATCAAGTCTCAACCCTTAGACAAATATTATTTTAAACACAAAAAAAAACCCCGTGAACTTCGTTTACACCCTTTCGCGTCTCGTGCTGACGGTTTACACTTTCAGTGACGTTCTTTCTCTCGCTGGAGCCCCGAGTCTTTTCCTCGCTCCGTATTTTTGTTTTGTTTTGTTAGATGTCATTCCCACTTTCCAGGTCAGAAAGAAAGGCGAGAAAATGTTTTACGCTTCGTCTGTGTAATGGTGTAATCGATGGGTTTAAGTAGAGGTAGGTTTTGGTAAGTTTGAAACCTTGTAAATATTATTTTCTGATTCGTATTCATGAATAACATACCTGCATTGAGATTATCAAGAAGAAGAAAAATGGAGATGCGAGAATCAAAATTAAGGCAGACTTAAAATTAATACTAGTTTAAGAAAACACGCTGTTATAAATAATGAGAACTAAAAGATATTATTTATTTATTTTGAATGAATTTTATGCGTATTATTCATTTTCCATTTTTTTGTTTGTGTTGTGTTGTGTTGTGTTGTCATCGGTCCTCAATAAGTCTAAAAAGTTTGAATGTATTTTGGCCGTTCGAAGTGGGTAAAAATTAAGTCCACACGAGTCGATTACAAAAAAAAAAACATACAGGTGTAGCCAATAAAAGCGTTATAAAAAACAACTTAACATGTGTCTCCATTCGTGACAGATGATAAAGATAAGAAATATTTTTCGTAATTACATTTTTTGCGCTGCCGACACGGTCTAAGCTTGGCGTAACCATTTCCATACATGGTCCAGTGTAGAAAATACCTTTACAAAGCGATCCAGGTAAAAGGCCGATGACATAAAAGAGTCATCGACTTCAGGCCTATTAGATAAGTGGACATAACAGGCGGCGACTAAAGCTGAAACCTTACCAATTGATGTTCGCAGGAAACAGTGCAAATCGAGTTAGTTAGAAGCCACACTGTGTCGGATGTACCTACACAGCTACAGTGTATATTGAAGCGTCATTAGAAATGGAACCCTGTAACTGAGTATACACTGTCTGTAAGTCAGTCCGTCTGTCTGTAATCAAGTTGTACCTAAAGAACAGTAATATCTGGGCAATTGTTTTTTTTTATATTTGCTTGATCTCCATCTTAACTTTAAACATTTGTTGTTACAGAGGCAGTAGAAAAACGTCATCTGTGTTAATGACAACTGATGACAGAAGTGGAGAGAGCGCAATCTCAGTATAGGGTTTTGTTTTATCCTTAAGGTAGGTAATCTTAGAAAAAGAGACTACGACCCCTGAGTTTGTTTCGATATTTCTTCTCAGGGTAGTCAGATAGGAAATTTCGGCTAAAGCGTTCTCATAAAAGACATGTAAAAGTGATGAAATATCATATTTGCAGAATAAAGGATTTCATGTCATTTCATTAGAACGGAATTTTTACGTATATTTATTTTTGCAAATGTTTATACTTAATGAAGAGTGCTTGTTTGCTCTTTAACAGAGGAAGGCCTGATCAAAACAGGGAAAATAAAGAAGAACATACCTAAATAAAAATTGTACTTATAAAAGTAGGAAAATCCTGAATTGTCATTATTATAGTAGCCGTAGTATATCGGCAAGGAAAACCGAGACCACAAGACACTGTGTCAGCTATTATTCATTGATACCATGATTCAACAGCGTAATTCAATGAGCCATCGTAATTAGGTGCCGATAAATTATTTCAAATATCCATATGACTTAATTATTTGTAGTTAATTTAAAATTGGTACGTCATAGTGACGTGTTTTCAAAGTAAAAACTATTTTCGCATTTGATATGAATATTTGTGGTTTTGCCCAGTAATCTGGTTATAACTAAAACTTGAATAACGTCTCTCATATTTTTTTAAGTAACACTAAAATATCATATGTAACTTGTGTTACTGGGAGGTTTCAGAAAGACATCCAGTATGTATGTACATTTGGTTGATAACCCTATTTTAGACATATAAAACATAATTTTACTACGTTCAGTTTTATTGCACTATCTCTTCCATATGATCTTTATTTATGACCGTCTACGCCTGACGTGCTAAGCGAGACGAGTACTTCAGTAGGGGTAGGTATTAACGTCACATAATAGGTTCACTAGACTTTGTTCTAGACTATACGTAACCAGACTGTCTGCTATCTATTGATTAAATATGTCTCGAATAACGAACATCAGGGATTGGACCGCGATAGCTAGCGTATAATAAGTTTTTCGCCTAGGTACTAATAAGGAAGACTAGAAAAGCTGATCGCTTACCTTCACTAGTTGGAGAGATCAGCTAGAAACAGAAGGATTCCATGGTATTGTATAATATCATGAAATGCGACCTTAGTGACTGAGCATTTATACTTAAGGTAAAAAGAGGTATCAATAAGATTACAAATGGTCGCCCATTGGTGCAGAAATCGCCGAACCAGGCTTAAGTATTACTATCGTTCAAGTAGTACGGCTTCCACTTAGGAACGAATCAATAGCATGCATGAACTATGGACGCAAAATAAATGAAAACATTACGTTTATATTTTTCTTAAGCGACTCCCTCACTACGGAATCTAAGTCGGATAATTGTGTCGGGGTGCCACAAACATTCAACACCCACGAAGAAAGACAGCCAGACCTAGAACAAACAATCGTGGAATACGACGTGATTGTCTTACGCGGGGAACGAACGCGGGGATCGAAAGCACGAAAAGTCATGCACTGTGGCTTTAGCTATACCCCTCGGCTATCCGTACAGTCATAACTATCACATTGCATACAATACATACTGCTATCTATAGCTACCATTACAGGAAATAACACACAGAATAATTGATACCTACTAATACAGACACTTCACGTTGCACATGCCCCAATGACTAATCCACTAATAGGGGGCATTTAAAAACAGCTGATACCGTAACGTCCCTCCGTGTTCCTTCCTGTGCTATCATCTTATTACGTTATTATCCACTTGGGTCACAATTAAGAGGGGTCAGGGGTCTACTCGAGGCGCGGACACCCATCGAGACATCTAAAGATAGTGAGCTTAGTTCATTGTTCGAATTAGATTTGAATGTGGAGTATGGTCATGTTTTTGGAGATTCTATAGCTATTTTGAGAGCTCCTATTGATGAAAGTTACGAAGAGAACAAGGACCTAAGTGATTGAGAAGATCCTGTTTGTAAACCATCCATGTCCAAATAGTTAATAATACCTGATTTTAGTCAAAAAACATTTTTAGGCAAAATAAGTAAGCATTTTTGTTATACTTTTTATAGAGTTGTTGAGTTCATATAGTAACAAAGAAACACATTGAAAACACGCCGATAAATTCGATATAAATGCCTATAAGGAAACACAAAGCGATTTAATTCACAATTTATTGTTATTACAAGATTATCCTTACAATTACCTTCAAGCACACAAACCTTATCTATATAGAAAATTGAGAATAATTTAAAAGCAATCACTTTATAATATGAAAGGTCAATGGTGCCCACCATCACCTCTTAGAGTAGAACTGTTGCAGATGTGGAAGCAAGACGGTGCACTACAGGGCGTAGAGCAGCATCTCATTTCCACAAAGGCAATATCTCTGCTTCACGAGCTGAAAGCCCCAAGGTTTGTCTGTCAACTAAACAAATATTTATACAACTCGGATTTGCTGATTGCGTGAAATATATTTGAATTGATTTACTTAACGAATAGGTGTTTGCTTTGATCTAAATTTGTTCGTAGGTAATTCGTTTTTCGAATGAAAGGTTGTTTGATAACGAGACTGTATTTGGTGGTACCGAACACTCAACAGTTTCACTGAAATATTATTTCGATTGGCAAAAAGTTTAAGTGCCTGAAAATACATTACTGCGCCTAATCCTGATCTAGTAAATGGATGTAGACCTGTGCAATTGGCGTATTTCCTTATTGGAAGATCATGACACTGACTTATCCTTCGTAAAGTCTTCCCATTCAATTATTACAAATCAATTTTGACCTAATATGACCTACTATGAGGATGCACCAACTGTCATACACAAAAGAGGCAAACATTTACGATGGCGCTCATGATCCATATGAATAGGACTATTTATTACATATTTTTTAATTGCACTGCTGTCGTTAAAAGAAAAGACTTCTATAGTAAACCGCCATGGAGTGTTTAGTTCACGTACGTATATAGTCGCGTTTTTAGGGCATATGTTTTTACCGGGGACATGTGAGTCATGTAATCCGTTCGTCGACAGTTGATAGGTCAGTCGGCCATCTGTCTAAGGCTTCCGCGAAGATGTCAAACTGATTAGATCGATGACGTAGCTCATGTACTGGAATAAACAAGGTATTTTATAGATCAGTATTTTTCTATAAGTTCCCTGTATTATAGTGGCGTTGATCAATAGGATTGCTAATTCGTTATTTTCTCAAGCTGTATCAAATCAAATTTTAGAATACAATATAATCATCATCATTAGGATATCACGGAGCGACAAACTATCTAATCTCTTCAACAAAGTCACCTGAGCAATACGAAGCCTAGAACCCCCATAACGAATGTCATTCTTCTTGTTTCGAAAATATGGATGAAAAAGAGTAATCTGGGCAAAAAAGAGACGAAAACTTTTAAGCACTTCCAAAGTGATTCAGAAGCTAAGAAAATTGTTACAAATTAATGCGTAAATGAACCACCAAGTAGTAACCAACTAGTGGGTAAATATAGCTCATTCCTGTTGTTAACATAATGGGACGATAACCGTATGATACGGAAAAGGTTAATTAAAAAGGTAATTAGAGATCAACGAACTTCTAGACAAGAAGCCGAGGCAAAGACAACCAAATATTTTGAGCAACTTGTAAAAAAGCGACTTTATGTCAACGTAGTAAGATTGTTTATAGTGAACGTCCGATGCTGGTGTAGATCTTAGCGGCATCTAGTAAGAATTGCTGGTTTCTTTGCATTTCGTATAAAGAAAAGTTTGATTGAAGAATATAGTAGGTATTAAATACACTAATCGAGGTATCAAAAATGAATTCTTCAAACGTCGTATTGAAAAGGAGAACGGTCAAGTGAGAGTAGGCCGGGTAACTCTGAAAAGCTGAAGGAAAACAAATTTACGAAGTAAAATAGTCACCCATTAAATTGATGACCACACCAATCGTTCAGGTAACAGGTAAACAGGGATAAAACCTGATGTTTTGTTAAAACGGCGAGAGAAATACTTCATCTATGAGATACAGCCAGGTGTTTCGAATCATCGGACAGACAATGGAGAATTAGTAAAAAGTTTCCATTTTTACCTTCTCGGTATGGAACCCTAAAAAGAATATTGAATACTAGCGACGCTTTGCGGTTTCATCAACGTATTTCCCGTTTCGGTGGAAACGAGGAGATAAAATATAGCTTTCTCTGATAATGTAGCTTTAAATTGGTAAAGTATTCTTAAAATCAGTTTAGCAACTCAGCCGAGAAAACGTAACATGAAAACTGAAATTGGCATTTATACAAAAACGATTGTATGCCGTATTTTTCAAGTAATTCAGATCCTAATATTCAAGTCAAAGCACCATAAATTTGAACTTTTGAATGCTTTTCCATACGTAAAAAAAAACCAGTACCTAGATGAATGTTATTAACCCAAAAATAGGCCTAGAGTTATTCACGTATGGCGGGCTTTTGTTTTTCATTCACCTTTGATCAAATTGTTTTTGCCAAAGCGCTGTTATCCGCGCGAATGGGCAGGAAAACTTTACAAAAATGGTTTCATTTTTACTGAAAATGTAGACTGCCGTGTAAATTACTTGTGCATAAAAGATGTAATCTCAAATTAAGTCGACACGATGCGGTTTTTAAGGAAATAAACGCTGAAAACTTTTTCTTGTGTTAGAACATATCTTTTTTTTTATATTTTATATATTAACTACCTGACCCAGCAAACGTTGTTTTGCTGATTTTTTTTTCTAGTTGTATGTATTTTTTATGTCACATTATAAAAAAATAAAAACAAACGAAATATATTTTTTTTGTGTAAGCGATAACTTAGGGTATGAAAAATAGATATTGTTCTATTCTCAGACCTACCCAATATGTATACAAAATTACATAAAAATCGTTCGAACCGTTTCGGAGGAGTACGTTAACTAACATCGTGACACGGGAATTTTATATATTAGAACCTTTCAACTGTTTTAAGCTTGATTTCAAAAGAAACCTCATTATCATATTCTTGTAAAAGGTAAGTAAGTGCCTTATGATAATATTGTAACAGAAATTGAGCCTGTAAATAAAAGAAAAGCTTGTATATGCTTATACATAAACTACTACCATATTAGTTTGATGCTGACTGAAACCCCATTTCCTTGACCAAAATGAAATTCTGCCAGTCAATCTGTCTATCAAGTCTTAAGCGGTTGTGATAAAGTAAGAAGTTTTTTACTTGTAATTATATCACAACCGGAATTAAAACAATATTATTTACCTTCCTAATTTATTTAAAAAAAACACTCCCCTAGTAAGAATTTAATCTTTGTATCGCGGGCGTTTCACAGACATTCAAGTCACATGCACAGGGAGACACGCAATTAACAAAGGACAATAAACAGTTTCAATAAATAGATCTAAAATAATAATAAAGTAGGTCAAAATGAAATGAGAAAGATGTTTATTCAGTTGTGACTACAGTTATTATCAACGCATTCATGTTTATGTTCATAATAGGGTTCACCCTACTTCCGCTTACCTTAGCTGGCTTCGTTCAGCGGTCGTCACTTAATTAGTTTTATATTCTATACTAAATTGCAGTGAAATGTTCACTAATATATATTTGTTGAGAATAGACAGGCCTTAGGTTGTATTACTGTTGTTCAAGGGTTAGAATAATGGAATTCTTAGGAAATAAACAGTGAATTTTTGTAATTATTCTCCTCACAATTTATATCTTCCGAATAACGGAATGCCAACCATTGGTTTTGATTTTTATAAAACAATGGAACTATTTAAACAAAACAACAAATTCCATAATTCCGTATTGGAATCATTGAAAGCACCTGCATCCGAACTGTCATCGAGCGCTCAAAGTATCTTTATTTCAAACGCAGTAAGGTTGATTTTTGTCGGACTCCTTTGGATAGAGGGTAATAGTATTCCAGCCTGCAAATCTATGTACTTTTCTTTAGCATGGTGAATGGACATCGCGACTGGACGTTGTTTGTCAAAATTATATATTATGTTGTTGATTTCGTCAAAATAAGAACAAGTACCTACTTGTATTGTAACCATTGTGGTATTTGCTTTTCCCTTTTCGGATCATTATTTTTAAGGAGTTGGGTTTTTCGTTTTTATAATAAACAAAATAAGAACGTAATATCCTTAAACATATTTTGTTCGACCGTATAGCACATAGGTCATACGACCGTATACCAAATAGGTCAAACGAACATTAAGGAAATGCCTCTGAAATGACTTTGATTTTGATTTTGAATACAAATAGAGAACAATTTTTAAAAGGAAATTTTGACCTGACAAATAGTTACTGGGCGCCTATTATTGATAAAAGAAATATTTATTTAGTTGTTGTTACATAATCTGTGAAATATCAACTGCCTAGCTTTGACGGTTCGTGAGATAGTCTGTTGACAGACGGGCGGATAATTCCGAGAAACCCCGCAGCCTTATTAATAAGTTTTATTTTTACTCAAAACTTATAAGCTTGGTATGTTTGGTCATCATCACATATAAAGACACATGCGCGTGCCATTCTTGATTGTATGTTCTACCATGCATCACAAAAACATCAATATAAAGAATTAGAAATACTCTATACTCTGCCATTTTGACAGGCTGACGTCATAAGTTTAGCGCAGGTGCTCAATATGAATCACGTGCTAAAGTGATTAAGCACGTACGTGCTCACAAAGTAATTTAGCAGGATTCTTGTCTGTCTACTTTCAATCTAGATTTAGGTCAGGAATATCGAAAGGATATGTTTTAATGCTTGCTTTCAATTTAAATGAATCCACGATGGATTGCATACATTCATAGAAACTTTTATGAGACTTCAATGTTTAGTTTAGCGTTTTATCGAACTGAACTTAATCTCGTATGAAACATATTGTCTCTCTTAATCTCATAATCATATCTCTTTCAAATAGATTGCAAAGTTAATAAAAAAAGATATATTTTTACTCACATGTATGTGAAGTCTACATAGAAACCGGCTTTTGAGCAATTCATAGTAACACAACACAAAATATAAATAAACTAGCTGTTGCCCGCGACTTCGTCCCCGTGGGTAGAAGATAAAAGTTATGATTTATACCGGTCCTGTTTTTTTCACATTTTCCATTGTATCTTCGCTCCTATTAGTCGCAGCGTGATGGTTTAAAGCCTTCCTCGATGAATGGTCTATTCAACGCAAAAATATTTTTTCAGTTCGGACCAGTAGTTTCTGAGATTAGCGCGTTAAAACAAACAAACAAATAAACTCTTCAGCTTTATATATTAGTATAGAGTATTGATATAGATAAAAACTAAGATACATTATTAATAGTTTCATAATTAAAAAACGGTAGAAATAAATAACTGTTCATCAATATCTTATTTTAAAAATACGGAGGGAAGTGGGTGTGTGGTGATCATTAAGTGTCACAACCGTTTCCTACTCTAACCGATATTCGTCTCATTTAATTGCTTTGATGTTATACCCATTAAAACTGAATACAACTCAAAGTTGTCGATCTTCCTAATATATGATTGATTTCCCATCTGCCAGGACTATATTACCAAACTTCCATACCTCCCAAGTAATTGCGAAACCCAATCTCCGAAAATGACTGTGAGCATCATAGAAGCAACGTGTTTTCAACAAAAACAAAATTAAGCGTGATTTTATTAACCAATGCCTGTTACACAGGCCTTTATCGTAAATCAATGAAACAAGTAAACAAACTAAAAATAAAAACAATGAACAGTGTTTTGTGATTCATACAATTGTTAATTGCTAACGTATGAGGTAGTATGGCCATATCTGTTCATTGTTAAGTCAAAATAAAACGGATATTTTCTACTGGCAAGTACACTACAATGAGGATGGAAAAACATTTTTAGGTTATGTCCGTACTTACAGGAATAGAGTTGACGTATGAAATGTAAATTATGACCATAATTATGGCATAGAACTTGAGAAATCAAATGGCGTTGAATTTCTTTCTACATAGTTATAGCTACATTTACTTCCATCGTTCAGTTTTTTGATGATAGTGATATAATCATTCGATGGATTATTGTTTCCAATCAAATGACGGAACTATTTCACGACACAGAAACGTATTCGATATAGAACAGGAAGTTACTCAAACAAAAAGTGCCGAAAATGAAATGCTGACCACAATCGTTGTCATTAGTGTATTCAAGCCCAGCTTGACATTACAACTTCACTTTTGACAGTTGCAGGGTCATACTCTTTGCTGTACCCGGCGATCATTTACTTTAACTCAAAGCCTCCGAAATTAAAAACGGCAAGAGCAAGACTTGGTCTTTATAGAGTAAACTTCGCTTGAAAAATTCAAAGTACCCATTTTATTACGCCCCGAGACTTTCCAGTGAAATAATTTCCTTTAAAAAACGAAAAATACGTGCTAAATGCTCCAAGTTGTTCGTCGGGGATTTAAGGTTTAAATATAGCAACATTTTATTATATTCGACATTATATGAATTTTGTGGTTGCGACTTTGCAGCTGGGGTTTGATTAACGAGGTCTCTGTGCAGGTTTAAATGCTATCTCTTTTTTAATTTCATTTGGCCGTCTGACATCACAACACTAGTATAAATTAAGAATGTACTTGTCGGTACGTACTTAATTATGGAATTTCTAATGCTCAGAAGCTTATAGAGTGATAACAGAACTTCAGACATACTCGTATAGGAGTACTTTAGAGGATTGTTGTGAATCCTCAATATAATTTATTCCAGGCAAGCTGATGAAGAAACTGATCTTGGCAAGAAACTTCATCTTAAAAATTTTCAAAACGGATGATTGGATACATTCCTACTTCGTCAAAAAAAATATTGGACATCATTTTATCTAAATTAGTCTATATTTTCATCCATAAACACATACTTGGTAAGGAATGACGTCATTTCATCTCTGAGGCAAATTTAGAGTTTCATCAAAGCAAGAATAAAAATTGAGGATTAAAAATCTACTAGATATTCCCGCGCATTTCCTTCGTTTAAATAATGAATAGTGAATGCATAATGTTCTCTTTATTTTCCCGCACATTCTATGTCGATTGAGGATACTGGGTCGTTGTTGTCATGTGTAATGGACTGCTAGTATTTTTGTGCCAATCTTATGACCTACAAATGTGGAAAGTTGACAAGCATTTCTAGGTTATCGTAGATGCCTTAGGTTTTGTTTTCAGGAGAAAAGAATTCAGTGAAAAGACGGCCAAAATTTTAGTGAAAACGATAGCGAAATATTTCAACATGCAAATGTAAAATAATGACGAGAATGAACGGGATGTTATTGATTACTTTCTGAAAAATTGTTGTGTTGTAGCCTAAAACTGAAAATTCCGGATTTACCGTAGAATTTTCATTTTCCGCAACATGAGTTATTAATCTTATAACACAAACGTCTCTAACCCTACATTTGTTCATCTAG
Organism: Trichoplusia ni; assembly: GCF_003590095.1. Lineage (NCBI taxonomy): Eukaryota > Metazoa > Arthropoda > Insecta > Lepidoptera > Noctuidae > Trichoplusia > Trichoplusia ni. The sequence goes on from NC_039485.1 coordinate 2,523,031, forward strand.
AATCAACGTGTACATATTCTCCCTTAGTTTATCTTAATAGTTATAATCATAGGAGTTGAGTTAATCTACACCAAAACATAATAATATACGAGAAGGATGGTCTAAAGATAATATAGGGACACCCGAACTAGGTTTGTTTTAAACCTGTGTTTCGGGTTATCAGTGCAGAAAAATGATTGATGGATATTTTAATGTAATTCTATCACTTAATTGTATTATAAAATACTAAGCAGGACGAATTATCGACAGAAATTTGAATAGAAGTTCTTATTCCCAAAACAAAGCTTTGTAAGCAGACTCGAGTTCCGTACAACATCACATATGTTAGACAATGCCACACCGATATCTATAGAAACCGTGATTCAAATTAGCTCGCCTCTGGGATATATCACTGCCGCAGTACATTATTAGGAAGCTGCTAATACACTGAGTTTGGCACTCGCAATACAAATGTATCATGTACTACTATATGATTTCATACCTCAGAGTTCGAGTGTTTCTGCCCAGGTTGAGAATCTTCTTAGTTGATCATAGTCAAAATGTATGGATACGATCAAAAGTCAAAATTTATTTTTCCAGTCAAGCAATATAATGTTGTAAATTTTAATAATCTGGTTCTCTAATTAAATACAATAAATCAAATAGATAGAGACCTCATAGGTAAGAATTGTAACTTCAATTAGAGATGTTGAGTGTTATGAAAAAAAAATAAGTGAAACTTTCTGACGTCAAGTCGTCGATTCTCGTAGTTGAAGAGCCTACATGAATATATTATTAAAGGTGTGGGTTTGTTTTTCACTCTTTTCGTGCGAAGCCGGTAACAAAGTGTGGGAGGCTGCAAGTTTCAGTTTATGTCAAAAGAAACCAAATACGTCACATCCTGTTTCGTTAACTTGACTCCTACGATAATTTTGTCCTTTCCAATAGGCTGACAAATAATAGAATATTTAAAAGTATTAACGTGGTCCTTGCCGAATATTGGAAGTCAGATTATTTATCTTAAGTTGGTTTCTAGCAACAAATGTATATTTTTTTAATATCCTCTGTACATTTTTGGGAAAATTTGTAATTCATTAGTACATACACACTAACAACACCTAACCAGCTAGAACAGATTTAAGGATCATTAAAATCAGACTGAAAAAATGTTTTACCCTTAAAAAAATAACCAAGCGTGCCTAAGGATTTTTTTTTCTTATAAAATTCTCTCGCTGCGTACCCCGAATGCACGTAACACGATCTGGTAAAATGAGGTCGTTGCTATCTGCGGAATGTATTCAACCTGCTTGCTAATTAGTTAGTAATCTTAACCACGGTTTGAAGCAACTGTTTGTGTTAAAATTTCTGTCTGTTTATGTTAACAAGATGAGTTTATAATAATATAGGAAACATTGTTTTTTGAGAATGCATGCTCTTGGTATGTAGAGAGAACTGATGTACTTGTGGTTTACCATTAGACGTTACGGCAAAAAATAAGCCAAATAGGTATATACGCGATATTTGATTGATATTATGGCAATTACATTTTTTTCGAGTGCGTTACAGCCGTATACTCCAAAGGCACTAATGTACTTAGATGTTTGAAATATCTAATTGTCATTAAATTTCGCTTTGTTGTGGAAGTTTACCTGAGTAAGGTTTGTGAATACGGCAATTGGACTTATCATTTTCATACATTTGAACGATTAAATTAGTAGCAACCGTTATTTTTGAAAAGCTCCTCTACTACACTAGTTTGATTAACGATTTTACAGGTTTCTTTATCTAGCCTACTGTGTCCCCTAAAGCAGAGCAAAGGCCTCCCTAAAATCCTTCCACGATTATTTATCGAATATATGTTTAACAAAAGTAATTTTAAATATTTTTCTGATCGGGTTACGCGTTACAGCTTCGAACCCCCAAAATCAGCAAAATTTGTCTAGGAATTCACTGATTACAAATTAAACTTAGAAATGATCGATCAAAATGGCGACCGACAGTCCTAAACAAACTGGCAATATTGGGACGAGGGGACAATGTTTAACAGATTGCCGAAACTATTGATTTCGTATTAGGTGTCTAAAACTTTGTGACAGTACAAAACAATAGCTGCGGACAAAAGACAGCTTGTGAGTAAAGTTGATGAGAATTCGTAAGGAGATAGGTAGAGGAGAAATTCTCGAGTTTTTTAGAGATATTGTTCATGGAAATATCCTAGCTGTAGCCAGCGGCTCCGCTAACAAAACAATTTTACGTGTTGTTATGAATCCAGGTTATAAACTATCTGTGCCAAATTTTGTCCAAATCATTTCAGTGGTATGCGTGAAAGAGTAACATACATCAATCCGAGCTTAGAAACTTTCGCGTTTAATAATTTAGTAGCATGTATGTATACCTACTATTTATTAAGGCTCTGTAGTCTAGCAAATTTTAGTATTTATTTTTTTGTTACGCTAATGTCATAATTATGGAGATTTTAAATAACATCACCAGTAAGACCTACTACCTAAGAAAATTCGGTTAAGATACTACTTCGAAAGCCTTTTTTTGCTTTATTGGGACGAAGGTCGAAGATTTTAATAAGATTATAATTATTAGCCACACGTGAAACGAATACCATTTTTGAAGAGATTACAAGTATAATTGATAGTCTTACGTACAGTCGACCAGAAATCAGTCGTAACTTTTCAGCCTTGACATTCCCTTCATTTCAAAACAGTAGCGTCTGTTCTCCTGATTTTTTAGTTCTATTGTGGAGCCGAGAACTGTACAATTTTAGGTCAATACGCGCTTAAGAACGACCTTGAACGGAATGCCCTAAAAAACAGAATCGTCGCTGATCCGTTAAATTGGCTGTGTAGAAGCCTTATATGGCTGTCTGAACAAGGGTTTTTAATTATGTACTGGCTAATTGGTAGACAGTATGTTTACATAAATGTGTGTCTGAATATCGTCAGTGTGTGTGTTCTGTGCTCTTTCAACGCTTTTGGGGAAGAAGACGACGCTAGATGCAGTGTAATGAGAAATTTCATTTCCACATAGCTTTTATCGTGTGGAGGCATTTTACTTATTCACGTTTGTTCTTTCTTTGTAACGTTACCTATAGTAGTCCTCATCGATTTTCTTCTCGTTAGAGGTTTGGCGACTGCTACTGGCTCCCGAAGTTCTTATTCTTTCTCTCATTGAAGATCAAGTGGGATGGTTTTACAAGAACAGGGTTCTTACCAGCACCTCATTAAGTAAGCTTGTTGCAGTTGCAGAAGAGAGACAGCGCAATAGACGGCTTAGAAAGATGTCTCTCTTTCACCTCATAGTTGTAATTTAAGGAGTAATGGTTCTCAGGTACTTTTATCTACTGTAAGAAATGCAGAGGCCAATATGACGTCATTCCCTTGTTTTAGTGAGGATACAGTTAATGAGGATAGCTTTGAGTTGTGTATGACGCACAACCACCATATTATTATGGAAGGTAGGCATTATCCAGACAGCAAGTAGCTTGTGGAGTTTCTTGCCTGATCTTCTTAATTAGATTGGAATAACAATTCGTAACGGTACAACTTGATTTATAGGAGAAATATCGAAACCGCCTGAAAAAAGCATTTGTTGGATTTTCAATAAGATTAGGGGCAAATTAAAATTAAAAAAATAATAATTAAAAAGCTTTTATTGACATAAAAATACAGACAAAATAAAGTATGTATTTAGATAATAATGAAAATTCGTCCTGTGACATTGTTCTGACCATAAAATGAAATTTATTGTCTGTCATAAAAAAACAATACACCACGAAGTAAGCTTTTTACTTTTCTTCTTAAGGAGGAAAATTAACAAAATTGACTCGAATTATTTTATGAACGCTGAAAGAATTCGATTTCTGTAAAAATAAGGAAGAATGTGCTTCATAAGATTTTATTTAATGGGCATACCAAGATTAAGGGCGTGTCTGTTTTATTAATTACTAGCTGTTACCCGCGACTTCGTTCGCGTGGTTAAGAAATAATATATTTTCTCGAAATAAATCGTAGCCTATGTGCTAATCCAGGATGTCAGCTAACTCTATAACAAATTTTATTAAAATTGGTTTAGCCGTTTTTACGTGAAGAAGTAACAAACACACGCACTCACAAACTTTCGCCTTTTTAATATTAGTGGGATACACAAAAAGCGCTAAGAATAAAAAATCTCTTAATGCTCCAAAAATTGAGTGAACCACATCAACAAACAACGATAAAACAATCGATACCAACGCAAATGTATTAATCACAAACCGATATGTCTCCACACGCACAATCAATACGTAATTATCTCATTAAATCTGCACGAATTCAAAACAATTTACCATTTACCGGTAAGCGCCGGCTGACCCAATAAATGCGTTCCCGATTGTCCAAACATTCCCTGAATAGAACAATATGATTGAGTAATAAGAAGATAATTATTGCACGTGGCCCCAACGATAAACATTGTATGGGGAGCGTAAACAATGTACGATCGCGGTACTGTTGCACACAAAAATCACATTGCTGTGTTAATTATGTTGCGCGAACCTCGTTAAATGTCGGAGATCTACCACAAACAATTGAAGTAATATTATAGCTGTTGTGGGAGAGTGAGAGCGCATTACCAGGTGTTGAGCAGCATCTCGCTTTCACACCGTTAAGAGGCGGTGAAAGGTTCTCTGAAGCGAAGTGGGCAAGCATTGCAACATAAAGTTTTCTACTCTCAAACTGAAAGAAATTCTGTTTTTTCAAATTTCCTCCATTCGTAATTTTAACTCTTTAGATTTGTTGGTTAGGTACGTCTATCATTTCTATAAGGTACAATAAATTGAGACTTGGAACACATTTCAGCTCTTTCTTGTACCTTCTATCTGATCTACTAAATTCGCTACTCATACCATACCTAATGACAAGATTTTGGTCCTTTTCGATGCTACATTACTATTTGTTCTGAAAAGAGCAAATTACGAGTACCTTCTAACCATCAACGTCTTATTTTTTAAGATCGACTGTACCTTCAGTAAATATATCGTCACGTCAATGATCCATCATAACGCAAGAGATTGGGATTAAGAGGGCAGAGGAAACACCGCATATTTATGTGCAATTTTTTAATGATTTAAAGCCACGCCTGGTTCTCTGTCGTAACACATGAATGGAGTAATATTAAATTTGCAGAATAATGGCTATTTTAGTTTAAGTGTGTCGAACGTGTGCTTAATTGTTATAGTTTACTCCAGAAACCTCCTTTTGAAATAGGTTTTGGACGGGACGTAATTTTGATGCAATTGTATTTTTAAAGTGCAGAATTGAGTTATATTGAATAGATACTATGGATGGAAGTTCTATACATCTTTCTTTGCTTACATTGAATTTCAAATTTGCAGACGGGAAAACTCGTACTGGGATCTCGAAATACTAGCTCATATTTGGAAGAAATGCTTAACACAATGTAGACTTTCATTATGTGCGCCAAGTTAATTCAGAGAGATGCAATGCTCTCTCTATATTTAATTCCGACAGACCTTTATTTGGTCGTTCTAAAACTAAGTAGTATTTCGATATTTTTCTTTAGTGTTTTGGCTTTGTTCTCCTAAATACTTGGTCCATTATAACAAAGCGCATTTCCCCAGCAAATCAATATCGGTAACTACCAACATATTGTGGTTGAAACAATGTATGTTCTTCATGCCCCATTTGGACATATTATATGAGTATATTTGCCGACTGCTCGCACAATAGCTCACGGAAATGGCAGAAAAACTCATTAGTGCGAGTTGTGGAGAAACTTGGAAGATGAAATGATGGATGACAAAGGCTGTGATAACTCTTATTTGACGTGAAGGATATTATGCAGGTTGGATTTAGTTTCGTTGGTGATAACAGCTTTAAGGTTTTGGATCTATGGTAGGTACTTTTAAACAATTATTACTCAGTGTAGGTAAGTGCTTTAAGTAGGTACATTCCTAGTAAATTGTATATTATTTACATCTTTATCTGTTTTATGATTTTTGCGCCTTGTCAGACCAAAGTATAACTCTCGTTATCGTTTCGGAAATACAGTAGCTGAAATACCTAAATTGCCGTCTTTGATACGATATGGAAAAATCGTCAATACAATTATAAAATTACTAGGTTATTTTGCACTTCGTGTAATATTGGTTGCATCATCATTCTAAAAAATCATTGGTAAAATATTGACCAATAGACGTCCGTCTACGATCATATTTCGTTATACATAAATAACAACCCTCTTTTTGCGTCGGGGGTTAAAAAAAGATACCGACTGATGTTACAAATTAATTAATTTTGGTTTTATCTGCACACAAAAAGGGCAAAGCAATAAAAATTACTTATTCATGAACTTTTTTTCGGGGGATCTCAAAATGATTCCAAGCACGTTGACTAAAAAATAATAAATTTCGGACGTTGGTCGGGATCAGGGATGTATGCATATGCAATTTCGGATTCGGTTACGAATATGCATATAATTATTATATCGGTTTCGGATATGGATATGAAGAGATACAGGATTATAAATTTGTATCGATTGTGGACTTTTTATGAGATAGTAAAAAGGAAAAGTTACATTAAAAGGTGATTGTCATCGGTTACACATGACATCGAATTTCGGATAATCTGTATTTTTGGTTATATTTACGTACATTACTGGCCGCATTGCGTTTTGATCTACATTTTGATGAAATCTATTCACGAAGCTTTGTTTGTTATCGGTTGATGCGTAGCGTTAGCAAACTATGTCATACGCGTAAAAGCCTCGTCTATTGTTTGCTAAAATTGTGAACGCCGAATTTTATTGTTGAAACTTAAATTGAGTTTTAATTTTTCGCTTTTGATCGGTACCGGCGAGTAATTGGCGAAAACTATATCATGCTTTTGAAATTTTTACCGATTTAATTTTGAACAGAATCTGATAACTTTTAATGCTTTATCTACTTGTGCCACGAAAATAAGAAACCAAAAGTCAAATCGAAGATTATCATCAGGCATTTAATAAAAAAAAGGATTGGATTTTTTTTTGTCGTCTTGCAAAACATAAATGGATCAACTACATTGACTGAAACTTAGCGGTGACGTAAGCTACAAGTTCTTACTGCACTTCTTCTAAACTTTTGAGTGCACGGATAACCGAGTAGTTTAATACACCACGCTAAACCCACTGTGTGCGATATGTCGCAGTTTCGATCCCAGCTTAGGACAAGCGTTCGTGTGAGCCACGAAATCAAGTACTGAGGGTACAGTAAATTATGAATGTGACTTGATTTTTATAAAACCAACACAGCCCCGAAATCTACGTTTTTCCTTTTTGGATTCTGATAAGGCCAACAATACATGTGTAATATTTTCAATCATCTATCTGACGAATATAAATCAATAGATACATATACAGTAGGTACCTACTTTTACACCCAATCGTCATTCCTATTTAATTGGACTAGTTGACGCGATAAGTACCTTAGTTAGTTCTATTTTTTCTGCAGAGGATAACGTATCTACTGTCTGGAGACAAGATTAGGTATAGACTTATAGAGATCCAGTATGAAGGTACATACCTAACCTATATCTTATTTTTAGAATCAACATTAACGATACACTAAAAACATGAAACTATTGTATACGGGATCCGATCGATATCTCCCCACAAAGTTTACTCGAACATCAAAGCGCGGTACAATTCATCGGCGTATTTATTTATTTAAAAACTCGTTACTCTCGCGTTTTATTCTTCTGATCTTTCGATTTGTGTTTCACGACTCTCGTTATGATGCTACTTAATTATGGACTAAGAGTTGTGGCTTTAAAGGTTTTTATATTGCTGGAAGTTTAGGTATTCGTCTATTTGTGACTGTTTTTTTTTTTCTTTGCTACTTATAAGTGATGTACGCTTTACGCTGTTACTCCATCTAGTAATATACCTATCTATATTTCCACAATCAGAGGAGCTCGTGGCTAAGCTATAACCGCATGAGTGAATCGATCACAAGTTAAGCTTTACTTGACGCGGTTGGTTCGCAGATGGGTGACCGTCTTTGTCATAACGAGTTCCTCCGTGTTTCGGAAGGCACGTTAAATTGTGGGTCCCGGCTGTTATTCCTACATCTTAGACAGTCGTTACAGGTAGTCAGAAGCTTGAAAAGTCTGACAACCAGTCTACCCCAACATAGTTGGGAAAAAGCTAGGCCGATGATGATTTCCACAATCAAAGTTTCAATTATTATACTATATTAAGTTTTAAATGTTAAGGTTTTGAATGTGTGTAGACAAACGTTAAAAGTTACTTAAAAAAATGGCGAAGTGGAAGTCGGACTCACAAGACACAAGCGCAACGTACAAATAGGCAAAAGATAAAGAAATACGAAGATATCAACTTTCTAGATATCACGGTTCATGTGATTTAGCCTAGTGACGAACGAAAGCACGGGCAGCGGAGCAGTGATAGTGGCCTTTTATTTTGTTTTGACCCTTTGGGTAAGGAACCTTAAAAAGGAGACTCCAATGAAACATAATAGGTATAACAAAACTAAAAATACTTTTATTTGTCTATACATTGATTCAAGGCACTGTTTCACATAGGTAAATAGGTACTAGTACCAAGTGTGTATCAAAAAGGCAATTTATTCACAATCTTGTTGCTTATAAATACATATTTCGTTATGTGGTACTTCAGCTCTTCTCCCATTGTTGTCACTTCAGCCAGATCCTCCGTAGGAGGTTCTGAAAGCAATACATTTTTCTAAATTAATCAATCAATAAATTATTAGATTCATACAGTTTATTGTGCCAAAATAATATTCTATCTACAATAAAAATAAAACAAAATGTTTACTAACATGTTCTACGCTACTGTAATATTACTGACATTTAAAAGGTGTTAATTTTCCTTACTTTAATATTGAATTTTGATTGTTTTGAAGCAGTTCACTGAATTAAAGTTTATTTTTAGTTATCTTCAGCTTAATAGCAATAAATAATGTGTCAGTTATTATTCACTCTAACAAACGATATAAAGACTATTTCACAATGACGTTCAAAGGTTCACAATGGCGTTGTCAACTCTTTAAAAAACCTCGCAGTATATCTTTACTTAATAAAAGAGGTATGAGCTTAAACTTACCTAAATTCTGCCACACAGCTGGTGGAAACACGGGTTGTTGCGAGAATACAAAGACAGTTTTGGAATCCCTCTGCAAACCTTTCGTTCCAGCATTCTCTTTTCTTGTCATCTCAACGCGATACCAGAAGGCCGGCTTCCTATTGATATTATAAGAACGAATTAAGGGAAAATAGCTTAAAAAGTTATTTTGGTGTCACGTAAATGAACGATGTACATGCATAAGACAAAATTGGCAGAAATTATCAACTGTAAGGTCAGGTTTTTTTTCTAAGCAGTTTTGGTAAAACCTCCTTTCAGCTAGGCCAGGTATAAAGCCTGTCGAATAACCAAAAGGATCGTACAGCTAAATAGGTTATGGCTAATATTGTATTACAGCCGTGAGAGATGAAATCCGCTGAACATAAAATCTTGTCAAAAATAATATTTCTTAAGCACGTAAGTAATGTCTAAAATAGACATGCGCCAGTTTTCATAAGAATCATCATCTTAATTACAGAACACGCGAATAAGTTATTACCTCTGATAATAACAGATTTGGCGTTACATTGTCTTAAGAACATTTGCATACTTACTTCAAATGATCCTGCACTATATTGTTAGCTATAGGCATGCAGATCCTCTGTACGGGGTCACTCATCAATTGTCCCACAGTCCTTATTGGTGACTTCTCTGATACATAATGTTCTAGAAGACGAGATGCTATGGGTTTTAGACTGGCTGCGGAAAAAAACATCGGTTTTAATTACGTTCTTAATAAGGTTGAAATATTTCAGTATTATATAAAATAGTAGCTAACGCAGCAAAGACATTATTCAAAGGGAAATCTGATGTAGGAGAAATACATTTATACAATCAAATTGTATCGGAATCTTTTAAGACTAAGCATTATAGATCAAATTTATTTAAATGAAGCTTATAATCACTCCGCATAATGAATACGTAAATTAAGGTTTATTTACCAAAATCTACTCTCAAGCAATTTTCAGCGCGATGAAGATGTTCTAAACACACATGGACCTGCGCGAACTTCATCAGCAAACCCTTCCACGGACTTATGTCAATCTCGTCTGTTATTAAGGGTACCTATAAAAAAAACAACTTTCTGTTATTCATTTTGCTTTGCTTCTATAAGTATTTTTATAAACCCCCGAGGCAAAAAAGGGGTTTTATAATTTTGATGTGTCTGTGGCATCATAGATACATACATTTCGTAGACGAAAGGGAAGAGGACGACAACAAGAGGGAAAAGGTGCCCATCACCAACGCACCGAGCGACGAGCCTCTTAACCTCGCCCCTGGCGAGGCAACAGAGGCTCCAGTGGAGGCGGTTACCAGCGTCCTGCGACACCCGGGTCCATCCATGGACCAGGAGATGTCTGCAGACACGCCGGCCCGGCCCCGGGAATCTACCCCGGAGGCTGTCGACTGGTGGAGGCGCGTCGAGAACGAGGCGAGGGAGGAGATGCTGCTGGGTAGTGATGGACCCGACAGCTCCCCGACCAAACCCCATTAAAGCCATTCAGGCCAACCTCCAGCACAGCCGGACTGCATCGGCCATGTTGTGCAGGCAGCTGGAGGACTCTACCGAGACCATAGCCCTAATCCAAGAGCCGTGGATTAGGAAGGGCAGGATTTGTGGTCTCACCAACGCAGGACACAAACTGATTGTCAACAGCACCGTAAGTAACCCACGTACTTGCCTACTAATACCAAAACATTACAATGCAATAATCATGACTGAGTTCTGTTCCAGGGATCTCACGGCTGTGAGGCTCCTGGTAGACCCATCCAATAGCCTATCGAGTGTCGTAATAGCATCTGCCTACCTGCCGGGCGACGAGGTCACACCGACGGCTTCGCTGGTCGCACTAATCACCCGGTGCGAAGAAGAAGGTCTGGAACTCATCATCTCAGCGGACTGCAACGCGCACCACGTCATTTGGGGCATGGATAAGTCCAACGCGAGAGGTGAGGAACTCATGAATTACCTTTTTTCCACTAACCTTAATATCCTCAACAGGGGCTCAAAGAAGACCTTTGTAACCTCAAGAGCGCAAACAATAATCGACATCACCCTAGCCACCGAACGGATATCTCAGCACGTTTCAAACTGGCATGTGTCTGACGAGCTAACCTGTTCGGACCACAGGTGGATTCGGTACCAACTAAAAATGGCCATCGCTCCTGCAACACCAAGACGAAACCCCCGGAAGATAGACCGCAACAAGTTCAGAAGCTTAACCGCGGAAGGTCTGAGGGAGGCAGACGCCGAAATCCACCACAGCACCACTGCAGACATCGAGAAGCATGTGGAACAAGTAACGCATCTCTTGAATGACTGCTTTGAGAAAGCCTGTCCTTCAACACTACCCCAGGTCAAACCGAGGGGTGCGAACCAATGGTGGGGACCTGAGCTAGACAAACTCCGCCACAGGACAAGACAACTGTTCAACAGAGCAATGAACACCAAATACCAAGAAGACTGGGAGCTCTATAAGGAAGCCCAGCGACGTCTAAAGAAGCGTATCCGACTCAGGAAGACGGAAGCCTGGAGACGTTTCTGCGAAGGTATTTCAAGCAACAACCAAGCAGTCAAGGTAAAAAAGATCCTATCATGCGAACCTGAGCGCAATATAGGATCCCTTAAAAAACCTGACGGTGAATACACCAGAACCGACGATGAAACATGCGAACTTCTACTCCAAACCCACTTCCCGGGCTGTAGGATTACCACGGAGAAAGGATGGCTGGGAACGGAGGTACACGTGCCGCAGGCGTCGGACTGGAGCACCGCCCGAAGAATTGTCGACGAAGACAAAGTCAGATGGGCAATAAACACCTTCCTCCCCTTTAAAACAGCGGGCCTAGATGGGATATTCCCGGGTCTGCTGAAATGGAGCGCCGAGGGGCTGATAAAGCATCTGGTAGGTATCTACAGAGCCTGTCTGGCCTTCCGGTACACCCCGCAAAAGTGGAGAGAAGTGAAAGTAGTATTCATACCGAAACCCGGCAAGAGTGACTACACACAACCAAAGTCCTACAGACCTATCAGCCTGACATCCTTCCTTCTGAAGACGATGGAAAGGCTCTGCGACAGGGACATTAGGTCAAACGCGCTACTACAACATCCGCTTCACCCAAACCAGCACGCCTACAGCGCGGGCAAATCAACAGAATCGGCACTACACAGTGTGGTCAGCACGATCGAAAGAGACTTATCGGCAAAGCAGTCGACCCTGGGAGTCTTCATAGACATTGAGGGAGCCTTTGACAAAACCAACTTTACTAGCATTGCAAAGGCTCTAGTACGACATGGCGTTGATCCAACGGTAGCCGGATGGATAGATGACATGCTCAGGAACAGGGCCATACAACTCACCGTAAATGACACAACCAGGGCCATGGTGGCGAGAGGCTGTCCTCAAGGTGGAGTCCTTTCGCCGCTTCTGTGGAACCTGGTGGTCGACGAGCTCATCACAAGACTCAACGCACAACGCCATTTCACGGTGGGCTACGCGGACGACATCACCGTCCTAATCAGCGGACCATGCGAGAGTACTTTGTGCAATCTTATGAGCTCTGCTCTAAGGACAGTCGAAAAATGGTGCATAGACCACGAGCTTTCCGTAAATCCAACGAAGACGGAACTCATACTATTCACCAACAAACGCAAACTGCCAAGCCTAAAACTACCAAAACTATTCAACACCGAACTCTGTTTGACCAGTGACGTCAAATATCTGGGAGTGACCCTGGATAACAAACTGCTATGGAATAAACATGTAGAACAAAAACTCAACAAAGCCTGCATCACCTTTTGGCAATGTAAAAGACTAATGGGGAAAAGATGGGGCCTTTCACCCAAGATTACCCTGTGGTTGTACACAGCCGTAATAAGGCCAATCATCACATATGGAGCGGTAGTATGGTGGCCCAGGACCAAACTAACTACCGCCATGGATAAACTACAAAGCTTCCAAAGGCTAGCATGCTGTGCTGTCACAGGATGCATGAGAACAACACCAACAGCGGCTCTGGAAGTGCTGCTTGGACTGCCACCGCTGGATCTCTTCATACAACAAGAGGCAGCGGTGGCTGCTACAAGACTACAACACTCGGGACTGTGGCGCGCACAATCTAGAGGTCATGGTGACATATGGCACAAAAGCCTTGAGTCCATACCAATGCTGAATGCACCATGTGACCGAATACCTAGGATGTATGTCTTCAACAAAGCATACACGATACAAACTACAGAAAACAAACAAGATTCCTCGGGAATACACGAGGTACGCGTCTACACAGATGGCTCAAAGACGGACTCAAGCACGGGCGCAGGAGTATTCTCAATGGACTTGAACATCAACATATCAATACCTCTGGGTGCAGATAACTCGATCTTCCAGTGCGAGTGTGTAGCCATCACCCAGGCGGCCAGAGCTATAGAAAGAAGAGGGATCCAGGACCAAGCCATCAGGATTCTCTCCGATAGCATAGCGGTTCTGAAGGCACTGGACAACTACATCATCACATCGTCGCTGATACAAGAGTGTCACCAAGCACTTGAGCGCATTGCTGCAAGCAACATGGTGACCCTGCAATGGATAAAAGGCCACAGCGGACCCCTAGGAAACGACGCTGCTGATCAGCTGGCAAGGAGGGGATCGGACACGCGGATCCTTGGCCCCCGGCCATACCTGCCTGTGCCCTTTGGCCAGTGCAGGTCATGGCTAAGGCGACAGACTACTAACAATCACAACAATCGCTGGGCTACAGTTAACGGCTGCAGACAGTCAAGGGAGGCGGTCCCTATCCGTTCACCGAAACTGTCTCGCGGCCTGATTGGGCTAAAGCGGGTCGACTTACGAATAGTGGTGGGCTCGCTGACCGGGCACATTCCACTCAATAAACACCTTTTCACCATCAATGTTACAGATAGTCCACTATGTAGAGGCTGTCTTCAACATGAAGAATCAGCGGCACACGTGCTCCTGGAGTGCACGGGGGTCGCGGAATGCCGGGCAGGGATCCTCGGTTCACCGAGCTCCGTCACAGAAGCCTGCGAACGTCCCAGGAGACTTCTGCGCTTCTGGAGGGAGTTGGGATGGCTGGACTGACAGCCTCCCAAAGCCACCTGACGCACAATGGGCCGACTTAGAGCCTACGTGCGGAAAAAGGAGCCCATCACCAAGTACCAAGTACCAAGGCATCATAGATACCGAACCAATAGAGCGATTTCAATGTAGTTTGTTTTATATTAAAGGTCATGATTGTTAAACATCGATCGAGCCAATTACAAATCACGTTAAAGTTGCCGGGGTTGGAATTTTTTCTTAATAGCTGAATGAATTATCTAGGTAATGTTAAATGCAATAGAGTGTACCCCAGATTCGCTCACCTTACTTACTCTAGTACCTATAAGTCTTTTTGTCCTTTTACTTTCCATCAATACCATATTCAACTAACCTCATTAACATCCTTCTTCTCACTGACAAGTCCATGTTTCTTCAACGAAGCAAAGTCATCGACGGTCAGCTCATTCGGGTCGTCCTCATAGAAAGACTCGCAGTCCAAGCGTATGGAATGTTCAGCACTTGTTAGACTCTCGAAAGGGTTGAGTGTGAAGTCACCGCCGCTCATAGTCATGTCTTGGATCGTCTGGTTTATTTGTTCTATCGATTCATGGGTTCTGGAAGAATTATAGGATATTGAATCTGAATATGCCATAAGTTTTTTTTCTAATTATTGTTTTGATCAAGTTTTTATACAGTTTTGCTTCGTATTGTGCTTGGCCTATAAATATACTTTGGTATACTTACTTATGTTTTTATACTTTAGTACATTTAACCTAGAGGAAACCACTTTGTCTTTTTTAGTTAAATATGTCTAAGGTTTTGTAGTGCAAGATTGAGGAAACATGGAGATGCTTAATCCAAGAACAATCGCTTTACCCAGCTTTTGGTCGAGACCGATCTAATAAGGTAACCATAAAACAATTAAAAATGAACCACATACAGCTCCCCGGGCGCAATCGACTGACATTACTACTATAAAGCTATAAACTTTACCTTGCATCGTTATTCCAAATCCCAGCGATAAAGAAGGAATGTTCTAGAAGAGACATTGTCCTAGTGTATTCCCACATGGTCTTCTCCGTACCCACTTGAGCAACCAACGATAACGCTTGTGGTGGACTTGAACGGAGATTCTTCAGTACTTTCGATGCTTGGGAGTGGCCTCGCGATAGCTTTAGAACTAATTTTGATAGGTACGTCTTGTTGTTGGCGTCTATCTGTAGAATGTTATAGATAATGTTTTATTTAGTGCATGCTAGTAGTTGTGATAACCTAGTGGCAACTAAACTGCCATTAAACTGCCAAGTCAAAGTTCTCGAGTGCGAGATCCCGGCGTTTTTAACAATCATCATTTTGGTGATGTAAAAATATAAAACTTACAAATGGTCGTATTTTTCCTGACGATATGAATTTGAGGGCTTGAATCAACAATGTTATCAATTCCTCTGCAGTCTCACAATCTGAAGCAAAATGTGATTTAATAAGTTTTTATAATGCTTCAAACTACATACCTACACTCCCCATTTGTTTAGATACTTAAAAAAAGGTAAACACTTTAGTTGTATTTTTTGCCTAAAAACTCAGTGTAGATGTAAAACAGCAGTAAGGATTAAATATGACCTCGATGGTTTTATAAGTACCATAAAAATATCAGTTATTTATTTAATAGTCATGTATGTGGTTATATAAAAAGACATGGTTGTAAGGTTTTTTATCTTTTTAAAGTTTTTTTTTACTTTTTTATACTTATGGAGCACATACAGTATTTACAATAGAATCATTATTCAAAAAACTCTATTTAGAGTTAGGTGAGCGAAAGAGCAATAATTGCATAACTGACCTCTTAAAATATCCCACAGTTTATAAGTAAAATCATTGCTAGACCCAATGGTGTTCATATCGTTAAGACACTGTCGTAGTGTAGTGGTATCCTCAGAGACACATATACACCCGCCTGTGGGACACTCGGCTGTGTACGCGTACGTTTCTGTCTCGTTCAGTAACTCGTTAACGCGTTTGGAATTGTTAGGACGTTTTGAGCCTGGGACGTTGTGTCTGGAAATTAAGTTTTGGGTTGAGAGATTTGTTTGTATCATATACAGCGTGATACTTCATTAGTGACATTAATTCATTGTATTCGTAAGGCAGCGGGCAGAGATTGGAGAAGGAGAGTTGAACATTGACTTTAGTGGCGTGCCATGGGAAAGACTTGTCTATTAGAGGACTGATGAAGATGACATCACATGGCTTCGACAAATATCTGCTTAATAATTGAAGAACAAAGTAATACTTTTAGCCTTAGGGCCTGCACTTCTTAAGTTTTCTATAGTTAAGACAATGGTTTGTTTTTTCATACGGCGCTTTAGCGACTACTTATAGGGGCAGGAATATCTGCGAATTTCTAGCTTTTAAACAGTGATTATACCTATGTTTGTAATAAACAAACTCTTACTTGACTGTTAATAATATATGATAAGCAACACATACCTAATTGACGCTGTTTCCAGATTAACTGATGATAAACCTGCCGCCGTCATGTCCACTAACAGCTGGTTCATATTGTGTAGTGCACAAACAGACCTCCAGATTGCATTGCAAGGACTTGCTAGATGACCAACTATAACTTCTTGTTCCTGTAATAGTAATAATGGTATTGCCTGAATAGTTATTACAAAGCATCAATGCTTCGGATTCTAGGAGCCCTTAATAAGACTTTCCATTGACTTTGATTGTTTATGTAAGCTAGGAGGCACTCTAGATTGGATAGCGGTAACTTACTTGGAACCACAATAGTCTAACAGACAGATTTTTCGTTAGGCTGAATTATAATTAAAATCATGAGTTGATGCGAGTTGAACTGCGTCCCCGCGTCAGCTCGTGATTACGGCTTCCTGATAGGTAAACAGTGATAACTACTGTTAAGTAACAGTTATTAAATAAACAGTAATACTACACTTACAAAATTAACTTTACAGCTGATAAATGGTGTATGTAAGCTTTTGCCTGACCATTCACAGCGCAGCTCTGTGATGCCGCCGTGTGGAGCGTTAACCAGCTCATCTGTGTTATGAGAGCCATACGACATACCAGCTATTAAGTACTTGCAGTCTATTATTGTTGAAATCTGAAATTAACATAATTGGGTCCACTAAATTCACAGAAGTTTTAGATTTTTACAGGCCTGTGCAGCATGAGTTTCAGCTTGATAACATATTTTACATTCAGGATGTGGAGTACTCTGAGTACAAATACTCTGAGATCTGTTAAAAACTATGCAAGCACAGTGTAGTCTTTTTATAAGTTAAACAAGATGGTAATCAATAAGTCCACTGAGAGACTCCTTCAACAAAGGACAACAAAAAAGTCTCAGTGACCGACATTCAGGTCTTCACTGTGCAACAACTTGTATTATAATATCTGTCCACTGGCTTGGCCAAGGCCTACCTAATTTAATTTTAAATCTTAAACTGCAAACATTTTCATTGTACTGACATGTTATATAATAAGATAAAAAGACTATCTGTGACTGTTAACTTTTCTTACCATATCAGAACTTAATCCTTCCTGCTTAGCATATTCCTCTGTCAACAGATCCAAATCCACGTCATCCTGGTTCATACTTCCCTCATAGGTGACCAGTCCTCTAGCAAAGTGTGTGCTGTCTGATTGGATGGTAAGTAATAAAGGTTTCCCTTCTTCAATAGGATTGGTCAATACCCATAATGGTATTGCATCCTCTGTTGTTACTTGGTCTCGGTTTTTGTTGTAGAGATTTGCTATTTCCCTGAAAGGCGATAATGTAGGCATGTAAATCAGGAAATCAGGTAGTTCAGGTTTAAGTTAACAAGACAAATAAATTAGTCTTTAAAGAAGGTTGTATAAAATTCAATGTATACAATTTTAAATTGAATGTGTTTATAAAATCAACGGAAATTGTGATTGTTGTTTTTAAAACCAATACCATTTCATATAGATTTATTAGAAAAGAATATAAAACATAATCAACACCTAAAAAAATATATTTCATGATTATAAACTTAAATGATTACAACTTAAAATACCAAGATAATTTCACCACGCTAAGAGTTATATTTATCACGAACGTCAAAATAAAATCATAATTCAAAATATAGGTATCTTACCGAGCTGTTTCAATGTTCAAAGGCGTATGAGTTCCCTCTTCCTTACTCCATAGAGTTGGTTCATCAGTTATCATTGTATCATCCAATATTGTGTGTAAACTTAGATCAAGTTTCAGTGGCGATCCGGTTAGCTCCAACTCCTCTGGAAATGTAAAGATAAGATTTTATATCACAGATGATGCCTTTTAGAACAAAAATTGACATGAAACAGTCAGGATAAGGCGTGGTTTGATTTCTATTAATAGTAGCCTATGCTTACAGCTTCTAGTTTAACAATGATTCTAGACCAACATTTACGTAAGTATCGGCATCCCACACCAAATCCTCTGCACGAATAAATCGATTTAAGCCTTCTCTAAATACAGAAAATTCGATCCGGTTATTCACATTTTGTCTAAGTAAACAATCCGGTAAAAAATGTCTTATTAACCCAACATAAGTAACTATATTCATTGAAACTTACCAGATTCATTTCTGTTGTTTTTTGTGTAATTATCGGATACAATAGATGCTTGTTTAGTCTGAAAACAATAAGACATGAATGTTATTAAATTATTATTAGTTAAGCGGCGAGAACGCTATTTATTTTGTTTTTATTTACCTTATTGCAAACAAGAACAATATCCCTTTTAGATTTCGTAAACATTTCTACATAACTCGGACTTTTTTGTTTTAATACGCAATGTTTAGGATAATTTTGACACAGAGGCTTTATTAAATTATCCATGATTATTAACGCACGAAGATAATCACAGATAATAAGGTATAAAGGTTTTAATTACAAATACAGTCCGTTGTGTTCGTTTACCGATTTGAATTTGGAATGTTATGATTTTGACGTCTTTGTTTTGACATTGACATTAGCCGTGATGTGATTATTATCATTGGATAGTCTGTGGTGAAGGTGATGAAGGTGTATTTTATTTTATTGTCAAAGATGGAGCGCAAACTAAAGTGCTTCATATAGTAGAAAATTTTAAAGTATATAAAAATTCAGCCCCATAAAACATTAGAAACATTCAACTACTAAGACTCCTGTAGATGGCGCTTTAGTAACATTGTGTAAAACACTCAATAGATGGGGCTAGCTGTTTGCAAATGGTTTAAATGGTATTCATTAAACAAAAGTGCTTTTCTTTTTTCATTTTAATAAATTCGTTTTTCCATCTATTTCTAATGTAAAGTGATGACGTATTTCCAAAAACTATTTGAGATTAAAGCATCACTCTGCAATTTGTACGAGTCGACTAGTTTTATTTAGTACCAGTTTTTACGGAACATAGAAGTTATTTACCTCGCCTTAGTTGTAGTATACCTGCCAACTAACTTACAACCTTAAACTAGCAATATATTTAATCATGCTTTTCATAAAATCGTTTATTTCGTAATTAAAAACGTATACATACGTATATATACTTTGTTGGTCTTTGGCATCAGTTTCACGGTATTATTTTGGTAAATAGGTAGGTAATCATAATAACTACTAAAAGTCCTTTTTTTAGGTTCCTAACCAAAATCTTAAAAACGGAACCCTGCTACATAGGCTCTGCTCCGCTTTGTCAGTCCGCTCCGTCCCCAGGCCTCGTTAGACATATGACTTTTACGCAAACGATATATTTCTGTGGTGTACAAAATATCTAAAAATAGAGTTCGAGGTTAAGTAACTGTTGGTACGGTCATCAATTCGAAAGACAACCTTTTTTTTTAGAAATTTCTTTTTCTTTTTCGGTTCTCGCACAGGTTTTTTCTTGCTTACTTGTACCACATTAACATAATGTTGGCAGGTACTACGAACAGGCACATCTGGCCTGATTAGATTATTTTTATTCGCACAAGGGACTACACATCCTCATTTTTACCTTATTTAAGTAGCTTTGGTACATACATAACGCCACTCTTTTTGATTATACACCTATTTAACCATAATACAACCTTAAGTTACCCACCTGCATGGTTACTTTTGTAAAAAAAGTAAAGTCTATTTACATAGAGAACAGCCCTAGATGCAGGTGAAAAACTTTTTAGAGGTAGGTGCCTATTCAGAAACCCAATTCCTTTTATTGACTTGTGAATCATATTAAATGACGTGTAATATAGCATGTACAAGATGCACAATTTCGATTTGACCCATTTGAACCAAGCTTTGACACGGCAGTTCAACGGTCATACATCTAGACTATTCAAACATAAGTACTGTCTTCAGATTTTATTGATGGGAAATAGTTGTAACGACACTCTTCTCAAGTAAAACTTGTAATAAATTACAAATTTACCGCATGGGTATCGCGGGTTCAATTCCCGCTCAGCACAAGCTTTTGAGTGATCCACGAATGCTTGTTCTGAGTCCCCTTGTATTAAATTTACTAACGCATGCAATTAACAAAATATGAAAAAGTTTTAAAAAGAAAAGATTTTTTTAAATTCTCTATTTTTAGACATTATATTTTACAAACAAAGTCCCCGATAACCTCAACGAGGTATAAAATAACACTGTTTTTCGATACCTTCTAAAGTGCCATCACTTTGACACAAGTTTAAAACGAAACCACTCGATTGGAGAGCGATCGTAACGATCTAGTGTAACGTTATCGCGTCGATAAGGTATCGATAGATTTAAAATCGCTAATCGCTAGAGTGGGGATTCTAGAGCGGTGATTAACCACACGATGGATTAATGAACGGACGACCTTTGAGTGCGTGGATTTGAGAGCGTATCAATGCGTGACTTCGATATATTGTGTTTTAGGGTTCTTTCTCATTATTTAATGTAAAACCTAATACTTTTTTGTATTCAGAGTTTGTATACTGCCGTAGATGGATTGAAAGGCAGGACACTGGACAAGACAGGCATTTTGACAGTCGAGGGAGTCGAGATTCTCGGCAGTGATCAGTGGCAAGGACGATGACTGTTTCTACATACTATATGTATTTTTTTAATTGCACGATGTTTATCCACGGCTTACCTGTTGAAATAAAATTAAAATGAAACTACTTTAACGGATTTTATCGTTGCTCACTCAAAATCTACCCGTTCAATATGATGTCT
Organism: Trichoplusia ni; assembly: GCF_003590095.1. Taxonomy (NCBI): domain Eukaryota; kingdom Metazoa; phylum Arthropoda; class Insecta; order Lepidoptera; family Noctuidae; genus Trichoplusia; species Trichoplusia ni. The sequence goes on from NC_039485.1 coordinate 2,544,408, forward strand.
TCTAAACTTTTAACTTTTTTTATCTAGTTTACTGTTCTACTGCTGAGCAAAGGCCTTTTCCAAATCCTTCCACGATTCTCTGTCCTGGACCACATGGTACCAACGCCCTCCACCGCTACCTAGACCGACAACGGTAGCCTGTGAATGCTCTAAAACCTATTAACTAAGTATAAAAGGACTCGAACCTACTTAAATCATTGAATGAAAACAGCTTTACAAGAACTCAATGTGGTACAAAAATAGGTTTTTTAAGTCAATAGTTTAACCTATTTCCAAGTCGAAGTTAAGTAGATTTTCCATGAGAAATGGAGTAAGCCGCTTATAAGGAGGAGAGTTCTCAATAGGATGACAAATTACGGCTATTTAATGCACTGTATATTGGACATCTACCATTACGAGATCGGTAAATATAAAGTAGATCACTTTTACACTTTGTTTTAGTATCAAGACACCAAGATAAGGATTTCTCTAGTATGAAATTGTTTATCTTTTTGAAGTACTCTGACAAACGGACCGTAGGCATATTATTATATTCCTCAGTAATCTGCTGCAACTGCACTATCAGCTGCTTTTAACTACCTAGATTTTAATTAATAGTTAAACTTTGGATTAAAAGGCTTTGATTTTTATCTTCAGAGTACCTACTAACATTTCATAAAAGTATATAATATTATGTGCGTAGGTACATTAGTATATGCCAATTTATGATTACACTGCAAATGTTTTTCTCACAGGCAGGTACAAAATAGATCAGAAAATTCCTACATATATAGATTACTTTTCTATAGCATTTGAAGAGAAAATCCCGGTTCTCACAAACCGTGCTCAATAAATTATGAAAAAAATGCATTTCTGAAGTTTCTACGATTTTGGTCATACATTCCTGATCGTCATGATTTTGTTTTATGAAAAGCACCCAGCCGTAAGCTTGCTCTCTCAAAAATGATTCGTAATACTCAGCTCTTAGTAAATGAATGCACCCTTCACAGACTTACCAAGAGGCACCTACAAATACTTCTACACTTTGAATATTAAGTAACCCAAAAATTTGCATAGACCACTAATAACCATTTTTATGCAAATCCTTCACAAATTACTTTCGATGGTAAGCTTTGATTATATTAAAGGTATGTTATGTTTGGACCTAATATAAGGTGAATCCTTTTAGTTTGATTAAAACGATCCCCGTCAGTTTTTATTGTTAGAACAACGTAGGTAATGGCTGTTTGGCCAATCATGGTGTGGAGCTTTTCTTAAAGAAGAAAATGGTTTTGTGGAACACCCTGTATTTTGTGGGTACGTTTTTGTGCATAGCGTACTTGAGCTTTCCACTATTCGAAGTTCATAGTTTTAACTTTATGTTTAGTTATTTTTTTAATATTTCTGTAAAAAAAAAACTTTGCCTTTGTGTTGTCATTTGTGCCATGTTAGCCAATTTCAAATGGCTTTATATCTTGTGGAATGTTAACCCATTTTTTATAAATATACTTTTAGGTGCTTCTTGAAATTTTGATATTCCTTTTTTTCTAGTTTTCCACTTTAGACACTGAAATACAAGAAAACAACTTTTATATTATATTTCTGCTTCATGTAGTAAAACAAAATATATTTCTCCTCTCTTTGATAATTAACATGGGGTGTCGTTCTCATTGTAGACAGTCCGTGTGACCCTTGTCACGTCATATGAGATTCATATTTAGTACGTGGAGTATGTATATTATACTTGTAGGTGAATGTTTTTTTTATAACCCAAAAAAAAATCCTGGTGTGTCTTTTTATACAAACACATATTAAATAACTAAATAAACGACTTATATACTTGATTCGGTCTCTATTGCTATTATACATTTGTTTTTAGTTGAGTTTAATTTATAAACTGAGTTTTCAGACAAAAAGACACACAAAGATTGTTTACCTTTAGTTAAGTAACTAAACAAATGGAGTAAAGCCATTGTCCCTCTTGAAAGAAGTCCAAATCTTTTCATTATCCCTACACCGATTGTTTATACCCCCGCAGTGTGCTTTTAAGTCATCCCATCTTGAGTTTATTTACTCAAAAAATACGAAAATAAACTTGGCAAACAATTTTTAAATTTAATTTTCTAACTTCCTGCTTCTTTGTTGCTGGATACTTACAGGATCTATTAAGCTGTTTTTTTGGTAACAAATGTTTTGACAGCTAATCAGCCAATCGAAGGCCGATCACAGCGATCAGTCTTCCTGTCACGGCGCTAATCGAATCATCTTAGGCGACTCGTATTCGAGCCAGCACAAGTTGCCGATATGTGACAATTTTAGCCTAAATCGAACTAACCTCTTTGGCCAGACTGCTTTTTATAAGACGACTATTGTGACGCGGGGAGTTTCATAAAAATACAAGTCACATGCACAACGACACCCAGACTTAGAACAAGTATTCGTTTATCATGCAAATGCTTGTCCTACGCGGGGATCGAACTCGCGACACGTCGCGCTCACTGGGTTTGGCGTAGTGACCTCAACCACTTGGCTATCCGTGCAGTCAGAGCTTTGACAATAAATCAATCAATCAATGAGCTCGATATATGAGATGAATGGGTTTGTACTATGCTAATGGTTTAAAAGTTTCAGGAGAACAGTATCGGAGCTATGCGTTGAATCATGTACAAATAGCCTAACGGTTAGAATGTATTACATTTTGCTGGATGTACATTTACAAAGTAAAAAAATATCAAATAATCCGTTATAAATATCCTTCAGAGCTACGAGTTTCTTTGAAGCTTTCCATTCGTTACTTCATGTCATTCTCAGTACGTCTATAAAAAGATGGGTCACTGACTAGATGTGATTAAATGCTTTTTCTCATGAAATAAGGTTATGTTTAGTTTTGATCCCTACACCCACGATTGTTTAGAAAAAGGAAATTGATTACGTTATTAAGCTTTTATTAGATTAGTTAATCAAACGCTTCGGAATTACCATCGCATGCTACGCTTAACTAATTTGTCAAAGTGTAATCTTTAATGAGTATTAAAAAAACAACTTGCTGCTGATATAATCACGACAGTGGATTTTTTAATAGTGTATTTTGCTTAAAAAAAATCTCGAATAAACTATAGACAAATTATATTTTCTACAAAATCATCAACTGAGTGTTCACCTTGTAGATATAGTTGGGAAATAATATTTTGCTGTAAGTAGGTTCTTAAGTAAAATAAAATTGTACCTGCGTGAAACAAACCTTCAAGACACATGTACATGTAGATTGGGTATACTATTAAAACATAATCCATACCTAACTAAACTGTATAAGATCTTCAACTATTTTAAAAATATAATAAACTTATCCATCCTTTGTCAATTGAAATATCTGTTAATCACATCAAAGAAACTTCGACCACAAAATTCTACTTAAATTTCAAAACAAGAACATAAATATAATTAATACGAGCGTGGGCAGACAGACACCTCAGTTACCTAAACTAGCTAATTGAATTGTTCCTCATTGGTAAATTGTTATCAAGATTTGAATACAACGGGTATTCAATTATATTGAGGTATTCCGATTGGCAAAGGGTTTCGGTAATGACACTTAACCCTGTCTTGGAGACTGGGTAAAGTTTAAGTGAAAACTTGTTTTGTTGTTATCCTGTAAGTGCATAGCTTTAAAGGGTTAAAAGTTTCCAAAGAGGTTTCGCTTGACAGGTAATCTGATCTATGACGTAGGTGTTAGATTCTACCTACATGAATTATCAAGTGTGTCACGATATCAATTAGTATTTAGCGTATTAAGTACAGATACGTTATAGATATAGATACGTCGTAAGGGTGATAGAAACTCTTGTCTTTTTCATCCCAAGCGGTGAAACCCGGGCGTTGTTCAGAAATGTCCGAAATTGTGATTCCGCTAGGAATAATTGTCAATGAGTCGTGATCAAGGTGTTTGATTAAATACCTTATCCCTATGTCCGATATTCTGACACCCTGTCGCTGACACATAGATTTAATATTCCCTAAATCCTCATATAGGACTCGGTTCGCTCGCAATTTCTATTTAAACATACCAGTCAATTTACCAAAGTATCTTCCGAGGTCACTGACCAAGAGTGCCTTAGTATTATTTGTACTTACTTGCAAATAAAATACACTGCGAAGGAAACCACTAAATGATTAAAATAACAGAAAAAAATAAGATAAATAACTTTTCAAATTTACTCAATCTCCAATGTAATTATACCCTTACTTGCGTAAAAGGACAAACAAAAAAAACACTTTTTTCTTTAATCAGTAGTGTAAAAATAGCAAAAAGAAATAAATATAGGATAATTAACATTGATCCTACTAATTGGTCTCTGTAATGAATGGCGCAGTTCCACTGAATGGATTGGGGATCCCTTCTTTTGTGTAATTGTATTTTTTGCCGAACAGCACTTAAGAAATTGAGCTAGTTGCAAGTTGTCAATAACTTGTAGGTTATGCCATTTGTTTCTGGAAATCTAATTACCTAATCTTTGTATCATTTGAGGTTGGTTCAACCTTACAGTCAATTTCCCTGTTCCTGAAGCACAAGTTAGAACTACGCTTGATCGTCAGCTAACGACGCTGATAATACTGCTTACTGGCTGGCTGACAATACAATTTTAATTTAAACTTCGCAGCAAAATCAAAAACAGGATCAGTTTCGAGTGGAGGCCGCAGTTCAATCGTATCATAAGTGTAGTTCTCCAAATCCGTGAACCTTAAAATTGGTGCTTTCAACAAACCAGTAAACTTATTATCCTTCCGTTTGGCTTTGTTTAGTCATACATTTGCATTTCCTCTGCTTACATCCCACTCAGTATCAGCAGGGACGTAGGTACTTAGGTGGGCGTGTGTGTTGCCTGAAACTAAAATACATTCGAATCACAATTTCCACATGAGAGAATACGTTAATGTAGTTTGAACTTTGTATTGGCACTCTTATATTATAAATACGAAAGTATGTGAGTGTGTTTGTATGTGTTTGTTCATCTCGCTCAAAAAGCTGAAAAAAAATTAAAGAAATTTGTTACGGAGTTAGCTGACACCTTCGGTTACGACGATCAGTCCTATCCGATATCTTGAAAGGAAGAAGGACAGCAACAGCTAGTTTCATTACCTTCAATCCGAAATGGTAATACGGATGGATGTAGGATGCAATGTATAATTCTGGGTAGATACTATAAGTACTCTTTTAAAAGCAGAACTTCCATCGTAAGCAAGATTATAGAAGATTTTTTACACGTCACTCTAGAAGGTTTTTTACACGTCACTCAACATCGAAAAGTGACACTAATAAGAGTGTTTAAGTCCACCAAACAACTTATTAACCATTAGAACACCAATCCCAGCATTAAAAGATTTGTACAAATCGATGCTTAACCTCGATTTTTATTTTTATAGTGATAAAGAAATGTTTTAGAAAGCTGAAACTCCGGTTCCGATTTACCACTTGGTAAAAAAAGGAAGAAGTGTCAAGTAATTTTCAATTTCAATAATTTGTTTTACAGAAAGATCCAACAGCACATTCTTTTATAGCATATACATAAAAAGTAAAATGAGACGCTCAAAAAGCTACTTACACTCATTGAAAGGTCTCAAGTTGTAATGATATGGAAATATAAACGAAAATAAGTACATAATCTTATAAAAACTGAACGCATGAGCGGAGATGAGACTTGTTTTATAAAGGTAACATACATATGAATATTATTTACTTAAAAATAAAATTTTGGTATCAAATTTTATATTTATTAATTTAACAGGCACTCATCTTTTTATCTTTCTGTCTTTCTTAATGGTTTGTTGCGGCTTTATCCCAAGGGAACAAATACTTTTTTCCGGAATAAAAATACACTAAACTGTGTATAAATGTGGTATTTGACTTAAAAAAACTCTAGTAAGACCGTCTGATAGATTTGCAATTTTTTTATTTTTGGCGTACTTAAACTAAAAATTAAGATGAAATGTATGTTAAATGCGGCATAATTTGTGATCAATTTTTTCACAACCCAAGAGATCTTCGCCTTGATAGACAGATGGGTATTATGTTCGTGGGATAATATTTAAATTGCAGCGAGCGGACCCGCGGGCACCATCTAGTAAATATTAATATGAAAACAAAACTATAAAAAGCTTTAAGACTTTCTCGAACTCCTTTCCTTTGTTCCTTATAAGTTTTACAGTTCACAAGTGGCATTTAAGTGTTAAGTGGTAATAATAGACTGCAGAATATGAAAAGCAAGTTTCTGAAAGCACTCTTGCAAATGGTTTGACCTTTCAATTACTTACACTTGTTGCATTCAGAATAAGATCGCAACTTAATGTTTAGCTGTTAATTAATATATTAATATCGGATACCGTATTCATATTGAAACGTGTGGGTGTGATTGGTGAGGGTGTTGGTTTATAAAATTTATGATTTTTGACTGCACGGATAATTGAATGGCTTTCACTGCGACAATTCCACTAAGCGCGACGTGCCGCGGGTTCGATCCCCGCATGAGACAAGCTTTTGTGTGATTCACGAATGAGTGTCCTGAGGTGTCTTTGTGCAACTTGAATATTTTAAAAACCTCCGCGATACAAGGTTAAAATTCCTAAGTACCTGAGTTGCTTCCTAAAAAAGAAAAATAAATCATTTTCAAAGTTACATTCTTCTGTATAAAATGGAGCCTACTAGCACTGTGATGAAAAATGATAACAGAGTCGTCGTGGGATATTTTAAAAGAATAAGCATTTCTCTTTATTAAAAAAAAATACAATGACAATTTATAGTTATAGAAAGTGTCTCGTTCAAATGACGTATTCCGACTCTGCCAGTCGGACCATTAGGGCCCAGTCCAACCCAACCAGGGTTTTGCCCCAAAGGAGGAATACCAATGGACAGGGAAAAAATAACCTCTTTCACAACTTCGAAGTATTCCTCAAATACTATAAGAGTAACAGCAAGCGACTGTTAAAATGTCGTTTGTGTGTGTGTCATGCTTAAGGTTTTATTTCTACAAATAACCCGCATTTACATTGTTATATTAGATTAGACTATTACATTAGGTCCATATCTATCACTAGCTGTTGCCCGAGACTTCGTCCACGTGGTTAGAAGATCTTGAACCGTATTCGCAGCGCATGCAACGTAAGCCCTAAAAGATGAATAATTTTCCCCGTTATTTTCACATTTTCCATTGTATCTTCGCTCTTATTAGTTGCAGCGTGATGTTATATAGCTTTCCTTGATAAATGGTCTATTCAACACGAAAATATTTTTTCAATTCGAACTAGTAGTTCCTGAGATTAGCGAGTTCAAACAAACTCTTCAGCTTTATATATTAGTATAGAGTAATATAGATTAGCGAAGTCCCCGACACTAACAGGCAAACAGACAATGAAATTCAAAAGCTTTCTATCTATCATACACCATAAAATATACGAACAAACCCACGGGAAATGCAGTTACAAAATATGTTTTAAATCAAATCAATATAGAACTTGTGGTTTTAACGTTACACTGAAGATTGTAGAAATGTCACACTTATCACGTGGATGTATCTCGTTGGAATGTTTGTACGTTTCAGTGAGTTAATTAGTAATAACTACTGCTACCAAATATTCCAGTTTTCATGGGACTATTCCTTGTATAATTGCTTGTGTGTGTATGTATTGTATGTCGTGTTTTGAAAGAGATGTTTAAACTTAAAAATAATGCTGCTAGTATTTATAGGAAAACATCTATGAAGGCTCGAAGAGTACATTTGAAAGCACTACTATACTATCTACTTTTGAAAGATCTCAAAATAAGAATTCCTCTTTTTATTCTTGTCTGCAAAAGCTATCCTAAACTGTTTATAATGATCCTTTGAATTGTTTCATTGACTACCTGGTCCTTAATAAACCAATGTCCTATTTTGAGTCCGAGAAAATATGGTTACTATGGTAATAACTCACGAGTAACTGGAATTTTCAGATTATGATACCGAGTATCGGTAGGTATTTATTTCTGGTGTTATTGTTTTGTTTTATAAATAAATCCTAAAGGGGAAATGGAGAAACTAACGCAATGATAATATTTTTTTCACCTTTTGGGTGCGAACAACAAAAACGTGGCGTTTTAAAAACGCTGACAGGTTACGATGGGACTGGCGTGCGCTTTGCATGATAAAAGACCTTAAAATTAAAAAAGAAAGACACTAACGTTTGAACATTCTTTATTATGGTACTCTTATTGAGCTATTTTTGTTGAAAGCAGATTAGTGCTACAAGGTCTAAGTACTTAATAAATAAATATACATAATAATATAGATTATTGTATAATTGATTTTATTACTCGTAAAGTTTTTATGGTTTTCTGAACTGAATGAGTTTTAATTGTTTTCATTCATTCTGAAAGAAAAAAAATACAATGCATTGCCAAGTAAATATGAATATCGAACATGGCTTTTTGATTCAGTCTTTCACCAACGGTTCACAGTTTTATTATAACCTAAAAAAAGATATACCGATTCATTTCGGGAGTTTTTGTGATAATTAAAAATAAATACAATGATAATTCATATTTTATAGCTGTTAATTCCGATCACAAATAAAGTAGTTCACGAATTTTTAAGTTGTATAAATAAAAATCGTTTTTAATGATCATTAACTTAAGGAACAAGATAACATAATTACTTTAATTCTCAAATTCAAGTCAAACATAATCACGATAATTTTTTTTCAGGAAGGCACACGTCACTGGCTGTATGCTGCTTACGCGTGCGTAGCTCCGCCTACATCCCGCCCAAACGTTCCCTATAAATGGTGGCGCCGGAGCTTTCGTATTCCACTTCTGACTTGGTGCACTTTCGCGCGCTCCCAGCCTTCGAAGTTTCAAAAGTTTCTGCCGATCACCCGCTGACGATTCGAGGTAAGTGGCCAGTAGGTGTTTTAGGATGGTTTTAGGGAAATTTTAATAATGAATTATTCATGTTAGTAATTGATTATTTTTTTATCAATTTAAATTATGTTTTTATGGTTTATTTTTTAAAATATTTTGTTAGCGTTGGTTTTATTTTAAAAAAGGTGCAAGGTTTTATAATAAACAAAATAAATAAATATACAATTTTTGAGAATATACCATTTAAGACAAAAAATAGTAGCTAATAGGTAGAGCTAAAAAAAGTTAGAAAATAAAATTATTTAAAAAACGGTCAATATAGTAAGAAATACCAAACTAAGAAATGGGACAGAGAAAGTACAGTACTAGAATTTTAATATTCAATTATAAAAATACAAGTTCAAAAAGGTGCGAATTATAACATTCACAAATACTAACGCAATTCTATCGTTTATGGACTAGTATAGACGTAGTATTGAATTTTATTAATCCAAAATATATTAATTTAAAAACATCGAAAAAGTACGTATTAGAAGTAAATAACAGTTCCTTTCAATTCTTTCACTTTGCTAAATAGTAATATTCTATTTTGTTTCTGAGAGACGTTCAGCTCCTGAAAAATCAAATATACGAGTACTTCAAGTTCTTGTAAATTACTTACTAACACCTGCACCTAAACAAAAAAAAAATGTACCATACGTAACAAAACTCTTTGTTTCGCGATCTTCACTTAAGAGTACCTATCATTTGTTATAAAATATAAAATGAATAATCCTGCCATTCACAAAAATAATAAAACAATGGAGCGTCTTTTGTGCTAATTCATGACGGATAATTCCAAATTTGTCCCCTGTCATATAACGCTTTTTAAACATGAAAGGTCGGGAATACAACGTGTTACAACAAAAAGGTAGTCATGAAAATAGTGGTTTCTAACTATGATTATAATATATATAAATAACAAGTCTAAAATTAAATATTTATTACGTGCGTTATAAGATTTTAAAAACATATTATGTAACGAAAATAACTTGTAAATCATTCGCTCTTTCGAAAAAAAATCGTAGAAAATTCTTTTTTTGTTCTAAAACTTACAATTTCTACAAACAAATTTTTGAAAGACTCACAAACTACCTCGTCTCCGTTAAAAAACAACACATGCTTAGAAACAAGGCATGACAACCAAATTAAAACTAAATGAGCCGCCCTGTAACGTATATCATTACTCATTATATAAATACCAACCTTACATTATACCAAAAATTGTTGCGAATTTTCGGGCACATAGTTCAAACATACTTCATCCTCATTAGGCTTACAAAACATATTTAAATTAAAGCTTACCTGAAAATAATTATATTTCATTTTGAAATAAAAATGTTACTCGATTTTTAATTAATACCAAATCAAAATATCAATATTAATTAAAATCAATTAACATTCTCGCGTTTCTCGTGTTTGTTGATTTAAAAACTGATCCATGTTCTATTTGATTAATTAAAAAAACTCATTCGAATGGATCAAAGCTACATACTATTTGTATTCGAGATTTTTTGCAAACCCTTGTAATTAAAGTGTAATAAAGGGTGTTTACTTTCAACGTTTGTAACTCATTATAAATACCTACGTGTTTATTTTCTACAAATGAAATTTAATTATTTTTTAAACCAATCGCGGTGTATTCTTTCGTTTTTACTATTATTTTTATTCTCTGGATTGAATGTTTTAGTACGAATATGTAGAGTTTTATTTTCGGGTGGTTAAATAATCAATCAACATATCCTACCGTAGTCCACTGCTGGACAAAGGTATATATTTAAAGTTTCGTTATAATTTTAAAATGATAATTGCATTTAGATATAATAAAGATTATTTTAAAAGTGCTTACTAAATCGATATGCAATAACATTTTTCAATTTATACAAATACAATAGCCAATAGTCACGACATAGTAAATCAGTTATAGTTTCATTAAACTTAGCAGCACAATAGATAATTAAAAATATACGATTAAACAACATAATTACGTTTTAGACTTGACTTTCGAACTCTAATCGATTGAGAATTGTAGAGTTGTTTAAGAATATAAACGGATGAAGAGTGATCAATTTAAAATCGCCATTAAAATTAAGGATTATAATTGCGTTAGTTACGCTAATAAGCGGAGTTTCGTATTGCGTTGCGGATTATTCACAACGAAAGATATTCTTGCTTAGAAAATTTAGGTAGAGCTTTCCTAAAGTTACATATAATTAATTGATTGTAGTAACATTTATTACTAGGATTGAAAAACTATCCACTATCAATCATTTCAAACGGTGAATGTGAGTCGATCTCGCGATTCTAAGGGTTCGGTTCAATAAAAGTATAAAATTAACAACCAAGGTATAAGTATCCGTTATTTACCCTTTTGGTTACGGAACCCGAATATATTATTGTCTACTTATTACTTGAATACTATCGTGCCAAACAAGTAAAGAATGCACATATAAATATAGTTTGCCGTGACGTGACATACATTTGTACTACAAAGGACGAAATAAAGACGTCTTCGTAATATTGTCAAGACGAAGGAATTTTATAAATAGACCAAATAGTTGTACAGAAATTCTATTCGTACTTCAAGTTGGAAATAAGTTGTGTCCATCAACAACCGCGTCTTTAAGAATATGTATTTTATTAGTGACCCAGTAAAATTAAAAAGGTAGATAGACTGACAAGCGGTCTTATAATAAATGATCTGCGTCTGCGTCTTTGTTTTTGTGACTTATATTTACGAAACACTTCGAGGCACAAGGGTTAAATATGAAGGGATTAAAAATCTTTATATATTTGCATTCCTGCTGAACTCCAAAAAATATCAAATAAAAATTGCAAACAAAAATCAGTGTTACATTCGTTACGTTAACTTTTAGTTCTAACCCCAATCGTATCGAATGAAACTAAAAACATTTTTGTAAAACCTCTATACATGTCCATGAAGTTCGTTATCGACACATGTGCACATGTTCACAGCTTGTTTTGAACAGCTCCAACAAATGTTTGTTTACCTGGATGCCCAATTAATCGTAGTCCAAATTGGAGTTCGTTCTGTTTTTTAAAAACAATGAAAACTCAACAAATTGGTGGTTTGTAAAGGTTCACGTAACTATACATACATATATCCTGCTTTGTCTCACGAGCTATGTGTAATTTTGGTGGTTAAAAACATCAGGTAAACAAAAATAAATTCCTTTTTAACCGACTTCAAAAAAAGGAGGAGGTTCTCAATTCGACTGTATTTTTTTAGAAAAGAGAATTACTCTCTTAACTACACTGGCCAAATACGCTTGTCAACGTAATTTAAAATAAGATTTTATGCAAAAAAATAATACAAATAAAAAGTATTATAATTTTAATTAAAACTTTTTTCTTCTTCAAACACCAATAACCTATACACGGCAGTTTTATTTGAATTTATTTCGATACCTACTTATTATTCCTTTGAACCTTTGAAGTAAACATATTATGTTAATTATTATCGAAGGTTATTGATATAAAGCAATATTTTATTTTCCTATCCAAGTTGGAATGTTATTTCAGTCTTGTGTCTTACTGAATAACTTGTTTTGAAAAAGTAACACTATGTTATTTATTTTCTCTTGAGACTTAGGTTCTAATAAGAAAGAGGCCTGCTACAGTTATTTGGGACTAGGCGCAAGTAGAGGTAGTTTACGACAACTGCTTTTCTCTACTCTTGGTACAGAATATAAAATTCCTTAATTTAAATATTGCAAGAATTCTACTTTATTATTAATTGAGGTATTTATTAAATTTTATTCTGAACTGATATACCTGTACACAACTTTAAAATTGTATCGAGAAGTTTTCCGATGGGGATAAGTCTAATTTATAGTGTTCAAAATAATCGTTTTATTCCTGGAAGACAAGATGTAGTTCGAAATAAAAAGTATTAATATCATATTAAGTAACGTGTTCATAACCGTTTTGGATACGAAACTCCTTTCAAAGATAATGAGAAAATTAAGATTATTTTAATCATATTAAAAGCGTTCGAATATTTAGACAATTTGAACAAAAGAATGTGTAATTATGTATATCGCTGAGTTCAAACACTTCAGTCTAATTTGATGATAGAAGATAAAAATATATCCAAGTTATATTTGCCTGACCATATCAAGATCTAACGAAATGACTGCTTGTGTTTGAAATAGGTTTTAATGCGAATATGCAATTATGTTGCTTAATAAAAGAAAGTCTTTTATAATTGCGATTCGACTAAAATAATGTAATGAGAAAAGTTGGTACGTACATTTTTAGATGTGTTTTCTTTTTCACTGCATAAGGTATCTTGAATTTTTAATACTTACATTTTAATAATAACATATTTTTTTCTACAAGATATAAATAAGTATATTAGAAAAGTTCCGTTTTTCGCTGCCGTTTAGTAGTGAGTGCTACTTAGCATGTGCATCATCACCATCAAAAAAATGTTTGATGGCGTGTCACTTTCACTTTTATAATCGAGCTGGAAGACGCAGTAACAGACCACCGTAGGTGCAGGCCTATGCACGGTTTGCGAGGTGCAGATCATAGTAGATCCTCGACCTTACTCATGATATGTGTTTTGTGTTAAACGATTATCTTAAAGAGATTTCAGCAAACTCAGAGGGTCCGTTCGGCGAGATGCTTGCTGGACCAGACTTATTACCTGAAAGAGTTACCGTGGCTCTTTACATAAAGGGCAAAGGAACATGGTCAGATTTTAGACAGCAAAAGTCTGACACCGTTCCACTCAAAACGGGAGGATTCATTTGATGATTTCCCATCTGGAAAAATAGAAGTGGCAGTAGAACTCCAGGGGCACAGTTCCCCGTAACCAGGTTCTGTGATAATGTCAAGAGCCAATTGAACGTACTTGAACATTTCCGCATCGATTGCATTGTTTCCACCTTTACAAGTCAAAGGGAACCCGTACACTCTTTCATTTGTTTTTTGGCTGTTGAACTAGAACTATGGATTGAATTTCGATGGAAACCGAATGGGATGAAACGGGAAGTATGTTTCGTTGAAATGTAGAGCAAAAATTGATTCGGAACAATTTTCTAGTTGGTTTTGTTTGCAGTTGCCAATTAGCACGATTTGTATTTTGAGAAATGTGAAGGTTGCAATGTCTAATGGAAAAAGGAGTTATCATTTAATTCATTGTTTTGAAGGATAATCACGCAAGTAGCTGGTTAGTAGGTAACCAGGTATAGGTATAATTTGAATGAAATGTCCAACATAAATCTTATATAATAGTTTATAGGTACTAGACAAAATAGGCAAACTGAATATTCTAACTTTGACTACTACGACTTGTAGTTAAAAATTATAATTAGAAAATACTGAAAAATTTAAAATGATAAAAGTATAAGTCTTTAAATTGACGAACCTTTGAAATGTGACACTGATCTTAATTAAAATTTAATGACGCTGAAGTCGGTTACCATTTTACTAACGCTACAAAAAATGTTTTAAAAAGTATCAAAATAAAGTGTCTCTACTTTTAATTATTGTATTTTATAATATATCTACTTGCGCTACATTTTTAAAATTCACGTTCTGCCAAGCGCTATATGAAATACAGTAAAATAAATATAAATTTATTTGACAATACCCTCTCAATATAAAGTTATTGGCAGAGTATTGGAACATGAATGATTGCATGAAACCTTAAAACAGACCTGTTTCCGTTGTGATAACAAAACGATGTTCTACAATTTTCGTAGAACCGTTTCTCTCCTGCAACGGTTAAAAATTCATAGTACCTAGAGGCACTGTTCTGTCTGTTCTGCTTTGTAAATAAGTTAGTAGCTACAAGTTGCATTTCGACATTAGCGAGATTATATAGCTCTAATTCTGCGGTGTATTGAACTGATAAATCAAAGTCGCGTCACTTGTCGAATAGTTACGTCATCCCTATCACATCATCGTTGTATTCTAATCGTCATCAGTCTAGAATTTTCCCATTGCCTTGTGCTGGGATCGGCCACTTGAACCAGATGGAGCTAAGTGCCTGTGTTTTACAAAGATCCACCCTTCTGTACCAAATTTGTGCCTATCAGGCTTCAGCCCATTTCCCTGGGCAATATGAGAACCCTTAACAAGACTGGTTGCCAGACTTTCTAGCTTCCAACTAGCTGTAACGACTGTCAAAAACGCATTAATAACAGTCGAGGCCCACCATTCGACGTGCTTTGCATAAAAGAGTTCCTCCGTGAGAGGAGGAACTGAGGTGGTCCCCATCCACGGACCAACAGCATCCAGCTTAGCTTAACCTATTGTCGATCAAGTTGTAACTTCGTTCGATGTAATATTTCCTACGCCCTCATTGCCCAGGGATTTTTAAAACGCTCGTGTATCCATGTTTATTTGTAGAGTCGTTTGTTTAGTTTGAAACTGTCAGCTGAATTAATGTTTGTTCACAATTTAAATTTGTTTCGGATGTAAAACTAAATCATGTTCAGAATTTTGTTATATGATAGCTATTCACAATGGTTTAGAAAAATGTTTAGGTTGAAATTTGACCTATGCTTTGATGTGTGAATATTATAATATACTAGCTGTTGCCCGCGACTTCCATCACGTTGTTAGATCTTACACCGTTTTTTCCACATTTTCCAATGTATCTTCGCTCCTATTAGTCGCAACGTGATGTTATATAGCCTATAGCCTTTCTTGATAAATTGTCTATTCAACACAAAAATATTTTTTCAATTTGTTTTATTTGAATTGAATTTGATTGAACCAATCAATTTTGAGTCACTGTAAGACATTTCTTTCTAGTATTTATTACTACACTTATTGATTTATAACTGTTTGTTAAAAAATTACTACAGTATTACTCAACTAATTCCTATTGATACAGCTATCAAAATTAGCCCTCGTTAAATTAACATAAACTTGCTTCAAAATGAATACTTAACAACAGTTATCTCATAAACTTAAATCCAGTGTTTATCGGTTCGCGTAATACTATAATGGAAGACAAAGTCAGGTATTACATTGATTAGATTATTTTCATGTCTAGTTACCTAGGTAATAAAGATATAAGAGTGGTAAAGATGTGTTAGTTGTGCTGAAATAATACTAAATGTAAAGTTTAAAAATCAGTATGAATGGAAATAAAGATGACTAGAATTTGAAAAGACATTTTATAGATATACATACGTTCAACAATATAACTTCCGTTTATTTCTAAACGTAAATATTTTTATTTGTGTGTTAATGTTTTTTGACGAGACGTAAAGGTCACATGCACAAAGACATTTAGACTCAGAACAAGCGGTCGTGGATCTAATGTTTTAATACTCTCGGCTAATCGTGTAGTCAAAGATTTGAGAGCCTCAGATTTAATAAAATCGTTAAATATATTAACTTGATATCATTCAGTACCTTAATTGACTTAAACATATGTAGACTACGGTTACTTTACCTAGTTCCTCAACCTATTTTCTAACTAATAACTTATGTTGAAATCTAGTAAAATTCTGAGAAAAGAATTCGCGTAGCGTGCATAATAAGGGGTACTGTCAATTTTCCTGTCTATGGTTCGTTAAACTTATTGTGAGCGGGACGTATTGTCTGAATAGTTCGATATTTATTTAAGGATGATAATTTAATCAATTGGAATCTATCTTCTACGAAAACTTATTTTGTTCGGTCATGTATTACCGATGATATTGTAATTATGTTCGTTGTATTTTACTTTTTTTGTTTATTTAAGTTTTGAATGGTCCTAAATAGATCATATTCTACTTCGTTAACTAAAAAATTGTGCTGATATTAAACTGCACAGTTTATACTTTAGTAAAGGATAATGCTCAGTTTATAGGTCGACAACGGCTAATGTTTTCAATCTGTAGATATTGTTGTCACAAGATAATGGCGCATACCTTTATGTTGTGAGTAAAGTAGGTAGCCAATTAAAACAGCAATAATAATGCACCTTCTTCGATATCGATTCACCATTTCGATATTATTCACACTATTTAAACAGTATTACTGCTTAAAGGACAATATAGTGTTAATTTCCTTCTCTACATTCTCTGTTAGCTCAATGAATCAAAAGGAAAAATACGGAAAAACTTATTGAAAATACAATACTTCGTAACAGACGTTAATGCGCTTTAAAACCTTCCGTTCCAATAACTTTATATAATTCGTTGGAAGAATATAAAAATACTTTTTGTTTAGATGTAATATAATATTTATCAAAAATAAAACAACCGTTAGGATGATGTTATTCCAGAAATATGATATACGATAGCAATGTTTATTAAACCGTCCTACAGTAAATTATTTATATTGATCTAAGAATGAATCATGAAACTTTTTCTTGTCTATACTAATATATAAAGCTGAAGAGTTTGTTTGTTTGTTTGAACGCGCTAATCTTAGGAACTACTGGTTCAAATTGAAAAATTATTTTTGTGTTAAATAGACCATTCATCGAGGAAGGTTTTAGGCTATATAACATCAAGCTGTAACTTATACGAGCGAACATACAATGGAAAATGTGGAAAAAACAGGGCAGGTTCTAACCACGCGGACAAAGTCGCGGGCAACAGCAAGTCTAGTTGTTTTATATTAAACCGTCGCTGAAAGGTAAAAGTGGAAAAACTGATATTAGTATTATTATCTGTCCGATTGTTTATCTCCAGGCTGTATCTTACAAACCGTGACAGCTAGATAATTGTAATTTTCGCAGATTTTATATTTCCGTAGTTGTTATAATAATAAAATCAAAATCAAACGGCTTAATCAAGAATTTTTATTACTTAATTCATTAAGTATTTATTTTTATAGCTAGAATTCATAAAACGTGTGTTTGTGTCGGAATTTGTGGGAAACATATTTGCCTAGCCATGGCATAATTGGTAATTATGAAATTTTAATTATTTTTCCAATCAATGAACACTTTACATGAATACACTCTAATTTAACTAATGAGTTGTAATAATTTTAAATTACCTTCGCAGATAATTCAATTAAAAAGGCATACATTGATTGAAATTTTTCATTCCATTAATTTCATAAATACACCTATTCTATAAATGCATTTAAACCACCAAATTTTTTACCAAAACATAATGCCATAACCCAGCAGTCATATACATATATAAGTATGGAAATAGAACGCAAATCAGGGTTAATACGGAAATTAAACTACTCAAACGCTCCAACAAAATCGCAAAACCATACCTGTTACCTAGATTGATTAAAAAACTTTCTTCTCAATTTATCCCTCATAAGTACAACAATTTATAACTATAAGCTTTTGTCATTAAAAGTGAAAAACTTGACGATCGCCAATATCTCATTGATAGGGATTTAAACTCAGTCAGTAAAGCGGTAACTCAAACATCATGGACATTGGGGATCGGAGAGACATCGAACAATATAATCCTTTATACAAAGAAGTCGCAGTTTAATAAGGTCTTAAGTATATTTTTAGACGACCGACAGTTACTTGATGAAGTTGGTACTTTAAGACCTAAGTTTTATATCTAGTTTTTCTCTCTTAATATCGGCTCTCATTTCATCGTGGTCATCATCAGGGCAACATTTGGCGCGGATGATCTGCCTGCATCGGTCTCGATCCAGCGCGTCTCTCACCTCCGCATAGAATTTGGATAGCTAGTTTTTTGACTTCAAAAAGGTCCTCAATTTGGCTTTTTAAATATTACCACCGATCCCAACGATATTTCAGAGCCAATTAACGTGTTTTTTATTGTTCCTTGTACTTGCTTGGGAATGAAATACATGTTCTTTTCAGAATTTTGAGGTATTTTCTAGTCAATTTACAATTGGATAAGTAATTTCAATTGCCGTCATTGAAAAGTCACTGAAATAATTTATGGTGCTGGAATACGAACTCTGAAACAAATACAATTTGCAGCTTTTAAACAGATATCAATTATATATAGTATCAATCTATACTAACTTACTAACTAATATATAAAGCTGAAGAGTTTGTTTGTTTGTTTGAACGCGCTTATCTCAGAAACTACTGGTCCAAATTGAAAAATTATTTTTGTGTTGAATAGACCATTCATCGGGGAAGGTTTTAGGCTATATACCATCAAGCTGCGATTAATAGGAGCGAAGATACAATGGAAAATGTGGAAAAAACAGGGCAGGTATAAAACATAAGTTATATCTTCTACCCACAGGGATGAAGTCGCGGGCAACAGCTAGTATAAATATATATGAAGTGATAGCCTATATTCTACCAAATCTAGTAAAAATTCCATGGCAGTTAACAACTCGAACAAACACAATAACGAAACAGTATTCTTAAACCATGAAGGCTTTATTTAAAGCTGGCCTTTTAAACTCGGTAACGTAAGTTAAATATTTAGTGAAATTTTAATAAGGACTACACCCGTAATTATTAAATACGGCAACCCAGCTTATGAACACAACATTACGTAATTAAGTAGATGTCTGTGATGTATAGTTTATTATACAGTCAGCCATAAAGATGAACCTAAATAATCAGATTTACAATATCCCACTAATATTATAAAGGCGAAAGTTTGTGAGTGTGTATATTTGTTACTTCTTCACGTCGAAACGACTGAACCGATTTTAATGAAATTTGGTATGGAGTTAGCTGACTCCCTGGATTAACATATAGGCTACGATTTATTACGAGACAATATCTTATTTCCTAACCACGCGGACGATGTCGCTGGTAACAGATAGCATAGCATAAATTTAAATTCAGACAACTTTTAGTATTTGTAAATGATTTTTAGGCTTCCGTGCCAAAAGGATTTTCGTGAAATAAACTACACAAAAAATGTTGAAATAATCATTTCATTAACTTATTCTAATGACAAACAAACTTAAATAAAATTCAAACGTATCTTGTTTCAAAGTTGAATGTTAAATATTTTTGTTCGTAGGACATAATAAACCCTTTTCCAACGAATGTCGGGAAAGGTCCGCATTCAAAGCTTTAAGAGTCTTACATTTACTTCTGTACAAACACTGTGACAATCAAGAGGACAAACAGACGGACAGTTGTGACCAACTTAAGCGTAGTGTTGGAGGAAACAATTATAGAAAACTTTTTTATAAAGGGATAGGCTTTTCTAGTTCAGTATGTCGTTTTGTACTTGGTTTTATGTAAATATAATTTTAATCGTTAAATTGACTACAGAATTATATTTCGGATTAATGTTCTTATTTTTATAAAACCATTGACCACTTGAGGAAATTATTAAATGATGTAACGGTTTACTCAGGCGTATCGAACACGATCCCGCCGCGTCTGCTCATGATTAAGGATCCGGTTGGGTCCGAAACTAGTCGGGCTACCCCGATAAATACACGTGATTAAACCGTTACATCATTTAATAATGAATCACTCTCACGACAGTTACTATCAAAACACTTGAGGAAAAGGAAAAAAAACTATTCAATCAAAAGTTTATTTAAATTAATAAATTATAATGTAGTAATATTTGTGAACGTCGAAGTGGTATTAGTCATTACTACAATTTTTATTTACAACTAATGAATTTTGCGATTCCCAAAAATATTTTATTGTCTCTTGAAATTAAATTTATATTTCTTATCTCTACCCTTTGGGATGAAAGCTATCATAGCTCCTGATGTCTTAGCTTCAATTACGTAAGAAAGTTCCACGTTAGCGCCTTGTTTGTAAATGGGACTCACGTCACAACTTATTCAGTCTTGAAGTAAAATGTAACTTTCTCTTATTACGGACAATAATATTAATGTAATCATATTTTATTTGTATGTACATCTATACTTCTATACTAATATATAAAGCTGAAGAGTTTGTTTGTTTGAACGCGCTAATCTCAGAAACTACTGGTCCAAATTGAAAAATTCTTTTTGTGTTAAATAAACCATTCATCGAGGAAGGCTTTAGGCTATAAACCATAACGCTGCGACTAATAGGAGCGAAGATACAATGGAAAATGTGAAAAAAAATAGGGCAGGTATAAAGCATAACTTATATCTTCTACCCACGGGGACGAAGTCGCGGGCAACAGCTAGTTTTTGATAATTTAATAACACAAAAGAATATTTGATAGGACAGTTGTATTTGCGGTTGCAAATTGTTTTCGTTTCAGTTTTTAAAAACAAATGCAATCTATTATTCTGTTTTTAATTTTTCTGGCACTTGTCACTGCTATGTTTATTAACTATGATACGTTTTAATCATGATTCTGTCTTATCAGCTAGGGATTAAACTGTTACGTTAAAAAGCAAACATTTCTATGAAAAGCGAGTTGACTTATAAAGTAACTTATCGCGTAAATTTCTATAATTCTATTTTGAAACTTTTGGTCATAATGTTCGTAATACGATCCCGAAAGTATTGGTAAGAGCGAATATTAAATTAATTCTTTCCATTTATTCCGGCGTTGAAATTTTTCAACTTTCTTTTGTTTTTTTCGTGTTTATATCGATTTTGCTGTTGTTTATATTGAGAAGTCGATTTTATAAGAATGAACTGTTTTCTCGGTATTGGTTAAGCTTTAATATTATGATTATAAGCGATTACTCTAGTTGTAATTTTCAAATTAAATGTAACTTAACTAAGCCACAAGGAATGAGTTCTCCCTATAATATTATTTATTTTATATTATGTATACTCCCTACAATGTTATAAAAACCAGTCCAGTTGAAGTAGGATCATTATGTCTACTGATGAACAACAATTTTATATTCCGTGAAATTTTAAGTGCCTAGTTATCACAGTCATTAAATTTCATTAAAATGAAGTTGGGCAGGGAGGCTTAGAAGGACTATATTTTTTACTCTTTGCGTATGAAAGAATAAAAATATAAATATAATTAATTCGATTTTGGATGATGAACAATAAAGTGACAAATTATAATAAACTCAGCTCATATCACTCAAAGATAAACACATCTTTTTTAAAGATAAAGTTACACACTGTCTCATTTTTCTTAAGTATTCAATAACATGCCAAACTTTTACCAATCGCTCAAATTACCGTCGATGATATGACAAGACAGTCGAATTTGGTTAAAAGCCACACTTTCTACGGTAATTGCTAAAAACAATATTGCCATTAATCTCTTTGATATAAAGAACAAAAATAAAAGACGTGCAATCCGATATTCTTTTCTTTTAACCCGGATAAATATTGTTTGTGCCTTTCAGGCTGAGTAATTGAATATTTTAGTGCCTTTTAAAATGAAAGCTTTGCGAACGACAAATGCTAGCTTCGATTTAAAACATTGCATGCTTTAGAAAAGAAATGCATTTTTGAATTAAAAACATTTGACGTGCGCTGGGAAAAGGATTTCTTTGTCGGCTTATGATTTGTTTCTTTGTTTATTTATCTGCTTTTAATCTGTATTCTGTACTTAGAAGCTTCATGTTTAAGAGAACAGTTTCAAAGAGTGATGTCTTAAGCTAAGTTTAATAAAATATTGTAGAGACAAAACGTAACGACTTTATTTTCTCTTTCCAAGAACAAAATAATAATGAGTATCTTCATAGTATTTTTTACATTAAAAAGAACAACGGTATAAATACCTAACTAAATACTAATGAGTTTTACAAAAAATTAAGTCTTGTGCAAAAGACAGGAAGACCCCTAATAAGCACTCGTGGCCCAAATGTTTGTTCTATGTGAAAATCAAACTTGCGACACAGCATGCTTGACGTGGTAACCTGATCCATTCGGGTATCCGAGCAGTCAATGTAACTTACAGACTAAAAAACATTTTGAAGTTATTTGTACCTGAGAATCAACCCTGTTCAACTTGCTCCTGTAATATAAGACACGTAAATTACGTTACAGAACATAGCACAAACAATTTTGGGCCAAACACTAAGATGTAATATTTACAAGCACCTATCCCAAGCGGTTACCTTCTTTCCAATCGACTCAAAGATGTATTGCCGAGCGATTTGTTGCTGCTTTGGGCATTCATATTTTAGTTCTTGTTTATTAATTCATTTGCTCTATGTATTTGAATATTTATATATATTAAAAGAAAAAATTGGAACTTTATTAGGTGATTTCTTTGATAAAATGTTACAGTCTTTGACAATATGGACTGTTGGAATTATCACAGATGATGTATTTTCTCTTGCGGCTTTAACAAAAAATACCAAACATTATATCGAGGTTAAGCATCGGATATTACGTTAATAAATTTGATGGTTGATCAATTTCGTTTTTCTTTGATGTCGCATCTAATGCATTTGCCAATATTCTATCAAATCAGGATTACCTGTAAAAGATTATCAAGTAGACTAATTGTATAATTAATAAACTGTAGTTTACGAAATCCCAAAACTTTAAATTACATTTAACCTTTAAATCCAAACACGTTAGTCACATTCGTGTTGACAATAATGTTCCCGAAAACTTTTGACTCAGCGACATATCTATTCTGATTTACTTGACACCCTCCCGAGACTGAAGTTTCACCCTAATATGAAATACGATCACACATCACACGAAGCTAGTGGCAATAATAAATTTATAGTCAAAAGTTTCTCATTTGATTGTAGAGTCTATAAGAAGTGTCAGAATAAGTTTGTGTCCCTTGCTCATTGCTGCGGAAAAATGACATGATGAGATTCCATATTTTTTGTCTTTTTAGGTAGTGCTTTATGTTGCAATATTGAGATAGGTATTCGTTGGTAGAAGAGTATTTTTTAATGGGGATGGTTTTTTTTTGTTATTGGAATGGTAAGGAAAATGTGTAAGCGCTACCATAAAAAGTATCCATTGATTTACAAATTACATTAAGTTAATTGTAATTTTCCTTTTATTCATGTTGATTTTCAAAAAGTCAAGTGGTTATCATAATTTTTGACTGATATAAATAAAAAATCAAGTTACTTTTCATGCAAGTACAAACTCGATAAGAATGTGAGCTTTTAAATAAGAAGTAAAAAATAGCATTTCATTTTTACTTTGATACATCAATCCGTTTTTAAATTTTCCAATACATATTATGTCATATTATATTTGCGCAACAATCGACGGTGTGTACTTTACACAGTTTTCTTCTTTTCTGTAAACAGTCAATCGGACTTTGCAAGCTGTATAACTTTATTGTCTCTTATTGAAAAGAAAATGTCCTCCGGCAACCCTTATTGAGAATAGATTCAAAGTCCTCACTGAACAACTGAGTCACCTTTTGATATTATTTTCTTTCTTTTTTATTCGTTTGAAAATTGTTTATGGAATTTGTTCTTAATACCTGAATCATTATTTCAGTAATAAAAGAACATGTTTCCTAATTGGCTGTATAGCTATTTTAAGCAACGACTTCATTAAATGGACGCATTATACTTTCAACTTTGTGGCTGTTCGTAATTGAGTCTCTAAATTCTTAGCTATTATTCGATTTGGAACTGACTTCCAAATATAAGGAGCTTCTTAATTTATTAAAACCTCTTTTTTTAGTTGCTCTAAGTAAAACTGCATTCAGACACGATAGGCTGATTTGGTCGATTGATTTTGTTATAATCGATTTTCTTTTGTTCACAGAAATCAAGATGCTGAACAAAAACATTGCAATTGCTGTCGTAGTGGTGTTGGCCATCGTCTGCTTGGCCGAGGCTCGTGAGGAGGGGCCGCACGACATGGCTGATGCTCTCCGCATGCTGCAGGAATTGGACCGCTACTATACCCAGGCCGCTAGACCAAGGTTAGTTCCTCAAGATAACATTTTGAGCATAGCAGAAACCACACTAATTGGAAGAAAAGGGGGAAGAAGCAGCCAAGGATATATCGAAATAATTTATACTTCAAACACAAAATAATTTTGAGGATGAGCGTTTTCGAAAGGAAATATTCAATGTAAGCAGGAAATGAGTACATTTATAATTAGATGTCGTTTTTGCAATTCTATCGGTTGGCTGGATTTTGGTTACAAAATGTACTTCGAAACGTGGAAAACCAAATCTTACAAGAAAGTTGTCATCAAAATTATTTGTGTTTAGCTTTCGCTTTCCACATTTTTGGTTCAATCCAAAAATATTTTCAATTCAAAGCTAAATCAAAAACTTATGATCATATGAAGTCTTGAAAGAAGTTGGATGTCGCATCTGAAGATTTACAGCCAGCGCTGTCAATGACAGGTAACGATAAAATTAATAAAAGAGATTTCTTATTCGCTTTTGTTTTTTACTAAAATTCAGGTAAGATAGCTTTTGAGTAAAAAATAAATATTTTTAAATTCAAAGAAGAGGTTTTACTCGATAGCTTTATTAGAAAGAGAATTATTCTCTCTTGTTTGGTCTTGATTCAGCTTACATACCAGTCTTTAGTCGATGTTTTCTACATTACTCTATAGAAACTAATAGTTTATCATACCCGTCAATAATTGCTCATTTACACAAGTATCCCAAATTCCCATATATGCATAATTTCTCAAGTTACGATTTTAGTATTCCTTCCATTGCAGGGCAAAAAAAAACTATGCTAATTGTAAAAATGGGTACATTAGAAAATCATTCAAAACTAATTACTATTTATTTCGTCTATTAGTAGATCTATTTGTTAATAATATAACATCATGAGGCACCAACTTTTATCAATTTCGAGTAACAGGTAACGTCCAGGTAGGGTCATCAAAAGTTGAACAGCAAAAACACGACAGCCATTTTATGGACTTGTAAAACTTAAATCTACTTTAAACACAATAAGTATTACTTAGTTTAACTTCACCTAACGCCCGTGATATTGTTGTTCCCGGGATAAAATCGAAAAAGTTTTCTGAACTTTTTGTATAATCCCCCTTCTTTAGTACGATTGCTCTGAACTTTTTGTCCGAGTAGTTGGAATTTTTTTATCATACTTTCTGGAAAAGTATTTGTCATATTGCTAGTAAAATTAATAGATCGGATTGCATAGATGATCCAAAAACCACCGTTTCTAAATACGTTCCATAAATTTTATCAAAATCGTTCCATCCATTTTTATAATTGTAAATAGCATTGTCTTCGAGTTTGAAGCTACCCTGAAAATTTCAGCCTTCTAGCTTATCGGGAAGTGCCTCTGATTGAGTTGCGAATCCAATCGGTACGAAAACAAACAAGAACAATGTGTGTTTAAAAACATGAGAACATATTACTGTCAATTAATCACCAGCATTTTATTAGGATTTACAGCTTTTTTCGTGATGATCAGCCCTTTAGAATCCAAAGGCATTTTTCCCTATTTTCAAGTCAATATGATCTTTTACTCTTAGTAACAAAAAAAGCTGTCACTCCTTATTTGATCAAGAATTGGCAATAGATCGATGAAGCCCCATTTGCTTAAATTGAATCTGTTCAAAGTAATTGTTTGATACATTCGTGGATGGTCGAATACTTATTTGCAAAATGTCAGCTGTTACATACGTTTTGTGATGTAGCTATAATTCGCAACGGAACGAGACAATACAATTTCCGTCCGTCGGTTCCATTATTTTGCCTTAGGATAAGAGCTTGAATACTACATACGTACGTACTGAGCTTTGGTAATAACATTTGAATGAATTCCTTTGAAGTAGATTAATTTATTTTGAAATAAATGACGTACGACGTGTGTTTACTTCTTGAAAGATAACAGACGTTATGTTTTAATTGATTCAACAATCATGTTATAGGAAAGAATGTGGGCTATCGCAGTTTGTCATCGACGAATAGATGTTCAATGCTGATAAAAACTCGACGTCACGTGTTGAAGAGTTCAAGTTAACCGAGTAAGATTAAGATCTCACTTCGCTACTCCTACGCCCACTTATACCTCATATATTAAACTCAGCAATTTTCCTTGAAAATAAAAATACATAGTCGCGTCAAATTAAAGGTGATTCACAGAAGTGATCAATGTCGGACATTTTCAATTCGTTTAAGAAAACCCAAATTGACATGACATGACATCAATTAGGTACACCCAAAACGTCTAAAGTGTTCCGAATTAATTACACCAATCAACTTAAAATTCATCAGTATCACTTTCAGCCACAACAATTAGGAGTTAAGCCAAAGGAATTTCAATCTTGCTGCTTTGTCAAAAGAGAGCATTTGGCCGCAAAAGCAATTTGGTTGTGTTACAATTTTCCTTTGTTGTGTGCTCTCTGCGGTAATTTTCTGACCGGAAGGGGCTTGTCATCGTCCCAATTGCAGGAATGCATTGGGGTACAGAAAGAGCAAGATGTCAAGAGGAAAATTACACCGTAGCTGATAGGCGGACTTAGGTAAATATTGGTCCCTTTGAAGGTGAATTGGCAGCCTACGCTTAACTGACGAATGCTTTGTTAAACTGTACAAACAAATCCTTTTTTTTAATCTTGAACACTTTTCCGCTTTTCCGTTGTTGGTAAAGTATTTCGGTAATTTTTAAGGAAAGGAAGTCGTAATCCTGGTTAAGATTTAACGATTTGAATTAAATTTTATAAGATATAGGGTAGATATAATCGTTGTGTGTGTTTTTTTATAGAATTATCGATGGCGTTATTAAAACGAAAGAGAAATTCACGAATCAATTAAATGAAAAAACGAAATTTTCGACCACACTACAAATACATTTCTTAGAAGTTTAGCAGTTACTTTTTGAATTTATACATTTTGGTTTTTTTTCACGTGGATCATACACGAATGACCCACGCTCATGAATAATAATGAATCGGAATGACATGAATAGAATGAATAGATAAACTATTTATATTAAGATATATATAGTTTATACATAAACTATCAAATCAGTAGTATGACTAATCCAAATCTATTGTATTTGTTGTCTAATATCCCTTTTGACCTATATCCAACCCAAAATCATATGGTGACAATGATCACATTAGTTCCAGGGCACTGTATTAAAATATTACCCTCACATCAGAGAAATTATTGTAGACCATTTCCCAAAGGGTTTCAGATTCAATTCAAATGTATGTGCTATTGTAGTAAGCTTCACATAAACTACAGTCACGATTAGTTAAAAGTATCGAAATGAAATCATTTATTCTGCAAGTAGGATGTAGGATTTTTCATGTCTTTTTTTGAGAACGTTGTTGGAGTCGACGTCGATTTTTTGTGTAGCCTTTTCCCAAGCTTTGTAAAGACTCTATACTAGTACCTACTTTGTACTTATTGAAGTAAAACACACATCCAGTCTTATAAAGAAAAAAACAAATAGGCCTTCAATTTAAGCCACTAAGACTAAAAAAAATACAGTTTATTTTTTCTGCCTTCTAACAATTCATAACTAAATTTATAGATCAAAATGTGATGGAGGATCGTACGACACTAGCCGAAGATACCATAAAAAAGTATCGGATATAACAATAATTATTAATACGTGTTAACCCTCGAGCATAGTATTTTTCTTAGACATATACAGTTGGATGGTTGAATTCGGTAAGGTTCCAGTCTGACCTTTGAGTTTGGCTTGGTACTGATATATTATGTATCGCGTCACATGTTTATCATTTTATTGGAATTGTTTATCTGAATTTACCTGACGGGCAGTAACCGAGTGGCATCCTAAAGTTCACTGAATTATGCTCAGTTTTTGCGTAGGATTTGATTTTCACAACTACGAATGTGTTTGACTGACAATATTACTTATATTGTCTGACTATAACATGCTTAGTAGATCATGAAGGTCAGCTTTTCACATGCATTTAAACAGTAGGTATACCAGTATCTCTAGGACAGTAAAATGTTCGTCAAATGTGGAGCCTGGTGGCAGTCGGAGCTTCCGTTGGTTCCGTTTAACCCCTTATTGCGAAAACCTTTAATTTTTAATTTACATTATAAAAAATCGAGTTCAGGAGCACAGATAGTAAATTACTATATGTATAAAATTATTATCTTTATATGAATATGACCTATAAGCTTAGCAATACTTTTTATTCTTGAAATGTATCACCACATAGTAACCATTTCTTGAATTTTGTGCCCGTAATGTCGTCTACTGTTGTGTCTCTTGTGAGTTTCAACAAAACACTTTCATTTGTCATTGAGTGGTACAAACGACGTGGTTAATCTCAGTAAATAATGTTATGTATTTGGTGCATCATTAATTCAGTAGTTCTTGCTTTAGCATCAAATGTGGGTGAACAACATGTGAAAGATATTATTATGCTAATCAAAATTCCAGTTTCCGAACTTGAATTTCACGTTCCAAAGCCTTTTGTGATTCCTTCTCAACAATTAAGTGTTTCTTTGTAAAATACTCTCTTTGTGGAGTGACGGCGCGACGTTGAATTTTTATTAAGACGACTGTATCACAATGAGATTGAAAATACGATCTATTGTTGCTATGCAATTTGCAGTTCCGGGTTTTAGCTTTTAAATTGAATCGAGTCAAGGAACGAAGTTCAGTGCCGTTACTATGAGATTTAAAAGCCTGGTAAATTATATGAGTGAGATGACGCTACACTGCACATAGTCGCCTCTCGCCTCTTAAACGGCTTACGGCATTAAGAACTCATAGTTCAGGCCCAGTAGCCTTAATGTTTAAAGCCTTCTTTCAGCATATAAAAGACTTAAACCTTCGCGAAGAAGACAATAATATAATACGAATATAGGATTACCTTTCGACGTCCGCTTCAGAGTTTCCGTGCAGTAGAGATCAAATAAATCCCCATGAATAAATATCAACTTATTTTCTTTGAAGACATCATGCATGTTATTTGCTTAGGTATATTTCAATCGATTACAGTTCAGGTAAAAAATTGTGTTTATCAGGTATTTATGTATGTTGCATGCTTAAGATTTTGAAAAATTTAATTAAGAAGTATTTTCCCAAATAACAACCAACAAGTGATCAACAAATAATCAGCGCGTTTTTTTGTTATATTGAAGGAGACATTTACAAAGGAGTGGATTTTTTTGTGAGATGTAGAGTCTGGTAGAGTCGATAGTTGAACTTTTGAGATGGTCAGTTTCATTTTGAAACCCCTAAATACCAATTAGGGAAAATGCCAAACGCTCTTAAAATACCCGGCTTACGGCCAAATAAAACCCACAATAATCAGAGGTAATCACTTATTCGCGTGTTCAGTAATGGGGATGTCGAATTCTTCGGGAAACTGTCGCATTATCTATTTTGGTGATTACGTACTTGAAATGTTTATTAGATGACGAGATTTTATGCTCAGAGGGACGAAATTACAAAAAAAATGCGTTTTGTAGTACTGTACAAATAATATGACTGTAGTGCAATAATAACCATAATTTGGAACCGTAGCGTATTGCTGAAAACCTAACAACAAATTGAATAAATAATTAGTCGATTGATTTGGATGAAATGAATCCGCCTCACGAAACCTATTATTAACAGTTTGTAAATATTTTCGAAGATTAGTATTTAGTACTAGTTTAGTAGTTACGACTAGTAAGTACACTAATAGCTAAGGTCAACAGCATGTTTAAATTTGCAACAAAATTTAAATGGTCAATGATTAAAAAAACTAATCCATTTCAATTAAATCACTCTGATTGCTGAGTTCTTTATAAGCAACAAAAAAAAAACGAATACAGGGTAATATTTAATTATGTTGGTAAAAGAATTTAATACTTTGGGTGCTCTTTTTCCATCAAGTTATTTTGCCACTATCACAAACGTGTTTCTGTGTAAAATAAAAGATAAAAATTCGGTGCATTGAATTTTCATTTTTACTTACATGTTCATATAAAGTAATCTTATCTTTTAATATTGTGCACAGTTTGTACAACGTATACACTACACTCTTTATTAAAAATATGCCTGTTCAAATTTTGTCAGATTTAATCCGGCCAAATTAATTAAGCCTAAAATCAATTTTATGTTTTTAAATTATTGTGTTCCAATTTGTTTTGATTTTTACCAATGACACATTTTCTTAATATTGTTGACACCTTATTAAAATTTAGAAGATTAAAAAACTTTAACATGCTTATTCTAAGATTCAAAAAAACACTAAACTACCGCCTAAGGAATAACTTCAGGCCACTTCATTCACTGTAATTCCAAATTTTACATCTTTATGATGTGCCAAATATGTCTTGGTAAACACGACAGGAAACGAAGAAATACGAAGATTAACGAACGTAGTATTTCTTTAGTCTATGACACTCAAGGGAGACTGGTGACGGTTTTCGGAGTTGTCATTTTTGAGGTAACCCTCACAAAACTTTATATGTTTAAATTAAGTGTTAAACCACTTTTACAAGCGTTGAGTGTCAGGAAAATTAAGGCTTAGATTTATTCTAGAATTCAGTTTAGACGTTTAATTTAGTGGTTATTAAGTTTAGGAAATTCGAAAGCCTCTCAGATTTGCATGAATTTCACAAAAAGAACACAAAACGTGTACCTAAGCTATGTTTTTTTAATATATTTGGTTGTTATAAAAATTACAGGCGCTTCAAGCACTAAAAACATGACCCAGTAAAAAACAAAACAAACCGATAAATATAGAAAGTTTCAGTTAAAGCGCAAAGAAAAACAAAACCCCTTCTTGCTTAGTTCTCAAAATCAATTTTCTATTAACGATAAATTCTAATTAGAATCACATACGCGCGTGACTGTCATACTCAAAACCTAATATTGAAAATCAGATTAACCACAGATTATACAGAACATGTACGACAATCTTAATTCAAAACAGACTTGAATCTATATATAAAGCTCACTTAGACGACGCGGGAAATATTATACGAACAACATACATTGCGTAGCTGTACAATAACTATCAAAAGTAAACATAACAAAACAGGCAATGTATGACAACATGTACCTACAATATTACTTGTCGTCTAAATCAGCTTTAAAAGACAATACAGGTATGACGTCACACGAGTATTTGATACCAATACAGTGACGATAAGTTTCGTAAATCTGTGTTTGCATTAACGGTCGGTTGCACCACATAATGAATAGTACCTATGTTCATACATATGAAGCTTCAAGTGCTGCGCTAATTAAAGGGTGTGTTCGACTGTTAACGATATCACCGAGTTATCGAGACTTATCGGCAACTATTGCGGTGATAAGTTTCTGGTTGCTTACTTTCAATGGATTTGTAGTTGCTAACGACAAGTTTATTAATATTCGCGGAATTATTGCGAACATGTTGCGATGACGTGTGGTTTTGGTTGCGATTCCTACTAATTAGAATTTGTTTTGTAATATGTTATGACAGATTGTTTACTATTTACTTATCTGATCTTTTTTATGATGATTGATGATTCAGTTAGTAGTATTCAAACTAAGAATAGATTAAGGATCTAGTTATAGTTGATCTTTTTCGTACAACGTTTTTCAAAAAAGACTTGAAATATTAATTTCAATAATGAAATCAAAAAATTGACGATTTAGAACAGAAACAATATGCAAAGAGAGCTGCTAAGTTGGTTTCATTATTTCTCTTGAAGTTAATAAAAAATTTGAAATCTAGCATTCTTCAAAGATACAACGAAATAGTTACTTATCTTACACAATTAATAATTTCATTTTAATACAATAATAATTTTAACAATTACGAGCTGTTATATATATGTAATGTATATGATAGTGCCCAATGGCTCTTTCTATATCCCTTGTCAGCACTTTTGATAGTTCATAATAATAAGACGCTCTCTTTGCGACAGTTCGATTCCATCATCCGCGCGTGACACTTGCCCTATTTACCGAGTCCTAAAGTAATTAAAGTGTCCTTCAATATTCATCTAAGTTTTATTTCTTTGTTTTTTTTAAAACCGAAATTCGGGAATCCTCATAACAATTTGGTGGCAGCGGTGGGATACCGATGGTGAAGGTATCCCTGGGACGTCTCCTTCTGGACTCGTATTCTAAACTATTTTAAAGCATAAAAGTGTCGAAGTGCCAAAATTAACTCGAACTCAAATAAAATAATAATAATTCAATATTCATATCTATTTTCGGACATCCTAAAATCTGAATAACTTTTCCCGTGGGTATTGTGATTGTGTTCCTGTTTCGTGCCTGATTCCTGAGAGGGAATACCTCTTCAACTTCAACAGACCAAAGAAGTGGTCATGTTCCAGTACATTTTCTACGTGTTCCTGTAAGTCTTGAAAACATTATATTTCCCAGCGAAAGTGCAACTCATCTCTAACAATTCGAAAACAAGTGCGTGAAAGTGCGTAAACCCAGTGAACTAAACATAAAGGTTTATTTTCTTGTGCGCGTTACTAATTCTAATTTATTTTTTGTTTGCAAACTTTATATTCTAAATGTCTCACTGTTATTGTTAACCATTACTCGGAATTATCACTATCAAGACATTCGATACCGCACTCGCTCTTATCTAAACCTCACATTACAGTTGCTGTCTATTACACCGAACTACATCTTTAGTGGACGCGTTATAAAATTTGTTTAATAAAATGTCTCTTAAACTAGAAAAAAATGAAAATATTCAAATTGGAACTCTATTTAAATTTATAAAAACATTCGATGGCACACGTGAAAAATTGAATTCATTTCTAACTAATTGTGACAACGCAATTGATTTAGCTTCTGATACCCAAAAACCAATATTATTTAAATATATATTATCACAATTAGAAGGCAAAGCCGAAGTAGCTTGCTCCATTAAAGAATTCGACTCTTGGGACCAATTAAATAGTTTCCTTAAGACACAGTTCGGTGAAAGAAAACACTATGCCCATCTTATGACTGAATTACGGGAATGCCAACAACTAAATGAACCGGTTAACCAATTCGCATTACGCCTCGAAACTTGCCTTTCGAAGCTCTTAACAGAAGTAACATTATCTAATAAAAAGAAAAGCGAATTAGTTGGTCGTATAGCGGCTATGGAAGACTTAGCACTCCACACGTTTTTAATTGGCCTTAAGCCCGAAATTTCTAATCTAGTCCGCAGTAGAAACCCATCCACTCTCAACGATGCAATCAATTTTGCCGTCTCAGAGGAGAAGATCCTAAATTCGTATAATAAGCGTAATCCCCAAAGTTCAACATTACATCGTATTGCATTTAAACCACAATATCCTTCTCGTCCTTCAAACCATGATGTCAATTCTAAGCCGCAAATGGCTAAACAATATGACCGAGATAATAAAAATCTATTCTGTAGGTATTGTAAAAATCAAGGTCATACCATTGAAACATGTAGAAAACGCGAGTACAACAATAATCGGTTCAAGGCTAATCCATCTCCCAAATATCAAAAGCAACCTTATCAGGAGAACTATAAACCTGCTCGTGTTAATTGTGTAACCAGTGAAGATGACTATTATAATCCGGAACCACAACCATCCACGAGCACAAATGATACCCAATATGACGAAACCCACGATTTAAACGAATAGTGGGCTCACGGAGGTGCCTCGTGAGGCCCAAAATACGACCTCTCACAAAATCCTTCCATGTCAACGGCACCAATTTACCTAAATCCAAGGACCACACGGGTAACCAGCCCCAAGCAAGTGTCCATTCTACTAAATCCAAGGACCACACGGGCAACCAGCCCCAAGCGAGTGTCCATTCTTCTAAATCCAAGGACCACACGGGTAACCAGCCCCAAGCAAGTGTCCATTCTACTAAATCCAAGGACCACACGGGTAACCAGCCCCAAGCAAGTGTCCATTCTCCTAAATCCAAGGACCACACGGGTAACCAGCCCCAAGCAAGTGTCCATTCTCCTAAATCCAAGGACCACACGGGTAACCAGCCCCAAGCAAGTGTCCATTCTCCTAAATCCAAGAACCACACGGGTAACCAGCCCCAAGCAAGTGTCCATTCTCCTAAATCCAAGGACCACACGGGTAACCAGCCCCAAGCAAGTGTCCATTCTCCTAAATCCAAGGGTCTCACGGGTAACCAGCCCCAAGTAAAAGCCCAAAACTGCTTTACTGACAATTTCCTGGAAGAAAATAAAATATATGAAATATCGTATAATCGAAATATATCCTTACCTCATGTCTGCATTCAAACATCCGTTTCTGAGAAGCCACTTATTTTACTCGTAGACACTGGATCTTCGATCTGCCTTCTCCAAAAGACCTCTATTCAATCATACTCCGACCTGAAACTCAATGAAAACATAATTAAATTAAAAGGCATAGATAGTAAAGAAAATGCTGTACTTACCCTTGGTAATTTCGATATGAACCTTATATTCGGCAAAGAATCTATATCTTACCCATTTCACGTAGTAGAACCAATTGATTTCCCCTACGATGGTATCATAGGAAATAATTTACTTACCCATTATCAGTGTTCTATTGATTACAATCGTCATATTCTTAACCTAGGAATAAATAAAATTAAACTAAATTTCACAGACCCAATTTATCAAATACCACCTCGTTCTGAAATCACTGTAGAATGTTCAGTAAGTAACCCTGAATTAAAAGAAGGTCTCATTCTTGACCAACATATAAGTGATACGTTATTTATTGCGAATTGCTTAGCTAAAGTCAAAAGGAACAATCGAATTAACCTAACAGTTCTTAATACTTCTGAAGACCCTGTCTCTCTAAACTCTAATCTGCAACTTACCTTACACCCGATCAACTATGAAACTTGTCAAGTACACAATACTTACCAAACAGTTCTCGACAGAACTAACGAAGTCCTTAACCTTCTCCGCGTTTCACATCTAAATACAGAAGAAAGCGAAGCCCTCTATGACGTGTGCTCGAATTATTCCGATATATTTCACTTACCTAATGATCCACTTAGCTCAACTGACAGTATTCAACATGAAATCCGCACATCTTCTGATCAGCCCATTAACGTTAAATCTTATCGCTTCCCGGAAATACATAAGCAAGAAGTCAACTCCCAAATAAAGAAAATGATAGGTCAGAATATTATTAAACCTTCCTTATCTCCGTGGTCTTCTCCAATATGGATTGTTCCCAAAAAGATCGACGCTTCTGGTGAAAAGAAGTGGCGTATAGTCATTGACTATAGAAAGTTAAATGACATCACAATTGGTGAAATCTATCCTATTCCTAACATTGTTGAAATATTAGATCAATTAGGTAACTCTAAATACTTCTCTACTCTAGACCTTGCTTCCGGATTTCACCAAATAAAAATGTCTCCACAAGACGCTTGTAAAACCGCGTTCAGTGTTCCCCAAGGACATTTCGAATTCACTCGAATGCCCTTTGGTTTAAAAAACGCGCCAGCGACCTTCCAACGTCTAATGAATAATGTCTTAACAGGCCTTCAAGGCGAAAGATGTTTTGTTTATCTAGACGATATTGTCGTTTATTCACATGATTTAAATAGTCATATTCAAAATTTGACAGCAGTTTTTCAAAAACTTCGTAGTTTTAACTTGAAATTGCAACCAGATAAATGTGAATTCTTAAGAAAAGAAGTCGGCTATCTAGGACACATTATAACAGAAAATGGCCTAAAACCTGATCCAAATAAAGTTAAATCTGTTCAAGAATTCCCAGTTCCAAAGTGTCCGAAAGATATAAAATCATTTTTAGGTCTTATATCTTACTACAGACGTTTTATCC
The DNA here is from genome assembly GCF_003590095.1 of Trichoplusia ni. Taxonomy (NCBI): domain Eukaryota; kingdom Metazoa; phylum Arthropoda; class Insecta; order Lepidoptera; family Noctuidae; genus Trichoplusia; species Trichoplusia ni. The sequence goes on from NC_039485.1 coordinate 2,580,796, forward strand.
CTGAATTTTCAAAATTATCGAAGCCACTCTCCTCTCTTCTTAAGAAAAATGTATCATTTGTTTGGACAAATGAACAACAGTTAGCTTTTGAAACGCTTAAAGATAAGCTGACTAGCGCTCCAGTCCTTATTTATCCCGATTTCACAAAATCCTTTAACCTTACTTGTGATGCAAGTAACTATGCAATCTCTGCTATCCTGTCTCAAGGGCCAGTTGGCAAAGACCATCCCGTAGCCTATGCGTCTAGAACCTTGAACAAATGCGAAATCAACTATAGCACAACTGAAAAGGAATTATTGGCTATAGTATGGGGCTGCAAAACCTTTAGACCGTACCTGTTTGGTCGTAAATTTATGATCATAACTGACCATCGTCCTTTAAAATGGCTTTTCAACCACACTGACCCGAGCAGTAAATTGCAACGTTGGCGTCTCCAACTTCAAGAATTTGAATACGAAATAGTCTACCGAAAAGGTAAGCTAAATTCAGCAGCTGATGCTCTTTCTCGTTATCCTGTCAACCCTGCATATCCTGCAGATCCTGATACTGAGCTTATAGATTTAGGTCCATTAGACATTAGCCCTTTCAATGCAGAAGTAGGTGACTTCAGTCCTTTAAATATTCCAAGTCCTATGAATTTACCAGATCCTCTAATTCCTGAAGAAATCCTGAGTCCCTCTCCAGAAGTTTTAAACAAAAATCCAAACATAGAAAGGGAAAATGAATTACAGCCTTCCGCTAACCAAGTTCCCGGAACGCAGTCTCTGCCTTTAGATTCACCTGATACTTACTCAAAGTTCCTGAAAGTTCCTCGGACTGTAACGTATGACACAGTGATTTCCGAGTTCAACGATAGCCTACTAAAAACCCAGAACAAAGTCTTAGTAATACCTACATCGCTTGATCTAGACGAATCTATTCCTTACGTCCAAGAAATCTTATCAAATTCGCCAGATTCCGAGTCGTTTATGAATTCAGAGAGAACCCTACATTCCTATAAACAATTATTGGTCGCTGATAAAACCTACTATTTCCTATTTATTAAAGTACACCACTTTGACAATTGTACCTATAGTGATATCTTCGAATCCTTAAAGAATCTACGTAATCACCTAATGTCTCTTAACGAGGCTATTCATAAAATTAGTATTACTGACTTCAAAAATCCATTTGATAAACATACATATATTAAAATTTATAATATGCTAGCTCACCTCTTTCACAATACATCAATTCAAATTCAGGTGTATCGCAATAAAATATATTATCCTAGTCCTTCTGAAGTTCAGAAAATTCTCCGTGAGAATCATGATATTCCTGTCGCTGGGCACCTTGGTGCAAATAGAATGTTTAATAAAATTCGAGAGCAGTATTTTTGGAAGAATATGAGGACGGAGATAGAAGATTATGTAAAAAAGTGTAATTCTTGTCAGACCAACAAAGCTCTTAGGAAAATTAACCGTGCACCCATGCAGATAACTAGCACCTCCACTGCCCCCTTTGAAAGAATGTCTCTTGATATAGTTGGTCCTCTTCCTGAATCCGGCACAGCCAAAATTAAATATATTCTAACACTTCAGGACGACCTAACTAAATATTCAATAGCATATCCAATTCGAAGTACTACCGCCGAAGAAACCAGCGACTGCCTGATTCACTTTATTTCTTTGTTTGGCATACCAAAAACTATCCTTACTGATCAAGGCACAAATTTTACAGCAGAGCTATTTAAAGAAACCTGCAAATTTCTAAAGATTAAACAGCTGTGGTCATCTCCATACCATCCACAGACACAAGGCGCTCTGGAAAGAAGCCATTCCACCTTAAAAGAGTACCTTAAATCTTACATATCTGAAAACCAAGACAATTGGCCAAAATATGTATATACTGCTATGCTCGCCTATAATACATCTATACATTCAACAACAAATTTCACTCCCTACGAGTTGATTTTCGGTCATAAACCAATCCTTCCTAATTCCATATATGAACCTAACACGAATGCCTCGTATCCGGACTATATTAAGATGCTTCAACATCGCCTTAAATGCACGCGTGATAAAGCCGTCGAATTTATAAAGAAGTCGAAAGAGTCTTCCAAAGCCTATTACGATGCCCGCACAAGACCTGTAAGTTACCATGCTGGTGACTATGTGTACCTTAAAAATCACCTCCGTATGCGTAAGGCTCTATCTCCGGTCTGGAAAGGCCCTTATAAAATTATTAAGGTTAATGGTAGAAATAGTGTAACGCTATTAATAAATAGACGACACGTGTCCCATCATTTTGATGAAATAAAATTAGCTCATCGCCGTGACACCGTGTCATAATCACTTTAAACTTGTTTTAACTTAACGTAATATTTAAGTTTAGTTGGTCTTAGTTTAACTCTTAATTATTCCTTTACAGTTCTCTGTCTTCCGCAAAAGCAATGTTCATCACAAGTTCCACGAATGCTTCCGGCATATATTTTGACCCCATTGGGTCATTAAAAATGATAGACGGTTTCCTTAGCGTACTAATTCCAATAGATATTTCATTTATTCAACCGCATATTAAGAATCTTAACGGTGTGATAGGCACTTCTAAGTTCCTATGTAAGCAGACTGCTCTGTATACCGATATCGAGTGTCTTAATTTGCACCAGCCGTTATCAATAAGATACAACGACATTATTCGAGATTACGATTCTATTTCTCACTTAATTGAATCAAGGTCTAAACGTTCAGCCTGGTTTGGGGGTATTGGCACCCTATTCAAAAATCTATTTGGTACTATGAACGAAGACGACGCAATAAATTATAGTAACGCTATTCAATTAATAGAGAAAGATCAATCTAAATTATCCGAATTAGTCAAACAAAATATATTAGTAACTACTTCAACACTCTCTTCAATAGAAGACTCAGTAAATAAAATTAGTGTCAACGAGCAGAGATTAAATGATGCTATTGATGACATAGCTTTATTCCAAAAGAACTTGACCTTGTTAGCTGATAAATTAATATTAAAAACTAAATTCAATGGAATGTTAAATTTATTAGAAAGTAGTCTCCTAACTTTATCTTTTAAACTAGAAGACACTGTAAACGCTATTATGTTTAGTAAATTAAATATTTTGTATCCTTCTATTATAAGTCCAAAACAGCTATTTACAGAGCTTGTTAATAATTATAGGTTTTTAGCTGATAATCATCAATTTCCTTTAAGTTTAACTTTAGAAAATATACACACTTTAATGAATGTTTCAGAAATTGCGAGTTATTATAATAATAACAAAGTTGTATTTGCCCTAAAAATACCTTTAGTAAATTCCAGGAGCTATGATTTATATCATAACATACCTTATCCAGTTTCTGTAACCCATGATACTTATACTATGATCATTCCCTCTACTAAATATCTAGCTATTAACAGAGATAGATCATATTATAGTAAATTAGATAATCTAAGTAGCTGTAAGACAATAAATAACCAGTACTATATATGTGACAACCTAGATACTTACTCGTGTGCCAGGACTCCGATCTGCGAATCGGATATAATCTCAAAAGCATTAAAATCTGTGCCTAGTAATTGTTAAGACCCAATTCATTCAAGGCCAACTAGATATTTGGCAAACATTGTCTAACAATACATGGTTATATGTTATTACAAACCCTTCCAAATTGTCCATAGACTGTAAAGCTTCCAATACTGAAGTTATCATATCAGGCTCAGGCATGATAAACTTACCTCCGTATTGTATAGCCTTTTATAAAGACCCAAGGTTAATACCCAAATATTACAAAACAATTAAAGTCCAAACAATTAAAATTAACTTTAATCTAGTAAATGACTCTTGTTGTAATTCGGAAACATTATCGAAACTTAAGCCTCAAATTCCCGTTTTAAATCTTACTAATATTAACCTTGATTCTATAACGTCACGACGAAATTTGGAAACCAGCCGCATTGTCAATAACCTTGACAAATTAATTGAAAAGCCACATATTGTTTTATATGGTGAATATTATTCCTATGTAACAATAATTATATCTGTTATTATTGTAATATATATTTTTGTACTATTTTGTAAGTTTATAAAATCGGGCACTTGTCATCGTCTCTTAAATAGACAAGCTTTCAAATGTAATACGGAAAAAGCTGAAGAGCTTACAGAAGTTGCTGCTAGTTCTTCCGACATTTCCGCACCTAAAATCCGTAAATCCCTTGCATAAACTTAACCTTTTAAGGATAAGTTTAGTCAAAACCCTGGGGGCTGTTATATATATGTAATGTATATGATAGTGCCCAATGGCTCTTTCTATATCCCTTGTCAGCACTTTTGATAGTTCATAATAATAAGACGCTCTCTTTGCGACAGTTCGATTCCATCATCCGCGCGTGACACTTGCCCTATTTACCGAGTCCTAAAGTAATTAAAGTGTCCTTCAATATTCATCTAAGTTTTATTTCTTTGTTTTTTTTAAAACCGAAATTCGGGAATCCTCATAACAGAGCCACAAGAGATCCAGTATCGAATTCCCCAAATATTTTATGAATTCAATTTACTTATAATAAACAATTGACAATCATTTAAATTGTTTGCTTCAGACAGAAATATTTACTCTGAATGTTATCGAATCGAACGCTTTCAACTTTGTTTGGTTTATTGATATCGTTCGTTACGAAAATAAATGTTATTTAACAACAATTTGGACGCGAAAAAATATTTATTTCAATCGGAAAAAAGTTATCGAACTTTTACAAAAACTAAATATTTTTTTTCTTAAACACTGTTGTCAGGTACACGGCTAGTTTATCATACGAACATCTGAACTGTTTTTTTTTTAATATTTTATTATTATGCATCTAACTTGAATGTTTCGTAAGCCCCAAGACACAAGGAGTCAATTTCTTACTTTAGAAATAGTTTTAAAAGAAAACCAAAACAAATTAGTTTTTCAAAAGACACATTTTTTAAATTTTGTGTTTAGAAACTCGGTGATCACAAGTCTGTCAGGACATAAACATACCTATGTATACCAAACAGTACTTTTTTAATAGCCCGTGATGACGTAACCACTTCTCGCCTTCCTTGTAACTTGTACACTACGTCACAGAGTGTAAAAATAAGTATAATTGCGTTTCCCACAAAGACCACCACACAGAACTTGCAGCGTTGGGTCAAATTGAATCATGCGTCCGCAAACCGACTTCTTAATATCATAGCGAGGTCCATATTTTATTCATGAGTTTTCTTTATCCTTTACTATAACAGCGGTCGTAACTGTAACCTCAGTTTACGTACACAGTAAGACATACATTTAGTATATTAAAGTACCTCATACTTGAAAGGATGAAGATGGATTTTTAATTTAGATTAGTTTTAACAAAAGACTTTCTAATATTGTTGAAAGTTACGATTATATAGGTAGTATTTATTAAGCAAGTACTAATGAACACCTCTTTGATACTGAACGAGAGTCGATCGTATCTTGGCCGTGTTGAGTAGTGTTGTTAGCGATTGTTATATCGATATCGATATTGGCAGGATCGACCGCCGCGACGTTGCGGATGAAGACCGCGTCGATCCAGACTTGTTAAATCGCGCTGTGCGGCTCCTCGTGCTGCAGAAATTAGACAACATTTACTCCTACCACACCCGTCCAAGGTACGATAATCGATGTTACCCTCCATCGATATTCAGCGCACGTTCGTGTTTGATGTAATTCCTGCATGCATTACACATATCCTCCTTGATTGTTAGTTTGTTAGTGCGGAAACGAAATTCCTTTTTTCGGATATAAAATAGAGATATATCGGAAATAATTGTTACCATGAATATTGATGGCGTGTCCCCAAATAAGTCTTATAGCGGTCGGCATGTAATTGATCGGCAAACGATTGTGTGGGTAGAGAAAAACAATAGAGTAATTTCGGATTACGGGAATATCAGATTCCTAATACGACTGCCAATAATCAATTCAAAACCTTTATTGAAACTACTAATACATTTATTTGTACTTCTTTGATTGATTTCATCGATAAATTTAGTATCTCGTGGTTTGTATTTGACTTTCAGTTTGGGTTTAGATTACTGTTTGAATAAGATAAAAAAGTTAATTTATAGCGGTCAGGGAAATCCAGTTGAGAAGTAAAAAAAAGTTTTTATCGATACTTCTAAATAATTTTGAACATCACTAAAATTTTAAAATACCTATAACAAGTTATCCACACCATAAATCGTTACTATCTAATGTTAAATGAACCCAAAAACACACATTTTTTTAGTTCATGCCTGGTGTTTTGTTTCAATAGCCATATATTTTGGAATAAATATAAAGCAGACGGTTTAAAAAAAATACGATTTTTACGGGAAACAAAAATACGCGAGAGACCTATTTTACTCTACTTGCAAAATACCTAAACAGAACTCTATAATTGTACAAAAAGCGTTCATAAAAACATAGGTCACATGAGTCATATCACCTTGAAATGTAGAAGCCTACCTACTGAGACCCGAAAACATAGCTACCAACGTAATAATAACACACTCGTATTTTCTTATTTCGAGAGTATTTTTGTGCAGCAAATGTAAAAATAAAAATCCTTTCCTTGTCTACCAACATTGTAGAGATTTACGAGTAAGTAATGTCTGTACGTTTTTATACCATGTTAAAAGCAAGGTGAAGTAAAAAATTTGAGATTTGTCTTTTAAAAATATGAATTTTAAACCGCTTCAATCTAGACGAGTGTTTCTTCCCGGTACTTTTTTTAGAGATATAATATTTTGAGTCATGCAATTTTGAATTTTGCATCTTTGTGATATTTTTGTTCTAAATGTATGTTTAAAATTTTCACCTTTTAACAACGATACATTAAAAAATATTAATTAAAATCCCAATAATTTTCTACAGCAGTGGAAGATAGACGCCACTGAATTTCAGTAATTCCCACTCATAAACTGAGTAATATCCACATTTTGAATTTAATGAACAGAAGTACCGAAAATGTGAACCCTATCACTAAAAAGGCTTATTAACTATGAACGAACAAATGAAGAAGGATCCAAAACTGTTTTAATACCTATCATGTGGTCAAAATTCAAAGTCCACTCTGGACACACAAAGGAATCAGCTAGCATGCGTTACAGAGAAACAAAAGGCATTCTAATTGCGTTTCATACGTATACCAACCACTTTTAGCCGGATCAAACCGGTTCGAACCGGCTAAAACCAAATTTTAGGAGTCAATACTCCGGAAAATTTGTTTCAATTTCCAAATGTTCATTAAGTAAGTTTGAAAGCAAGTTCGAGCCAAACATTTACAGTTACATTTCAAATTTGTTGGAGTTTATGAAATAGGTGTAGTAAATAACAATGATTAGGTACAATTGAATTGAAAAGTTGAACAAAGTGAAGGGTGAGCTATTTTTAAAGTTAAGTATTGTATTGGGGTCAACAGTGATTACTCGTATTTGTTTAAGTATTATGTATTTAGGTACTCATATAAATAAATTCATTGTTCGAATGTTAAATAATATCTCAATCGTATTAAATATTTTGAAGTTCCAAGAATATGGATGCAAATGTGATAAACTTTACACAATATAACGTAATGTGGGATATATTCTCATCTTTCAGTATTTACTATAGAGCCAGTATTTACTATGAAACAAATCACAAAAATATTTAACGATTGACTGTCTTGGAACGATCACTGAAATTTAACGAAAATAGTATGAAGGAGTTTTTTAAATAAATGTTGCACCTAGTTTCTCTGTAAGCGAGAGAAAAGCAATAAATAGCTAGCTATAGTAAAGAATAGAAATTAACAACTAAGTACGGCTTCTAGCCAGGCCAAACGGATAAAAAAATATAAATGAACCCGTCCGAAACTTAGGTGTTGTATTAATTAAAATAAAGAGATGTCCAAAAAGTCTGAAAGCACAAAAACCTGCTCTGGTAGCAACTAGGACCTCAATAGGCTTACAATAAGACTTAATTACTGAAATTGTAAAGTATCGGTATACCAAAATGGCTTTAAAGCTGACTATTACTCTGTTTTAGACAGGTAATATGGCCGCGTATTTTCAAAGCATTTGCCAATAAAATACGTCAGCTCACAAACGGGCCTGCATATTCTGACATTTGACATGTAAACTTGCGTACGTATACATAGCGTGGTCCAGCATAATGTGTTTTGGCTCTATAACAAATTCTCTTGCTTTTTAGACAGTTTTTCCGCGACTAAAACATGGAGGGGTCATAGTGTCAGAGTCCTATTTCGTTTATTTTTAGAAATTTAGAAATTAAAAATAAATATGTGTGTTACGTTTTTGAATACTCTACAAAACTGAAAAATATCAAGTTATTGAAAGTTGGGTGGACTGAGACTTTAAATGAGAATGTAAAAATTGTCGTACTATCTGCATTGAACCGAGAAAAATGTTGTTCTCACTTATAAAAACATCACGGAAGTGTCCTACGTCAGAGGCCTACGGGTGGTTTAAAAACTCTGACGTCAGTTTGTATTTCAAACCTAGGTAGGTATATGGTCTAGCAAATTTAAGTCTACCTTTTCGGGGCCTTCGACACTTAAGGTCGATTATACGACATTTTGTAAAACATTATGTATTAATGGGATATACTAATATGTAAACTGTATCTTGTACCTGGGACCTTTTACATAAGTTATGTTGCTCCCGATGGCATAATTGATCTTAAAGCTATTACTAAGGGTTGACAAGTGTAGTTAGTGTGACTGTGACGAAAATATAGACAAATATGTTTTGTAGTACAAACATATGTTACATCACAAGGATAAAAATGCGGATGGATGGTTCAGTGAAAAAAAACTTGAAGAGTTCATATAAATTATTTCACAAAAATAAAATAGCTATGTACTTCAAATGTCAATTATAACTAAACATAATAACGCTTACAAACTTACAATCAACAAAAAAATAACAGTCTGTTAACTACTTTTTTTAAATATAATTTTATGGCTATCCTAATTTAATCTGACTGACTGTACAGCTTTTTTCAGTATCGTAAAAAAGAGAAAAGTGACGCGTGGCGCGTGATGGAAATTTTTATCCAACGCCGATGAAGAAGTGAAATCGGTGTGAATGAATAACAGAACTCTCTTGAATACAGAACTTCTTTTTTTCATTTCAATACAGATGTCATTTCCTATTTGAAAATATGATATTGATAAAGATCAGGTTCTATTTTTACATGGGATTGAATGAGGAAATATAGAAGAACGAGTATACGCATAAATTCGGAGTAAATCATTTCGGTCCATTAGTTAAGTAAACATTTTGAATACAATATCATGATATTTTCTGCGGATTCCCAGTTTCAATAGACATACCTATATCTTTCTAGAATATATTTATTTTTCGAAAATGAGAATGAAAGTAAGGAAAGTTCTTCTAACATTTTTTATCTAGATCGTGAACATTTCAAATCGTTTTTAATTCTCAATTATTTTTTTCTTATTAAACTTAGTTTTTTTTTCCGAAAGTATTGGAACAAGATCGTTATTTAATGTGACGGGATTTCCTCTTTCTACATTCATCATAATATCAACATACGCGCCTTGAAAGCAAGACGTTGGACTATGTATAGCGCTATCTCAGAATTACGATCTCATCAAACCTTATACACAAACACTGTTGTAAGAACCCAGGTTTTATATCCAAGTATTAAGTATTAAGCAAAGACAAAATTATACAGTGGACTTAAATCGCCCTCATATTTTGCAGTAGATTCTACAGTCTATATTTAGCTCATAACGACACTAAAATTAGCACCAATTCATTTAACCCTTTGGGAAAAGTTACGCATCGACAATTCATAACAATATTACCTACTGTTTATTAATGCATGAAATGTTGAATTAGTTGTAATGTACCTAAACAAACTACGGAGATAGTTTTAGAATTATGCTGAACTAGAATTGTTTAGGAGGAATTAATTTGTTTATCTAAACAAAGCTTTGGTTGGTATTTTGATGGATAAAATAATAATGATCATATTATAGTGGCATAACGTCCCGACAGATGGGCAAAGTATTTTTCTTTCCATTTTTCTCCTTTTAGGGGGTAACAGTTTCCCAGTCCTTCATGTAAGAGTGAAAACACGTTCATCGATAGAATAATAATTATTTGTAACAATTATATTTTTATTCACGAGATAACTTCATGGACAGAAATTCGTTTATTTTTAAAAGGCGGCTTGAAACATAGGTCCAACATGCAGACACCTTGTTGAGAACTTTAATTTTAAATGTGATGTGAATGTATGGCATCTACCAGGGTCCAAATTCCTCTATTTACAATAGAAATTTTATTACAATTACACTATTATTATTGTCTTGCTCTACTAGACAACCTCATTTAAAGTTCTGTTTTGTTCACAGGTTTGGTAAGCGTTCTGATGCCTACACGAACTGGGCCAAGGATCTTGAGGTGAGATATTTATTTTTAATAATATCAATTAAAGCTATAAGTTAGAACATTCCAAAAACTTTTTAACCTAAGCCCGTTACGCATGCTCAATCTTTTCTAAACTGCATACAGACACAAAGGCTCAGGACAAGTATTCGTGGATCACAGTAACTATTCTCGAACTTGCGACAGGTTGCCTTCAGTGAGATTGGTGCGGTGACTATAACCACTCGGCTATCCTTGCAGACAATCGAAACATATCATCATTATCGTCTTCAATCATCTTCTTCGCCTGAAAAATCATCTTTTCGCCGTATAACGATATACTTTAAAACACATCATTATCTAATTCCATACAAAAACACTCATTTAAACAAACTACTAGTTTTATTTCCACGGAAATGAAAAATCGGTCCACACGTTCCCAGATTAAAAATCTCGCTCCACAAAGAATGTAATTAAACTTTAATTACTACCTATTTAAATTAGGATTTTGTTTTTCGTTTAATGCATTCTAGAGAATCTGAATGAATATTTGTTCAGAGGAACTAGGATGTTCGTTTGTTTTGCTTTGTCATGAAGAAATCCACTCTAATATTGTACGAAAAGTTTGCCATTTGTGTGTTGGATGTCTCTTCACAGCTCGACTAATCTTGATAAAAATTGGTGTGGCTATAGTTAAGGGTCTACCACTACGTCATTGGTTGCTATGATTGCATGGTTCAGAATTAAAAGCAAAATAATAATTAGTAAGTCAAATGGGACTCTTAATTAATTATTGATAACTAAACTCACAAAAAGCATTGTTAAGTCGGTAACTATTGTATCTTAAACATTTTTATGAAACATAAATAAAATCTTAGAAAACATTAAATTGAAAATGAAATCCCCTCAACTTAAAAGATTTGTACCTTACAAAAGAGCAATAAATTTAAACTGTTTAATCAATTAACTAGTCATAAATTTGTTGGAAAGATTAGTTATTTTTTTAAAAGATTAATACCCCGTTTGACAGCAGAAACTCGGTTAGGTCTCATTAGATTTTTTACATCTTATAGGCAGAGCTGAATTCTACCAAATTAATAATTAAAAGGAAAGTGCTTCTCACTTCCGCTATCTGAATGCACATATACTATTGTTCAAACACTTGCCTAATACTAATAATATGAAAAATAAGCTCTTTGCTCATTGATTGAGTCGCTAAGACCTTAAGTGCTTGGATTTACATTTGATTAAAAAATAATCCCTACTAATATTATAAACGCGAAAGTAACTCTGTCTGTCTATCTGTCTGTCTGTCTGTCTGTCTGTTACGCTTTCACGTCTAAACCACTGAACTGAAACTTTAATGAAATTTGGTACAGAGATAGAGTTGACCTTGAGAAAGAACATAGGATAGTTTTTATCCCGGACTTTTGAAGAGTTCTCTTGGAAACGCGATATAACCGACCTCGACGCGGGCAAAGCCGCGAGCGAAACGCTAGTAGTTTAATAAGGTACAATAAAATAGAACAATATTTACATACCAAATTACGCCCTATATCCCAACCAGCACGCAACACGACCTTTCCCTGAATTCTTTATAATAGTCACCTTCCACCTAATCTTATAAAGGCCACTTCATATAAATTGGAACTCGGACACAAACTGCTTAAACCTCACTTGACATTAGATAATATATGGCAAAGTTAGGAGTACTCTTAACCGCTTATTGGGCGTGTAATCCAATTTGTCCTTAACAACAAGTTCAATCAATAGAAGTACGCTTATAGTGATAAAGTCCTTAAAAGTAATTCTATCGGGAAAGCCGAACTATTTTTGAAGTCTAAGTGTGGGATGTGTCGTCATAACATTTGATTACATTATTTATTAACTCTCCTTTTAGTTTATTTGGAAGTTCGAAACGAGTTTTGCCTGTTTTCGCTAGTCTTCTCACTTTTATTTTTATTTTTCTGATAGACAGTTTTGTACAAGCGTTTGTCTGCGGATTAAGCTTTCATTATTGCTATGAATTCGTTGCTTGTTAAAAGCAGCTCTACTTTTTTTTTTTTTCCCTGTTTTGGGAAATTATGGATCAATTTTTTTTTTTAACTTTCTCTATTTAAAAATACCTAGATTTTGTAGAAGGCCCTCACTGACAATATATACCTAGGTATTGGTTGTTAGCTAGCTACCTAAATTGCATCCAAATTTATTTTTATTTTTTTCTTAATCTGTAAAGAAAAAGGTTGCAAGACTTAAAAGGTACATAAAATAGGTACCTACATAGAAAAATCTACTTAAAACTGTATACCTTAAAAATCAAATTACAACGGTTATTTATCTCCAAACATAATTCATTAAGCTACTAGTTAAATTTTCCATTTTCTTTTTGATCTTTTGCCTTTTGGTGTTGCTTTTTTAAACGAATAAAGATCCTAAACAAACAGCCACGTGTTCGCAGCTAAAGTAATGCGTATTTGTAGGTGTTAATATGATTTGCTTTAGTTAAGAGCTTTGAGAATTAAATGGGATTAAAATTAAGAAAATTCTGGCTGCATGACATTATGGGCAGTGGCAAATTTTAATGTGGTCAGTAGTCTAGTTTTGGGTTTGGTAACCGCAAAATGTTTATAACAAGTTTTGTTTCATTTACATTATGACAAATAATTTAAGTTATCGAAAATTCCTCGTTAAAGAATTGAATGTTCACAACCATTCAAGGCACGCTTACAGCACCCTTCAGGATGGTTAGTCCAACTCGCTCTTGACTTTTATGTTATGATATACTGAAACGTAAATAGACAATGAAAATAAAGGCTACCTACACGCTGAAATATATCTATTTATATTTCCTTGTTTTGATAATTAAATATGGTGTTAGTTGATACATTGTTTGCACACAACCTTTGAACTATTGTTGTTTGAGATATATCTGATAAGTACATACCTACATAAGTTCAACGTGGTCTCTATTTTTGTAATTGTTTTTATTTATAAATAAATGAGAGTATAAGTAGATAATATTAAACTGGTAGAATAGAAATCATTTTAAACTTGTCCTAACTAAATTAAAAAAACAGGTGGTACCTTCCTATCATCATTTCTTTTTCCAATTCCATTTTTCGAATTGGATGCAGTTTCATTTCTAATGCTCTACGAGCAAAAAGTTTACATATCACAAAGGTTCCATTAAAGCAGTATCAAAGGAATTTTCAATATGAATTTCATATATTCAAATCCTATTGAATCCTATTACATTTGAATCGATTCATACGAGATTTATGACTGTTGAGTGCAATATGGAGAATAAACGTCGATATTGCATCTAAAAGTATCTTTTATAGCCTTGGACTTATGGAAGGAAAGGGTGATCTTAGTATGATTTTCTTATGACCCCATAGATACAGGTATTTTAATACGAATGTTGTATGGCAGATCTCATGTAATGGCTTCTGATCTTGGGAATGTTAATAGAGAGTTGTATTTGAGTGTAGTTTTATGAATTTTAATTCAGGTAATAATTTAGTCTATCACTAAAGATAGTTTTGAGTTTCAGTACAAAATAAAAATAATAATATATGTAACCTCAATTACACTTATTGCTTAATAGGGTCCCTAAATTTCAAGTATCCAAATAATAAAAAAAAAACAACACACGTTCTCGAATCGACATCCACGGAACAAGATAAACTCAATACAAAAACAATTACCTTCAAGTGTGTGCTATTGTTCCAAACAATTCTCAATTCGGACACTCAAAATATTATGATATTTAGGATAAACATTTAAACATGTAAACTACGAGTAAACTTTAAAGGTTAACCCACTTAAATACGAGAATAATACCGCAATAAAACAACAGTGGGAAAATGCGAAAATTTATTGGTTTTCAATAACGTCCGCGGTATTGGTCGTAATAACTTAATTGTTTTACGCGAATATTATTATAAAGTTTAATAAGTCCATTACTGACCGTGTGTTGAAATTGAATTTGTGTTTGGGGATAGTTTATTCGTTTGTATATTTCGATGTTCTCACTTGACTTAAAGGGCTTTTTATTGTTGCGTGAAGAGTGTTTGTTTGGTGTTGTTTGAAAATAGAGATGTACTTTATGCCAATACCATTAGTTTAGTTATGATGACGTATTATTTATTTATGAGTTCACTGTTCTCATTCGTGTTGTAATATAGGGCGGTTTTGTATATCTAATATTCATTGTATCGTCAATAGAAGATTTATTTCTGTGAATGAATAGGTGCAATTTAAGAGGTGGTGATAGGCTATTGGCCTTGGCGATTTAAACTAGAGAAAGATTTTAACCGAAACTAGTTCAAATCTTTCTCTAGTTTAAACTTAAATCGTTAAATAGTTTGACCCAAACTATAATAAACATAAGCCGTTAAGCTTTATTTATTAAGAAAACTGTAATGATCAATGAAATGAAATTTTTTTTTTGATTGCCAATGGAAAATTTATAACTTAGACAGGACCCAAACCTCCTTAGCAAATAAGCTTACATACCCTGTATTATAATGTTATACAATGAACAAAAAAAATATTTAAAATTATCTACATTCTAAATTTGTTTTTCTTCTTGTTTCCAGAAGCCGGACATACCCGCCTGGCTGTCGTACGCCAGAAGGAGATGAGGTGTGCAACAGTCTCGGCATCCATATTAATAACCAAGTCATTTATCAATGTTCGTGATTACTGTTACAGTTTAAAACGTTTATGTACCACATTCAAAGTAAAAGCTATCCATTAACTTGTACGTTACCCCTTGAATAACATAGAGACTCACTAGTTTGCGTTTTGACTGATTAAATTTTATTGAACTTTTTTTGTAATTTATGATTTATTTTATTGAATTGTTTATTTATTGAAATGTTTAAAGATTTATTTATTGAATTATGTATTCCTTTTCTTTTTTTTTACTTAAAATCGAGATTGTGTTTTTATTTCTTTTAAGCATTTATTTTTCTGTAGTGTCATATATTACATTTGACTGTATATCTTAAGAGTCATTTTGCCATAGTATCTTGAAATAACAATGTACCTTTATGAATCAAATATCATTGTAATGTTATGAATAAAAGCAATTGATAAAATGTAATATTAACTTGTTTGTTTTATTGTTTTCCTTTAACGAGGGCAACAACTTCTCTTTGGGTTAATTAAATTCGTCCAATTTTCTGTGAAGTAAAGATAAAAGGTCTGATAATGTCAGTGTGATAAAATAATGGATATTAAAAATAAACGTTGAATAACACTTTGGGGGAAGGCTTCGCTGTTTGTCCATCTTATTATTTACCGTAGGAAGTACTCAGTTGAAATTTTTGCTTATTATGGTACAGTTAAATATATAGAAACAAAAAATGAAAAGATAGGGTTGAGCAATGTATGTGCGGTCATAAATTTGGTGGCCGATCTGTTTTATTTGCAATTACTTTCTGTAGTCTTTATCTACAGAACCCTCGGTGCCATGAGTTTGACTCGCACTTGACTGATTTTTTACTACAACATTTAGTTTAACACTGTTTACATCAGATCATAGCGGGTCAAGATAAAATTCTAATAATTGTAAACTTTCTGTTAGATCAAGTATTGCCCACATCAAGTCTAACCCGGTCTCCACCTTCCGAAACTAGATACCTTTTTCAGGACACTTCATGTTTGATGACGAAGATGTAAAGTATCCTAATTAAATACTTTACGTAATATCATGATTGCATAGTCGCTGCTTGCAGATGTCATTAATAGATACCTAACCACAAAATATTATATTTGTATACCGAAACGGTGAAATGTGTGGGATCTAATTTAAGTACTGTAACAACTTTATGTACCTACCACATTAATTGAGCAATTAAACGTACGCTTTACAAATAAAACAACTGATAAATAAAGTTGACATAACGCATCAAACAATCGCTCATGTTTATTACTGATGTAGGTACCTACAATTTGTGCGAAACAAATTAGATTTTATTTGTGAGCGAGAAAACAGTAATTTAATTGTAAACACAATTGTACGTCGGAGGTGTTATTACTTCGAAATGTAGGTATTTTCTTTGGGATTCAGGATTTGACGTGATGACTGTGTATCTAAACGAAAGTACTTTTGGCATTTTGCAAAAAATTTGGGTTCAATCTATCAAATATGATATCTAAATTTTAGGTAGAATTACGAGTGTTTAACACATTAAGTCGAAGTTAAACTTATGAAATTGATGGCACTTAAGTGAAGTTAAAATCAAAATCTAAAAATTCGGTAGTTTAATGATTTGAATCTATAGTTCAGTGTTCTAAACATTACCTACAATCTCTTTCACAAAAAACAAAATCATCAAAGTATGATTATTACACCCTAGCAATAGCGTTAGCAATGAGTTTTTAGAAGAATTACGCTTACTGCTCATGCCATCTATTAACGATCATACACAACGTATTTTATACAAACGCCCGATAGATGGCGCGTGCGACATTATAAGGTTGTTGTTAAAACCGGAAATCTTTTTTTCCGGAAAATTTAATTATATCAAAAGTTTTTCTTCCAAAATTTAGCCAGAGATCTATTTTATCATTACACCTGCAGAATTTTTAATTGAATATACATACGCCATAGGTCTAGAGGCTGTTTAATCTGACACTAGGTTTCATATAAATAAAAAAAAGTATGGTTTACGGGGAAATAATTGGGTACCAATGCTTGTCTCTATCCAAATTATACATAAAAATAAAACAAAAAAAATAACAACACATTTTATGTTAAGAATTATTTAATCGATCCTATTAACTAATCCGTTTCAGTACATCGAGGTTTTACTTTATGAATGACTAGCTTAGTTTTAAGCATAAACATAAACTATGACCTTATACCATCGAGATGAGATCTTTTTATACATAATATCGAAAAATTGACGTTTATCCACCGCGCAAGCACCTATTTATCATACAATCCTTACATTTATACATTTAAATCGCGCTTAATTATTTTTAAGCCCCTTATTCATAATAATGTAGTAACTATCGTGAGAATGATTCATTATTAAATGATGTAACGGTTTACGCACGCGTATTCGTGTATCGACTCGCGATCCTTTCGCGTCTGCTCATGATTAAGGACTCCGGTTGGGTCCGAAACTAGTCGGGCTACCCCGATAAATGCGCGTGAGTAAACCGTTACATCATATAATAATGTAGTGAATTTGTTCACTTTTTTTTACTGATGATACATAGGTGATAATTTCATCTGTTTTAAGCTACATTAAGGTGAGTTTCAACCTTACAAAACATTATTTTTGAATAAGGGGTAGATTTATACAATTCAAAGTATTTCTATAATCGGAGACACATCTGTCAAATTCAGGGATGCATTGGTGCAACGCCCTAAATAATTTTCTTAAAATACAATAAAAAAAGCTAAAGGTACGTATAATTATATTATATTTACATTAAAAGGTATTTTTGTAGGTACACAGAAAATGATAGAAGTTATTTTAGTTCCTTTATCATAACATTAAGGGATAAGGGAGTATAGAATAAATTTAAATCAGAAATTATTTTCTAAGGAATCTATGACAGCACTACGAAAGAAAACTTTTCTAAAGAGACTAGATTCTAAGGTAGGTAAGTTCTAGGTTCACTCAGCCCTATCTTCAGCCATTCAGCCGAATAGCCTAAATATTGACTTTACACATAGTTTAAGGATAGAGGATAGTTCTACATAAGTTCTCAGATCAGATCAGTTCATGCATACAATTATACAAAACTGTGATCTAAAGTTCTACAGAAAACAGGAAATGTGAATTCTAAACTTGTGATATTTTAAGTTTCGATTAAATTATTCATGCTTTAAGTTTGGTGCGCAATGAAACCTTTTTTCTACCAGTAATTATTTTTTAGTAACGGTGCCATCTAGTGATGGTGTATATTAGTTTTACAGCGAACACAGCTCAACAGATTTTTATAACACCTAACAGATGGCGCTGTGTTAACTGAACAGACAACTTCAAGAATTATCATTCAAGTTTAGAAATTCACAGTTCATAGACACAACATAAAACATCTAGACAGCTACTAGAACTAACATTTTACATACAATAGATACAGAAGACGATAGACGGATGGAAATTCTGGGGCATTAGCATTACAATTACATATCTAAGAGACTAGTACCACTATTAGTCATTATTCTAAGGGTAAACAATTACTTTGGCAATAAGAGATCCTATTTACATTAGAAAAATCAGTAATTGCTATTCTAATAAAAGGCTGCCTTAATTATATGAGACAACTGAAAAATCAGAATAATTATTAATATTGTTTAAAAATCTCAATTATTTAAACGTGAAGTATGTTAACATCGATCTGTATTACAAATCATCGACCGGTGTTTGTTAAATCTTTAAGGGGGTGTGAAAAACCATGATACAGGCCTTCTGGTGACTAAAAAACTAAGACATCAGCACATTAACAAAAGAAGAAGACGAATAGATAAACAACTTCAACAGGCAGCCCAGAACACTAAACAGCATAATTATCTAGCCCTTCTAAATTTTAAGTAGCATCTAAAGAGAAGCAAATTCCAAATAATAAAATTTCTGTTTAACTTATCATACTCTACTTTATCCTTCCATTTCAAACTACAAAGCCGAAAACCGGCTAAATCTAGGGATTAATAAATAAAATTCCGCTTTTCAGAGGAAGCGTTACACGTACGTTAGAAGTCATAGGTCACAGCGCTTTACTTATTCAATAATTTAGCTTAGACATAATATTTACAGCACACACAATCGTTCATACGAATCATTCAGATGAGTGCATTACATCCTAACAATCAACAATAAAATGTGCTTTAGGAATCATGTTTGAGATCAACAATTTTGAGATAATTTAGTCGGAGGGTGCATTATTTTGAGTTAAATCTTTATTATCTAGGAAACAAAGATTAAATGTCAATGTTCTTACTATCCCTAGTATTTCTTCAAGAACCCATCCAGTTTATATAGATCCTTACTAGTACGCAGGGCCCTTTCGATCATTCCCATTATTAATTGGTTGTATCAGTTTCAAAATCATGCACTTTCCATCAATTGTTTTTGACACTAATTACAGGTTTCAAGTTGCATACTGTGTTACAAAAATATTTTTACTGAAAGTCTTTGTATCTTATACATTATATAACAATAAAGTTTATAATGATCGATTTTCGTCTACTTTAGTAGACATGTTATATCCTAATTCGGAAAGTGTATTTTGAACATGAAGTTTTTCGTCTATTTTTGAAGGAACGTTATCAGATCCTTCTTTGAGAAGCTCCCATACATTGTTCTTGGCTGGTATTTCGAATCCACCTTTATTTTCTGGAGCAATATCGGACTTTACTGTTTCTGACAATGTTTTTGATGTTTCAGAAATAGGTGTCGGTGGCATTTTGTGGATCTCCTTGTTTATCGATTTCATTGTCTTTGCGTTATATTTTTGGGGAATCACTGATTTCTTTTTAGTTTTGTTAATGACTTCGGGGATGATCTCTTCAGTTTGATTGTGCTTAGTCACATTAACAGTCGAAGCAACTTCTGGTTTTTTAATTTGAGTTACAGCTTTAGGTTTTTTCGTTCGGTAATGGATTGACTGTATATTATTATTAGTGATAGTTGTAATCGTGTGGGGCATTGACGTATCTGGGTATAAGGAAGCTGTATGTTTCTCAGTTTTTATAGGATTTTCAGTTATAATATTATGAAGAACTTTAACAGGTGTTACTCCCAATTTTGTTTCGATAGTCGGATTTGTTTCAGTGTCGTTAGCTACTACACTGTGTTCAATCATCTCATTTGATAGTGTAGTTGATTTTTCTTTTGCTTTTTCCATCACGACAGGTCTTATAGCTACTTTTTTGACAGTTACTACTTCTTCTAATTTTCCATTGTAAGTGTTATTCGTTCTCCCCATGCTAAATTCAATCATTCTCTCAGTCGTAGTAGGTGGGACTGTATTTTTAAGTGCTTTTATTTTCATATAGAATTTTTCATGCTTATCGCCGTATGTTGCCTTCAGAGTTCCTTTCCTTCTGGGGTAATTTTTCTTTTTATTGAGTTCTTTCTTTGGCATTTCCATCATGGCTGCCTTCTGAACAATAAGTTCAGTGCTTATTTTTGGGAACAATAGGCCTATATCATTTTTAACATCCTCATGTTTAGTTTTGTTGACGTACGTAACAGTGGGGATTATTATAGGATCCACGACGCGTTCAATTTTGGTTGTGGTTGTATTTTCTGGGATTTCAGTGCTTACGTCAATCGTAGTTAAATCTTGAGGAGTACTTGAATCTTTATCAGTAGTGCTTTCAGTTTCTTCAGTGGTACTTGTAGCTTCGACTGTAGTAGTACTAAGTGAGGAACTTGCGTCAGTTGTTACAGTTGAAGCCACAGTAGTTTCTTCAGTTGTTGAAGGTTCTACCGTTGTTACAGTGCTAGTCTCCAACAGAGTTGTTGTTTCAATGTTCTCTGTAGTTCCTTCAGTGTGTTCTTCGTAATTCTTCCTGAATTCATAATCTCTGCTACATATTCGTCCACATTCGCAAATATTATCAATGTTAGCGCTAGTTTTGAGGCTTGCTAGTTCAGTCTTATCAAACCAGGTGATAAAATCATCGTCAGTTATTCCTCTTAATAGCGGGCTTCCTGGTCTAGCATGGAAGAAGGTTTCAACAGCTAGGTCTGGCCGTGTTGATGGATAGATTTTAGCAAATGCTGGGCGTAAGCTGGTGATGACGAATTTGGATCGAACTTCGTACGTTACGCAGACTGGGCATGTGGAGCTGATCTGTAATGATGAAAGAGTTGGTTAGATATGCCAAAAAAAAATCTTTATAGTCCATCAATAGATTTAACATTCGAAAGATACAACTATTTACTACTTACGTTGGCAAACACGAACCACACTGATTCCCCTCTCGAGCCGTAATGTAGGTCTGCAAAAGTGGCTCCATCCAGTACCACAGGGTTGACAGAATGAAGCTCATAGCCGGAGAAAAGTGATGATTCTAGACGAAGGATTCCCGAACGTTCTTTGCCTTTCCATCTGAAATGTATGGAAAAATATTAGTGAACAAATTAAATAAGGTTAAGTGAGAAATGTGTCTGGTAATAATTTTAATCTTGTATTGTAAAATTGCTTACTTGAAGCAAGTCTTGATGATCAAGGTAGGTAGGTTGCCTTGCAAGTCTTCGATACTACTTCTTTCAGGACGAATTTCTTCAATGATTGCAGCTTGAATATTAAGCAGAGCATTTTCTGGTTTCGGTGTGTATGTAGAATAAGTTATTGTTCCCTGAAATTATATTAAAAAATATATAATTAAATTTATATTTCTATCATTATAACACACTTCTATTTAATAAAGCCTTTACTAAGTTCTTAAATCTCATAGCTTAAATTTACATGTGCCGGTTATTTTGGTTTTCAAAAGGTGAATTATGAAAGTACTAACTACATATTTTAAAACTTCTTCTAAAACTTACTTGTACAGTAGCACAGCCAGCTCCAGTAGCATAGACGAACACTTTAGTGGGCAAGCCGGGCAGTTGAAGTGGGCGCGGTGGAGTGCGAGCGCGGAGTTCCAACGTGTCTGTCAACTCCATGCCCGCTGTTGCCAGGGAAACTGTTAGGGCCCGGTGTCTGAAATAGTTTAAGGGTAGTCTGGAGTTAAAAGGCTGGGACATAAGATAGAAAAAGTAGGTAAAAAAGGCTATTAACATTTACCAATATTTAAAGACTTTGTGCAAGAAATCCCCGACCTAATGGTCGTTTTGATTTTTATTTGAGTACTAAATATAATGGACTTTAAAATTTAGATTTTTTTAAAAACACTTTATTGATTTTTTAAACTAATCATCAATATTATTCAGTGTAAATCCGAAAGCAGAAAATCCCTTTTTTACACAATCACAAACAAATTGCTTAGTACCAACTCATTAACTAGAAACAAACGACCAACCTATCATGAGCCAGAGCAGCATACTGGGCAGCGGCTTTCGTGGCACTGTAGGCGAGGCTGGGGTGCCGCTGTAGCGTAGAGGCGCGGTAGTACAGGAAGCGCGCCGCCGCCTCGCCCTCCGCCAGCGCGCCGCGGGCACACGCCGCCAGTAGGACTCGTACTCCAGCCACGTATTGCTCCATCGTTACCGCTTCTAAAAAGTTATATTGATTTTTTAGTAATTTTGACTTCATCATCATCATATCCCAATTTTTAATTTGGGGCCGTCTTTTGATTTCCCATACGAAAAAGGGGTACCTACCCCCGTTTTGTTAAAACGAAGCTTGATAAGAAATAAAATTTAGAGTCAAGTTTGGATCAGAAACAGAACATGACATGTTTATTTAAATAAAATCCATTTTGATTCTAAATGCCATTGCTAAGACAGAATCTCTGGATAAAAAAAGCAAACCAGTTATATCCTCACCATATGACGTAGTCTTGATATTCCTAGAAGTTTCCTCTAGAAGCCAATCAGCAGCGTCCTTTCTTGGCGCTGGCCATCCAAATTCGCCCTCTTCTGTCGTCGACGCATTCCTTAGAATCACTAATGCTTCGGGTACTATCGGACTCCTAGAAAAAAAAACAATGAGACAAATTATCATCATATTTAACAAAGTATAAGAACATTCTAATAAGGTTGGTAATATTGGGAAAATTAATGGTTACCTTGCCAGTACTAATGCTAGGACAGTTGCAGCAAGAGCGGCTGGAGACGTTAGGTTGCGTAAATTGTTTTCCAGATAACTTTGAGATTTCTTGGCTACATCTGCATCGACCTAGAAAATAAATAAAATCATTAAGTCTGTTGTCATTTGGAGCGAGCAATAATAAATATAAACTAGATCTAAGTTTACTTTATTAAAATCAACCGCAATAATTAATTGTCAAAATCAAATGGAAAATATTTAATAATAGCTACCTGATTCTCGACCCCAACTTCAAGCAAAGCTACCAACGTCTCCGCAGTCACTTCAACTCTTCTCTCCCAATCAATTTCTTCTTGAGTCATATTACCGTCTTTATCATAATAATAGTATTCATTCACATCTACTTCTTTTGTACCATTCGTTTTCGTTATATCTACAGGATAATAATCAACTTCCTTATCAGCAGCCAGCGGTGTAAACGATCCATCGTCATTTTGTCGAGTTTGTATCCACTTCTTGATATTTTGAAGTAAATCTGGGTCAACGGGGTAGTAAGACTGGATTTTGGTCAAGATTTCCAATATTTTAATGGTTGATAAGTGACTGCTCATTCCTGGATGGTCGCTGAAGGAGTTATCGCTTTTTCGGAAGGATAATAATACTTGTACCTGGAAACGTATAAAAAACAGTTATACTTTATATCCTTAAATTCATGTTCAATTCGCGTCCCTGATGCTGCGGCTACTCATAATCAAAACCTACTTGCAACATCTCACACTGCTGTAATTTGACCTATGTTTACAAATAAAGCATTCTGATTCTGATTCTGATTCCGGGTGGATTCAAAACTTGGCTGTATTTGAAACTAGTTGGGCGATACTTATAAAAACATACGTGTGAGTCACCGATATTAAAATACTTTAAATATTTTTACATTCGCGAAATCTAGATATTCAAACAAAGCCGTTACTCTTTCACGACACTAAATTGAGGAACAAAAATCTTACCTGTTCAGGTAATTTCCTCAAAATCCTTTCCCTCTCAACGTCATCTACCAAATGCGGTATATGCTCTAGCGCCAAGAGCGGTGCCAGACTAGCTGATGCTGCAGACAATTGCGAATCCCTCCAAACTTCAGCCCATTGATCAGTAGAATCAGTCTGAAGACTGTACAAAGGCAGATGCAGACCGCCTGATACGAGAAGAGTACCACTTGCCGAACCTGGTACAACACCTCGAGGTAGGCCAAGTTCTAGGACTTGAGAGAATCCGGCTTCTTCGTTGAAGTTCCAAATTCTGTAAAATATAAAGGAATTTTATGACATTATTGCATTACTTAAAAAAAATTGACACCTTAGTATGTTATTCAAAATTTAATATACCGTAGGATAAAAATACAACAATTGTAACCACCATATTATGTCTGCATAGGTATTATTTGCCAAGATTTTCATTAAAAATCAAGTTCCTAAGTCTGACTGTCAAATATCAAACTCACCTAAAATCAGCTTTATCTCCCCATAGTGCACTGAATCCAACAAACTTGATTCTCATATCGGGAGCTAGAGGCCAGACCAGGAGTCTTCGTTCAGATGGTGCAGCGCCTCTACCCACGGATAGGCGACCTCCTTCCCACCACACCCACCAAGCACACCAGGAATCAGCACCAGAACAGTCCTCATCGCTTTCCGTTTGCTCTGCACTTGCTAAGTGGACATCGTAACCTGAAAAGAGGTAGGTAGTTCATTTAAAAAGGATGAAATAAAAGCATTAGTTTTTGCACTTTAGCGTTTTCGGACTGGCAAAAAATAGAAAAATTATAAGAAATTATAATTACTTACCTATTTTATAATAATTTGATCTTTTGTAACGCTTAGAATTAAATAATCAGGTAATGGTAAAAAACCCAGATGAGTTTTGATTGCAATAGTAACAGAGTAAAAAACAAACAAACCGTGTTTTCCTTTAGCAATCCAAACTCTAGTTCTCTCGAAGACAACTCTATACATATCATCCGATGGTTCTCTTATTGAAGACAAAGCAACATGAGCAGCTCCTTGCGCCCGTAACTCCAGAACTAAGCCAGCTCGGTTCCTAGGTGCTGCTACCCATTGCCATTCCCAAGAACCACGTGAGGATACTGCTAAATGTTCTAAAATGGGAACAAATATTATTGATTACTAATTAATGCAGAAGAAATAAAAATGTCACGAAAGACCTATTCGGCCTCGATCAGTCAATCAACTCATTTGTGCATGTGACAGTTGCCAAAAAATTAAAGCTGTGTTGGTACACAACGTCACTGTACTTTTACAAGGGTTACCCACAGATCATACCGTTAAGCTGAATCGAATTGCCCATACTTACCATTGGCACAGAAATAAGCACTCTGTGTATCAGTCCTGTGTAATCCTTCAGGTAGAACCAGCACACTTGCAGACCTGATCACGGACCCCACCAGAGTCTCATTATTGAATGATGTGTAAGAAACTGAGCAGTTATCTGCACTGTATCCAGTAACTTCCACTGTAATAGGAAAAAATGTTGAGATGTAAAAACTTCTTTGGAATTCTGCCAAAAGAGTAACGACGAAGAAGAAAAACTTCTTTGACACTAGACTTGGTTTAAATACGATTAACTCTTTAGTACTGTAGTAATATGCTATCATTATCATACTTTTAGCGAAATCAAGTTATTTTGGATAGCAGAAGCTAAAATAGTACAAAATTACAAAGTATAATGGGGATTCCTATACGCTTACAACCCATACGCTAAAGTCGTCATCATCTTGATCTTGTATGTGCAAATTATCACCACATCTCTTTCTCTCTTTCTCTCCTACTAACCACTACATAAGTTATTTCTTTCTCCCTCTTGCTCACCACTACTAAAATTGTCTAACATAATTAACAAGCAATCAATACTAATGGATATCACCACTGACCAAACAAAATCACATCAGTCGGTCATCATAAATCGGAACCATAATAATTTAGTGAGACATAAAACAGTTTTATCATCCCGAGTCCCATTGAACCTTATTCACGACGCAGCATTTTTATATCTATTCTTTATTGCTATGACCGAAGGCAGATGGTTTGGTTTGAAAGAAGAGATGAAGAGGAAGCGATTTTCTGTGGAGTAGCATATGCAGTTAAATCTCTTTTTTATATGTATTTTAAATGTTACAAATTTTAATCCACTTTAACCTGCTTGCCTTGGAAGCTACCAACGTAGTTCTTAAAAATAGTTTTACATCTGGTACAAATTCTCAAAGAGAAATTGTTTATTTAGAAAATATATTGAGAGAGTCTAAAGGCATGTGAAATTACAGGACCTAGAGTATTCTTAAAAAAAAATGTGTTTGTAACATGTCGACGTTAATTTATTCGTACATTGGTGTCCTGTATTTTTGATGTAAATCATGTTGTTGAACGTAAAACTGTGTTTTTCATCTTTGTATTAAAATACTTAATAGATGCAATGGTAAACTCAAGCGTATTCGCAAGTTTCAAACCCAACCAGAATAATGAATAATGAGCTGACTTGAGTCGAATCATCTTTAAATTCTAAGTTATGCAGTACAGCCTTGTTACCTTTCAATCATCAAAAACCTTATAACAACATTAATTAGGTGTTATTACCGTTCTGACACAAGTCTTTAGGCATAACGTTACCCGTATCAACCTATTTTCAGAGCACTTAGACCAGCCACCAAGATCACACGTTCCCTACCATATTGCAAAGGTAATAGAATCGGCTACGTTTATTGCTAACAACTATAGGAAACACTTGAAGGCAATTGAAATACAATGATTGTCATTTTATTGTTCGCAGAATTGAGGTTAAACGTGGATAGAATAGATTTTAGTGCTAGTAAAATGGGTTTTTCGTATTGCTATCGGGAATTAGTTTCGTTAAAATTTTATGATCATTTTTAGGTTAGGACTGTTTTGGAAATAGATGGATCGTTTTGTGGTTATGTCAAGTGTCGACTCTCATGATGACCTGTTAGTGGCACAGGAACTAAATTGGAATCTGCCATTTAACATTGTCCTTGAAAAAATTAGTAAATGAGACCCGTTATAAATTAGTGTGTTACATCTTTTACTTGAAGAATTTCATTGATAGCTACACATTGGAGTCTAATCTAATACGGTATCTCAGAATTATTGAGCAGCATAGTCAACAATGATACAACCAATACTCGGAACTACAAATCACAAACAACATCAACATAACATTATCATACCTTATTACAATATGCAATAGAGCGAATTAGTTATAGACAGTACAAGCAACTATCCCGTGCTATATCAATTGTCTCAATTGCTAATTTGCCCCGACACACATGGCTTTGTCGCGCCGACTCTAATTTAAATGTTTATTGAAACAGCGCCGTGAATTGAACCAGACAATGAGAATGTCGCACTAATGGTACCATTTGATTAAACAATTCATGTGTCATCAGTGAAAAGGGGTTGAGATAGTGTTTAGGTTGAGTTAGGATGGATACTTAGACTGTTTTCGAGATATTATGGAAGGATTAACTGGCGAATACGAAAACGTTTAACGATGACCGAAATACAGAATTTGGATTATGTAATTTGCGTTGTCTTGTAGATGATTTTCATTGAATAAGATAATTCTAAAACTCGTTTCAACTTTTCCCTATAAACGCTTAATATATACAATAATGTTCGTAACTATATAAATCGATTTTTTCTCTATTGCGTACGAATATTCTACCTACTTGAAAATTTCATGTTCTCTTTTTGATATTTTACTGAAAGTATTCCATTGTAAATTTGCTGACGTTTTAAAATTTTGATACCCCACATAAGATGGATGCTCATAAAATTTCTCTTGAAAAGACTGTCTCAAAGTATAATTTTGAACATCATAGATAAAGCTCCGGGATTGCTATATTCTCTCTTAATCTTACTTGCAACAAAGTATCAATATGAACATTTTTGACTTGCAAGTTAAAAGTGTGTATTTTTTGTCACAAAATAATTTTGGCTGGATTACTGATTATTTACATAACTGAAAAGACATGTTTGTATACGAAGTTTTTTAATTATTTTTATTTTAGGCTGACAAGACTGTACAAATGGCATGAATAATATTAATTTTCCAATTCACCTCAACCTACAGGTGGATTAATTTATATACAAGTTATTCAAATTCACAGACTTTTAAAGTATTCTGGCTCAAGCCAAGCGATTCGCACGATACCTCGCAGGCATCGCACGCACAAAATCATAATTACGACTCCACAACACGTATTCATTAATCCCAAGTCACAAACTTAGTCTTTAACTCCGAACTTCGCGATCAGCGCTCACAAATTCGGGTGTCTTTAATTTCACAATTACGCGGGACTTTAAGAATTTGCCTTCACAACTTCATTAAAATATTTTGCTCCAAAGATTTCTTCGGTCGGGATTCGGAATAAATTTTTGGTAAGAAGCTTCGCGTTCTTTGTCATTAATTAAGTATTCGTGTAGCTATTAATAAATCTTAAAATTGACGAGACTTGACGCTGATGGGATTAAGGTTTTAATTTTAAACGAGATTATTGTTCTGCTGTATCTAATGGGAACTGATGAGGGATAAGTAGCTGGTGAGATTTTTATTTAACCATGCGCAGTTTAGTATACAACGCGTTATGGTAGGAGTAAAATAAAAGAGAGAAGCATCTAAGTCATTTTAGGTAGCAAGAACCCAGCATACCTATTCATTTTCTCTGTCGGAAACTATAACGAAATCCACCAGTTAGTTGCTTCGCATAACTGATCAATTAAACTAAAAATATCGGCCTATCTTAAAGTAGAAAAGAAATTCTATAGTTTTTTTTTCAAAATTAACTTCGTGCTAATTTCCTCACCAGTAATATTCTTCCTGCCAGGCGTGTTGACGGCGACTCTAACCACCAGTTGTGTTCCTCCGCGGGGCCCGAGTCGGAGCCTCTCGGTGACGTACAAAGCGCCAGTGCTTGCGAACGCTGCTCCTGCGCTTAATGCTAACAATGCAGTTACCTGGAAAATGGAATTGAAGTGAATCAAAATGTTGCGGGGTTTTGAACTTGAAGAGAAACTTCAGAAAATAAGCAAATGATCTGGAAAATAGTTAAAATACAATTTCTGAAAAAAAAAACCAATCCTGTACGAAGGAATGTAATCCTTGTGTTGCGGGGGGTTCTCAAAGATTAAAGTCACATTAATAATTTTAATAATTATACTAAAATTTTTTGAAATTATGTAACTTATAACATTAAAGCATTAAAAAGAACACTATTTTACAGGGAGTCCTTTTACTTCAATAAAAAATAGTAAAAAATGTAAATTGCCATTTTATCCTTCTAAAAACATTTTATTTTAACATAATCACAATGCCTACCCAAAAAAAATAATAGAAAAACGAATCTGTACATTCCATATTATTCTCTCAGGCCACTGAATAAACATCTCTCTTATTAAAGTGTCTACAACACTACAAAAGCAATAAGCTCGTGTTCTGTTTCTGCCGTGAAAGCAGGAGTGTTATATTTTCGCTATAATCAATATGATATTAACTGAAATGGAATTCCTCGATTGTCGCCTCCTCGAGTACTCCCAGAGGTGCAAAGTCAATAGCGACGAGAGCTTTGTTATTAAAGCGGTAACCATGCAGTGGGAATTCCTGAGACTTGGCTTAATAAGCCTTTGGGACCTTCTTACGACAAAATGAACAACATGAAAATACGGTTATATGATGTAGAGAAATCATGTTTGCCCAAGTATTTTTTGTAGTGAAAAAAATGTTGGACAATAGTAAATGAATAAAAAGAAATGTCAAATATTGAAGTAACAGTTAAATGTTATTTTTGCGTGGAGAGCATAAGTGAATATAGTTATTTTTTATATATTTTTTAAAGTACCCTGATACCCAACATCTTTGCAATAAAAACCTACCTAGATACTTAAGACTTGCGAAAAAGGCAATGTCAAAAAAAAATGTCCCACCAAAAACATAGTCACCCTAAGAATAACTGTCTCGAAGTGTGATTTGTAGTGTTGATTCGTCAGATATTTGGGCCAATAGAGGGTGGCTGGGGATTGTAGAGGGCACACAATTATCCCGAACGGATAGTCACCCCCCCCCCATCTCTCCTCACATAGTAAGAGGTATTTACCTTATCTTGTACCAAGAACATTTTAATCTAAGAGTCTCGTTTGAGATTTATCGTTTAATTTTCGCTTTATACTTCAATTTGCATGTAGCTTTGTTTTGTTTTTGGTGTAGTTATGAAAGTAGTGATTGTGTTTTGTTTTTGAGATAAATTGTTGTCTAGATTTCAATAAATTAGATGGAATAGACAGCTAGTTAATATTCTAGTGAAGATGTAAATGTCATAAATGTTGATAAATATTTAAAAAATATAACTGTATTTGTATTTTCGTTATTGATTACGATAATACCACGAAAAAAGAAATGCACTAAATTTAAATATACCTTAGTTCAAATATTATGATTCAAAAAATGTTATCCTGAAATATGTTGTATTTACTTCAAATGCAAAAATCATTCAGAAATCAGAACTGAAATAAATAATATTTGGAAAGAGTCATATACCGATAAAATATCTCTAAAAAAGGTATCGCTCACTCGATAAACCCAAACTACCGATAGCCACATGTGATACCGATTTGTTTGCGATCGGCGTCGCTCATCGAATCCCGATTAGGGATTCCGGGATGATCCCGGCGATTCAGACGCGAATCCCGGCAAATGGGGCGATTAGGCAATCTACCCCGGTATAAGCGCTCCGAACTCAAATCTACGCGGTATACGGTGACGCCGTTCAAAAAGCAGCCAGCGCCATTTTAGCCTTTTTACCCCATTCATTTAGGGAACTTTCAATTTAACCTGTACCTAATCTACCATTCAGATGTATGGGAGGTTTTAACGGCTGCATTTGAGCACTATTAATACTTTGAATATTCAGAAAGTACTCTTTGGGGGAACGCTACTCGTTTCGTACCTTAAACAGATTTTTGAGAAGTTTGAATGAAATAGTTTTTTTTAGGGTGTTTTTTTATTTGAAATTCATTTCGCATTCTATATACTATTTCCTTACTTACTACTTTTAATTCAGTTTGAAAATATATCATGATAGTATAACTGAATATCTGTGTGTATTTCACGAATGAGAATTAAGTCTAAACCGCTTGAATTGTTTCTAACGATATGTTACAAAGTTTACAGGGTCTTAGTTATGGGTTAGTTTGGGTTCCTATGTTCCTGTCCAACCGACATACTGTAAGGAGAAATGATCTATTTCCTAACATGTGCTTAATACCAGGGGTTATATTAAGAGGTCACTTTTTGATAGATTTATAAGATTTTCAGATAGGTTTGGTAAATCAAATGTGGTGAAGGCCAATGCGCCGATCCCGACATGTTGCAAGATCGATCCTTGATAAGGACAAGATTGTTCTGACTCATTGACTCTTTGTGTCAAAATATTTGAGTGAAGCATCCCGAAAAAAAAATATAGCATATATATAGTCAATTTACATTGAGCTAAAGTCCAAAGCTACTGTTGGTTCCTGAAAGCACTGGCACATTTACTGGGAAATATAAAAATAAAAAATCCTGCGTTAAAAAAAATCCGCTCCAAAACGAACACGTCCATCTATCTAAATGACGTTATTTACATCAAATGATAAACCTAACACAACGGCCTGGCTTAACGAATACGGTCCGTTCCGTGTGAGCGAGTCCTTACGATCGATTTAGCTAGAATTGCTCAACGAGCGGCAGAATCAATTGAGTATAGCGAGTGTATTTTTAACAATACAAATACACCAGTTCCTATAACATTATAAATGTCACACGTTAGTTTTTAGAAGTAAATCTTTTTTATAGGTATAAAATGTATTGGGCATTTTTTTTTGAGAAATTTCTGTGAAATTTTTTTTAAGTATGTCTCGTTGGTCTAAGGATTTGTTTTCCTATATGTGTAATATGTTACATTTAAAAGATCATATTCGATTAAATATTTTTTATTATAACTGTCTGAAAATAAACTATTTTTATTTTATTTACACCTGCGACCGTGAGTTCCTAAGCTACTAAAACGTTAAAAATTAATAACATGTTAGTACTTACATCCATACAGTTATTGATGTTATTTGTTATCTTGACATCCACTTCCACAGTCTCTCCGACTTTCAGAGCTGGTGGTAGAGAGAAGTCCAGTTGAATCGGCCTGAAGACGTTAATGGTCCGGGGGGCGGAGAATCGAAGGCCATGGTTGGAGAGGGAGAGAGCCCAAAGAGACCAACGACCAGCCTCTGAAGGGGCTGAAATCGTCACTCCGTCAATTGAAAGTTGATTCCTGAGAACAAAGAAGGTTTTAAGTATTTTTTCTTCATAGCAAAAATACCTCTTAAGTATGGAAAACAATTTCTGCATATTTTATCTAATTATACATTTTAATTTTCTTTTCTTTTTCAATTATTCTTGATGTGTTATTGTCAATACGGTTTGTAGGTATTTTTTTATCTGAATCTGCCAAGATTATTTCAAGTTAGTATAGTTACTGGCACGGATCTTGAGCGCTGACCTTCACCTGCGCAGAAGTGATTTTTTGGGTCCCTTTTTTGGTATGAAGTGAGGCGCGGGGCGGATAAAGTGCAGTGATTGGCCCGCAGCGCATCGCGTCATAGCCGTCACTCGTGATTGGTTGAAATTCGTTCTTTGCTGCAGTTGCATGCATCACAAGACGACGAGTACGCACAATAGATTGACGTTTTATTTTACGATGCGCAAAGCGATCCCCACTCCTCCGCCGAGCGCTCAAGATCCGTGCCGGTGACTATACCAGTGTTTTTATTTGATTTACTATTACGAACGCGTGTAGTTGCTACACGTGCTACGTTTCTCGTAGCACTTGCGTAGATGGCGACTACGTAAGTCTACACTCGTCTACGCCTCTCGCATACCAAATAAGTTTATGTACGTTGTGATTATCACACCTTTACAGTAGTCTTATAATTGGACTTATCTAAATATCTCTGAATCGCCTTTAAATAATCTTAAATATCAAAGTGCTGAAAAGAAAAGCTTCTTTCTATTAATTATTGTAACAATCATCGAAATTATTTCAAATGTATTGGAACTGAATTGTGTAGGTATACTTAGTACTTAACATTTCAAGAACTTAACATTAAGTCAAATATTAATCCTGTTACTGTTAAACGAGTTTAGTTACAAAACATTAGAACTCATTTTAGTTCAGGCATCACATTAATTACATAATATTTCAAGTACTTCGTGTATGCAACGTTAAAGCTTTTCAATTTTATTGCTCGCTAGTTAGTTATATGTTAATTAAACCGAATAATGAAATAATTTTATCGAAACATTGTTGCCTACTAATTTAATATCGAAAACAAAACAGTGATTAATGGGTGTACATGCTTTCGGCTGTTTGGTCAGTTTAAAATATGTAGAGAACATTTTGTTTTGTGCAAGCACGTTTATAAATTGGGAACAATGATCTGAAGAATCGAAAAATTATTTTGGTTACAGAATATGTGCCTGTTTCGGTAATTATTATACTTGTATCCCCTAAGGGGTGAGTAGAGGTAGAGGTGTGCTTTGGGTGTTTGTAGTTTTGTACGTGGCTCTCGTTGACGAGTTTTTACTGAATTTAAGGCTCTTGAAAGTCGTAAAAAGATGAATCTTTGAGTTGAATTCTGTCTTAACAAGAAATTGTACGGTAAAAGTAAATTAAAAAGAAATTGAATACCATTTGTTCTACACACATTTGACACATCCAATTTAGTAATTGATGCTTATGAGTCATGAGTATCCATTACTCATACTCATTCATAAGTTATGAGTTTCAACTATTCAAATGTGTGGTGTCATCATCATCATCATCCGAAACTTTTCTATGTTCTATTTTGCGTGATATCGTACTCGAGTTTATGAGTTGATCCTTTATAGATAAAAAGAAAACTTAATTCAAAATGACATCATCTATCAAGTTTAGCCTAAACGCCAAGTTTCTCAAGCTTAACTTAAGCAAATCTCAAAGGCGCAAAGTTAAAATATTACACAAGACATCGCTTTGTCTCCGTCGTACCATCGTCCGGCCGGACGGTGCCCGGACCGGACCGTTTGTCTTCCTGTCTCCTTGTGACTTATAATAGTGCGATATGATACATTTGACAGCCTTATATGTGAATGGACTTTGAATGGGCGTTATATTTCACGGCATATAAGCGGTAACGATGACATGTGTTCTTAGATGTTGGTTTAAGCACAGGAAAGGCGACGGTGCTTTGG
The DNA here is from genome assembly GCF_003590095.1 of Trichoplusia ni. Taxonomy (NCBI): domain Eukaryota; kingdom Metazoa; phylum Arthropoda; class Insecta; order Lepidoptera; family Noctuidae; genus Trichoplusia; species Trichoplusia ni. Next base: position 2,615,255 of record NC_039485.1, read on the forward strand.
TAAGTTAGGGATTTAACCTTAAAGGGAATGTAGGATAGTATTGAAATGTATAATGTGAGACATTAGGTATCTTGGTCGTGGGAAAATCGTCATCATCCACCTAGCCTTTTCTCAACTACGTTGAGCTCGTTCCCAACCTAAACCGGACTTTATGTTTTTAAATCAACTGATCATGGTGAACTATTAAAACATGGGAGCTGTTATTAAATACAATATATAACACTCCCCTAAAAATACCCCACTGCTAATTTAAGCTTTCTTCACATGCGAAAGCATCTCCTTAACAACAAAGTACTTATTTACGGCAATCAACAAAAAAAAAGAGCAAACGTCGCCTTATTTCCCCATTTCCCGGTCAAGTAAAAGTCAGCAGTTCGTCACCACCAAGCATAACTTTCAGGCCAACAGATGAATCAGCGAATTGGATTTATGCGAGTTCACTTATTTATTACCGATGCCACAACTTTGTTCGGAACCGAGTTTTTCTCGCGATTTTCCCTCTACGGAATTCCTTAACGAAGTTTGAGCCCTTCTACCCATATTGAACACGCTGTGAATATGAATCTCGGCATACGTTTCTTGTAACTTAGAAATCATGAGTTTTTATGTGACCTAGAAAGTTAAAAATTGTTCTGTTGTAGACGCAAATTCCCAAGTTGTGTAAGGGTTAGTAGATATGAATTCTTGATTTGCATTTTCACGCTAGCTTTTGACGCTAGAATACAGATAGAGATACGGACAGACTATTGAAAGTACGTACATTTTCTTACAGAATACATAAAAACCACGGCAAAAATATTAAATTTTTATTTTGTTTAAAATGAGGTTGTAATTTTCCATATCCTTCTCAAGTACACTAAGATATACATAAAGGAACATATTATTAATGATCTTTCAAATTTATACTAATATATAAAGCTGAAGAGGTTGTTTGTTTGAACGCGGTAATCTCGGGAACTACTGGTTCGAATTAAAAAAATCTTTTTGTGTTGAATAGGCCTTTTTATCAAGGATCGCTATAGGATATATAACATCACGCTGCGACTAAAAGGAGCAAAGATACAATGGAAATGTTGAAAAAACGGGGAAAATTCTAACCACGTGGACGAAGTCGCGGGCAACAGCTGGTATATTATACTAGCTGTTGCCCGCGCTAACTATCTTACTTCAAGTCTAGTTATGAGTCTTTCAACACTAATAGTAGGCACTTACGTGTTCAAAGAAAATAGGACGTTGCTTAGAATCACTAAAAATAAAACCACTCGGGAACAAGGAAAATACGATGGCAAAAGCATTCTTGGCCCGCTTACTCCATATTTTGTAAAAGTTCAACCTTTTACTAAGTATTTCTTGGAAGGATTATATATTTACGGGATTTTGAGATTATGTATAACAAATTACAAGCCTATTAGAAAAGTACCTAATATTTTGTAGAGCGAAAAGCCTTGAGAGGTTTTCATTTTTGTTTTGTGAATTCAGCGATAGCATATGTTTTTATTTTAGAAGTATAATGAGTTGCGAAGGTTTACTCCCTATTAATTTTAATCCGTTTTAACAAGGTACTTGATTTGTATGTTTTTCTTTGGTTTGTTGTTTAATAATGATATTGTTTTTGTTGATCATTTTTAGGTTAAAATTTCAATCAATTCAACGGAAGTATACAGTATGGGTACAAGTTGAAGTTCATATGTTTCAAAAATGAGAGGAGTATTAGTATATATTATATACGCGATTATTCTGTCGAAGCTACTGTACTTCAAATATTTTAAATGTTGAATTGTTGATGAGGATAAATTTTATGAAATCCTTCAATGTAAATAATACTAGTAATAACTATTGAATCAGCTTGGGATCTGTGATTACGCAACCTGATATGTTCAGTGAACATTTTCTTTACATCACTTTACATTTTTTCACCTACCCAGTTTAAAAGTTGAGTGTTTACTGTTTTTGTTGACAAATTGTCAACCGCTTCCAAATGATCAAACAGGGTTGGTTCGGTATCATTGTATTTTTAAGACCAACATGTACATATAAATATATACTAATCTATACTTCTATACTAATGTTATAAAGAGGAAAGATTTAATTTTTTGTTTGTTTGTTTGACACGAGGAGAGAAAAATTCTGGACCGATTCGAAAAATTCTTTCACTGTTGAGAAGCTACATTATCCCCGCTGAACATAGGCTATAATTTATTTTGAAAAATATATGAAATTTGAAAGAGAAAAATATAAGAAATTGCTATAATGTTACCAAAGGTGTAAAATCGAAATCCTATTTCTACGTACGCTGCTAATACTATTGACAATAGAACAAAATGATGTACTACGGGTTTGTTTACGACGCGGACGAAGTCGCGAGCAACTGCTAGTAAATTTATAAAAGTAATCTTAAATACTCACGTATAATTAAAACACTTCCACATCCACAGCCTATCGTGGCTCGCAGGTGGTACCAGGTGCGCAGGCGCGTGCGGGGCGGGCGCAGTCCTCTGCCGGTACAATACGCCTCCACCACAGGTGCCGCCGCCGACAAACAGGGATACGCCGGCCGACACAAACTCTGGACCCGGTTGCTCTTCATGTTCTTCAGTCCTGGTAAACAAAGAAAACTCTTGTTGCAAAATAAGTCGACGAAAAGATACTTCATAGGATATACGTTGTTTCAACGTATATAACTTTTAAAATCAAATATCCAGCTAAGCCAAGAATGTAGTTTTTTCTAAGAAGAATTTCAAGATCTTTGAGATTAAAAAAAAAAACATTTTTACAAGCATGTATTACATGTATTGCTGGGCCAGCCGAATGGTTCAGGTCACCACACTAGAAGCTCACGTTTCGCGGTTTCATCCCCGCTTAGGATCTGACCTGATGCTTATTCTAAGTAGTATTGGTGTTTTGGTATCGTGTGGTGGACAATGTCTCAAACTCTTAGTACAGTAAAAACTACTTAAAAAATCACAACCACACTAGTATCGAAATACCTATCCTAAATTCATATTCGACCTTTGTCATAAATATCTAAGTAAGGACGGAAACTGCTCATGCTCCTACATTTAGACGGATGAAATGGCAGCGAATATTTTCTTCGACGTGCCGGCAGAAAGATGAATCGTCTGACATAATCCTCGGCTCAGCTGGGACGAAACAGGATGTTGAATATACAGGCGAAAGTTTTTGACGCACCCGCTGTACATTAACTTTTTGAACTAAGTATATGCATTGTTGTTTAATAAATTATATTATTTCTATGAATGACAATATAGTTGTAACATACAATCGACTTCATATAAAAAGTTTCAAGTTCAATTTCATGAAATTGGACCAGTATACAGTATACAGATACAGACGAATTGAAAATCTCATTTTTGAAGTCGGTTGCAAATCACGGTTGTCTTACAAAATGTATGAATCAAACAAAAAATGATGATGACGATGTCTTTTTCATGCACTTTCAAAACAAAGAAAAAAACAACTAATTAACACAGCGTTTGATTGGACCTACTTTTTATTTTGTGATTGGTCCAACAGAAATTCAGTATAGGTCCGAAAGTCGGACTGGTTCTGGTATTGGCAGTTCCCATGGAAAATTGCCAATACCAAAGTTTCACTTGACAGCTCAATTTTCAAGCGACATCAAACTATTTGAGTTTGACATATGCTGCCAGGCTAAAAAAATGTTCTACATAGTTAGACGTGATAGGCTTTATTAAGGCTGATACCAAATTTTAAACACTGTTGGTTTTGCCGTTTTTGTATTCATCTTGCGTCATAAAAACTGTATTTTGTAGGTATATTTATCCAAGTAAATAATTTTTTTTAGAAAATGTAGTAAAATAATTTTTGAAGTGATAATCTAATATTTCGCTCTCCTATCTTTCACGCATTCTGTCGACTAACACAATACACACAAGTTTTTTTTTAGAGAAGGGTTTTTGTAAGTTTAATAATTTAGATTAAACTGATTACGTTTATTTATTGGTATAGCAAGACTTTTTCGATCCCACCCAGAGTTCTTCATACGCGTCATACAAACGCGTGAGTAAACCGTTATTAAATAAATAATCCTCTATGGAATAGTTTCAGGAGGCAATATATTAGCATTAAAATCCCTTTGTGTCCAGCATAGTCCATAATTGTTCTAAATTGTACCTGAGTAGGCTTCATTCAATTTGACTAATCATATGATCCGATACTAAACAATACGACACACAATCAAATCAATAAAGGTCAAAATCGAATATTTCGATTATCAAATATTCGGAAATATAAACGCGTGTACGCCCGTGATAAATCTTCGTATGTGCAAGGGAAAATGAAACGTATGACGATAAATGATGTATTTCTCTTTGAGCGCCGTTTGGCATTGTCACGATATTTGATTGACATTGCTGTGGGTCTGACACCGCCGTTTAAAGTAGTACTGGCGTTGTAGGAGCAAGATGGCATGCTACGCTATGTAGAGTGGCATCTCTCTTACTCTGACAGAGTACTATATTAAGAGGCGGTGGTAGATATGTACATGTGTTTATTCACAATGATGTTTCGTAGTGCCTGTATAATGCTCATGATATGGGCTATTAATATCGTGGTATGCGTTTGACTTTGTCGAATTTTAGCTAACGTTTGACAGTCGGACTTAATGATCAAAGTGACTGTTAGTATTCAAGCTTTGATTTCGTTTGAAGTTAATGTGGATTTGACGGATGTGCCATATGTAGGTATAGGTTACCAGGCCTAAGGCGCAATGCGTAATTAGCTTTGATCGTAAGAAAACATATAAATGTACTGACTGTGTGATTTGATCATTTAAAAATCGTCGAGAGAATTAAATTTCTGAATGCAGTATTTGATTTTCTTTGCGAGACACATCCATACCAATCATCGTCATCGTCCTAGCATTTTCACGACTATGTTGGGGTCGGCTTCCAGTCTAGCCAGATGCAGCTAAGGACCAGTACAAGAGCGACTGCCTATCTGATCACCTCAACCCAGTTACATGGGTAACACGATATTACTAAGCTAGACTGGTAGTCAGACTTTCTAGCTTCTGACTACTTGTAACAACTTTCACACATGTTGAACTATTTGCACATTTGTTTTTCATCAGCCTATTTGTTCAGAACTCTCAGTGTAGTAAAACCTATTTGAACAGATGTCTTTCGGGCATCTTTTAAAGGTAATCAAAAAAATCGTAAATCTTTTAAGGTATCTTTAGAATCCAACGAGGCATACTATGGCAAGAACCTTCGTAGTCATTCCTTCAAGAAGAGTCTACGGTGGCTGCATATATGTTACATAAGTAAATAGAATAGAATATCAAATTTTCTAGGCGTTTTTGAAACGTTACCTCTTGTTGCATGGTTCCAAAATGACATTCTTATGGAGAAGAACCGGCAAGAAACTCCATGCCATTGTTCTTTTAAAAATAACACACTACATAAGTATAGGATTCGACATTTATATGAAGATTGCATACCATATCTATACTAATCTATACTCTATACTAATATATAAAGCTGAAGAGTTTGTTTGTTTGATTGTTTGTTTGTTTGAACGCGCTAATCTCAGGAACTAGTGGTTCAAATTAAAAAATCTTTTTGTGTTCAATAGAACATTAATCAAGGAAGGTTATAGGCTATATAACATCATGCTGCAACTAATTGGAGCGAAGATAAAATGGAAAATGTGGCAAAAACGGGGAAAAATATTTATCTTCGAGGGGTTTCGTTCAAAAATTCCTAGCTTATATCTTCTTACCACGCGGACGAAGTTGCGGGCAACAGCTAGTATATTATAAAGGGATTCTCCGGTATCGGAGTCTGACTTCGTGTAAGAACAGCCTAACTATATCATAACAAACCGGCTATTAGCGTCTATACTTGTTGCTCAAACTAATCGAGATCCTGTTTACGAACATTGTACAAGTTTGTTTGAATTGCAGGCTCGAGTTTGTATTATAACAACAAAGTTACTTAATTGTTAAACAATAAGCTTCAATAAAAGGAGTTGTCTGGACTGTTGACTGTACATACTTCCTCGTTGTAGCATGTGTGGTCTAATTTATAGGATAATTGAAATTTAATTTCATTTATTAGTTCTTGAATTTTCGATGTAAATTAACGCCTTCAAGAGTGAAAAGAGCGTGAGAGTTAGAGGTGAGACGTTCCTGCGGTTATTAAAAAAAAAAACATTTTTTTTACAGAATCTATTAATGTTTGTTGTATAATGTTGAATAACGTCAGTAAAATTAAGTGTAAGTGTGCAATGGTTTTATCGCTAATAGCAACATCCATCCATTGCGACAACGTTTGGTTTGACAGGATCGATTTAAACATAGATAGGTGGTCGATATATATAAATATAGTATAGTAGTCCTTTTTTCATTCGGGAAACGAATTTTAGATCTAAATTGCAATTTTATTTCACCCCTCAAAAATTTTACGTCAATGCTAATATAATCATTGCATAGAAACAGGAAATCGTCTATTTTCCATAAGTTACACCGTTAAAATGTCAAAATTAAATTGTCTGACAGTTCGCTCTTATTCAATTTTATAAAATTAAATTGTTAGATTTAATTTTAGAAGTGAAGACAGCGGCGGCGTCTTCATCAAGACTGGCACGTATGAAAATTGACTTAATGTGGTTCTGAATTTAAAATTCAATTCCTTTTTGTTTTTTACCTTTGAATACGGCTGTTTCGTACACAAAGAGATTCCTATTACCAAGGCTCTTCTGTTTGTCTGACACCAAACTTTATCTCATGAACCGTCAGTTTCAGTTGAGTGGTTTTTTATAGTTATAAAAAACAAAATGCTTCCTCATAGTTTAACGACTGAAATAATAAATATCTTATAAAGAAAGACACGACTATTCCCTACACTGGTCTGCTTAATAATTTAATATCCATGTAAATTGTGGTTACCGTTGATATATAAACACCCTATCTGACATATTAATATAATGCCTACACAAATAAACTTAATATCTTTTTATATTCCTCCAGAATAATATTTCACCAAACAAAAAATGTTTAAATTAATATAAATTCAAATTAATCCAATCCCAACTCTTAAAAGAAGAAAACCCAGATTTATTATTCTCTTATCCAAAGAAAATGAAGAAAAATATACACTCTGCGACTATTTACAATCGAATTCCAATTTCAAATATTTCAACGTCTGCACTCAATGGCGTCACTGGCTCAACACAATCCGCTGCATCGCTTAACTCGTTTTCCCAGAACGCAGTTATTTTACTTTTTTATGTATAGTCGACGACAAAAGTCGATGGACAAAAATTTTCAAAAAAAAAAAATATATTGAAGTCCCAATTTTCCAGCAAAATTCTGCCGTTTACGCCATTTTGTTGCCCGATTTTTTTGGATTAGTAAAGTAGTGATTCTGGACTTTTGTTGCTGGCTGTACCGCGGCTGTGTTATTCGATCCCAGACCAATAACGAGTTTCTATTCGCATCACTACCAAGCTGTCGGTAGCAAAGTCTGTGATTTTTTTTCTAATTGCAGAAAATATTTTTATTCGTTGTTTGCGGGATTTAATCGATGTTGGTGATGTTGACATGATATATTAATGGAAGTTTAATGAATATTGATTTTTGAAATCATTTAATAATTTTCTAAAAAAAACTTGACTTACGTTTGGTGAGGATCAAATCTCGCGTCAGGTGGTGCTCGTGTCCCGATCAGACACATGGTGGAGTCAGGTGGTGCGAGGACTCGAAGCTGCAGCGCGGCCCTGGGATACCACCAGCGACGCTCTTCTATTGCCACCGCCACCTAGCGAAAAATGGAATAAATAATCATTAGTGACTGAAGTAGAGAAACAAGGAAGCAAATGTAGAGTTGCTGAGGTTTGCTTGAAATTTCGCCGTTTATTTTTAAGTTCAGCAAAAGACCTTCATAATATAGAAGTTTTTCACGTGCTTCTACAAAAGCTCCATTCGATAATACTGCCACCCTTCCTGAATCAGAATTACTGATTATATTATTTCTCAAAAGAAAAACCTAGTTACAATTTTTGACCCACTGGCACAGGAAAGACTTCAAGCTCTGTAATCGCAAACACTAAACCCATGAGGGTGCCAATAGCTACTACACCAATAAATTTAATGTTCAAAGGTCCCCAACATAACTATGTATGTATGTATATACAATGTATACCGATATTGGGGCTACAGAAATTACAGGCGTTCTTAATTGCGTCCTTTAACAGAGGACGAATTGCCTTTCATTAGGGCGGCAGATTAAACGCCACGATATCACTGGACGGTGTAACTCTGTGTACGAATGAGGCAAGTTGGTGAGAATGTTTGACCGTGTTGTATGGGTCTTGATTGATCGTCATATGTTGACAGTTTACATGTTGAGGTTTTGGGTTTTATGCGATTACATTTGTTGAGAAAAGAGTTTCAGTTTATGAAACTGGTGTTAAAACCTCTTTTGATAGTTTATTCTATCTTTTAAAATCTGCTAAATACTTTATGTGATTATTTGCTTTGTTATAGGGCTTGCAAATACGAGAAAATTTCACCAAAAACATTTTGAAATAAAAAGCGAGCAAAAAGCCATTTAAATTTACGTAATTATCGTTAATGCTCCCATGGGTACCATTTTGAAATTTCTCTGGATTTTTATTTTCTACTTTTAATGTTTTAACGAGAAATGACCTTGGTACAACCTGTTCTCCTTAACTAAGGTGAGGAACAGAGGGTTTCGCAAATTACAAATCAAATGCACAAAAATATGATTTCAGAATTTCGAAAAGCATTTATGTATCACAATTGTTTATCAGCATCGTTAGCGGATTGAATCTGCAGCAGATCGTGTACAAAATTCATAAGCTTTCTGATCTTTATCATTCGACTATCAAGGCAGTCATCATGCTAAGCTAAACTGCGATAAGGCCGAGACACAGCCCAAAATTGCAGCTATTGTTAACTGGATCAATAATGCTTTGCACTTGCTTGTTGTGTGCCAGAGAGTATCAATTGACAGTCTTGGAAACAGCTGGAATTAGTAAATAAATATTGAGAAACATCTTCCTAATTCTTAAATCTAAGTATGTGTATGTAATGTACCTTATGTAGTTATATATATTACGACCTTTATTTATAGGCACACCTACCTCTTGATATCTCTGCATCACCCTATGGTTGACTGGTAGAGAATGCCTCAGGCATTAAGTCCGCCATTGTACATTTAATGTATAGAAGTGTAAATAAATAAATAAATAATAATCTCTCAAATAACCAGTAAACTAAAATCAGTACAAAGTAATGGACGTCAGCACCTAGACATTTTTTGTGTCGTTATTCCACTAAGAGTTCAATTTTAATTAAATTTCCGAACAAACAAAGGATGTTGGACACAAAAAGGACCGTCATACACACAACAGGATATGACGTCACGTGTATAAGACTAAACACTGTGAGAGTTTAATTATTTTATCGAACACTTGTGTTGTGTCCTATATTTTTTTAACGAAGGGAAGCGATGAAGAAATTTTAAGTAACTTTCGTGAGGACGGTTCACGATTAAGAACTCCGGTTTCGTCCGAAACTAGTCGGGTAATCGTGATAAAAACGCGTGAGCAAGCCGTTGAATCATTTAGTACTAATAGATTCTCTTATGTATCGTGAAGAGTATATTATAAGGTGATCAGATCAGCCATCTGCTATAGTATCTGCCTTTCTATAAAGAGGTATGTATTTTGATAATACTTATAACATCATCATCAAGATCAAAAGAATCAATATTAAATTAAACATCAAAACTTGTCTCAAACGAAAGGTCTCAAGAAAATAGTCTAGACTACGTTTATCTAATTTCTGAGCAATTTTCAAAGTCATTACTTTGCTAAATTAATTTATAGAGCTTTCTACTGTAATTATACTTGGTAGGTAATATGATTATATAAATAACCATTTACATTTTACATTGAATTTAGTTGCTTCGCGAATTTAAAGTCAAGTATACAACGTTCAGTTGCGGTGGTATTCATTGTGAGATACCGCTATGTATTATAAGTATTTCGATTTTAAATAATTATACCAATTAGGTAAAGAATTATGTACCAAATCTGATGAAGCGTGAATTAGAGTTGCAAAACTGAGATAAATAAATATTTTTTTGACTTTATTCCTATCAAGGTTTTTGAGGTACAGTCGGTAAGTCAAGAGAGAGAGATAGTCATCAAAGGTTCAGTAATACGTTTCTGTTTAAATCCTTTATTTACAAAATCCAAAGCTACATATATATAACTTTTTTTGTTTAACAGTGATTGTATATTCTTTTAGCGTAGTAAACCATCGATTTTAAATCAATGTTCACGTAGCAACATGAAACTATTTTTAAACATTGTCTCATATAATACGCAAATTGAACCATAAACAATTAACAAAGAAAATAATATGCCACATGACAATTTAACAATTGTAATAGGTAACACATGTACAGAATTGACGAATACAAAAACCTCAGTTGACTACTTAGCCTTAATTTAAAACAATTGTAAAAAAGAAACATCAAAGATCAACCGCACACATTAAAAAACGCCTAGAACAGGAGGGGTAACCAAAATCAACAGCGTAGTAATTAAGCTCAGCAAACGGTATTTCAATTTCACGCCAATTGACTGATCAAAGGTTCATATACCCTGATTAATCATTATTATGAACATGGGTTTATGTAATCGCTGGGATCGGTATTGTGGTGAATGAAAGGTAAATACTGTACGTAATGAATACTTTGTGATGAAGCCAATTTCAAATTGAAATTGGAGTTCATTTCAATTGTTTCTTTTGCGGGTGCTAAGTTGGGATTTTTTGTATCCCTTGGTAAAAGAAGTGAAGTGTTAGTAGCATATACTTTTTATTAAAACCACGCTAAGAATGGAAGTAAAGTATGCCAATGTCGTTGTTTCAAATTCCCTGCCTTTTCATAGGAGACCATATAGGGAGGTGGTGTAGCTAACTGCCGCAATACCAAAGCGAAACGTCTATTGAAGTGAAATTAATTTATTATTGCAAAAAAAAAACTAGGCATAAAATTGAATAAATTTGTAAAATAAGAATAAGTTGAATAACTAAATTAATACAGCTGCAGACACAAAAATCAAAACTTTACCTAGCTTCTTTCATTTTTTTGTTTGTGATTATCTGGATTATCACAAAAAGTTCTACGCTAAATTAATAAAGTTACGACCTAACAGAATTGCCAGCTCCGTTGAGGAACACTCGAAGATCGTCACTAGTATCCTGACAACCACAAACCGGCGAACGCCACTCAATCGCACGTCCATTTGTCTCTGACATACCGAATGTGGGGAACTTTACGCTACGACGTGATGGTAGGATTCTGAAAATCTGCCCACGAACTTTAGTAAAAGTCAAAAAGCCGAAAATTTAATGGATTTAAAGGGATCTTTTGATATAATAATAATATTTGGTAGAAAGGGCTTTGAATAAAAATAATGAGTAAAATGGATCATGTTTTACACTACATGGATTTAATATTAAACAAAGAAATCGATTGCATTGACTTATAGACCAGCAAAAATTTCAATAGGATTTTGATGTACCTAATGTATTCGTTAAGAAAACTTTAGCATAGTAAAATCGTTAATTTTGCTATGCTACAACAGTCGAGTGATTAAGATCACCAAGCTAAACCCGATAAGCTAGGCGGGTGGCCGGTTCGATCCCCAGGGTAGGAAAACAATTCTGTGATCCATGAATTATTAGTCTGGGTGTCTTTGTGCATGTGTCTTGGAAGTTCATGACATCCATTCTGATTAAATTCCTTAACGTAGAAGTATTTTTTTAAACAAAAAGAAACTGTGTCATTGATCTTCAAAAATGGTCTTTAGGTTACTGACTAAACGCTCATTATTCTGTACAAAAAAACTACTCATAAAACTTAACAGCGAAGCATCTTCACTCTATCCATCAATTTCAAACTTCATAAAGTCAAAGTTCATTCTTACCTCTTTATGCAGTAGTCTAACGTGGAAGCTAGCTACATCGCTGACGGGCTCGCCACCTTCCGTGACGTAATACACGAGGAGCGAGCTGACGGGCGCCATGTCTGCTGTCACTGGGAACCTGAGGAAATAAAGCTTTATGAAGATAGATTCAAAGGAGGTTGCATTTAACATACATTTAAAAAGATACGAAAAGTTTCAGGAGCTGTTAAATGCAGGCAACTGGCTGTAGACGCTCTTAAGCTGGTTAAATTTCGACGTTCTCAAATATCTGTCTGTCTCAATTTCATATTTTAAAGGGACAAAGACAGCATGAGGTTTAAAGGCTTGAAACTGGTTGACGCAGACGTTTCAACATTTTGCTGTTAGCCAAACTACCAGAAAATGATTTGATTCATACTTCAGTAATCACGTTTAGTTGTTAAAATCTTTGACAGAAGTTTAGCGGCTAGGATTTTGCTGAATAATTAAGATAACAAGCGAATTTACATTTTCACGAGGTTGAATAAGTTTTGCGCCACGATTATTTATTTAAAACACCAAAAATAACATCTAGACGTAATAAATACAGATAACCTTGAAATAAATATAAGACTAGCTTCACGTTAATAAAATATTTATCAATAAAACCGCACCAACTCTTTCCCACTGAGAATTGTGTAATATAAAATTCTACACCAAACCGTGTCAACATGAATAAAAGTTGGGAAACTGAGGCAAAGCATATAATTCGAAAGTTTACCAGCAAAGCAAACACTAAATCACATTCCCCGCAATGTGTTAAAGTTAAAAAACTCAAAATTTTACATTAAACCAGTTTCTGGGTCAATAAAATACACCTGTGAACAATATTTCACCGCTACGGTTGCCGACAAAAATCTTCGGACTGTTTTTTCACCGGCCTTTTGCCCGGGATCGCTGTTAGTGCAATATTTGTACGAAACTAGCATGTTCTTGCGACATCGTTTGTGTAATATTTGGCAAATGTACGCGAGGGAAATTCAATTTTGCATGAATTTTTTTTTAATCTCACATAATTTCGTGTATATACCTTTGACAAAATAAAACAAGCATGTTTACATCTATTAATGTTTCAGAATGTTCTCGATGACATATACTTATTTGATTCTTTATAATATAATTACTAGCTGTTGCCCGCGACTTCGTCCACGTGATCGATTGTATCTTCGCTCCTATTAGTCGCAGCGTGATGTTATATAGCCTTTAGCCTTTTCAATTCGAACCAGTAGTTCCTGAGATTAGCGCGTTCAAACAAACAAACTAATGATGTATGATGAGATATATTATGAAGTAAATTATAAATTAGCTTGTTTATGTTCCTAAATCTTATCTGTTACGGTCTTTATTACTGATACGACTAAATTTTCTGCAATGATATAGAAGAAGACCATACCTACAAACCTAAATCCAAGTATACACTTCAAAAACAAATATACATACAAGAACATATCCACAAACACCATCACGTTGTCGACCAATCCGGAACCATTATGAAAAAAAAAGGAAACAAATGTGGATTACGTGAACACCGGCCTGACTATAAACACAAGCATTTCGTTCCCGCCATCTTTCTTGTCAGACCCTACATACAAATCAAAAATTTCTCCGACAATACCAATATTTGTCGCGATAAATCTAAGCCTGTTTTTCCCAACACTAGAATGCTCGAGTTGTTTGGCTCACGGGATGTTTATTGGGCGATTGGTTTTATACGATGTCCATTTAATTTATAACATTGGTAGTTGACCTAAAAGCATTTAGTGCTGACATTGGTGAATTTATGGCTGGTGTCGTGATGTCTAGACCTACTGTGGGCTGTGTATCAGCATGCTTCCATGTTATTATTTTGTTGTATTGTTAAGCTAGATTTCCCTCAAGATTTCGTCCAAGGTCGGAACGGTCGTCCAACCTAAGAATGTTGTTTAGTTTCGAGCAATTCTGACTGAGCGTAACATCTATCTTAGAATTAGTGACTTTTCCATCGCATCTCCCCCAAAATATTGTCAATTTTGTATTTCTCCAAATGAAAATGTATTAAGCTATGACAAATTCAATCTATCTTCAAATTACTGTCCATCTTGTATTGTGCAATATTGATCCACTCCCAAAATAGGAACATAAATATCCCCCTCATAAACTCCTACCACTTTATTACCAAGTAACAATATTAAATTCGATTCTGTGAAGTGATCATTTCGACTATATTCACTGGCTGGCTGATGGAGGAATTATTAATTTTTAAACATGCACCAGCTACAAAATGATTTCCCATTTGAACTCTCTGAATGATGCGAATTCGCGGAAGCACTTTATCAACTGGAAATATCCGGATATTATTATCGATTTATTTCGCTACAACATTTTATTTAACAGTTAATTACAACAGATTTATCCTTTGTTCGATTTCCATTTATCCTTGTTACTGAGAACTTTGATATTTGTATTTATTTTGCCTTCTCCAAACAATTACCCTTAAGCATTTAGTAAAGATGTGTTCCAAATCCATCCCTTGTCACCTTTGGACTTAAAAGGCCTAGACAGTTTTCCCTTTATAAAAACTTTTACGTTTTACTATCCAATCCTATTTTTTTAAGAAAAGATAAGTCTCAAATTATCAATGACTATATTTCCTCGGATGTTTGCCCCTGGTTCGTTAAAAATTTTCCTCGGACTTCAGACAAGCGAGTTTCAAGCGCTTTCGTACTTCTTCAGCAAATTTTCGTTTTGTACGTTTTGAGCCGTAGTTTTATGTTAGGTGTTTTACGGTGAAGGAACTTTATCTATTAAGTTCCTGGGTTTGATGAACTTTATTGACCCAAACGAATTATGTCACACAGTATGGAAAATATATGGGGACGTTTTTTTAAAAAATTTACTCTTGCTTTATTTTCACGACTATACGTACGTCTCTATTCTTTTTCACCGAAGTGGTGATATCCAAAAATAGTGAGATAACTAAACTTTAAGATGTTCATAGTTTTCTGCTTGGCATTTAACACTTCAAAACAAAGATGAGCACGAGGTTTAACGAGATCTAAAATTAACAGTATATTTGCAGTTTACATGGGATATAAAGACTTCAACCTGATTGAAGTTTCAGTATTCGGCCATTCAATTATTGACTCAATAGTTATGCCCTTTGAATTCATTATCCAAGAGTTGAATGCAACGCGAATACATTTTAACATACCGCGAACAAGCTGTATTAAAAAAAAAGCCATTGTTTTTCAATAACTGAACAACCGAACAATTTGCTTTATAAATTGATTTTGATTGTGCCAATGTAGCCTTTGATCCAACAATTTCTTCCAATTCATACAAAATTTATTTCAATTTCTGCGATGTATTTATTTATTTTATTTATTTATTTATTTATTTATTTATTTAATTATTACACTAATCTACCATTACAGGTTACTTAACCTAATGCGGTATTGAGTTATAACGTCGAGGATAAATCGAGTGAATTAATTGTTGGAATTAATGAAGCCTTTTTAGAATTGATTTCGCTCTCTGTATTTAAAATCTGGGTATAAATCTTGGTACCGGTGACGTTTACTGAGAACAGTACTTTTCTGCTCACATTTATTTCAGTAAGTATTTTTTCGTGAATCTTCTTTGCCTGATTGGATTAATGCTATGGACGTAGAACGTATTTAAATCTCGTTTGGTATGCCTTTGTTTGCAATTTCACCTTTGAATTTAGTTTTTGTGATAAAATTTCAGTATAATCAGTTTAAAGGTAATTTTTAAAAGTTGAATAATAAATAACTAATTTGACATTTATTGTTTTATTCGTTTACATAACGATCAACAATAACGTATTCAATTTTATTGATCATCTCCTGTGCATTTATATTTTGTACCTACTTTCTACTACTAAGGTACCTAATTGTATCAAACCAAGCAAAAAAATACGATTAATGCCCATTAAAATATCCAAGTTCCATCCACAAATCAAACGCTTATAACAGAACAATAACACAACGATACTCTTAAGCCACTTAGCCGGCGCCCATAAAACGAAAGAGCCTAAAGTTCCACAATATTGCAAACAATATCTTCAACCTTTGCCAATACCTACCACGTTACGTCCTCTCGAGCCCGTTTATACTCGATATCTCCCATAAACGTTGTTACTACAGGGTATCTGAATTATGAAGACAGATAACGTAACGACGAAGTGACCTCATTAATTTTGTGTGATATAAATTTATCTCTCGTCTTGTAGTGTATCGCTAGATTTATGATAGCCTGGTACTTTCATGATTTATTGGTTGTCGTGGTCGTAGATTCTTAATTTTTCAAGACTTTATTTATTAGTAATATCAAAAAATACTTGATGAAGTCATAAAATTTAAGTCAATCAAAGTACGAGTTAAAACGTACGATATTACTAACGCTTCACTGTCTGTCCGTAAGTCGGTCACCAGACTGTATCTCATGAAGCGTAAAAGCTAGACAGTTGAAATTTTCACCGATCGATGATGGACAACATATGTTGTATAACAAACAAACAAACAAACTCTTCAGCTTTATATATTAGTATAGATATGCTGGTTTTCCCCAATATTTTTTAATTAAGACGGTAAAAACAGCCATTTCAATATGTTGTCAATTTACATACATCAATATGCAATTTGCATACATACATAGGTAAAATATTAACTAACTGAATAATAGAGACACCACCTAACAATAGAAACAGCGAAGTTACTTCATTTCGAATAACCTGCAAAGCAATGTTACACACATAATTAAGCTTGTTTAAAATTGTTTTAAAAGGTAGTATATGAAACTGCCATAATTTAAAGTTTTGAAACTTCATTTAGCCGCGCTGGTAATTACCTGGTTCTAATTTAACTTAGTGCCAAGTAGACGTTTTTAACTATTTTATGATATAACTTTAAAAAAATTTTGGCTTGATGATCTAATTTTTTTTTCAGAACTGAAAATAGAAAAACAAAATGAAATTTTTCTAGGAGTAAATGACAGCTATTTCACGATAAATGAAAAATTATAAATAACATCGGTTCATCTAGTCCGAAGTTTTGAGGTAACAAATAACAGAAGTATACCGACGAATTGGAAATACACTTCTTTCTTAAGACTGTTTAGAAGACGTAGCGATTAAGGGTTATGATGCAAATGAGAAGAGGGCAATTTCCAGAAAGGTTTAACATCGGACTGGATACAAAAAGTGCCAATGTTAATATTTTGGGAGTGATCTAAGTCCAACAGTGGATAGTCGATTCGATGAATTTATTATCTGCGTTTGTGATAGAAGATTTAGGGATCGGTTACTCAATGGATACCTACAGAGTTATCGAGTTAAAAGGAAGAAAGGCAATTTTAGAAATGCGAATGAACAGTGATTACATTACAGCCGAAACTGAAAGAGAGAATCAAAATAAAATAAAAAATCTCGTATTAAAAGCTGTAAACATTCAAAGAACAAAAATACGTTAAGAACAAACAAACGACTCTTTAATTTAAATAAAATAAAGGTCTATTGGAAGAACTATTCCTTGGAGTGTAACATTAACGAATTAAGAAAGGACGTTTGTCTTTCAAGCAACTTATTAATTCATTAAATTAATCAAACGAAACTCGGTAGAAATTCAGGAAGCATTTGAATTCATTAAGACATTAATCTGAACGTCGCAATCCTTGAATTTAATCCGCCTTTTAAAGTAATTTGTTTGACGTTACAGGGTCTATCTCCTTGTAACCACTACCAAGGTATTTGTTTAGGTAGAATCTTAGATCAAATGAAAGACGTCGTTAAAAGAAATTTTGTGTTCAATTTCATTAAAAGTAATGTTACTAAAACTACTTTCTCATGTGGCTTCTATCCTTTCACAAGGTCCAAAATCGGTTGAATGCTTTAGATATTTTAATATGTAGGTGTGAATATTTTTATTTGAAGTGGATATAATGAAAAATCGAATAAAATTTGGTTTTCTTTAGTAAATTGAATGATTTCAAACGAAAAGGTTCCTACATGGGATAAGGCTTGTGTCCAACAGTAGGACGGACAGATAAGAGAAAAAATAATTAAAGTTGCAAATAGTAGGAAGTAAAGGTAATTGTGATAGAGACTAATCTTGAACTCAAATTTTAAATAACTGCTATATTTTTCACATCCAAGAAGAATACAATTTAAACCTAAAATAAATTACAACGTCAAGTTTCACAACCACATAAACTGCGTACCTGACACACATATATCTATCTCAGTCGCACCTAAAGCTAGCCTAACTAGAATATAGGTTTTCAATTAATAAAGCTCAATGTTGCGGCGGAACAACGAAACAATCAATGTCATATGTTACGGTTCGGTACACGACATATCGCAACGTGGCCCCTAATAATTTGCTACGCTGTCGGCAAATGATCGGTTGTTCAATACAGGTATTTCTAATTTCATAGTTTTGATAACTGTGGTATCTATTAAGTCATTGAGGTTTTGGTACGTTGACTTGATATACATTAGTGAAGACTATGGAATGAATTTTAAGAATAAAGACTGCGATGAAGTTTTTGAAAAATACATAAATGTATTCTTATCCTAAAAAACGACTCACTTATTAAGGACTTTAATCCTTGTGTCGCGAAGTTTTACAAACATTCACAGTCACATGAACAATGACACCCAGACTCAGGACAAGCATTCCTGGGTCACAAATCACACAAATGCATGTCCTACGCGGGTATCGAACCCGTGCCACGCCGCGTGCCTTGAATGACCTCAACCACGCGGCTATCTGTGCAGACACAAAAATTAAGGTGGACTTCGTTTTATTAAAATTCATTTTTTTTATTGTCTACTAGCTGTTGCCCGCAACTTCGTCCGCGTGGTTAGAAGATATAAGTTTTGTTTTATACCTGCCCCATTCTTTTTCGCAGCGTGATGGTATATAGCTTATAACCTTCCTTGATGAATGGTCTATTCAACACAAAACAATTTTTCAATTTGGACCAGTAGGTCCTAAGATTAGCGCGTTTAAACAACCAAACAAACTCTTCAGCTTTATACATTAGTATATATAGATTAGACATCGTGATATAGACTCTAAACCGAATCAAAGTAGGAAGAAAGGATGTCATACAAAATTACGAATATAAGATTCTCTAATTGATATGCTGCATAATATACCTACTTACACATTGCACGTAGGTATACTAAAAACGTCACAGTAAAAATAAATCCTTAATTACTTTCCTCACAAATAAAACTGACGATAAAATCTAAATAGAACCAGAATAATGCATATTTTAGTACGCCCCGAGTAAGTCCACCTTAATTTTTATGTAAATTTTAATACATAATGCTAAAAGCGTCCGTATATACTACATAGCGAAATTGGTACAATGCCGGTGTGACTCGGGAGGCTCATTCATCAAAACAGTCATAATCTTGTTTCCATCCAACACGGACGCATTGAACGATATTTTTTATTCATTCTCTCGTTCGCTTTTATTTTTATATCGCCAAAACATTCATTTATTTCACGCGCTTTTGAGTGAATTGTGCTCGGTAAAGCTTCGTTCTATACAACATTACGCGTAGGTATTAAGTTATTAAAGAGGTTTTATTGTTGGTGAAAAAATATTTTACACGGTATTAATATGCATGAATGATTTTATCATGATGTCAGTTTGTACGTTGGTAATATACTACGTTTATGTATGATACGCATAATAACTTTTAGGTCGGGATTTAATAAAAATCCTTACGGCTGAAAAATGGCGAATAAATCTACCTAGGTTAGTTAGCACGAGTTTAAAATATCTTTACGCTTACTTCAACTAAAGGAGGTTCCAAAAAGAAGTTATCGAATAAAGGGTTTGGTATCTTTCAGTGCTATTTCAAGCCTAACTTGGAACTGAAATAAGGTTTTGAGATTGTTACGTACCAGAAATATTGAAAATTAGTCCTATAAGTCCTTTATCTTTATCTTAATAAGACATCAGTGATCGTTAATAATTTTCTTGGTCATTAGTCAAGTGAAGTGATGGTTGAATTACTTGTAAGAGCCGCATATTTTATTTTACTCAAAAAAAATATGATGAGAAAGACAAATGATAACGCATTTAAAGTTCAATTTTGATTCACGTTACTTAATGTACGACGAGAAATAAGTTAAAGTTTAGGTAAAAATATATAAGTAGCTGCAATCATTGCCCTTAATACGGATCCCTGTAAAAACCTCTTAAATAAATAAAAGCTTATTTCGTTGTCAGCTACTTAAAAATGGGTCAGCATTTAAATACCCTGCCCGGACGATTCCCAAAATGCATATAAATCACTGAGAAAAAACGTCTCTTCTGTTCTCTTGGACGCTGTTTTTATTGTATTTCTAATTCCATTATACAGGAAACACTGTGTTTAATTCCCGGGACGCTTTTGCTTTAAAATGTTTAAATCAATTGGACACGGTGTCGGCACACTGTAGGAAATGGAAAATGAGACTGTGTTTTTACAAATCTTAAAAGCTTTTAAAGAATATTATAAATGTAATTGGTTTCAAAGAAGTGTTCTTTAGTCTTAATTCAATTACTGGAATATCTATGTTTGTAATTTATCTGCTTATGTTACAGAAACTTCCTCGTAGTTGGCTTTGTGTATTTGAATAACTTTAAAAAAAGTTTCAGTTGTATGTTTTTTCATTTCAAAGGTGGTAGCAATATGACTGCATATAGATTTATTTATATAATGTATAATGGTGATTAGGTAAAAATACACTTTAAGAAACTGAAAGACAATATTTATATGGTATATATTTATTTTTGACAACCAAAACTACTGAGCCAAACTTAATGCAATGTTATGGAACCAAATAGGTTCACCCAGTCCTGAAATTATACCTCCCTTTTTTTAAAGTCGGTTGAAGACGGATCGAACCCGTACTATAATCATGGGAAATAAATTATGAGGAACAATAAACTCACAACGGCCATTGTATTTAAACGCTTCACAAAATAATTTTGCATACTCGACCAATCCATCCAAACACTGACCTCAGTGTTAATTGCTTAACCTATTTTCGTCCCGCGTGCATAATTAAACTCATTGAGAAACCACTTCATCTCTTTAATTACCCGAACTTTATCACTCTTTTAACGACGGAGCCATAACGTTTTTAATGGATTTTTCAGTCACTAATTATCGAAAGCCACGCGAAATAAATGTTTGTAGATAAATTATTGTACTATCCTTCTTAAATGGCAAAAACTCACGACCATAAAGAATTGACGGATAAATTTTATAGAGGTAAAATCATCTTTTCGAAATCCTCCGAAGAATTGGATACAAGTGCAGAAGACCACGAAAATTTTACTTGAATAAAAAATAAAGATAACATTCAAATAGTACTTGGTCTTATCGATAAAACAAAAGACAGATCTAAGAAACCAGTTCAATCTATACATGTACTTGAGCTCAATTAAGAAATAGATGAACTGCAACCCGATGGACCAACCAAATGAGTTTTGCAAAGAACAATGAAGCAAGGGAATTGGAATCGAGAATTGTACATTTAATGATGCTTGTAGAAATAAAACCAGCTTTATAGGTTATCCGCTTTTACGAGAAGGCTGTAAAGGATTCGAAATGCAGTGTAATAGAAAGTTAAACGTAAAGTAATCCGTAATTTCATTTAGTACCAATGTAATGTGTAATAAAAAAAGCTGTGTGTGTGTTCGGGTAAGCTCTTTATGCGCCAGGTGTTACAGAACTTTAAAGACATTCATATGATTGCTTTCACTCTATGAGTGCATGGAAACTGACGTTACATAAGTGAAGGAGACAAGAAAAAATTATTATACTATATCAAAAATTCTCTGACCAATATTTTTATCCATGACATTTTAAGGTCTGTTCATAGTATTTTAAAATTCCACTTTAGATATTATGGAAGCCATTTGCTAAAACACTGTATTCATTGAAATTTCATACACCTAACGATTGTCAAAGATCAAACATACCGTATAAGAAACAAATAATCATCGCTTGGCAAAATTTTCGCTATTCTTTAAAATTATGGTAATCCATTTCCCAAAAGGCAATTCCTGAAAAGGGTACATCCAGTAACATTCAACTTACGTATAATTAAATCGGCAGAGATCGGAGTCGTTGGCTGGCGCAGGCACGGCTGCCCAATGCACGGCGCGGCCACCGCTCGTGACGGCGGCGAGCAGCCGCTGACGGCAACCACACGATGACCACACACTCGCGCTCGCTATGCCACCAGCCTGATACAATTAATGGTCGGCTTGGTGAGATTAAAATGGAAATGGAATTTGTTATTTTAATGTGTATTTGCTCTTTTTGGAGTTGGATGGGGATATGCATAACTGACAGTAGAATGTGGGTGGTGGTACACAAGACTGATATGATGGTGTTGTGACTAGGTTGATTGATGATTAACGTGGTGAGTTTGGGTGGGGGGCGAAAATCTTCAACTAAAAATTAAAGAAACTAGAACAAAAGAAAAAAAAATAAAGTTATTTTTACAAGATATGTTGCCGCTAATATTAACACTAGCTCTAATTCTGGTAGGAGTAGAGGTCGAGAAGCATAATCAGTCATTGATAGTCACTAGGCAAATGGTAATGAGAAGTAAAATGTATTAACTTAAGTAAAATTAATTACTATTTTCTTGTTCAAACTCTGTTCACTTAACAGTATCCTAACGATGCAACTCAATACTTAACTTGAAACTTTTGCAACAATTAATAACTTACCTGGAGTGGTGTCGGCAAGTTTTCCACAAGTAGATAGCATTTCGACGTAGAGTTCCATCGCCGAATTCTTTCTCGGGCAAGCACGTAATGAGTCTCTATCTCTTTGCCTTCGACCGCCACTAACTCCGCCTGTAACAATAGAAGGAGCAAAATTTGAAATTGAACTGGAACAACACTTTGCTAAGTGACGTTTATAAGTGTGTGTTGGTCTGTAAATTGCTTTTGATAACATGGAATAACATCTAAGGGCGGCTGTTGGCTCAGTCTTATTCATAAATACTGCCGTAAAGTCTGTTAAGGGTTGTTTTCTTTTCAAACGACTCACGCGGTATTCGATTCCCGCCAGTGAATTTTCCATGTTGACATTATACCACTCGTTTCAATACTAGTGAGCCTTAAAAGGTACATTCGTAACGTAAATTCGTTGGTCAGTGAATTTCAGCAATCATACAAAGTAACACTTCACACAGTAAAAATATAGTTAGAGTTAGATAAATAACTGGGATTAAAAGGCATTGTAGGTGCTGCAGCGTATCATATTATGGGGTAAAAGCCGACAAGAACTTTTTTTTTGCTTCTATACATATATTTACGTTGTCTATGTTATAGCCTCCATATTATGTCTTCATTTATTTTTATGACCTTAAAAATATATCAATCTATAGCTATAAACATTTAACAACCAAAAAAAGAGAAAAATATATCTAAAATAAGTCCAAACCTATTCATCATTCAAATACCTATGACCAATGGGTCTGTAGACAGTTATTGATCAACGCTGGGTTTTCCCAACAGACGTCAATGATAACAAATTCAATGTTTCGCGATTATGATATCGCTGTCTCTTTTAAACAAGAGTATCGAAGCGAGATCGATATATTGCATGTTTGTAACATTATCTTTTGTTTGGCATACGATACTCTTATGAGATTATCCCTTTAACAAAAACAACAGAAGTAATAAGGTCATTGATGTCTGATAAATGGGGATTTTACGTTTTTATAACTTTTGACTCCGATGCAAAGTGATGTAAAGTGTAAATCGGACTCGCGTAACTGAGAGTTCCGTACAAATAGACTGAAGGTAAAAAAAAATCGGCTGGGTGACTAATTAATGTCAGTTAAAAAGTTGCTAAATATCGATTTTTATGTTTAGTATTTATTGTTAGAGCGGCAGCAGCAACATTATCATTGAAAATTACTATTGTCGAATTATCAAGGTGCAGTATGTTGACGAACGGACATACTGACAGAGGGACAGACATCGAAGCCTCAGTAATAGGATTTTACTTTTACCTTGACGTAAGAAATCCTACAAATCAGGTAAAATTAAATTTGACTGTCAAATGCTGTATTTTTTCAAACACGATCTATTTTCAGTTTAACTTCTAAATACAGTTATCTATGTAGTTACTGTATGTAAAAAGTTGTATACTTATTTTACCGTTCCAATCAGGATGACGTCAGCGTTATTGTTTATTTTCCCACAAGCCAGTGATAATGGCGAGTACAGTATTTTGTAAAAAGGTTGTGTTAAACTGATGCAGAGTTTATATCCCTCCCTAAGACCGAGATTATTGGAGGAAGACTTTTGGTTGTTGTTTTAAAAAATCTGAGGGATACAACTAGGTTGGGTAGGAAAGGTAAATAGTCATACAATAATAGTCAATTTTTCATTCATATAATCATTTATTAAAGTAAAATAGAATTTGCACCATACCCTGAAAGCTTAAAGTAAAAGAAAAAAAACTTACCTCTATTTTATTTTACCGTTTTGATTTGTGATTTACCATGTTGTTACTCATATTTTGTTATTGTAATTTTGGTAAATATCCTTTGGCAAATATTTAACTTTTTTCCAGAAAATAATGCTGCCAATTTTTTTTTATTTCCGTCATCACTTGTTTTTCCTTTATGATATTACTTGGTTTATGCATTATATGTACTCATATAAACTCATTATATTTAGCGTGCTAAAACATAAAAACGAAATAAACACAGTTAAAAAGTGAAATAAACATTAATACAATAAAAAAGTTAAATAAAATTTAACACAATGAATATTGGTAGAACTTACTTAACAAAAACATAAATCCGATTAAAATAAAACAAAAAAAAATCATAAAAAATTACTTGAAACAAAATTGGAAAAACATCTATCAAGAATATTAAGATTAATAGGGCTCCCAAACGGAAACTCATTTATCTTCTGCGATAAAAAAAAAGGAAAAAAAATACCTACACCAGAACTAAAATCATTATGTTAAGGAAAACTCTGATGACTGAACCGTCATCCATTGTGTTTACAACCTTCAATTGTTTCATTCAGCTGCGTTCTCAATGTTAATATTTTCCACCATAACGGTTAAATTATCCTGCGTTTCGTTTCCATCCGTTTGGCAAGAGTTTTCGGCAGCAGATGCTGGCATTTCCCTCCTTTTATAGGGGCTCAACCTCCAACGCCCAAGTCTGCCTCGATGATGACGTTCGAAGCGAGAGCACTTACATTCATTGCAATCATTCTGACCTTGAACGTCGTTATCTTGTGCTTGCGATCCCGATGCATTCTGTTCATTGTCTTGGGGATCGTTGACGTCATCAGTTTCATTGTATGTCAGGTCAATGATCCAGTGGGGGCCGCGTTTCTCCATGTGATCGTGGCCGTGGTGACCAAAACATCCTCGTGGGCCATGGCGACCATGCGAGCCATGGGGTCCATGTCGGCCGTGGGGTCCATACGGGCCATGTGAGCCTCGGTTACAATGAGGTCTTCCGAAGCCATGTGGGCCTCCATGATGGCCATGATGCCCTCGGTGACCGAGGGGCCCATGATGCCCGTGCCGTCCGTGATGCATCCCATGTCCATGTTTTCCAAAACCACGTCCGAATATCCCATGACGACCGCGGCAACGCATCTTCAGATCATGTTCCAGTTTATCCGATTGCAAAAACTTTACAAACATTTTCAATAGCTCTTGTTTTTCAACACCCATTTGACTTGGGCCTTCCCGATTACGATTGCAATGACCTCTCATTTTAAGAAAAATATAACTTCGTCTTTTCACAACGGTTGTTGTTTAGTTTATGGAACGTGACTGTCGTTGAAAGGCTTTATATACCTCCATTCAATATGAGTCCTCGTCAAACCTAGTACATGCTCTCTGTATTGATAGTGGAGTAAGGCGATAGAGCAATGTACACTTTATCACAAGCATAGAGAGTTCAAATTCGATTGCAAAAATGTAGAAGTTTATTTGATTAAACCTAGTTATGAGGCTTCACACTATTGCGTTCAATTTAGATGTACAAGTGTACTTCAATACCTACTTATGTATTTTGTCCGCAAATGAATATAATTAACAATACTTAAAAAAAGAAAACTATTGATCGTATTTTTAAATTAAGTAAATTGCTCAAACATATTTCAAATCTAATATTCAGCGTAGCACTACATAGCTTTGCACAATAATTTCACAATGCGAGCAATAATGTTGCAATATTGTGAAATGTAGAGAAAAATTTGTATAATATTGTGCAATCATAAATCATAGGCATTCAAATATCCCGTTTTCCTGGAATGTTTACGTGAAATATGGGTTCATATGCAATGCATTCGTACTGTATTGCGAAATATGATTCATACAAAATTTGTGCCAAAACCCTGTAGTTTCTCTACAACTGAATATAAATGTACTTATTTGGTATCATTGCTACTTTTATTTGTGTTGGCGTAGACCGAAATTCTAACCGCTTAGTGGCAATCAGGTAGACAGTTTTGGTGAAATAAACTCTTGTATATAAGTAGCTATAGTTTAAAACTGACAATATTTAAATTTAAAAGAGAAATGCATATAAATTTCTAACTTCTCAAAAAATACGTTAAATTCAGCTTGAGAAAACTGCAAATAATGAAGGTTTGAATTACAGTACCTATTCCAATTTCCTACTAGGATTGAGAATCACGGCATACATAAAAACTCTCGCAGACCTAAAAGTTTCTTCAAATAACAATAGATGGCGCTGACACAGGCATACCTACTAAACAAATAAAAGATATTGCAATGTCCTCACGAAATAGGCTGTCACATAAAAATAATATAACAATTTACTTCAGTACGTGTGAAATAAGAAACGTTTAATACGAAAATCTATAAAAATATAGGTACAGGCCGTTTATTGGTATTGAGAACCCTTTTAGACGCCATGTCGTAAATATTGAACCCCTCGAGTCGCGTGTTGGATGCCGATACAGAGTTTTATTGAGTTTTATTTTTTTATATATTGAATTTCAGTTATTCTACGCGAAATTGAGATATCTGTTTATACGTATTGCTATGAGGAGAGCATATTTGGGCAAAGCTTTTGCACTTATCTTTACGAAGAACAACGAATCACTTATTTTGAAGTCGAATTAACTTGTACACATATTATTATGACATGTTTAGGTAATAAATATGCAAAAAATATTTCTATGCTGCACTGCTGCTGCGTGGGAACATAAAGTCGGGAATAAACACTATCCTGTATTAATCCTGGTTATAATATAAACTATCTGTGTACCAAGTTTCGTTTAAATCCGTTTAGTGGTTTTTGCGTAAAAGATGAGCAAACATCTATGAATACAATAATTACATTTATAATATTAGTAGGATTACGCAAAAAGCCACGAACACAAGATCATTTGACTTAAAAAGGTTGAGCGTTTTGCAGTCAAAATCTATATAACTCTAGATTTTATGTAACTTTGTATCAAAAGTGAAATAACAAACTGTTTCCCGTCATAATTTCCAAGAGACTGGTCATAATTATTATAGAATAGAAAAAGGCCCCCGTCGACTGAAATCCTGACTTAATGCTTGCCTTTTAAGTTATAAGCTGAAGCGAGTTTAAGAATAACTCGTGGTAGAGGATAAAAGTTATAAATTATAAATGCTTTTGCGTTTCGGTGTAAACGATACTTAAGTAATCCTGTAAAAAAGACACTACTTAATTTGTTTATCGTTATTTTTTTTTTGTCCATGAATGTAAAGAGAAATTGAGTATCTATAAATTGGTATTTTTTATGATAAGAGTGCTTTGAGTATGAAAATAATTTTCCGATGTTAAGACAATGACAATACTCCCAAAAATACAACATAGTACTTTATGTACTTAATCAATTCATAAGCCAAAACATTTGCAACATAAAAATGAAACTAGGAAAATCTCTTGTAACTCGCACCAGCAAGCTTGTCAAAAGGGTCTGTGCCAAATTTACTGGAAACCAACTTCAAAAGAAATCTGTTTGGCGCGCGACGACGGGAATCACAATGGTCAGTCGGTACTAATTGAAAAAATACCCTGCAACCCTGCTTTGTATACAAAACTTATTGTGGTAGCAACTGGAGTTTTATCTGACGAGGACAAAAATAAAGTTAAGTAAAGTGTTATTTTTTTCCTAACGGTATTGTTTGAAAGTTGATGACGTATTTTCTATGTATTTAATGTCAAATGTTGGTGTTTTATGATTTGTATTGTGTTGCATGCAATGAGTTTGTTTTTTTTGTTTTGCTTTTTATATAAAATCGTCCATATTTGAATGTGTTTTCATAGGTGACGTCAATTTGTCTCTACAAAAAAAATCGTTTCAAGCTGTTTATAGTAAAACGATATGAAAAAACCTCTTTGAACATCCCATAATGATATTTGAATAACCCAAAAAAATGTACAAATTGTTTCATATACAGGTGACATCATGGAAAAACCACATCATTAAATTTAAGCGCTTGATAATGATTCAAACGTCGTTTTTTATACATTCATGTTCAACCCAAATTGGTTTCGCATGGTAAGTAGATTTCCTGTCTCAAATAAGCTTATGGAAGTATTCCCTATAAAAACTGGGAGTCGTTTTACAGGAACTCGATGTTAAGAAGATTTGAAAGGCTATAGAAATGCGGAAAAGCTGTGATACGTGGAAAATATTTCACTCATTAATAGCTCTACATTTTGTACTGTTTCCATGTTGTTTTTCTTATTGACAAAAGGTATTAAGAGCGAGTTAAGTCTGTGTAACGTATGTATTTGTTTGTTACAAAAATACGAAAAAAGAAAAGAAAAAGGGTTTTCTTTTGTTTTGAAGTGATTTGTATGTTTTTTTCATGTATACTTTTAAAGGGAAGGGACTAATGACTTTTTATAACAAGAACAACGTTGTGTCAACTCAGGACACTCATGGCTATCTACTTATATTATGTTTATATAATTCTTTCACTTCAATTTTTTTTCGTTTATATAATGTGTGATCTTAAAATATGACATTATTGAGTAAGTCCCAGTTCTATATTTTTCCAAATCGATTTCGTGGTTACATGTAGTTATAATGGTAAAAAACGGTACTTTCATCTTGCTTACATGATGAGACATAAAAACCTCTTAATCTTAAGAAATACCTATCTAAAATAAATGCTACATTTAAATAAAGTGAGCCTTAATTAAAGACCCTTAAAGTTCATTTTACGTCAAAGGTAACGAAATTCTCGAACAACCGCGTACTTTATTTCGCTTATTACAAGAGTAAACTTCTTTGTGAAGTTAATTTCGAACTTAAATTTCAGTTGCAGAATTATCGCCGGAGACAATAACTACAAAGTACTTGCAGACGAATGGTTTAACAGAGATATGAAATTTTACTCCGTTCAGATGCTGTCTGTTAGTTGTCTGATGATAAAGTTTTTACTAAGGACTTATTTGCACGGGCGTTTTTTTAGCGATGGTAATCAGTGCTTTGAGAATAGGGTATTACATGGGGTCATTAATGGCGCTAAATGAATTTTTTTGGGAAAGGTTTTCTAGGGTATTTTCGCATTTGTTCGAATATTCTAATGATGCTTCTTTAATTTGACGAACCCAGAAAAAATGAATACTTCTGTTAGTTTCCATAGTCGTCATCTATCACCCATCATCTTTGTTCTGCGGGGAGTTTGATTGTGTCGAAAATAGGCCTATAAATTTGCATTGTGTGCCTCATAAAAGTACAATATACATCATCGAACTATAATCCAAATCACTAAAATTGTGTAATTCGTTAACATCTAAGTGGAGCGTTATTTTCACTAACCTTTTGCTTCTATTTTCCACAGAACTTCACATAATTTTATGTATCCATTTTCTCTCGCAAAATATAAATTTAGATTAAAAGGCGTATCCCTTCGTTTTTGGTGATCGGACCCCACCCCGAGCGATTACGCAGTGAACAGTGAATAACTTACACCTCATTTGTTTTCTATTGTTCCTTTATCGTGTCCCTTAAACATGCTCATTCTATAATAAAGGAAACTTTTTTAAAGAATAACATTCACAATTCGGGGATTCGGCGATTAGTTTGCGATTCAATGAATTTCGTATTAGTTCTTTTCTGTTCGGATTTATTTCGGGCTTCGATTTTAAGATTGCGAAGACAATAGAATTTTCTTTTGTTAACATTTTTTAGCATATAGTTAAACAAAGCTTCATTAAAATTACGATGGATCAGGACAGGACTGCGGATAACCGAGTGGTTGAGGTCACCAAGCGTAACCCACAGTGCGTGACGTGTCGCGGGTCCGATACTCGCGTAGGACAAGAAATTTTGTGAGCCTAATGCATGTTTGGCTGTATTTATCCATGCGACTTGATTTTTTGTGGAAGCACCGCGACACAAGATATTTAAAAAAACAGAGTTTCATATTAATTTCATACTAAACTGCTTGTATCAAGTCAAGCGTCATTACATATTTGATCACGATTCGTAAAGTAAGTAAAAACTGCATAGAGGAAGAATACATACAAACTGTGATCACATATAAAAGATGATAGTTATTATAACGGGCATCACACAGCGTAACGCCATATCTCTGTCGACGACCTCCCAAAAACCCTGTTCACCAACCACGTGTTACAAATTGAGGCTAATTTTGATCACAATGCTCTCACAGTCACCGAACTCCTTGATCTAAATAAGCAGAAAAAAATATAAGCAATTATGTTCTTGCAAGTTCATGTGACTATGCCTTCCTGTGCCTTTAACCTCAGGAGCAATTTGAGACATTTTGAGGCGTCTTAAGGCAATTAGAACCCGCTTATTTAGAATCCTAATTAAACAATGGATTTAATAAGGGTTGTCTCCTACCTTTGCACGTTCCAATCCTTTTTTCACGCCGTTCAAAAGGTGAACTTTAAACAAAATGTACAGGAAAAGTTTAGAACTGTCGTCAAGTTTAATGAGATTGATCCGGATTTGAATTCCCTTAAAGTATTTACGGAAAATCCTGCGATGAAAAGAGTTTATTACATAGCTCTTTCACCTCTTTTAAAAATCTTTTAGCTTAGAGTTTACAATATATTTGGCAATCCTGTTGGTATTGTGGTTAGTGACCCTGACTTCTAAGTCCGTGGTCGTAAGCTCGATTCCTAGGACCAAAATATTTGTATGATGATCTCAGGTGTTTGTTTTTTTTTGTCCAGTGGAAAGGTTCCTTGTAAGAACTTGAATTTAGAATGTGATCTACCAGAGATAATTTACCCCTGCTGTATAAAAGAACAGACATGAAACGTACGGCTAATTGCATGAATTTGGGCTAATGGTATAATTATTGGTAAAAAAATGGCCAAAAATAGACCTAATTATACAGCCACGATAGGCAGCATGCAAAATTAGTAAGAGAGTTTAGAGAGAGAGAGAGAGAGAGTTTAGAGAGAAGAGAGATTTTTTATTAAAAAATCTTTACGTAAACGCTATCACTATAATGGTTAGTTACTGGCTCTTGATGGGTTTTATGCTAATTTCAGGAAGGGTAATAATTATGTGATTTAGTGCCAAGTCATCGTAAACAGGGTGAATCTAATTATCACGATAATGTACACCTATGATTAATACATTAGTAATGCATATGTACCATAATTACTATCATCATCGGAGAACTTACTCGTATATTTAATAAGCCTTTATAGATTGACTGGTATCAGAGATTTGGCCACAAAATTGTTTATGTTTTTGAAGTGCAACATATTTATCGGCATTGGAAAGTTTACCACAGAGAATTGAAATAGCCTATTGAAAATCCCTTTTACTGAGATTCTGCTGTTCGCTTTATTGCCGTCTATCTTCCACCAGGCGATGGACCATTTGAGGTGGTATCTGGTCACTTGAAATTTGCCCTGATTTGTTTTCCTTTTACCTATCGGAGGGGAAGGAATCGCCAGTGTTGCTCATGCGAAAATACGACAATTTTGAAAGTATTTTTTTCTAGAATATCTTCTTTTTATAAATCGTTATTTTGTACTGTATAAAAGGCAGTTCACTTGGATACTATAACTATTATATCATATTATATTTAGATATAGCACAATTGTTTAAGGTTATTTCATGGTTATCAAAACTACTTAATTACTTTAATCTTTACTCTATACTAATATATAAAGCTGAAGAGTTTGT
Source organism: Trichoplusia ni (assembly GCF_003590095.1). Classification (NCBI taxonomy): domain Eukaryota; kingdom Metazoa; phylum Arthropoda; class Insecta; order Lepidoptera; family Noctuidae; genus Trichoplusia; species Trichoplusia ni. The sequence goes on from NC_039485.1 coordinate 2,647,484, forward strand.
TTGTTTGAAAGCGCTTATCTTAGGAACTATTGGTTCGATTTGAAAAATTCTTTTTGTGTTGAATAGACCATTCATCGAAGAAGGCTTTAGGCTATAAACCATCACGCTGCGACTTATAGGAGCGAAGATACAATGGAAAATGTGAAAAAAATAGGACAGGTATAAATCATAACTTATATCTTATAACCACGGGGACAAAGTCACGTCCAACAGCTAGTATCATATATTTAGATATAGCACAATAGTTTAAGGTCATTTCATGGTTATCAAAACTACTTAATTACTTTAATTTTACAATAAAATAAAATTGAACAACTTCTAGAAAGTCCCTAAATAATCATTCATTAAACTTATAATGTAATTAAAGAATGTAATCTCGCTGACTGACGAGAAGAAGAGACATTACGAAGGCATCATTTAAATACTAATTAATCATTATAAAGTAAACGCAACCACGCTTAACGATGTCGTTACACGTCTTAACAATATACTCGTATAGTCAGCAACAAAACTTTTATGTAAAACCAGGCAAGTGCGAGTAGGAAAAAAAAATAATGAAAAAATCACGCATCAAATTTTTGCATAAAGAATCTTTGCTTAACAGTCAACATTATTCTATCAACAGACATGCTTCATCTGCGAACATATCTCGGTTCATATCGATATAGCGTGAGGGCGGATAGATAGAGATTTTTTTTTTATAATTATCACAAATCATATCATAATCAGATACAATAATATGTTACAAGTTTGATTTTAGCGTCAACTGTTTGTACTGAACTAAATTTGTTTTCCAAAAGCAAAAGCTACGTTAGAGGTCTACAACAACCATACAATAAGAACATGATCATGTTAGGGTTAGTTTTCTGACTAACGAGACGCCACTGTTTTATACAAAGCGACTACATCCAACCTCAACCCACTTAGTCAACACAATACCGATCAGGAAGACTAGTTGTGTACCGACTATCTATCTGGGACCTACAATATAAAGCGCCTTCCGGAACACATCGAAAGTCGTTTTGACAAAGATGGTCATCCTTCAACGGAACTCCGTATCAAGCGTAGCTTAATCTGTGATTGATCAACTTGTGCAGTTGTAGCTTAGCCACGAGCTCCTACACGAAGGGGAAAAAGGAAAATCTTCGGAAGAAATAAGAACTGCAAGTCTTATATTCTGAAGTGTACCTTTTCAAGCCGACTGTACTCCAAAATGAAAATCTCAATCAATGTTTCGCGTTTCCAACAAAAACCACGTTACACGACGCTAATGAATATTTCATGCGTTAAATTAATTGCTTTCACGTGTTGAGGAGTCAGGTGGCTTCAGCCGCAAAGAGGAAGCAAAAGTTTCCAGCAACTTGCTTGACGTTGCGGTTTTAAATACAAAGACATGATGTTGGATAATTAAATGTGATTGTATTTCAACATATGGTAGCATACTGTATTTTGTCTTGTCTTGTTGTTTTTGTGAATGAGTCTAGATTATTTTACGAAATTAGAACTTTTTTGAGATTTCTTAAACAAAAGGTAAAATGGGATTAGTGTCGTTTTGTCTGTAAACAGACTGTATCTCAAGAACAGTTATATGTATAGCCAGACTGTTGGCACCCATTTATAAACGTACTGGGCGATGCTTTATCTAGATGTTTTTCATATTTGTTACTATAACGAGTACCAATACATACAATCTGGGATAATTTCAATAGTCTACAAATCACGGTTCATGAGATGCAGCCTGGTGACAGACGGATAGACAGCGTAGCCGCAATAGTAGGGTTCAGTTTTCCCCTTTCAAGTATAGAATCCTAAAAACCATTAAACTAAAACTATGAATAAAACCCCAACAATTTATTCACAGACATCTAAAGCACGGTGCTTAACTTCAGAATATGATTTCTATAGCATCATAAGTTATGTTACGTTATAAAACGCAGATTTCACTCATAAAACAACACTAAATGTGGTTTATTACTCGTAGAAAAGTTTCCAACTTAGCGTACGGTCTCAGATAGCGGGTCGGAGTTGGCAAGCTACTGAGCTGAATAAAAACACAAGTTTTTATCAATTTGAATCCGTGTATCGAGTTTTGAATTTTATTAGAGTTGTTTAGTGTGTATAAAGTTGATAGTCTGACAGTAATAGCTTTATGGTATATTTATTAGTAAAATATATCTATACATATAATAAAATTGTAGAAAAATGAAAACTGTACATTGAATATTTTTTAAAAAGAATAATTGCCGGGTGGTCTACGAACGATTCCGATGCCGAAAATATGATTTTTAGAATTTTTGTCTCTTTGTCTGTTTGTCTGTATGTATGTCCGGAAAGATCTCGGAAAGTACTGGATAAATTTGATTCAAATTTTCAGAGAATATCAACAAGAGGTCCGGTCAACATACTTTTTACTTATTATCCCGCTTTTCGTTACAGGGGGTGAGCAGGAGCCTTTTATATCTATTAACAAATATCAATGTATCTTATAAACTACTGAATATATTTCGTTAAAATTTTGCATGAACCTTATCGTACACATGATACAACAAATATACAAAAATCATAACGCTACTATGCAGGGGGCATGAGCAGTAAAGTTTTAAATTTTTGGACTCACCCGTAACATCGTGTAATACAATTATGAGGTGTATTTTCACCCCATTGAGTAGTAGGCAGCACGGTCACCAATTTACAAAAAAAAAAATCACTCTATTTATCTTAAGACTTTTGGCAGAGCAATAATAGGATTTTTCGAAAATAAACCATTTTCACAAAATTAGTCATTTTATTCTCTTTCAAGTCTGATATAGGCCCACCGCGACTATTTCACACGTAAACTAAAAGAAACATAAACTAATATGTTTTTTTTATGCAATTGTTACCGTAATCAGTACATTCTTGAAAGAAAGGAACTTAAATTCTTTTTATTTTTATTGATGTACAAAAATTGCTCAAGTTCAAATGTGGAATGCCGTAATATGATTTTGTATTTATTTACGATAGGAGTATATACCTATGTTTTTAGCTCGGTAATGTTGGCGATGCTACTTCAAGATCAAAACATTCGTAGTGACACTCAACCCAAAGTTGCATTTAGTTCACATTGATCTCATCTATAATTATGCATAACAAAAAATTACTGAACGACACAGTTAATTACTACCTTGGTTCATCTGTAACAAATAGCAACATTTTTTTTTCTTAAATTTGCAACATTACATAGGCCAAAAGTATTTCGGATAAAAAAACCCCAGAAAACTTGCATAAAAACTGCATAATAGGTATGCAATGTGAGAGATCTATAAGACCAAAGCTATCAATGAATAGACATTATGTATCTATTGCTAGAATAATGTCTACTGATACCTGGGATTTTTCAATATTTTAACGATTTGATCGGTCTACATTCGCCATTATAGAGACCGCACACGTGGTCCTTCCAAAAAATCCTGAAACAATTTATTCTTTTTTCTACTTATTTAAAATTTACTTCTTTCGTAGCCTGGTAAAAACAGGGCAAGGAACGAGACTGAATAAGTCTCTGAGATCCCTAAGCCGACGTGGATTAGGAACATATTTTTGGAAATTTCCCCAATAAGGCTGATAATAGCGTGTAGCTATCAGCACATACATCCGTCATACAATGTCTGGAGAATTCATTTTGGCTGTCGGTATCGACAGCGTAACCTCATAACCAACCTCATGTAGTCTTTATTTAAGTTCCATTTATGCAGTAGGGATGACGGTAGGTATTTTACTTCAATGATCGTCAGGTATGTTAACGAATAAAATACCTAATTTTTCTTTGTAAATTGGTACAGTAAATAGAACTCATGCACATGAAGTCACTTTTATGTTCATATTTTGCTTTGTCGTAACATCATAAATTACACATATCCTATACTTTAGATTTTTGTCATTGTCAATTTTTAAAAAAGGGGTGACTGATATTTTTTTTTATTATCACGCTATTTATTTATCAGCAATACAAAGGCAAATCATGATCAAAACACCAGGGGGCCAAGATAACACGTTTACCAACTTTTTTAATCTGGAAATATTCCAAATGTTTGTGAGGAAGATCAGTTTTAATATTAAGAGGACAATCAAACATAACGTGTTTCAGGAAACCGTTTATCTGGGCGCAATTTTGCAAAATCTTATATCTTATGACACTTTGTAAAATCCACAGATACCGAGCCCGACTCTCACTTCATCAGCTCCGTCCACAAAAATAATTTGACATCTTTTTTATATCGTCAGAAAGCATCGTGTGTGAAAATAAGAACTGTCTGGCTATCACTGTTCCTGAGAAACAGCCAGGTGACAGACAGACAAACGGTCACCGGGGCCTCAGTAATATGGTTCTGGTTTACCTCTTTGGTGACAGTACTATAATAATTTTATGATACCTCATAATCACTGTCATAATCCATCTAGCAATTTCAGGTGTAGGGTGGCCCAAGAAGTGCTCGAGAATCATAACCCACCCAATTAGTAAATGGAAAATTTCGAAAGTAAAACATTTTTAGCAGAACTGCTAAGACTGAGTTATACCTTCTGTAATTTTTTCCTACTTGCACCCCCCCCCCTCCCCCATTTTTAAACGGCTCGATTTGTCGAACATGTCTAAACGAAAACTCGCACATAATTCACGTTTAAATTAAAATAGTTCAATTCGTTCGGAAGCTATGATGTCACAGACAGACAGGCAGGCAGATATGTCAAAGTTATAAACCCCTCTTTTTGGGATTAAATAAGAAAAAGTCATTAAAACAGCTGTGAAATATTTAGCACCAGGATAGTATCGTAAACGTTGAAATGTGTTATACGACATACGTTATTTAGATTCAAACATTTGATAGTTTTTGGGCCGCACAAGATTCATTATAATTTAGAAATAAAAAAGGAAGCTTAAAATATAAAAAAAGTGTTTCATTTTCAATATTGCATTACATTTTTGCTATGATCGTTATTATTAAACTTCATAGTTTTTCATATCTTGAGAATCACGCAGACAAAGTCGCGGGCAACAGCTAGTAAAAAATAAAATTGTTGGTTAAAAGATAGATAAATGATATTCTTATAGCCTGGCGTACATGCATAGCATGCACGTACATGCTATTTTCGCACGGAATAGTAAACAGAAATATTATAGAGAATAAACTATCTATTCAATATCAATCTGCTTTTTACTGTTTTTTTAAAAACAGCTCCCGCATTATCTTATTTAATCCTTGCGTTGCGGGGGTTTCACAAAGATACAATTCACATGCACAAAGACACCCAGACTCAGAACAAGCATTCGTGGATGCGTGTTTGGCGTGGTGACCTGAACCACTCGGCTATCCGTGCAGGCAAAAGCAGGAATATAAGAATTACAATAAATACATTGGATCAAGATCTCAAGGGAGGAGCTCAATAAAACTAAAGAAATATACTTTTATTCTATTTCATTCAAATTTTCCAGAACGTTAAGTGATGTATCTTCGAAGATAACTTATAAAATAATTGACATTGTAAGAATAGGTATCCACATTTTACGCAAAAAAAGCGATCAATCTATATTTCAAGATTGATCACTGGAAACACACAAAAAATGGTACTAAGTGCCTACTTCGTACTGTAGGGTGATTGATAGAGATACTGACAAAGTTTCTTTTTATACCCACTTAATATTCATTTTCTTTTCTTACAAAAATGTTGATATTTTCGGTGCCTTTGATATGTAATTATTATGAGAGGAAAATTTTAGGGGAAAGTTAGTCGTCAGTCATTTCTTTTAAAGAATACAAGAACTTAAAATAGCGCAATTTGAGGTCATATTACCACTTCTAAAGAAAAATAATTATAGAACGGTGTTGAACCTCATATTTTTAATATTATTTACGTATTCAAAGTATCTGCAAAACTACGACATGACATGTATGTATACTATTTTGTTGTCAATAATATTCTTGCTAAAGGCAACAGTTTTTTTCTTCTCATAATTTGTAGAAAAAGTATTTAGAGCAATTTATAGTATATCTACAAGGTGTTCAATTAGGTTCGGTACAAAAAATCTTAAGAAGGAATCTTCATAAATATCAGCAAGAATAAAACTGCCGACTTCGTTAAAAATGCTTGATTCTCAGAATCAATCGGCGCCATTCATTAATAAGAAGAACTAGTAACCAAGAATTTTAACCTTCTTGACGACCTCCGTGGTCGAGTGGCGCACGCACCGGTTTCAAGGTGTCGCTAGCTCTGAGGTCCCGGGTTCGATCCCCGGCCGGGTCAATGTAAAAATTCACATTTCTACATTGTCTCGGGTCTGGGTGCTTGTGGTACCTTCGTTGTATCTGAATTCCATAACACAAGTGCTTTAGCAACTTACTTTGGGTTCAGAACAATGTATGTGATGTTGTCAGCATTTATCATTATCATTTATCATTTACACGATTTTACTCAAGTAAGAGAAAAAATACAATAAACGCTTTATAACTTTTAATCCGAAGAATGCTTTCATAAACGATATTAACTTCTGAAATGCAAGCCTTAAGTTGAGCTATCTGTGATATATTTTATTCATTATAAAATACGCTGATTTAACCTTTTCTAAATTATTCAAGAAAAGCTACTATGACTTGCTAATACAGCCAAAAATCCTTTCGAACTTTCACATAAACTACAGAAAACTACCAAGGAAATTTAAACAAAAAGCCACTTTAAGCACATAAAAATTAAACTCAAATTCAAGTGCCATCGCCGACATAAGTCATTACTAACAGCTCTGGAGTTCGCTAAACTGAACTTATAGCGTTTGCATAAGTTCCCAGTAGTTTTACTAAGTGGGAACATCGATTGCCTCTAATGTGTTCGCGGATTGTTGCTCAACAATCTTGGAGCCCATTCCAACTTGAAACAGTTACTTCGTTTTCTAATTTAAACTGCCGAAGTTGTGTTTGAGGTCTCTAATTAGAATGCGAATGGGCTATTTATGTGTAAGGAGTAGGAGGTAGGTATACAAGGGGAGTAGTGTGCAGAGTACGTCTGTAGGTATAATATATCCATTAATAGAATTTTCCTTTATTTGGACACCTACTTTCTCGAAAAAAAAAATATAAGAAATATGGGAAGATTACGCAAAACTCGATACAAAAAACATCTCAGCAACAAATATTTAAAACCTGTTTTTTTCCCTAAATTGTCTTTTTACGTGAAACATTTACTTCTCAAAACCTAAAGACTCGTAACCCCAAAAACGTACAACTCCAAGTATTGTATAGACGCTTATTCGTTAGACACCAACATTAGTTCGAAAGATCACCACAAGCAAGTTTAGCGAAGTCAGCTTTGCCAGACTAATTTCATTAATCTTCTCATTGATTGGATTCGCTGGGCCGCCCTTGTTGACTGAGCTTTATGGTTCCTTCCAAAATTAGTTCTCAAGATCAAAAGAGTAACAAGTTCTGTGAGCTTCCTTGTAGATATAATTTTGGGTAAATATGGTCTTAGATGGTGTAAGGGGAATACATTGCATTTAGTTTTAAAGGACTGTCGCGTGTCGTTAATACTCGTTAACACTACGTTCTCAATATTGAACACTCAGTACTTCATTTCCTTCATTTTGTTTACTCAATACTTCAATGTATAAAGGTTTTGTATATAACTAAGTAGCAATTGTGGGCCCTATCGGGCATGGTCCCTTGATCGTCTGAAATCGTGGAAAGAGGAATATGACTTTAGGTAGATGTTAGGTAGAAAATAAAATAACTACCTAACATCAAGCACGCCGATGATATTAATCTTATTTACTTGAATTAAAAATGAAACTTATACAGGAATTGGATTCTCCAAAATCTAAAGTCCATTTCTGACTGGAGTCCATTCAATTAATATACCTTTTGGTAGATTTCGCTGAGTTTACTAAACGCCAAGGATAACATTGCTAGCTCTCAATTTTTCCCAGTTAAGTTAGTTTAAGTCTAGGATAAAGTTATGAATAACCTAGATCAATTGACCAACAGTCATCATATTTCCAGCTCTGAGCTCGACTAAGGATTAGGGATATTACTGATAATAGTTCATAGTGCAATTTAAAATGACATTTCACACACATTGGGTTTTTTTTCCGAGCGACATAATTGATTGGATCTAACCATCACAAACAAAAGCCACCTGCTATTTTTATATCATGGAAATGATGTTCTAAATTAAATTGAATGTTGAAACATCCGAATGTTGAAAATAAAAAGCACTACGTTATATTTTATAAATAGAGAAAAAGACATATACCTATAACTAAAATAAATTAATGTTTTTTCGATAAATGTTACATTTTGTTAGGTTTGTTGTGTTATGTTATGTTATGCAATGTTTTGTTACATTCCTTTTTTTATTGCATAAATATGGCCTTTCGAAAAGACTATGGTTAGCAATGATAGCTACATTAAACTTTTTCACTCTCGTGATCAAGAGACGGAATTAGGAGTTAACCATAGTTGAAATAGAATTTCTGTCTGACAAACAATAGCCGCCAGCCATAACTTATCTTCGACACAGAATTAGTCGCCAACAAATTATGGCGTCGAGAAACTTGTAACAGCAAAAGGCAATCCCACTTTGCCAAGAATTCATTTGCGCAAATTACCTGAGTTCTTAGTTATGTCGAATCTGCAATTGCAATCAGAGGACCTAATACGACCTACTAAAGTTAGACGACTTCAGTTGTAAAAGCGAGAGAGAAAACTAAACGAAGTAGAGCGCTATCTCACTCTAACATTCACAATATTCGCTCTGAACTAAAGACTAATGAAGTTTCAAATCAAACTATTCCTATGATTGGGACCGCAAACAGGTCTCTACTACTCTCTAGTACAGTCTTCAACTTCAATTAATGATCTAGGGGTTAGACCGCAGTTGCAAATCCGGCAAATGAATAGGTTTCAAGCTGAATTTCGATAGCAACATTCTTTGAACTTATGCCGTCGAGTTTTGGGTTCTAATTTGGCTGGAAAAGGTCCATTACTGCTTAAAGTGATCGGAAATCTGTACGTTTTGTGTGTTTATTTTAGGATTGATGTTTATTACCTACGAGGCTTTTTGGTTTCCGTGGTTATGACTAATGTTGTACTGTTATTTACTTTAAAATAAGTCTCTGTTTGAGAGATTTTTTTCTTCAAATCATAATTAATATTTTTTTATTTTTTTAGCAGATCATTTTTAGGCAATTTTGGTTTTGTTATTCCACTCTGTAAATTTGTTGCTCTATGTACGACTTACGTCCATGACGTTTCATATAGTAGCTTATTATGTATAAACACCAACACAACCATTAAGTTAAATCCTAATTTAATCTCATCGCACACAGTAACAAAATTTCCCATTATAATATTAATTGCAAACTGATCTCATCTCATCTATTTTCTATATCAACATCAAACATAATTAGATCCCTGCTAATAGATGATGTTTGATTGAATAATCCATCTAGCTGGCTCAATGACCCGTACAAAGAGAGTTTAGCTGCGGAAGAGAGACAACACAATACGCTGCATGTAGCGCTGTCCTACTTCCACACAAGCAATAATGTTATTGAAGAGCTGGTGAAGCCAACTGATTGGTACCGTCAAGTAATGGAATCTGTTAAGGATTGGAGGGATTAAATTTATGTGCAGACAATCCGATTGTCAATACCAGATTATTGTAATATGTATTGCAAGTGTTTAGCGGACAAGGTGATTGTGGTGGCAAATTGGGTATATCTTTGATATGGGTAGAGGTGATGATTGTTAAATTGTAATTATAAGCTTTTGTATCGAAGAAAAGGTCAATTAGAAAATATTGATACTAATTTTGATTTCATGTTTTCCATTAAATAAGTTATGTAAAATTCAACATCTAAAATGAAATCATTCAAAGTTTGATAAAAATATTATTATTTTACAGTCTATAACAAACTGAATAATTAAAATAAGCTAGACCGGATGAAAAATGAAATAATACGAAGCAAACAAACACTAATAAAAGCTATAACATTGTTGAAAATAAAACAAAACTTGCCCAAGCCGTTTTCGAAACAATCTCATTTATAATTTAAAAATATTTACCCAGCAAAGTAGCTGGCAGCTTACACGGAACCTACATTACAAAAGAAATTTAAGAAGGTCACGCATTCTAGCAAATATAATCTACTTTTAAGTCAGCCCCGAGATTAGTCGGCTAATTTCTTGAAAGCGTTTGCGTTCCCAGATTTAATGGAGTGCTGGATTATTTGTCTCTATCTTGGCATAATTTATCTGGACGAATTAAGCTAAGGCCGGAAAATCTCACTGAAAAAATGTCTACCGATAAAAAGGAACAAAAGAAGATCCCTCAAAAAACAGCTACAAAAAAGAATTGCGATATGAATAATGAGAATCATTGTGAGGATATAATAAAAGACGCAGTGGCATGAAATAGGGGTAATGATGTTGAATAAGTAATTTTGTTCTCAACGCGTCGCGGAATCGAATGAGTATTTTATTTGTATGGGAATGTCTCGACGTGGCATCAGTATTTGAGGATTCCTCGAAGTCGAATCAATTTATAAAGTTTTGCCACACGATGGCCATTTTTTGTCCACCATTGTGTTTCACATATCCGCAAAATTGAATGGTAGGTACAAAAATAGATGAATACTTACGAGATGAAAACTACCATTATGATAGAGAATGATCAGACTAAAATTCAATCGTATTTGTAATAGGAATAAAACTTATTTTCCAATATTTCACATGAATCAAACATCTTCAAAAAGTTCACGTCATTCAAGAGTACAATTAAAAAGTTTTTGAAATCAAATTGAGGCACCTGATGTCTCCCTTGCCAAGTTGTGTGATAATGGTGTTATAATTGGATTTCAACTAAAACCTGACACATGTTAGGGCAGCAATAACCCAACTAATTTGGGATGAGTAGAGCCATTAGGAATTGCTAAGCCATGACACACACAGTCGCAAAATTTAAATGACGAACTAACTTAAAAATATGACTGTCTACTCTATTTGACAAACTTTAGCTTTATTAAAATGTCTAAATGAAAGATGGGAAACCCCTGACAACAAATATGTGCACATCGATTAAAATAAAGTCTCTTTTAGAAACAAATAACAAAATATTGGAAACTGAGATCGCCAACCCGCATTGAGCTGGCGTGGTAATTAATGCTCAAAAAGAACCCGTGCCAAGAAGTGGGACGTATGTATGCTGGTATTACTTTAACGACTCTCAATAAAAGTAAATATTTATGCCTTGATTATTTCAAAATGAGTCATATTTCTATAAAGATAAAGTCCAAAAAACGAACTCATGCTAATATAATTCCAAAAACACTGCCCATCAGAATGCACAGTATTTCAAAGCCATCATAATGGAAAATGAGTTCATAACACAAAAGCAAGCAACGTAAAATATGAACTGTACGAGACAACTGAACATCAAAAACTCCAGTTAACACAAACGAATGGCGTCCCATGAATATTCAAGGGCTGCGATTAACATGTATCAGTCTTTGTAACAATGTCCGAACATAAAACGTAAAACATATATATTTCCAATACGAGAATTTGGTGTAATGTCCGTGTTATGCGAGTATTTTTTGATCGGATAAAATGTGTTTCTGTTTTGGTGACAACCCTAGAGAAATTTGAAATCATTAATTTAGAAATCTATGACATTATCGTGACTTAAAATTACTTTTAGTACTAGTAGGTACTTATATTTTTAGATGAAATTAATAAAATAATGGTTATAAATGATCTACTGATAAATACATATCTTAGGTTTCCATTCCCACTTCCGTACATCGCTGTCTGTCTGTCTGGCACCAGGTCCACTCATGAACCGTGAAAACTAGTAATTAGAGACATTACGTATGATGTATTTCTTTTACCTTAACAGCTTATGCTAAAAATTGAGATCGAGGCAAAACAACGTTCTTACGGTCATGATTTAGATAGGTGACAATTTTTTTTGTAGATAGGTTTTTCGTTGCTCTGTTTTTTCTTAAAAATAACTGTCTTGAGTCCGGACTCGCATTTTACCTTTTTTAAAATTCTCTTTGATTTGATTTGTTTTTTCATAATCGCTATCCGCGATCATGAAAAAAAAATCGCGGTTCCTATAATATTGTCACGTATGTCGGACAAACAAACAACCTGTCTGTATGTCCAACCACATCAAGTTTGCCCACATAATAATTCATAGATAGTTATCAGGAGCCTAAAAGCACTTTAGCCGGATTGCCAATCCTATACCCGACTGATATATTTGCTTGATGACAACGTCATAACCACTCGTAGACCGACTATAATTGCTTTTCTCGGTCGTTTGATGGACTTTTGGTAGCCTTACGTAAATAGAATACTAGTTGGTGACATGGATGTGTCGTGTACCTTTTTTTGTTTTCTGGGATAAAACGCTAATTTCATCTGTGATCGCTTTTTTTAATTGAAATTAAAAATCAAAAGATAATCCTTTTGGCAAACTATAGTATTTAATTAAATACACCGTTGAAATTAATATAGATGTTGTACTTCTGTTGCAAATACAATAACAAACATTCAAAAATCACTATTTCTTTTTTTTATCTTTAGAATATTTGTACGAAATCCTCATATTTTAATGCATTTTTTTTACATGTTGTTTTAGATTTTGACTGCTGCGTCAACCGTCAATGACACAGTTGATGACGGTTGACGCAGCTGACACATACCGCTAATTTTGCACATTAATATTACATGCATTACAAACACAGCATCGAACAATATGGCCGTATTTATAACGAAATATTTGAATTGCTAATACAACCGACCTATCACTCTACCGATTGGGAGGATTTAAACAGTTCGCGCAAAATCTGGCCATTTATATTCGCGGCCACTATGCTCGGGGCATCGAAGTTCCAAGTTTCTGGCCCAATTAATGAGGCGATTAAAGTAAATTAGAGTTTAAGGCGCGAACAGGCAATTCTGACGTGAACGGATCTATGCGGTGGTTTGGTCCGTCCATCCGTGCCTAAAAGATTGTTAACTTTATTGGGTCATTTTGTATCGACTCGAGCTGAGGTTATTAATAAGCATCCGTTTAATCAATTTAGATTTATTTGCTACATCTTGTGGTTTAGCTGATATATTTCTGTTGAGATTCATGCAATCATGTTGATGCACCTAGGGCACTTAGAATCATTATTGTAACGTTCTAAGAGTGCCTGAAACCCACTTGAAATAAAACTTAGATTTCGAATAATTTCGGAATTTTTGAGAATATTTAAGAAAAACAAAAAAGAAAAATTTAAAATTGTGCTTTAGGGCGGAAAGAAGAAAGACTTCATCAGAAGTTACTATTTAAAATATTCGAAAATAAGTAAATTTTAAAAATAATGAAGTCGCTGATACTTATATCGAGAGTTTATTTTACAAAACCATGTTAAAACACATTGCGTTATTCTATTTTTTCATTTTTGTATACTTCGTACAGCAAAATCATTGGCAACCAAAAAAGCAAATTTTTGAAACAGAGTTCTCTGAAATTTCGTTTAAAATAACCAGCGCTTCTTTGTTTTTCATGTATGCAACGAATAAACGAAGGGTGTTTTTTTAATACGTTTCCCCGATAACCATTGAGGACTCTTATCGAAGCGGGCATGAAAAAATACGTAAAAAAGAATAGGTATTTTTAGTGTCTGCTTTGTTGGAAGGCTATTTTAAATGCTTGGTAATACAAGAACCTGTGATAAGGTTTTTATATACAAGGACCTTGACAAAGCAAGGCTGTAGGAAAGTATTCTTGAAATCTATGGGAATTAAACACAATTCATTGGTTGATGTGAATTCGATGCGTTATTTCATTTGAGTGGTCCGATTGAATGTATTTACTGGCCACGTGTTTGCTTATTTATCAGTGAGTTCTTTAAGAGTCGTCATTTTGTAAAATAGACAGTATCAAATTAAAAGGAAAACAAAAATAGTAGTTGAAGTCAACACGCCAAACAAACTGTGCGTGACGTGTCGCGACTTTCATCTCCGCGTAGGACAATAATTTGAGTTTCTATCTATTTTTCATTATTAATTTATTACATTGAATTACGTCATTATATTAATTACATATTATAATGATTACATCTACTTTTTATTTAGAAAATTGGTATGGAATATGCCAAATCGATCCCTTTATTTTGGATCTATAAGCATGCCACAATGAACTTCATTATTACACTGCCAGATCACCTATTAGGATAATAATATAATTAGAAACATTTAAATGCGATTGATCCAATTAAACGGTTCGAACAATTGTGACAATGTTTATTCATTAACGGAATTAGGGCGGACTAATGAGTAAATTATCTATATTGGAATGCGAAATTAAATTGTTCAGTACAAAATTTTGTTGTAATTAGTTTCTAATTTGAAGCTTACTTCGATGTAATTAGAGTTGATTTATTAACGTCGTCAATATGGAAGAATATCATAAAGTGGTCTATTTCCAACCGAAAAGAAATATTTTTAAGCAATTGAAAAATCACAAAGTTTATTATAACTACAAAACAGTCCAAACAATTATTGATTAAGGTTTAAAAATAATAGCCTTAAAGACCCTCAACACGATGAAATTAAATCCATAAATTAAAGAGAATGACACCCCTGATTACAATGGGCACGGTTAAATAGGCATTTTCGCTGGTCATTCAATAATGTATATTATAAATCTACGAACGTAAATGAGCCCTTAAAAATCTTTACTTATTGAAACTACGTAAATACGTACCAACGCAGTTTTAAAAAATTAAGTCACGAATTGTGAAACTGCCAAAAATCACTTGTCAGTTGGGAAGAATGAGACAAAAGATTTTTAAAAGTTTTGATTACTTTTTTAAAATATACCGTGTTACTACATTTTTAATCTAGCTGTGATTTTGACCCAAAACTTGATTGATAGTCGCTTTCGACTACTAGACTGCACGTATAGGAAAATGGTCGCCAAGCACAACCCACAGTGCGCTATGTGTCAAAATCAAAATCAAAAGTTTTTATTTAAAGTAAGCCGGTTTACAAGCACTTTCAAAACGTTACAATAAATACTCTAGTTGCGCGATGATGTGCTGTGTGTTGTGATAAGTAAATGCGTATTCATGTCTAGGTGTAACAGCTACCCAGACTGCGAAACATGTGATTGTATTTTTGGTAAACCCACCACTATCTTCTAATATATAAAATTCCCGTGTCACGATGTTAGTTACCGTACTCCTCCGAAACGGCTTAACCGATTTTTACCAAATTTTATATGCGTATTCAGTAGGTCTGAGAATCGACTAACATTTATTTTTCATACCCCTAATTTTTAAGGGTTGCTCACACTAAAATTAATTTTTTGGAGGAACTTTTTTTTTTTATTTTTTTTTATAATATGGCATTAAAAAATACGTATAGCTAGAAATATTTTTTTAGGCAAACCAACGTTTGCTGGGTTAGCTAGTATAGATATAAAACTCAGTAGAGCAAGAATCGCGAGCTTTAAAAAAAACTCACTGACAACTAGTGCCTACAGCTACTGCATAAAGTAGTTTTAAGTAGCACTATATTTTATTAAAAACTGCTTTTGACTGAGCAATCTGACTTCCACAATTCCAAAATAACTGTTTAAAGGCGGCACTGAGGTAGAGCCCCTTCTCAGTAATAAACTTAATCTCACCTGTAAATTGACGTACGGCGCGTCGGCCATGACAGTGGGGACGATAAAACCTCCTTCGCCGGTGGACATGTCAATATCTTGGCTGTAGATGTCGGTTTTATCGTCGTACAACTTGACGCGGACCCGGACTCGCTTCTCTGTGCTCATTGCTTCGACCTGAGGGTGAAAGTTCGTTTTAATGAACACGTTTGTATAAAATTTGTTTTTATTTAGGGGTGTGATATTAAAGGATAGTTATTTTTCATAGTAGCTATACTACAGTGGTCTTCAATTTTAGAGAATTTTGTAAATTTAGCATACAGTTATTCATTTTTGATGACATGATTCATGAAGTGAGCTGTTTTTTTTTGTAATGTAATTTCTATCTAAGTTTTAACATGCTTTAAAAGAAAAATCCACAGCTTACACACAACACCATCTAGAGTAAAAGTAAGCAAACTTTTTTAGTATGAGCATACTTGAAAACTGGTAAAAATACTTTTAAATATACATATTAATATAAATAAATTACACCTTGACAGTTTAAATGATTGTGCTTATCTCACAAACTTCTATCCCGAATTTGAAATCGAATCCACGGCCGATTCTTTAGCAGTCAGGGCCATTAACCACTAGACCGACTAGCTTGAGCACAAAATACATACTATAGGAAAAAGGAATTAACTGTATTAACCTAGGCCAAAATGAATTTTATCAAAGCACAATCCTATATTCAATCTGGCATACATTGTTTGTCAGTATACCACAAAATTATTCAACAATCTGCCTTCTACACATGAAACCAGATCCCACAGAAATCAGACATAAGTATATTCCCGCAGTCTCATGCTTAAATACCTCTACATATCTTAACACTAACAGCGTACACCCGGCAGCGGAATGAGAACAATATTGTGTCGTGAACTTAAGTCTTTAATTAAGCCATTAAGTTCACCAAGCCGACCTGGCTTAACTCCAAACCTGTGCCGACAGGGGTACAGATATGAAATACAGAGATAATTAAATGTGATTAATATTTGTTACGCAAATTCACGTACTTTGGATTTGAGATAATATTAAGAAGTTTTGCCAAGAACTTTGTTACAGATAATATAACTTTATATCGAAAATAATACATATAGTATATTACATAATATATTGACGAGTATTGTTTCAAGGTGACACTAGCTCTGAGGTCCCGGGTCAATGTAAAAATTCACAGTTCTACATTGTCTCGGGTCTGGGTGATTGTGGTACCTTCGTTGTATCTGGATTCCATAACGCAAGTGTTTAAGCAACTTACTTTGGGTTCAGAACAATGTATGTGATGTTGTCGGCATTTATAAAATTTATTTATTTATTATTAATTTATTTATGTATTTATTTTATCTTGAGAAGAGAGCAATCATAATTATGGATATTTAATTTATTCACAGCTCAGTCTGTAACATTTTTCAAAAGTACTATCGCAACGGTTTTCCTCCAATTAATAATACAATGTATTCATCATACATTGCTCCCTGTCGACCAAGCCACAATACACAGTCCAAGGAAAAGCAGCTTTCGATACAAAGCACTTCGTTAAGCCCCTGTAATTTATTATATTGTTCTCCTTAACGTTGACGAAAGATGAATATGGATGTGGTTTTTATTAAACATATTAAAAAATAACGAGGAGTATAAAATAATTTTATTTTGTCGTAAACCTTAAAATTTACGATTGGAATTAAGTGGACCTTCCCGTTGACAGCTTAATGGTGTTAGGTACGTATACCTTGCTATTTTATGAGCTGAAATATTGACTTAACATTAATATTTAATGAGTAATTGAGATTGAATTGTTTATTGCTACCTGTATCAAATTATTTTTATTAAAGGAGAAAATAATTTGAAATTATTTTTTTTCACTAAAGGAGTGAAGAATATTAGGTATCTGTTTCAGTTTTAAAATATTTTATACTATTATATTTTGAACATCCATATTTTGGTCACGAAATGCAATATGAATAACAAAAATATTAATAAAATTTCAATACCTTCCCCAAGACTTTGACGCTCAAAATTTTCATAAAACCGGTACCAAAACATCCTAGACATTTTTACAAAAGCATGATTTATGAATACTAAAGCATTCCCTATCCAGGAAGCTAGGAGAGACGGAGTTATAGAGCAAATACTTGTGACGTCATATCTCTAGGAAATTACTACGTCATGCATCAAAACACCTTTCGTGAAGAGCTTCGTAAAGTGCTCTACGCTTGTTATGCTTTGACGTAACGGTTTTAGAAACTAGATTTAATCTGAAGTGTGTTTAAATATTTAGTGAGAACAGCCTGGGGTTAAACTTGGTTTAAGGAGCGATGTTAACCTGGTACCTGAATTCGATGAGGTTAAAATTTTGTAAGCAAGGAGTTCAGAACAAAAGAGGTTAGTGTGACATTATGGAAACTACAATAACGTATTCCTAAATAATAAATATTATTATTAAATGATGTAACGGTTTACTCACGCGAGTCAGTTCGACTTGCGATCCCGCCGCGTCTGCTCATGATTAAGGACTCCGGTTGGGTCCGAAACTAGTCGGGCTATCCCGATAAATACGCGTGAGTAAACCGTTACATCATTTAATAATGAATCAGTCTCACGATAGTTATTATAAAAATAAATATTATTATTCAATTCTTTCGTTTACAGGTCTATTACAAAATAATTCATTTATGTCTGTCTGTTTGCATGTGCAAATAGAACCAGGTAATTTTTGAGATCAATTGAGTTTTTTTAACTAATTTTATCGTAGTATTCTAGTTTTCAATTTGAAAATATTGCTAAAACCAGAGAGCACAAAATAAACTGCAAACAAATTAATATGTTTATTTTTACGTCTTCATGCAGGTCCTTGTCAATATTATCCTTTCAATTGTCAAAACGATTAAAAGTTAACGGAATGAGCTAACGAGCGGCTATTTATTATAGTTCTTTCATAATAAATAAAATGTGCGATGAAAAGGATAATTTATCCAGTCTTGTGCGATCATGGTAGAGAAAACTTCTTTCTTTATTTGCTGTATTCTTTTAAGCTCTACATATACTGATATTTCATGATCAAATAAGTTTTTTCGGAGTAAAATAATTCCTTTAAAAAGTTCACGAACATTACGTGAACGTGGACGTTTATTAGCTATGATATTTTACACTATTACTACACATTAGTATAAAAGAAAAATATTTGTCTTGCCACATGCTAACTCTTCGTTCTATAGCAGCCATATTGTTTTTTTTTTAATGATTTATTTATTTGCTAAATAATGGACTCTACCTTCTCTACTTTCTAAGCTTATACTTGATACGCTTAATTAAATCAAAACTACGCATACATACCCGTCCAACAAAAGGCAGTCCAGGTTTATACCGCCTTCTCATACTGTCTGCAAACCGGAGCTCTACATAGTGCTGCTCAGCGGCAGGAGCGGCGGGAGCAGTGCTTCCTACGCCGTTACCGACGGTGATGTCCACTCGAGCCAAGCCTCCCCCGCAGCGGGCTTCAATACGCCAAGTACCGGAGCGAGCACCGGTCGCTAAGGAAGCACTTAGCTTGCGAACGCCTGCAAAGGAAATGCACTTTTAGTGTTCTGGAAATTAAGGTAAGTTTTGGTGAGGATTTGGCTGACTTGAAAGTACTTTTAATACTTCCAAGGTTAACGTGTTTTGTAGGTTTTAGTAAAAGTTTTGATGGTGCTGTTTAACTAATATTTATTTTGTAAAGTAATTTTTCAGTCCTAATTTGGGAAGATCAATAAAAACGATCTCGATCTTTAATCAAAAAAATATGGTCAATTTTTTAAATAGTTTTCAGAGTGAAAAAAAAACTTGGTCATATCTTGAATTCGATTGGATTGATTAAAAAGAAAATGGATTAATAAAAGGAAAAGCTTCATGGATTGGACAAAATAATTAATCGACTTTTTATCCAAATATTATTCTGACTTCCAAGGATATCACTTGGAAGCAGTATAAATATTTTTAAGTTTAAGGGACAAAAAAAATGTACATCACGATCATAAACTAAAGTTTTTTGAGAACACACTCAACACAGCTATTATAGAATACATTTCGCAGGTAAAGTCTTAAAGATTTATCGTTCCAGACCTAAATCACTACTCCAGACGTAGTCTGACAATAAATCGACGAACTTCGAGCTAAAACCGTAGATGTTTTTATGTAGAACATCTTCCAACTTCTTCATGTAAAACAACTATCAGGGTTCTCTTAACATCAGACGGGACATTTGGAAGCAAAATCATTTATCAAGCTTTATTCAAGATTTTTCTGTTTTATTCAAAGTAAGAAAGACAAAATGGCAAAAATTGTTACGTTTTTTCCCCATTCTAGTATGGAACCACTAATATACTCTAAACGCGCTCACTAAAATGATTCTAAACGCGTAGAACATTTCGTCATATTGACAAACACTCGCCAAGTATCAGTCAATATGGTTGACATTCGATCAAGAACTACTTACGCGGATATAAACAGACAACGGATGAACAAACAAAACACTCAAGTCGCGTTTAAGTTCTCAGATTTCAGACGAAAATGGTTATACGTTTTGGAACACGAAATAGTTTAAGGAAAAAAGACAAAAGGCGAAGACAATCAAAATAAACGGTTTACAGAATTTGTTTCCAAAATGGACGATGTGAAGCGTTCTTCATAGGCTTTCAATAAATCAGAATAATTACAATTTAATTAAACCTTTCTAGAAAACAATAATTTCCACGTTCAATTTAATTTGTTTCCCTTTTAACGTTTTCTGTTGTTTTATTTCATATCTCTGATCAAACTTCAAGGAGAAGAAAATAAATCAGACTAGATATACAGCGAAAAATTCTCGAACAACAAAAACAATTTCGTCCTTTAAGAAAACGTGTGACAGTACAAGGACACTTCCAAAGTTTTTGTCATCAGTTACGACATGTGACTTTTGAGAGTCGACAAATGTAATTAATCAAACTATATCTTGAGTGCGACCCAGCTCATGCCCTGTCATGGATATGTCTCAACTTCTCTTGACAATGCTGCATATTACGTTTTTCGATACAAAGTTATAATTTTTCTCTCTTTCAGTAAGAATAAATTGTCGCCCTCGCCGTCCTTAATGCCAAATGAAAGTGGGATGTGTTTAAGGACATTAACGGCCACGTTGTTTACATCTTAACGTACAAAAACAGGCTTTGTTAATTTTTGGAACACCTTCCAAAAGTGATTTGTCATTTGCCCAAAATATCACTTATCCTCAAGACTGTAAGCTTCCGCAATAAAGCGGTTACTGAATGCGTTTTACGCAAAATCTGAGCTTGATCCCTTTTCCTCAGTAAAAGAATTTCCATGTCGCACCGTAGCAACCCCATGCTCCCATGATAAATCATTGCCATTGAAAACATCGACGTTTTAAATCGTTCAAAAATATTACCCGAACGAATTAGTGAAGGGAGCTGTCAAAAGAATTTCTACTTGGGGATTGACAAATTGCCCCGATAAAATCGATTTTCGTTTTAAAATTCTGCGTCACTGATAAAACTTTCTTATTGGTGAAGAGATTTGGTACACACATACTTGGTGGGATCAAATACTTGGCTGTGTCAAAGGTAGTTTTAACAACTCCGCTATCCAGACTATAGATACAATAGGAAATGACTCACACACACACACACAGGTCGGAGAAGGGGTTAATATAGGAATTATAAATTGACATCTTACAATCAACAAGCTTAGTGTCAATTGCCCTTTTCTTTTAATAGTGTATAATGAATAGAAGTGAATCTTTAACACTGCCACAAATATAAAGCTCCTTATGAACTTTCTTTCTACAATCACTTATTTTATATTTTTACACCATTTAAGTTTCAACTACAATCTAAACTCGTTCTCAGTAATAACTGTCGGTTATAAGTCAATCATGTTTGTAAGGCAAATCTAATCTATCAAAATTTGACAGGGGTTGGCTTGAGAGATGACATGGAAAGGCTTTCAGTAGTACCACGTAGCGGACCGACATATTCTGTCGGATTTAACGGTCAAGATGTATTCGCAAGCTTCGTATTTATGGCTCTATATTTAAAGAGTTTTCGTACTTTGTAGAGTGCGAAAGTGCGAGTGACAAGTTAGTTGATGAGATGAGATTTTTTATAAAATATTTTCTTAATTAATCAGGAATTTGGTTCTATTTTTTTCTATCTTGTTGTTGTTGTCATGCTCGGTTAGTGAGAACCAGTCCTCACTCTTGGATATATTTAGCTGTGCCGTGAATTAAAGTTTTTTTAGTCCTATTATCACAATTTTTATTATTTATGGCATTAAATCGTATGCACCTAAAAAATAAATTGCTTAAGTTTGCTAAGTTCTTTCATAGCTTTTGCCTACAATTATAGCGCTATACACAAATTGCAACGTACTAGTAAATTAATTAACAAAGTCATTTCTTACGAACATTTTCAACAAAATTTCCTTTGTATTTTTACAGCTACGTTAAAGAAAAAGAGTAAAAAATATTTTTCACTTGTTTCTCATAACTTCAGTCCAGTCGAAAAGCAGAAACAATAACGAAAGTTACTTTACATTTAGAGAGAGATTGTTCTCAAAAACCGCCATTGCAACACGACCTTTGGAATTTTAGCCATTCTTCACTAATTGGTACAATGCGAAGGCCAAGTTAGACTGGCAACCAAAATATGATTGTTTGCAACTCGTATTTTAGAAACGTGAACATTTTATTGATAGCGATGCAAATGACTCTCTCTGTGTAATTGTTTTTGCTTTATAGTTTTATTTACCTTTTTATTTGTTTATATGGCGTTCGGGTTTGGCCAGTTCATTTTCAGAAGTGCTTATTAGTCTAGCCTACCTTACTACTTTTAAATTAGGTAGGATTTGAATCAAATTATGTTGATTACATAATGTAAGTTTTTCGTCTCATTCGGATTACTGAAGAGTTCACTCGCACTTATTAAGAGTGCGAGTCAATTTTAACTTTGGATGATTTAAATCGAATAAAATACGGTTTTTTACGGTTTATTAACTAGCAAATAGTGGCTAGTTTACAAACAGTATTTCTATTTTTATACCATTTATATTTTAATACTCCTTAAGGGGCAAAATCATTAAGTTGCAGTCTACCACACACTCTTAAAACTATTGCAGATGTGGAAGCGAGTCAGAGCACTGTAAGATGTAGAGCAGCCTCTCTGTTCCACAACGTCAAGGAAAGAAAGGGTAACCAATTCTTAACAAAGACTAACAATATACCCACGAAAGGTTAGGTAGTTAAAATTGCAACTTAATTATACCTTCTATATTACCGTGCCGAACTATTTTACGTGGAATAGTTACTTGAACTCAACTAACTCATTGCAAACCACTGAAGTTAATGAGAGTCGACTTTAATTAAGTTTTACAAGAATTCTTGGCGCAGGTTAGTTCTCATTAGTTATACCTTATTATAAGTAAACTTCTAGGTATTCACCTAATATTTTATTTATTTATTTATTGAATAGAATAGAACGGTAAAAACCAATTACACTACTCATATAAACATAAAACATAACTTATCAACATCAGTAACTTATATCTAATCGGTACAACATACGAAATTTAAATATAAATTGACTAATATGTTGACTAAGATAAAATATTTTTCATTTTTGTACACCTAACATTGAAATATTGCTATTTTATTTATTTCGCAAAATGTATCGTTTGTTTCCAAAATAAATTGCTAAATTTATTTTTTATTGTACTAACGTCAGTTATTATTGTGCCATATTCCATGTCAAGTTTTAGACCTGTGCTTTTTAAATATAATTTGGTGCGTCCAATTATTTTAAATACAGTATATACGCAGTTGAATATAGTGACAGCCATCCAACAACAAATCAGCTTCTCCTAGCAAACCAGTGCAATTTTCACTCGGAATTAAATATTTAAGCATTCTGTTGAAGGAAATTGAATCTGTCAGACGGCAAGGCTCTCAATCCTACGGTACCTACAAGACAACGCTTTTAGCCGGCCAGATCATCTCAATCCGTATTATTTACGCAGCCTCCCAAGAGATTCGCTTTGAGAATGTGTGGCTAACTTTGTTTTGACCTCGTTTTGCAACTTTTCGATGTTTAATTGTTTGTTATTTTGGATGGATTTCTTGTTATTTTCTTTGTTTGCTGTAAGAGTTTGGGATAAAATTGAAAGAAAGGTTTTCTTTAGATTTGTTTTAACAATGTATGTTGAAATCACTTTTTAATTTGTGTTTTATAGATGCCAAAATTATAAAGCTTATCAGCTAAACTTGATGACAGTTTCATGTTCCCAAATAATAGCTGTTTCACTAAATCGATGCAAAAACAAATACAAAATATACAGACGAATTAATAACCGTAACGGCAACTTTGTTTAACATCTAAACATCTTCAATAAACAAATAAAGTAATTAGACTCACCTTCGTCCATTGACAGCTGATCCCATATCGTGACTTTGGTACCAGCGGGGTCACTCAGAGCGACATAAGCCAGCTCTCCCCGGACGAGACGGAGGTCGTGGTCGAGCGCCAGGATCCAGAAGGTTACTGAAACAAAAGATTGTTGTAAGATAATGCCAGACGAAAATAAAGTTGTATTGCTGATCTTTTTAATTACAAACTTGCTAAAACATTTTATTGATCGACGATAGGAATAGAAAAAAGACAATAAATAGCAAAAATTTTATAATAACGCCGTCCAAAAAATATTTGTAACTTAAATTTTTTTGCTAAATTAATTAACTTAATAATTATTAAAATAAAACACAAAATTGTCCTCAGCAAGTATTTACAAACCGAAAACAAATTTACTCTAAATTAAAATACAATAGAAGCCACAAAGAATATGACCTCAGTGTTTGAAACAAATGAAGCACACATTCATGTAACGTATCAAATATCACAATACTCGTCGAAATTTAACCCTGTTCTGACTAGCGACTGGAAATTCCCGATACCGAATATTCTGTGTCTGGCATTGACAAGAGCGGAAGACCTACCACCACTGTTTAAAGTAATACTGTTGCAGATGTGGAAGCGAGAGAATGCTCTACATGGCGTAGAGCCGTGTAGAGCTTTGTAGAGCCGCGTAGCACAGCGTAGCGCGGCTACACCCTTCCACAACTGCAAGCCATCTCACTAGCGACAGTGGTACACCCCTGATTTTCAATGTTCCGTAAGCCGGAATCATGCAGGAAAATACCTGTGTATCAGGGAATGGACGCAAAGGGCATTGTCAGGTTAAAATAGCCGAACAAAACTGGCTTTGGTATTGGATTTTTACCACGAAATTGAGATGTGTGGAACTGATTTTTTACTTTACGTTTTTCGTTTCAAACTGAAAATTACGGTAGTACTGCTTTTTTGAAAATGCATATCTTGATATTTGTTAGTTTTCGACGTAGGTACGTTGTACAGGTATAAATTTATAAGATATTTTGTGGCTCAGCAGAATACGTTTTGCCAATCTGGACTAAGAGTCTAATTAAACCTTAACAATAATATCTGCGAGTTTATTAATTATTATTACAAGCCCAACAGGTGCAGAGGTATCTACAAGCTGCACAGGTAGCCAAGTGGTTTAGGTCACCAGTCCATAACCTAAAGCACGCGACCTGTCACTTTTTCGAACCCATTTGTGTGATCCACAAATGATTGACCTGAGCCTAGATGTCTTGGACCTGTGACTTGAATATTTGTGAAACCCCAGCGACACAAATATGAAATACCAAAGTGCGAGTGAATCATCATTTAAAAATAAATGTACCCACTGTTGGTCAACGGAATAATTTTACTTTACTACTTACACTTGCCTCTCTTGTGAACTAATCCAGGTCATCCCACCTACATTACGCCTAAATCCGCCTATAGGTAGATCTCGGAAAACATTATCTGTACTTCAATTACGTAATGATATCAGCTACTTCATTTTTTGTAAAAAAAACTTCTAATTAATGTTACTATAGAAAACCTTTACTTAAAACAACATCGTCCATCATTAATTTGGGTTTCGCTTAATTTGAAGCAAGTTTTAGGGTCACAGTAACATAAAACAAGATCGTAAAGTATCAAAGTTAAGGAAAAATTAATGACCAAGGTTCACTCGACGTTACACAAGCAGAAACATTTTGAACTCTATGACATTATGTTAAGATTCAGTTTAGTTTTTCTTGTCGAACACTAATACCGTAGTGTTGTAAACTTGTCATTTGATATAATTGATAGATAAATTTTCTTTAAATATAATTGTTTTATATCAGCATAGTTTTTAATTTGATAGCACTTTGAAGAATAATTCACTGAGTTGAAGTTAATCTATCACTTTATTTAATCATTTTGTTACTTAATAGATGTCGTATTATTAAAAGTAACTACTTAGTAGACTATGAGTAGTGATTGTTTTTGATGTCACTTACAATTACTTTAGAACACACAATAAAAATAAATGTAACTGAATAAAAAAAAGATTGATCTAGAACAAAGTTGACACGTAATACTGAGGGCTCCATACTAATAGGTTAAAAAAAAAAAACAAAAAAAACTGATCACCCATCAAGTATGTAACCTTACCATCCTGCTTTACCTTGATGTTGCTGAGCTTCAGACATTCATAATCTGTTTAAATTTCAACTGCTAGCCTACTATCACGATTAATGAGATACCGTAACTCACAGGTTCCCTTAACCTTTGGGTTCTACACGTTACATAATGGACAAGTTGCATACACTACGTATAATACAAAATATCTATTTAAATATAAAAAAGTACTATATAATGTCTGAAATATCATCTCATCTGAAAACTCACACAACAAAACAATATGTCTCTTAATTTAATTAATTACTCGACTACGTCGAACAAAATAAAACAAGCAAATATTCGATACAGGCCGTCGGCCATTATGTTTTTATACACATAAACTTTTACGATAAGTCATTAATAAAGTAAATTGCTTGCTACATCTGTGTTACGTTATGAAGCGTCAAAACGTTTATGTTTCGCGCCGAGTGGCGTTGAGTGGTTTCGTTTCTCTTGTTATTCTATTATCTAGGATGTGATAAAGGTGAGTGTAAGGAAAACGTTAATGATTTGGTTTCACTTGAGTTTTTATTTTGTAGTTCAAATTGGTACTATTTGTGTTACTAGCCATCACAACGGTTAGAAGTAGATTGGTGCGGTTGTACTAACATTGCGCTCGTGAAACGGCGCCTCTTCTTCAGGCCCTCAGATATATGTATTAATAAGCAAATAGGTCTCGCTCTCCTAATAACATTGGTCATCAATAGGGTATCAGAGGATAAAAAACCGTCTAGATTTTTCAAATATCAATTACTTTTTATATTAAATCAATACAAAGTTACACACAGAATCAAAAATTGGAAAAACGTATGGGAATTCGGCAAATTACGTCACTTGTCAAAAAAAGGTATACTGTCATACTAATTTATTGTATACTCAATTTGATTTAGGCGAGTGACCCTTGAAATTATTAAAAAGTTTCCGCACTCGGCGTCTTAAATTGGGTCTATTTGAGGTTATTACACTATAAACTCAATAGAGATATCTAACATCGTCCTAGATTTGTCTTAGACATCTCTGCTAAGTCATTCAGATAACGGGACGTAGATATACATAATATATTCTATGCTTCCAAGCCTTCCAACTGCAGTGATGGATAAGAGGGTTACCTAAAGCCTCGCCATTTGGTGTCACTGTTACCAACCGCATATCTAACTAACAATCTGTCTTCACTCCATTAATTCCGGGCATTTAGACCAGTAATTACCGAGATAACGCCTTCGTGGTGAGATAAAATTTGTTCTGAGACAGAGTGTTTGTAGATGTTTGTTTGTCACGCGATTTGGAATTATTTGTACCTTGGATTTATGTTGGAGAATTTGAGTTTTCTTTTTTAGGAAAACTGCTGGAATAGTTTTTGATGTAGACGTGTCGTGCAATATATGTTGGGACCGCTTTTCAGTCTTAGTGGTTCCAAATAAATATCAGGCAGGAGACGCCTACGTCTTTCAACTAAAAACATTTTTTTAAGCAAAATTCATGGAAAACGCTTACCCTAGAAAGAGAAAAAGGAAAAGAGGAGAGATTTTCCCAGTAGGACAACATGGACTTATAATAAAATAAATAAGCATTTTCACCTTCCCCCTTTTTAATTCCCATAGTAAGACAGGTTTATATTTTTTCTACGAATGAGAAAGATGAGGGCGAAACAGAGTCTCTACTTACTTTTCGAAGTGCATTGTTTTAAGCACCGGTTTGTTATTAATTCTCAGTATTCCGTAAAAACCAAACGGCCGTAACCGGAATTCGGCTCCAAGATATCCGCCATTGCAGCTTATTCGCAATGTGAATAATTATAAAACAAAAATCATTATCGATTTATCTAAACGATTTAAGAGGTAGCTGACATAAAATCTCGAAGAAGCAACTTTTCTTTAACAAATACTCGTTGAAAATGAGTTTAAAGTCTTAACTAACTTTAACGCGATAGTAACAATGTGCTGTGAAGCGCAAAACTAAATAATTGAATAAAACCGTTTATAACTTTGATTGTATTATCTACTAGCTGTGTTCCTTGGTTATGTCTGCCTTTCTCGTGTCAATTTTATATAATATAATCAAATACAATTTTTCAAACTTATTTTTTCTATATTTCTATGACTATGAACAAGACAAATTATATCTTAATCGATAAAGCCGGGAGTAAGAGAATACGTAATAAAAGTTTAAGCCAAGGCTTTTTACGAAACCAATACTACGAATATACTTTTTTATAAATACATACATACGTAATATATACATAATCTGAGAGTTAATAACGTTCAATCTAAAATCAAGTGAAAAGAACTTCTTAGTATGAAACTCTCTGCATTGTTCACGACTTAATGACTTTTTCATATTATATTATAACTTACTTAATATCAACAACATTGTAAAAAGAAATGGAGCTTTGTTGTTGTGACCATTTGATGATATTTCTATTATATGGAACTAACTAACTAACTAACCTCGTACTATATCCATTAATTTAAGGTGCTTTATATTTTTCAATGTAAGAGCTGCTTTTTCCCTCAATTTTAATAGTAAACTCAAATTTTCTGTGTCATCGAATACAAAGGCACCGTATGGAGAGTTCAAAATTAATTATTCCAAGTAAAACCTAAAACTTTCCCTGTTAAAGTTTCGAACCAAAGTTCGCTAATGTTGACACACAAAATTCTGTATCAATGTTTTGCATGGCTGAATAAGCAGTTGTTTGTGCCTCGGAAAACAACAACCAGTAACAAAAAAAATGAAATGAGAAATGTGGAAGCGAGATGGCGCTCTACATCGAGCTCACGTCACTGGTATTAAATTTAAAGGTAAATTAATTAAATTTTAAAAAACGTTTTTTTTGATGATAAAGTAGAGATGCAATTTTTTTTTGAATAGTTTTTGTTTAATCTCTATACTTGTGGAACTCTTAGAACAGGTTATTTATTACTAGTTCAGTAGACATATTTTTATTTTATGTATATTATTCTATTCAAACAGCAGTACTTAAAAAGAAACTATCAGAACGCATCAAACTAACTTAACATAACGAAAACTTTCCTACAACTATTAAACTCAGCAAACCACGATTTATCATATTCCACACATGAATCTATAAGTTAGCCGTGCACTTCCAAAGTTGAATAATAAGCGTAAGTTAGCACAAGTTAGTTCACAAAATAATTCAACATGTGTATGTAAGTACGGGTGAATGCTAGGATGACTCATCTCTTAAATAAGATTGTAAAAAAGAGACAGAAAATATTATGTAGAGCAGCATCTCTTTCCCATAACTGGAGGTGTCGAAAAGTCTTACTTTAAGCAGTATTGGCAGGTTATATAAACTAAATAGTTTGGTAGAGTCGGGTGTCTTAGCTTTGATTTTAAATATGGGAACGAAAATGGAAAGCATTTCTTTGTAATACCAGTTAGCCTAGAATTTTGGGATGTTACACGATTATTGTTTATTAAGTAAAATTATATCACCACTTTGAATGGTTAACCAAGACTTACAGCTAACCGGAGTGAAAGTAATTAAAGATTTTTTTTTCTGAGCATTTTTTAAAAACCTACTCAGTCAACCTAATTGTACACATTTAAAATTATCTTATAACACAATAAACTTCAAAAAAAAATACGACTTAATATAATATAAACGTACATTCTACTTGTCATGTTTTATCTTTAAATCCAAAGGAAACAGAACAAGGAAAATCTTCCAAAAATGTCCGCTTATAATGAGGATATACAATGCTGAAGCATTTCCTATGTAATCAGCTTTCCTTAATTAGTGAGATAACGCTGATATCTGTGTCAACCGTTATACAGATTACGTTAATATTTATGTATGGAGGCTTCTTGTTACGTAGCGACTGCGTGGAGGTCAGAGTGAATTTACGTAATCGTTTTCTTTTAACATTGCTATTATTATTACTACCCCTTTTAGGATTATTTAAAATTATGCATATAATCAAAAAAATTATATTGTCATTGCATAATTAATATTTCGTTTAGATTTTTTGCGTATATTACAAAAAATGTTATATACTTAAATTATTGCGCTTTTTCTCTCAGAGGTACATAAGAAAGCATTTTGCACCGAAGTCAAATAAAATAATGAAGATAAGGCAGGGTAATAATGATGATGATGCCTTAATTAATTAATGAAATATAAGGATTCAATCCATTTCTTGGAACATAGGCCTACAGTATGTAATGGGAATGACAGCGTGCTGCTGGGGAGTTTGTTTCACCGTTTCTTCTCTCACAGCAAAAGCACTTAGGAAGCGGTGATGGGTGGGCGAAACTGGGTGCTGTCCAATGTAACTTGACCTTCAAAAAGTGCTACTTAGTAGCCTAATTTGAATAAATGAATTTTGATTTTGATTTTGATTTTGAGTAACAGGGTTGGCACGGCTTAACATTAACATTAAGAATTGTAAGCAAATGTTAAACTACTTCGAGTTTGTAATATATTTTTTTTTTGCTATTTACGTATATCTAAACAAAATCGTTTTAAAATAAACAAGTTATCAACTAGTTAAAGCAAAAGACCAAAACCACTGCACCAATTACATCGACGGAACTGTCGACTTTTCAGAACCCAAAAACAAATACTACAAAAAAAAACTCGAATGACCTACATCGTTTTACCGAGCAACTACCCTTATGTGTACAACCTGGTGTACTCGCAGTCAACGCCAGAAATCGTTGAATACTATTAATTTTCCAAAACTACTGTACATATTCGATTTCAAGGAGTTGTTACTGTACTATTGGATCAGTAATACGAAATAAACACTACTTTGTACATGCCTCTTAAAATACTGGCTGTTTGTAAATCGAACTACCTACATATATACTAAACAGATTTTATTGCTGACTGTACTCATCTTCGGCCTAGCCTTTTCCCAACTATGTTAGGGTCGGCTACCAGTCCAACCGGTTTCAGCTAAGTACCAGTGTTCTACAAGGAGCGACTGCCTACCTGACCTCCTCAACCCAGTTACCTGGGCAACACGACACCCCTTGGTTAGACTGGCTGTCAGACTTTTCAAGCTTCTGACTACCTGTAACGACTGTCAAAGATGTAGGAATAACAGCCGGGACCCACAATTTAACGTGCCTTCCGAAACACGGAGGAACTCGCTATGACAAAGATGGTCACCCATCTACGGACCAACCGCGTCAAGCATAGCTTAACCTGTGATCGAATCACTCATGCGGTTATAGCTTAGCCACGAGCTCCTGTACTTGCTGACTGTACTAAACTCTTCAATTGTTACACAAATAAAAAGGAATTCACTCTCAAGCAAGCACACGTAAGCAAGATTCCATCCTGTAAGCGTTAGGTGCTCCTTGTTTGAGTCAATAGTGTATTGAGTACAAATTGTTTGGTTGCAAGTGCATTGTTTGGCCACTGAGTAAGTTAGGTAAAAATAGGTAAAAAGGTACTTTATTATTAATGTAAGGCTCCGCTGTTTCTCCGTCTGTCCATAGTTAAGCTGCTGTTGATACGGTCGTAAAAGGGATAGATGGCCTAGCACTTCACCGGTTCTTTTCTTTCCATCTTTTTTTGGCAACTCTAAAACTTAGGATAAGATTTCCACCACCTTTGTGTCCTCTCCCTATTGTACTTATTTATGCGTATTTCGCCAGGAGTCTGAATTGCACCTGGCCGGTTTTGTAATTAAAAGATTTTCATAAACATTCCTAAAAGACTTAAGATATACAACCTCTCTGGATTAGATCAGCAACAAGACTTCAACACTCCTAGCTAAGTGGTCAAAGTACTCGAGAGGACTTTGAATAGGCAATCGTAGGTCAGTCTTAGCCGGCTAACGGTCCGGATAAATAGCCCAGTTTAGTCTGAATACTAAGTATTAATGCCTAAACGTCGTGTTCGACTTAGGCTTATAGCTGGGCAAATCTGTTGGACTGAATTACTTGTGGATATAAATAGACTGATTTGGTTTGAACTCTTCGTTGAAAGCGTTTTAGTTTTAGCGTGGTTTTAAGATGCGTTTTACCATGATACTTGGTGGTAAAACGAATGCTGGAATGTCAATTGGGAAGAGACGCTGGCAGTGACGCTGCCAGACTAATAAAAAAGGGGGTAGCCAAAGAAACTTAATACTCTTTCGTTTGTAACAAGAGGATAATTTAAGACAACACTTCATAATTTTAACATCTCTAAAAGGTTTGCAATAATATTTTTGTTAGACCTTTCCCAGCAAATGTGTCCGTTTTCCGTTTTCCATTTTATTGCACTGGATTTTACGACCTTCTCGTTATAATGTTATTAAATTATTAAGGTCACTTAATTAGGTACAGCGCCACTTTTAATTTCATCGAGTTGTTTATAAAATAAACTCGTGCGAGGAAATTGCGTATGGTTATTTTACCAATTAGGCTCTCTGAAAACAGACTCAACATTTCATTTTCGGTTTATAAAAGTCAGTCCGACTGAGAAAACTTACAATTATCGGAATTAAAGCTGAAGTAAAAGCGTAAAAGAAAACTAGGACTATGAAGACATTACTCAAAAAAAATAAAAGAAGTAATTTGAATATGAACCGTATAAATACAGATAAATATAAGTAGATATATAACAGGTATTGTGTAATATTGAATGAGTTAATCAGAAATAATCGTGAGACAAAAAAATTGCACCTAATTAAAATAGCTCTTACTAAGAAAGCAACAAAAACAATTCCGACGCTCTCAAAAAAAAACAAGCGTAATAAAAATAAATTATTATTATTATTGCAAGTTGGAGTTTTTAAGGTTTATCAGTAGAAGCTAAACGTTAATACCATTAAATTCTGAACGACCGTCCGAGTTTCAGCCATTTTATGAGCTGTAAACTTTAAAATAAAACAAAACTCATTTGTACTGTCTGTTTTATGGAGGAAAAATGTCTAAAGTATTATGGACGTGTATTTGAAAAGGAAAATTCAGAATTGGAATTCAGGGAAAGAATTTACGAGTTTTAACGAATTTTATGTTTATTTAAATATGAATATGTAATGAGAGATTTTTTTTGGGGAAATGGACGCGTAATAAACGTTCGCTGTAAAGTTTTTTTTGTTGAATTATTATGAGTTAAATTATTATTGGGGTTTTTTTTGTACGTATGGTTGTACATTTAATTCAAAATCCCTGCAAGTAAAAAATTAACTAAAACATCGGTATTATACACCAGAACTTGCTTGATGGATTCATTAAACAAAAATCTCGTTTAGTTTTACGAAATTATAATAAATAAAACATATAAAAAAATTACATTAAACCCTTGAACTTCAAATTTTATACTTCTTGAAAGTACGTCATCATTACGAATTAAAAAAGTATGCAATACCTATCAGTATTTCTGAACTAAATAGTCCGTATTCACTTGTGAAAAACATAAAAGACTGGTATCAAAAATGACGCTAGTACGGTAGCGGTCATAAGTGCAGTAGCAGTTTCACAAAACTATCGCATTAAAACAAGTTGCACTTACGACCTTTTTCTATAACAAACATTTTGCACACATACGCGGTCTCGCACTCTTTCATCATTATCTAGTCAGAAAGAGTGCGATATAATAATTTGCCTTGGTGACAAACCAGTTATGCGATGACGGACGTATTGAGATATTGTTATTTAATTTCAATAATGTAGATAAGTGTCTGTTTGGCTTAGCGGATAACGCATTGGTCTAACTGAAACGCTCATTGAGACCTGCAATCGAACCCCACTGCAGTATACACTTTTTGTGTTTTAATTATGAATTAAGAATGGCTACACTAATTCTATAGTTAGTTATATGCGATGAAATGTGTCGCGAACTTATTTACAAAAAAGAATGAAGATGAGGGTAAATGTAAAAAAAATAATTAACTAACTACTAGATTTTAATTTAATAAATTAGTTACGACGTTGTTTGTTGGTGAACTTTGTTCGGAGCGTTTGTATTATCATTGCGATTAGTGTATTTTTATTATCTTTATTCAAAATGCAAGCAAATATTACGATTGATGCCAGGGCAAATATTGTCGCTTTACATCAAAATGGGTTGAATATTTCTCAAATTTCAAATCAAACCGGCTTATGTGTAAGTATTTTTTTAAAATTGTAATTATGGTTGTTGTGGTCTATATTTTTTTATATAATCACTAGTTGCAAGTTTATAATAAAATTTTCGTTTTTCAGAGAAATACTGTTAGCCGTTGGATAAAGAGGTTCGAGGAAGAAGGTAGTCTGCAGTGTCGTGTAAGAAGTGGAAGGCCACCGCTTATAAACCCGACTCAGCGACGTGCCATGGTGGAAGAATATGAAACAAATGGTTTCATTCCAACAAAAATATTTGCTGATCAATTTGATACGTCAGTACGAACTGTTCGCCGTGCACTCCATGCTGAAGGTTTACATCACCGGAAACCAGCTAAAAAACCGTTTTTGACACAAAAACACAAGGAGGAACGACTACGTTTTGCTCGAGAATATTTAGATTTTAACTGGGATACAACCATATTTACCGATGAAAAGACTTTCAAATCTTGCCAGAAAGGAAGACTTCATTTATGGCGAAAAGATAATACTCGCTGGTCTGAGCAAAACATTATTCCGAATACAGAATCCGGTAGAATAAGTGTGAACATGTGGGGGTGGATTAGTGCTCAAGGGCCGGGTGAACTGGAATTCATACCTACGCGTGCGAACAGCTCTAATTACGTTGAAGTTTTAAATGACATAATGCTACCTACTGTGCGTAATGTTTACCCCATAGAAGAATGTAGTGAACTAAATTTTGTTCAAGATAATTGTCCGATACATCGTGCCAGTATTGTAAAAGAGTGGTTTAGCAAGCATAATGATATTAAAGTTATTCCGTGGCCAGCACGTTCCCCTGATCTAAACCCCATTGAAAATATATGGGGTTTAATGGTTCAAAGATGGGAAGCGCGAGATGAGAGATGTCCTGAGCAGCTTAAATCCCATTGCACTCAACTGTGGGAGAATTTACGCGGCACAGATATATGTGCAAACATTGTGGCCTCCATGCGGCGACGTCTGCTTAGCTGCATTGAAAATAATGGAGGCCATACTAAATATTGATTACGCTGTTTTTTAGTGGGCGTGCTGGTCATAATATAAAGTCATACGTAATTTATTTTGATTTTAAGATTGGGATTAAGCTTCAATCTTCTTTTCTCTTTGAGAAAATGAATATATTAAGCTATAATCTCATAAAGTCAGAAGTATAATAACACTTCTATTTTAATTTTAATATAATACAAAATGATAAATTATGTTTTTAACTTTATTAACAATAATATAAATAAATGTTTCTTCACATTACCAAATATTATTTTATTTGAACCTAAAGTTATTATTAATTATAATATAATCATTGATATATTTAAATATAATATAATATTCCTTTATATATTTATAATATAAAATCTATAAATAAATATACAATAATGTTGCTTCTAATAAGAGAGTAAAGTAAAAAAGGGCGATCTGACGAATCAATTGAAATTCGAACTGACATCCACTCATTCCCAAGCCACACATTGTTGCACTTAACCATATGAACTCTTGAAGTTTAAATTGACATAATAGTTGGTCCATTAAAAGACCGCAGAAATTATGAGGTAGTTTTAGTTAAATAATAAAATTGTGAATATGTTGCAGGTAGATTTGAAAATTAACTTGTTGATAAAGGTGCATACCACACTAATAGGAAAGAAAACAAATATATTGTTATCTTTGTCTAGTATTACCCACACACACTATCATCTTGTAGTTATACTGTATGACGGGGAATGTTTGCGTTGACATCACGCACACATGTATGCGCCGTAGCATGCAGGCGAATACGATCTTTGATGTGCTACTGGACTTATGGCCCCAGACTGTACAATTGAAATTACTGCTGACGTACAACAAAATATCACATAAACAACTCAGTAAACAAATCTAAGTTACAATAGTCCAATAAATTCTCAACTTACTTGTCTCCCCCGGTCTATAATGATGTCGAGCCGGTCGTACGATCACGTCTCGCACTGGGCCAAGCAGGCGGATGATGCTGTGGCTCTTCGCCGTGCACTCATCATTGCCGACGCACCCAACAGTAGTATGCAGCGTGCAATGTGTTGCAGGTGATGACGGTATCTTTAAAGGGATGATTCCGTAGCCTGGAACAATGGAAAAAGGGTTGTTATTTTTTTTTTGCACCGTAAAATATTTTTTCTTGTTGGCAGTACATTGGCGCTTATATCTATGAATAACTATTTGTTATAATTATATAGTATCTTAATGACTAGGTTAAAGTACAAATCATTGATTCATCGGTTAAAACTAAAATTAGGGTACCTTCATCACGCTGCTTATTCTAGGTGAACTCGGTAACAATTAGCTGTGTGAGTTGGATTCTAATGTTTTAATAATATTTCATGTGGAGTTTTTCAAATATAGTATCGATTTCAGCAAAATATGGAAAAGTCACCACATTTGCCCAACAGTAACCCACCACAGACTAGTAAAAAGTCTATATAAAACCATTTGCGTATTCTGTTCAATAGTTTCACACCTGCCACCGTTTCAACATAAAACATAACCGCATAAAACCAGTATTGGATTTCAAAAACATTCATGCATTAAAAACGTCAAATAAAAACACAAATTAACAGAACAAAAGGACTCATTTGCGATAATCACGCGTCGTGGCGCGTGTGTGTGACAGGGCATTAACAAAGTTTGCGGCGTCATACACATGCATATATACATATTATGTTGTATCAGTTATGATATAAGTGATCAAGTTTTTGTTGTGCTTTTGACAGTCATTAATATGAGTCGCGAACATTCGTGCGTGGGATGACGTCACTTTGTTAGTGTCAGGGTGTTGATTTCGATTACAATAAAAACTATCCCGTAGTCAAGTTTATTTTTTGCTTTGAATGATTATTTTAATTCGATATTGATCCGTTCTTTGTTTTGAAGCGAAAATGGGGCATTAAAACTTACAGATTAAATATAATAAATAATTTCTGCAGGCGTTTTTTATGACGAGTCATCATAAGACCAAACTATAATCTTTAAAGAAAACATGCTTTAATTTATACATGATTACAGCAACAAAACTTCACAATTACATTACCATACGTTAAATAGAGTTAGTAATGATTGGATCAATCTCAACATCCCTTTTGTACTAGTCAAACATTTCAAATCAAACCAACTATGTTCTGTACTCAATACTAGCTATCTCAAAGCCCCACCCCTTAATCTCAAGCGGAATCTAAACACAACAATAAATAGCACTCGCAAAGCATTTAAACCGAGTTCGATCACATCTATAAAAGACTTTTGGACCATCTCCAAATGGAAGTGGAAGAAATTCCCAGTTCTTAACCGAACACTTAAATGAACTAGACACTATTAAAAGGTAAGAGTTATTATATTGAATAAGTACGAGGAAATACTCCGGTCGCCTTTGAAGTGCTTTCAAAAGAATTTTTATTTTTATGCTCTCTTTTCAATTGGTTTTTAGTTGTTGTTTTGTTTTTTGCCGCTCGAACAGGTAGGCGAGATAGTATTTATTTGAGTACGTCTGTTATTGTAGAGTTGAGTTTGTGCTTTTATTGGTTAGTATTTCGAACGTTTTTATTGTATTTTGATGTACTAAAATATGTAGACATCAAGTTAGTCTTCGTTTCACCTTCATAATACATGATTTTGTTTCAAAAACTTAATAAAAACCATTCTTAACTTTATAAGACGGCAATCTAAACTAGACCTAAACCAGCTGATATACAGGACGCACAGATTTTTAAACTATCCAAAATACCTTTTTAATGCTCAAAAGCACGATTTTTTATATCTACACCATAAATACACCTGCATTTCTGTCTAATCTTCAGATCAATCTATTTCAAAGCCCAAAAATTTACATATCAGACTGAAAACAAATAAAGGAAACTTTTCGTAGATAACACAACATAGTCACGTATGTATCCATACACAGTTAGTATTCTGTCCTACGTGACAGGTATGATACTTTCAGGACGTTACGTGGTCTGAATTAATTAGGAAACTAAGGGCTGCTTCATTAGATTCAAGTCTAGGTGTCACCGAATTAAACTGTACGATATTTTTTCGCCTAGTCATTGTTAGTAGACTTACATTGTGTCTGTTCATATAAGATATTCTATTTTTGTTGACGGATTGATTTCTATCTAAACTCCTTTAATGTTCCTTTCAACAATTTTTCTAGGCGATATCAGGAGTCTTCTACAATCATAATAAAAAAATACGACAGAATTAGATATTTTCTTGATTATTAGCAAAACTATGTTCCCAACTGTTTAGATATAAGTAACCCTTGTATTATTGACCTCCATTTTACATCAAGCACGTCTTTTGTTGTCAATAACTTGCCCCGCAACCTTATCAACTCTTAACAAAACTCAACAACCGTACAACTAGTGAAGTATTTCAATTTGAACCCACGATGTTGCCAATAATAGCTTTCTGAAGCTGACTTACGAGCGTGCAACTTCGTTCGTGTGTCGCGAGGAAATTGTGGTCATTGGTGCTCAAACTTTTGTGCTATTGACTCGAAAGCTGTTACTGAGAAGTTGAGAGCCATTCAGAAACATGGAGGTTTTATTAAAATGTATATTGGAGATGTTGGCTGCAGAATGTGTACCAATATAACGGTACGCTTGCAAACGTTTGTTGTTTTAAGAGTTTTAGTTGTTCTTAGTTTTATATTGTCAAACTCTGTTTAATGTTCTACATATTGTATGATGAGACTAATTGAGAATAGACCATACCACTGTTAATTAAGGTTGTATTAATATATGGTTGTCTAGTTTTAAAGGGGTAAGTTGCAGTCGATAGCAAAATACTTCAATAGAAAATTATTAAACAAAATGAAATAGATTTTCTTTTATACAACACTTTAAGCAGGTAGCATTATCGGTTAAGAACAAATATCAGCACAAATAAAAACAAACCGAACGCATTAACCCGCTTTAAAGCGTAAATCTATTCAGAAAATAAATATTCCAGTGCGCTACGTTGCGCCGTAGGTGTCTACACGTGCTACGGTCGCTACGTGTGCTACGACGCGCTCGTGGAATGTTCCGGTTCCGACTCACTGCACTTACCTGCGCTTTTGTTATATTTCATTGCGATAACTGAACTCAAATTTTAAAAAATAAAGTTTGAAATTTATTTTTTTGGATGACGTTTTTCAGTTATTTAGATTAATTTAAAAAAGTAGAGTAGTTTAATCTGTGAGATGTCAAAAATCATTGTATTGTTTAAAGTGTGACTCAGTTTTTGTTACATTATCTAATATAAATTGCTTTATATTAATTCATGTTTGCAAGTAAATTATTTCAGTAGCAATATTAAGAAAGGCTTAAGTCAGTTCCCGACTTACATTTAATACCTAAAAAACTACAGACATTACTTATATAATATTCCGAAAGGATAAAGTCTTAACTGCCTAGATATATCTTTTTTTACTTCAAAAAGAAATACCTTTGCAAAGAATCCAATAATCGATGTATTCAAGTGACTGGATTCTAAACTTCCTAACAAGACATCCAATTATTTATAACTAGCTGATATTCTGAGTTTTACTCTGCGTTCACGTGCTCTCTCGAGTTAAAATATTTTCAATGGTGTAACTTTTAGTTGTTTGTTAACTGTTTGTATTTATACAGAAGTACTATGTGTATTGCTTTTGCATTTTCGACTTTAGTGTCTATAAATTTGAATTGATTGTAAAATAAAAGAAAGACTTTTCAATACCAAAATTAATGCCATTTTTCTTCATAGCTGTGATCTAGAATAACCTTGTATCGGTATTATTATATTTATTGTTATATTTTTTTTGGTTGACCTTTAGAGTGAGAGGTAAAAAAGATAGAGTCAAATTTTAACAAAACCAAAGCACAATCTAATAAACTATGTTTGAACAGAAAAAAAAGGCATAAAGGAAAAACATTTTCTCTAACATCCATTAAATATAAACCAAATCATGAACGGCATATAACTCTACCCCAATTCGAAAATGTTTCATTTCTTTTGCCATCATTTTATTCACAATCTTTCCTTAAACATTCGGCATACAAATGGCCTTATTACGTTCATTACAGAGAAAAAGAACCCCTTGCTTCCCATTTACCATTATTATTTTGTAAAAACATAATGATATTGTACTAACAACTATGAGCAATGTTCAACATGGCCCCAATTCCAAAAAAAAAGGTTGTACAATTAAGGGTTTCGTATCCGAAGGACAAATTCCTAGTCCTGATAATCGAGGATTAATTTCAGGAATTATAGCAAGACAGTTAATGTCTTACAGATGATGGATTGTTGATGCCCTTTAAACTAAAAATACAGAAAGTAAATATGGAGCTGTATGTCTGTATTATTAGATTTTAAGACCTTGATGTACATTATGGAACGCAATAAATAATTGAGTATTGAGCTGAAGCAACGGTTGCTAAGGTCATAAATTGAACTCATGAAAACTTTGACTCCACCCTCAGAATCGCGAGTCCGACTCGTACTTGTCCGATTGTTTGTTATGAGCTAACGATATTGTAGTTTGTATTTTTGTCTATATATTCGTTTTACCTTTCTTCAAAAATAATGAACACATTTAGGTGTTTCATATAGTGGCGTCAAAAAAAGGAGTAATTTAATGTATTAAATAAACAAATGCGGACATCATCACATATATTGTTCTGAACCTAAAGTAAGTTGGTAAAGCACTTGTGTTATGGAGTTCAAATACAACGAAGGTACCACACACACCCAGACCCGACAATGTAGAAATGTGTATTTTTGCATTGACCCGGCCGGGGATCGAACCCGGGACCCCAGAGCTAGCGATCCCTTGAAACCGGTGCGTACGCCACTCGACCACGGAGGTCGTCATCCGAAGTAATAAGAAATGCTTACGCGGTAGGTTTTAGAGTCTATCAAAAAAAAATAAGAAGTTTAATTAAAATAATGATATAATAAACTGAATACTATGTTGTTTTTCAACTGTACTTAAATGGTTCAAAGTATAAAAATTATGTATGCAAATAAGCAGAATTTATTTAAAATTGTAAAAATTTGCATATTTTTGCTCGCTCAGTTTTTCCCAGAAAATCATTTTCATCGAAGCTTATTTACTTTAACATTAATTGATTTTAACGATATAACTTCAGTTTGATCAATGTTTAATAATTAATTGGAAAGATATGGCTTATTCAGTTTGTTTGTTTTCAGTTCTGTGAAACATTTCAATATACAGGTTAATTAAATGTATTAATAGATCAGATTGTCATCATTTGGGATCAAATCATGATTTTATTTTTATATTTATAAACGTTAGTTTATTTTGTTTTTTACAAATATAACTTTAATTTTACTGTTATTTTGTATATTCACTTTGTAGTTTTAACATAACTTATAACTTATACTAAAACTCTACAAATTACATTTTGTTATAACAATTTCCTCCACTCTACATGCCGCTTACATTATCTTTCACTAAATATTGCATATTTTAATAGTTCCCCAAATATAAACCAATCTAATCCAAAATTTTAATACTACACTATAAACTAAAATAACATACCATAACATGAAATAAAAATAAAGATAAATACCAAACCAAGTTAACTCAACAAAAATAAAAATACTAAAACTCAACTATCCTATTCCATTTCGTACACTTAAAACTAAAAAGAGAGACACAATGGATACTTGGGGTATCAAAAAACTTCTTATCACGACATATAGCGTCCTCAAAAGTCCACTTGTGAGGGACGAACGAAGATTAATGACTACCCTCTATCTAACCTTGACCTTCAATTCATAGGAAGCTGTTTAGTGCGGGGTGTCTTGGTATTATGGCTTTTTTGAGATACAAGGGTTGGTGAAATTATGAAAAACCACCGTTTTTTATGTGTGAAGAAAACGAGTTTTATTTAATAAAATCTACAGTTCGCTATTAAAAACAACATTTATGTTTAAAATGTTATAGTTTCTGTACAACTAGATTAATTATTGTATCGCTTTCTAAGCACTTTTGATTTTATGGATTTATTTATGAACAAGAGGAAGGCTTGAACACATTTTTTTTTAATAAATTTCTAAGTCGGCAAAGTACCAATGAGGTTTTTTCAAAATTATATGTATTTTCTTAATTATTCTAAAGTACTGATCCTGACAAACGGTGAAGAGAAGCATTGTGACGAAACCTGGAGTCGAAATATTGGAATCTGAAATATCCAATCCGTGGTGAGCACTGTTTTTTTTGAAAAGATGTACAAGAGGACATTATATATTTACAAGAGTTAATATGTAATGGTTAGAATATCATCGCAAGCGGGACGAAAAAAATACGTTTGCAAAAAGCGACTCCAAACCTATCTCCAAATAAAAAATCTATAAACTAATTCAACCA
Source organism: Trichoplusia ni (assembly GCF_003590095.1). Lineage (NCBI taxonomy): Eukaryota > Metazoa > Arthropoda > Insecta > Lepidoptera > Noctuidae > Trichoplusia > Trichoplusia ni. The sequence continues at coordinate 2,690,276 of NC_039485.1, forward strand.
AAACAATTTTCATCAATATAAAACCAAATTCTCTGAAATCCACGTGAAATAGCTGCAATAAATAACCCTGACTACTCGCATATTACCGCATAAAGCTCTACAACGAAACCTGTTCTAATTAAGAAACTAAATCCCTCTACGAATTAAAACCACATACTGACAACGGTATTAACCGACCAATTTGTAGAGATACAAAGAGCCCAAATCCCTTAGGAGAGAGAGGTGAACCGTATTTAGCCGTCTTACACGAAATCACTGGGGCGCAAAGCGATACGAGAATTCCCGACTTCTATACAAGAATTTAAAGTATTTTATTCTTGGGAACTTGAATGTTTTCTTTGTACCTACATGAATTTTGTATTTCGTTTGTCTTTTTTAGGGTTCCGCAACCAAAGTTTAGAAACGGAATTCTATGATTGAGGCTTAACTGTCTAACCGCATGTCTGACCCTCTATCACCAGGCTTTCTCTCATGATGAAAAGAAAGCTGAAATTTTCAGACAATTATATTGTATTGTATTTCTATAGCCGCTATAAAAGCAAACAGTTTACAAAAAATTGTAATTTATGTTTTTTTTTCCTTTCCCTAAAGAACCCTTAGTGTTTCAAGTCTGACTCGCACTTGACTGTTTTTTTTTATAGATTCTTTCTTCTAGGAAAAATGTTCGCTTTGACAAAAGTTATGTCGTTAGGAATTTTTAACTATAGATCCAAAACTTTTGTGTCGGATATTTGATACTATTAAAGTCTTTTCTTAGTTGTAGCGAAACCCATTCTTATTTTACAAGGAATTTAATGAATTGCTCGTTTATAAATATTTTATTCGACGAAGACTTTTGGGCACTAAAATATCATGTATTATATAATTATAAATCAATCATCTCTATTAATAGCTGGGCTAAATTTTCAACAGATTTTTGCAATAATATTTCAGATATATTTAGAAGAAGATGTTTGCCGTCTACTGACAATTTCTTAATACGGATTTTGGTTAAGCTATAACACCTTATTTTCCCACAAATATATAACGTTTTACTTGCCAGATCAGTGAACAAAATCATCACCATAAAGGCATAAAACAATGTCAGTTCGGTGACGCAACTCGCAGAAAAACGAGGCGTCACTAAAAACAATAACCAGTATATTTTTTCTCATACTCAGCCATTTTCGCTATCTTATTATCTCCCAGGCCCATAGGTACATTCGGTTCACGTACGCAAACAGGAAAAAACATTTCCTTAAATTTATCTTTCTCGAAAAGGCGTGACTATTACCGGGTTGGGAAAATAATACGTTCTTTCGATATATGTAACATGGTCTTATCCTGCGATACTGAATATATACAAAAGACCCTCTAATTGTACAAAGGAAGGAGTTTGTTTTATTGTCCTTAAGTTACCGTAAATTACTTTGTTTTGGTTACAGTGTAATTAAGTATGGTCGCAATATGTGAAAGTATGCATAATCACGATTTATCACAAGAATTTCACTAATAATTATACAATAACTACAATATTGGGGACGGCTTCCAGTCTAACCGAATGCAGCTAAGTACCAGTGCTTTCCAAGGAGTGACTACTTATGAGACCTCCTTAAACCAGTTGGGCAACACGATATCTTGTAAGACTGGTTGTCAGACTTTCCACCTTCTAACTACCACTAACGACTGTCAAAGATCTATAAATAACAACTGGTATCCACAATTGAATGTGCCAAAATACGGAGGAGTTCGTTGATGGTCAGCAATCTACGGACCGACTGTATCAAGCGTCGTTAAACCTATGATCGATCAACCTGTGCAGTTATAGCTTAGCCATATTATCTATTGTTTAATTTTAATGAACTTCTTTCGACTTGATAAAAACTGAATGTTATACAGCTTCATTTTCTAAGGAAAAAGAAATCAACATTTTCTACTTCTAAATATAAATGGGATCAACAGTGTTCCTTAAATTTTCTTCAATTAATAAACCATCAGCAAAGTTTAATAAAAAATATATCTTTAATAACTAGGCTATCCGTTTTTGCAGAAAACCTTATTTTACCCATTCCAAAACTTGCTCTACTCTTAACCTCTTAACGAACGCATTTTGGGTCAGAAATGTTCAAAATATTAACTTGATAAAACTTTTAATTGCGTCTTAGTAAGATTATGTTCTTACAGACTTATCTTAAGGAAATTCGGGATTAAGATTGGTAACTTTAACTTAATGTATAAGTCAACATTTATTATACGGTCTAAAAATCCAGTTTGGTAGTATAAACTCAATTTTAATTAGACTTATTTAATTAAATATTTAAGTGGGATTTTGGGCTATTATATTATACTTATGTACATGAAGCAGTAACGTTCATAATTATAAGTAATGTTCTCCAAACTCTTAGCACAATCGTTGTCACTGTGGAAGCGAAATGATGCACTACATTGTGGCTTTTTTAAAGTTATATGAAGAGCCATTGAACGATATTACTATTTACATGAACTGAAGAACTCGATGTTTCAATTTTGAAAGACATGTATCGACGTTATTTTGAAATGACTCGAAAATAATACTGAAAATTCTTGAAGAAAAAACACTTATACATAGAACAAATGATAATGCCCATCCCACAAACATTTATCCTGGGTGAGAATCGAAACCACGACCTCCGGTATAGCAGCCCGAACCACTTACCACCAGACCAACAAGCGAGCTGAAAAGTCCGAAATATTTTTTGACTTTGAGACTGTGGTTAATTACGCCTAATTTACGTAACACCTAGGTACTTATTGGCTCGGTTTGGTCAACACACACACACATTAAACAGATAACACATGTATGTATACGTGTTTAAGTAAAAGGTCAACACTTAACATAAAGTGGTCACCGTTGTCTGCAGAAACGCAATTCACTTAGCATTGTGTAACTTGGTGGATACAGTCAGTAACAAAAGTTGGGGAAAACCTAGATTTACATAGTGACAATTTTTATTTAAAAATATCTAGATTATTGCTGTTCAGGTATCCGAATTCTTAGTAAATACCGCCACTGACTAAAGTACCTTTTGTTATTACAGTTGTGGAAGAGTGCGTGAAACGGGGTCTTTCCTTATTTTAATAATATCCATTAAAATAGGTTGGGTCCAGACAATTTTAATAGACTTTAATAGGTAGGATGAACAAATGCCTCTCACATGGCACTCCACTGAGCTTGATCTTCAAAAGGAAGACTGGAGACGGCCTGATGATGATGATGATGATAAATGATAATGATGGTGGTGAAAGCCTCCGTGTTTCCTTTCAAGGGCAGCCAAGTTAGTCTAAGTTGGTGTTCATACAGATGTAATTACTGCGTTAGAATGGTAATCAAAGTAATGATTAAGCAAGCTCAAACTGCCATACACAGATTACTAAGCTTTTTTTCCATCTAGTCCTAAAGCTATATTTTATATTAAATTGTTTATGAACTTTGTTGCTGACTGTACGTAACCCAGAAATTCCGGGTCTCATTCGTTGAGTACATTAAGAGCAGATCTTTAGACGTTTGACATGAATCCGGAATTAGAGGAAGTACGTACATTAGTGAGATCAAATCCTGAACTGTTAATAGTGAATAATTTATTCGTGTTAGGAAGGTTTTTTGTAAATCTTGTAATGTTAAAAGAGATCGCATAGTGTTTTGGTAATGATCATGAAAAATATTCGAAAACCAACCAGAAGCATAATTTTTCAATTTTTTTTTGTCTTTGGTTTCAGCTAAATAATGTAAGTATATTCTTTCAATTCGGTTTATGATTCAGTATTCAATATAGCGATAAGAAAGTACTAGCAAAGATCACTTTTCACAACAAACTTTTTATGTACCTCATGATACACCAAAGAAAATACCTACGACACTATAAGCATATTTAAAATTCAAAACACTTACATCACGTACTCCAACATCAAAACAAACGCAACTTAATATTCCGATCACGAATAAAACAAAACTGCTTTACATTAAATCAATACTGGAGAGCTCGGAATAGGCGTCAAACAATTTCAAAATCTCCATTAAATTATTCGAAGGTTGTCGTGTCATGCCCTTAAGTGTCGGCACAAAAGAAGCGACGCTAATCCGGTGCAGAGATAATTAAATCACTTTGTTACTTCCACCTCCCCTTAAATGATGTAAAGCTCTCTTGGAGATGTGAAATATGGGGTTTATGGTCGGCTTTTTTGTTTAATCTTTATGTTTTATTCAGGACATGAAGTTTATGTCGTATAGTAGTTGAGGATGTGTTTTTTTGACTAGCATTGTTTTGTTCTTCGTAAAAATGAAAATTAAATTTATCGTGGATATTATAGACGAGGTTTTTTATATTTGAATTAGATCTCAGTTCAATTTATAGTGTTTTTAAGAACAAAAGCAATAAAGTATCACATGCTAGCGTAGATAGCGTGATGAGTGACTCCCACATAAGGAATTTGGAAGCACTTGCCCTTGAGGTGAAAATATGGACATAGGAAAAGCCTTTGCCCCACAGTGAAATCGATTGGGTTTATAAAAAATATAATAATAATCCAGACCAAAAACACTAGAAATGCAATCAAACTTCTATGTAAAAAACCTATTCTGTTAGTGTTTGTCACAACAATGTACGTTAACAAAAACAAAACATTTTCTATTGCCAATCCAATTTATAAAAATATTGAAACAGACCCATTTAATTTGGACACAAAAATAGAATTAGGTCTGACAAATAGAGTTTTGCATGTTTGATGCTTTTAGCGATGTCGAAATATTCGAATCGTTTTATTCTTATTGTGTTTTATAAAGTTACAAATGTAGTGGTCGGCCGACCACAATACAATTCTAGTGCTGAATAAAATAAGTTACTATTTTCTGCATTTTGCGCGTTCAAACTAAAAAACTTCATTCTATAAAATATTCGTAGATTTATTTTCTCAGTATGAAAATAGTCTTTGTCCGTTGTATACGCATGGTGTAAACAGAGACAGTAAATAAATAGAATTCAAAAAGAAAATTACACTAACAATGCAAAAAAAAATATGGTAAATTTAAAATTCATAACAAAAGTAATAAAGTGAATACCATGCTTAAAAATGGCATGGCCCCGTTTACGTACGTCTCGTACTACTACAATCAATAATACCACTGTACTTGCAGGTAAGTTATAAAATCTTATTGAAATTATATAGAAGATATTCAAAGCCAGGATGAGATAGTTACAACAAACGAATTATTAATATCAAGGCACCCAGTACAGAATCCCAAATGAACCCATTCATCGTGCGTGATTTCCTGATGAAGTCGTTAAATCCTCTAATTTGCTAAATGTATTGCTGTTGCAGCTTGGAAATTTAACCTAAAGCTAGGATTAAAGTGGAACTGCAAACAGCTTCTGGAGGCATAATGTTGAGACTGTTTGAGAATTATAATTGTAGTATAGTGGAGTGCAAGGCAGAAAAAGCAAAGGTTCATGTGACTTAGTGATTTACCAACCAGGTTCCTAAGCAAAATTGCGAACGAACGATTCGTTCTTCACAACTGTTATTCTTCGATACACACAGCAGAAAAAAACCGGACCATGACTGGAAATGAAATCTTTAGCTACCAAATTTTAACTAAGAAAATGTATTGATCGAATTTTTTTTTGTGGAGTATCAGCATGCTGATTTCATATTTTTTTTTTGATAATCCACTAAAGAATCGTTCAAAATTGCCAATAGATTCGAATAATTTATCCATGTCATATTCACATACCTAAGATACAGCAAAATAAATGAACTATTTTTAATTGGATCGTATCAACCCGGAAAACCTCACATGTACCAAAAAATCTAATGTTTTGCAAAGAGTGAACAAAACAGAACATATCCTAATTGTTTTCCTCGTGAGCCTTGTTTTCGAAGAAATCGGGAAGATGGTTACAATGTTTTTGCCAAGATGTTCGTTCAACTGTTTTATGATTACTAAACGGATTATTTAATGTCCTTTATCCGATTTTGTCGGGGCCAGTGACTAGATAGAACTTATTTTTTTTAGTTCCTTCATTTTTTAGATCCAATTAAACATCAAGCAGAAGAATTGTGGATGTAAGAATTGATGGAAAGTAAGAATTAAAAATTATAACTTATTATTAATGGTAGCAATAAATACATCTCCAACGAGATATGTTGCAGCTCTTGCTTCTTGCTGAAGAGCTTTTAGGGCCTATAATAGAGGCAATATTAGTGTTCTATACATTATAATAAGATATATGTAAAACAAAAACAAATGCTACGAAAAACACCATCCCAAATAATGACTAAAGCATTAAAATAATCATTTTATATCGACGTCCATTTGGAAGCATTAAAATATCGATAAGATTTCCTTAAAGGAATTCGATTTGATCGTAATGTAACTGTAATCAGACACTCCATTCTATCTTAAGATAAAATGTTTGGAGTCAAATTATTTTTATATAAAAAAACGAGGTCTCATTTAAGAAATCGCGGGCGTAAGCTTTTAGTTTTAATTTGAGTAAAGATTGATTTGTAAAAAGATTTTAGGGTAATGGGGTTTCTCGACAAAATTCTTGGAATTTTAAAAAAAGGAACATTTCAAACAAATTTGAGTAAAAAAAATGACGAGTGCCTGATCAGTAGACATTGCCCATTGTATTCAGATAACTCAAAATTCCCTAATTAAACTTTAACAATATTTTTCCATCCTCCTTGATTTCTTGTTACGTAAAGAACAGGGTTGAATATTCCAATGAGTTCCAAACCAACTTAAACCCGATTAATCCAGAAGTGTTGTTTAATTATACAAACCTGTATTGTCCCGTCCCAACGTGTCGACGGCACTGAACCAAGCCAAATCAGTACCGTCAAGTAATTAGAAAAGTATCTATTGGTTAAGTAAATTCAATTAAAACTTTGCACGAGAGTTAAATTTGAGGGAAGTCAAGCACTGGACGGGGATCAAGTGTGATCCGCACAGTTTCTGGGGATTTGAGTAAGGAAAACAACATTACGTCTAATTCCTTCGAAAATCGAATTTTCCTTCGTTTGTTTTGTTTAGGTTTTGGTAATCTTGCTATTTTAGCTACAGTATTATTATTTGAAATGAAAATAGGGTGTATATCAGTTTAGATGACGGAAAAAACTATATATTTACAGTTAAACACGGGATGATAAATTGTGGGTCTCTGCTGTTATTCCTTCATCTTTGACAGTCTTTACAGGTAGTCAAAAGCTTGAAAAGTCTGAAAACCAGTCTAACCAAGGGGTACCGTGTTGCCCAGATAACTGGGTTGAGGAGGTCAGATAAGCAGTCGCTCCTTGTAGAACACTGGTACTTAGCTGAAACCGGTAAGACTGGTAGCCGACCACAACATAATTGGGCAAAGGCTAGGCCAATGATGAAACACGGGATGGTAAAGTAAATGTCAGTCATTTAGGGCGAAAGAATCTCAGACGGGTGAATGAATTCTCATGGGTACGCAAAACAAATTCTTTGATTTAGATGCGCGAAATATTATACAGATGCAATACATTGCCGACGATGATCGGTCACTACGGAACTACGGAGCTCACCATCCTAATCAAGTCTAAACCAACATAATAATATGTATCCATTATATGACACGTTCTTACGTCTCCCAGTTTGGTGAAGTAGCCGTGCCAGAGGAAATGCTCCTTTCCATTAGCAAAATGAATTCTATTGGTGACGTCATCGTTTATGGAAGCAGTTTAAAGTGATATTAAAAAGGAATGTATCTCTGCATTTTCTATTTTCTCATGGATGAGATACGCTGGAGTGAAATATGGCTTATATCTAAAGTAACATGTATTTGAAGGCTCAGAAGGCTTAATTTTGTATCATAATAATTCCGTATTCAGCATTTTATAACACTGCAACATTGCGTAAGTTTATAGAAGCCCCTGATATTCAATACCGAAGCGAGTTTAAAAACAAAAGTAACCAAACTAACCACCTTCAGTTGTTCAAATCAACAAAATTCAATCCAAATTCGACGTTATCCGTAGCACATAAAACTTAATTTCATTTGAACGGGTTTGAGGGATTAATCATACGATTTATCAGCGCCTGATGTACGGAACTTGATTCAGGAGCTCGGTTTGTTTAACAGATAAAACTGCGGGAGTGTTGTATCCGCATTGCCGCGCGTGCGGTCTATGTACGACGAATTTTATGTGTCAGTGATAGACGTCAAGTGTGGCGGTTGCAGTTTTATAAAGCACATTTAAAAATACGGTGTTTGTGAAATTGAACTGGAGTTGAATAATTTAGAATCCAGACATACTGTTCGCTCTTTTAGTACTAGGCAAATACTCAACAACTTGTAATAAAAAACATATTTTTTTTACAGAAAAACAATTGTTTAGAAAATATTTTAAATGCCGCTGTATTTTTTGAGGTTCAACAGTAGTATTTTGAGGTGAAATGTAAAAGGAAATTAAAAACATGCATATACAACATTAAAAGCCACATATAGAGTATTTAATTAAACAAAATATTTAAAATTGGACTCACAAAGAGAACCAAATTACACGTTTGTAGACCGCACCGCTACTGGAAACTGGCAATGAAAAAAGAAACTAGCCGCAGTGAAAACTAGCGTAGCTGTCATGCCTAGGGTTACCACGTTTGTGCAAAAAATACTGTGTTCGTGATAAATTAACTGCGGATTTAGAACTGGGGCAAACACATTCCTTTATTTCGAATGTCCTGGTAAAGTATTTACAGTTTTATGCATATATTTTTGGATATCATTCACCTAGAGTTGTTGAACAATTTCATTGATAATATTGAATGTGTATTTGTTTAAACATAGATTTTTGGAATTAATTAATGACGTGGTTAGAAACAAACCATAAAAAATAATTAAGAGAGGAGTATATCTAGTAGTCAACTACAACTAACCGATGATGCTGACAAAATAAAAGAATCTTTAAATTAAATAACTTGTAATTTATTAAATTTTACTGAACCTCGCCGTGACAGAATTTTCATAGAATATAAAACTTTTACTATAAAACACAATGTCAAAAATTCCTAAAACAAAATCAACTTCCAAAAAAATAGTTTCACATTTTTTGCGACGGTGCTGCAATATATCCAGGCAACCTTAAACAAAAATTGCCAGTTCCGAATATTTTTGCTTCACAAAGAAATATCAGCATAGATAAAAGTGGCAAGCGATAACGAACCGACGTATTCAGTTCGGAAACGCAAAAAAAGATTGAAAACGTAGAAAATAAATATTTTACTATTGCAAAACTATCGATATTCGATAACTATCGATATCGAAAACGATATTTAAGTTAAATGGGAGATTTTAGTGTACCTATGGAATTTACGCATTGTACGGTTGCATTTTGTTTATAAAACCGGCGAAGTGCGAGCCGAACTCACTTACTAAAGTATCCGTAAAAATAAGACAAGGAAATGCCAATACAATTTTTTCATTAAGTAACTACTCAATGAAAAATATAACGTACCTTATAATTATTAAGTTAGTTGAATTAACTGATTATAATATGAAACATAATTAATTATATTAATAGCAGCAGGTTCAGCATTAGCTAGAGCCAAGCACTAATGTGTGGTAATAACGTTATAAGCTTATTACATTAAGTACCTAAATGTTATTGCAGATAATATAATAAAACAACATTCAAAATAATAATACATTTCAAACATTGATGTTGGAGAGGCGCCATTTTTCAAAGTGAAAAATAAGGTTTCTTAGTCTACATTGGCTGCCAAGTTTCTTCGAACGCAAATCTGTCCATGTGCCGGAAAATTGGTGTTCCTTTTGTAACGTATTTTTATTTACTGAATAGTCGATGTTGCATAGTTTCAGCGTAGTTAAGCGAGCTGATTTTTCACCTTTCAATGTAATTTGTTTTGTAAGATCCTGAGATCCCAAGCATCAATTGTTTTTGTAATTATAGTGTATCGAAAGGTCTTGATGCTTGACTTCGTTTATTTGTTTTATTACTTTGCGATTACTGACATTTAAAATGGAACTGTTATAGTCGACTAGTAGAGAATGCTATGTAATGGAAGTCTCAAACCGTCTTTATATAGCTTCAAAAAGTAAATACCTATCGCCATCTCGGTTCGTAAGGTATAATCTAAAGAATCAGATAAATAAAATTACAGAGGTTAAAAAAATACCTCATCGCCACAATCACTACAAATACCTTCTATTTCTATGTCTAAATACAAAGAAACTTTCTAAAAATACCCGCATACAAAGAGACAAGCAAAAGCAGCCAGGCTTTTATACGCCAAAAATAAATGTAGGCCAGAAAGTTTAGAAGCTTAACTTCAAAAGAATCGCGAGGGTGTCAAAATAGAACGCTTATAAAAAGACATCTTTCAATTGGCTGCTTACAATTCTTTATTTGGTGTCTGGAGAAAAATATCAACATGCATAATACGATATAATATTTTTTCAGAGGAAGTCTTTTGCATAGAAATCTGAGAGATTGCCTTTGTTCGGACGCATAAACAAGAGATTTTCAAAGGCATTCAGGACGGGAAACGATTGGATTGCAAGAGCAAACTTTTCATTTTGTTTTCAAGCGATGATGTGAATTAGTAATGCATTTTTCTTTGTTAAACATATTCTCTTGTCTGCCTGTTTTGCTCATTGGTTTTGCTTGTTTTTATTCTGCAGCTTTGAGGCAGCAGTAAGTATGTTGTGTTTAAAATTTAAATATATACCATCCCAATTTGTCTTATTTTTTTTTCATTCAAATAAAATATTTTTAAGGCACTAAAAGTTTTTTTTCTTTGTATAAAATATTATGAACTTACAGATATTAAACGCACGTAAATTTAATACGAAAAAAAAGTACGAAATCTACCTTAAAAAAACAACGCATCCAACCACCAATAAACCAGAAAACCTCCATCGCAAACCGATTTCCTCCCTAATACAAGCGTACATACGTCACAGCAAACATTCTCGTACAAACAAATTCCCTCGCTCCGATATTTACTTGTAACCGTACCGGTAACGAGTCGACTAACAAGAGCATCTTCCTTTTTCCATACAGATCTAATTTTTCCGTATGATCTGATGAGACGGCGCAGCTGACACTGGCACGCTTCGTTAGGCACGACTGCAGGGCAAATAGGAATTCTTTGAGATAAAATTAGCAATCACTTTGAACTATTAACACCAGATGTTGAGTATGAATCAGTGTTCGAGATTGGGAAGTGCATCGGGTTGATGCAAACTGTGAGTTTGGGGGGCTGTTGTTTTTTTGAAAGTTTCCGAAATGAAGATTTGGCTTTTAAGAAGTGTGATTTTTTTGTTTTCTGTGTCTAATTATTTATTTATTTAATACAGCATGGAAGACTTACAACTAAACACATTTAGAATAGACACAGTTAAGTTAACAAGAAGCCAATTACAGGTATTTACTTATAAAAATAATTTAGCTATTGGAAAAAGATGTGAACACACATATTGATCAGGAAGCTATCTGTATGTAATTAATTATAATGATATAATTGTTGGTCCAGTCTATTGGGATTACAAATTTTTGATTCTACTTGTAGGGAAACTTCACAAATAATCTACCAAAATCTCTATTAAAACAATTTCTTTCGTCTACGTCAAATTTTCCACACATATTTGACAAATTAATTCAAACAGCATATCAGTTTCTGTCTCAATTACAACAACAGCCTCAAATACTACAAAACAACATCACCAATCCTCATTACCGAACCCACCAATACCTAATCACCCAAAAACCAACTCGACACACCTGCTCATCACTTTATATATCGCTATCTGCATACGTTGGCTGCACTATCTGCAATCATGATTCATTAAGCCGCGATCCGATATCTTTGAAGGGGATTGCCAATCGCTTTGAGCTATTAACACATTGATTTACAAAGTCTCCCGGGATGGTAGCTTTAGCGTAACGATAGGAGCTGTTTTATTTTGTCGGCTATCGATTTGGGTTCGATGTGAAATTGCGTTAATGGTCGGCGATTTTCGATGAATTTTAATGAGATGTGTTTTTGTCAAATGGCTGGTCTCCTGTTTGTGTTTCGATTTTGGTACTTTTATACTGTTTTATATTTTGTTATTGTTTTAACAGTTATGTTAAATATGTATTTTAAGTATAGGTATAAAATGAATGAAAGCATATAATTAGGTATAAGAATAATGTATCGTTTCATAAGTCACAATTTTCATAACATTGCTTTGGCAATGATCCCCAAACTCAATAAAAGGTTAAATTCTAGGGCCCTGAATATTAAAACTTATTTTCATGTAATGTCAAAATGTTAACAAGGGATTTGCGTGTTTTCACTATTTAACAAAATTATCTTAGATCAAGAAAAATTATTGCTGATAAAAACTGTTTTAATTACTTTAATTCTAGATAACATCAAATACTTTATATTGCACAAAATAAAAAAAGGGCTAATAGTTATGCAAAATGTGGACGTGAAAAGAATCCTTTAAGTTTTTTAGCATCGCCAAAGATAGACGTAATGAAGAAGGAAGTAAGCTTGGAGCTCCGACAAAAGGAAACTACGAGATCACGCTATAAATATAAGTATAACTATTTAGATAAATCATTTCTTGCCTTTTCATTAAGTTCAACACATCGCTTTTAAGAACACACAAAATTAACAAAGAAATATGGTATGATTGAAGTAAAAAGTATGTTTTATGAGGGATTTAAATTAAATTAACATTAATAATGCGAAAACCACGGAAGTTGCAAATTTAGAACCTGACATTTAATCGAATTATAAAAAAATCAATTGGGGTCCAATTATCAAAATTTGACAGCATTGTTTTGGCTTAGTAGTCTTTTTTTATTTTTAAATTATGAAAACCTTAACCTTTTTTTTTACAAAATGTAATGGTTTCACGTTCACCAAACATACAGCACCAGCAATATTTTAAAGGAAACAGAACACGAAAGTCACGTTTATTGTTGATCCCTCGCTGCCTTATAAAATGGCAAGGACGGGAGCATTCGACCCAATTGCAACAAGATCTATATAGCTCACATGTACCTCGTAAACTTCTGGGGACCTACCATCAGCTCACAATGTAAGACAATTTCTGTCCTGGAAGAAAGAGATGCCGCTCTACGACGTATCGCCGTTTCGCTTCCACAAATGCAGAAGTTTTGTAGCGGGATGTTGTAGTAGGACCCCTGGGCTGGTGTGACGTAAAACTTACTGCATTAAGATAAGCGTTCGTAATCAGTTTGATGACGGACCAATTGGACGCTTACCGATAATTTGAGTTCGGGAATTTCTTTCAGAACTTTCGGGTCAGCTTCGGTTCGTTATTTTCTGACTTACTGGTTTTTAAATGATCAGCGGTAGGAAGTTAATGAACCAGGATTTGGTGACTATTGGTATAGTTTATGAAATAGAGCAACTGTGGGGGTTTGTAGATGTATTTTTCTTTTATTATTGCTATACGTCTGTTTAGTGTTTTGTTGAATTTAAGAAGTATTTGCTGAATTTCATTTTAGTTACATGCTTGGTATTATGTTAAATATAAATATGGGAGTAACTCGAGCTTATTAATAACCAAAAGTATAAACCCTAGAAAACTTAAAAATAAGTTCAATTCAGGCACCAATGACCTTCAACTATCTTTAAAGTGGGTATAAACCTTGTCTTTCACATTTTCTTAATCGAAATTCGTAACTTTAAAACACAATACGTAAACTTTTAATTACTAACTTATCAAACCAGTTAAAGAACACTCACACTTACTATGAAGTCTTTTGGATATTGGATTTTGAAGGATTTTGCCGTTGTGCGAGGGAAACGACGTTATACGCATTATAATATGCTATCTCGCTTTAACACGGGTGACGGAGTTGCTTTAAGTCTTTGTACAGGCGCCTGGATTGTAAGTAACATCTAACTTCTACCCTCTTATTCAATAAATTAACTCAATCTAAGTAAAAGAAAGGGGTGAAAATCCATTAGTTGCTAATGGGTAGTTAGGTGTCCAATCTACTTCATTAATCTAATCTGAAGTTAGTAAGTCTGAGATCTTAAATTTAAAGATATTATTAATGTTGCTAAAGCTTTTTAAACTTAGATGTTGTAAATTGATGTTTATTTGTTTCGTTTTAGACGTAAGTTTGTTTGAGTTTATACCCTTGTACGATGTACTTTAGATATTTGATAATTAGATAAGATGAACTTGTTTTCGAACTAATTAATCCTTTTTTTGGAGTGATGATCTAGTTAAATACGCGGAGCGCCTGTGACCAGAAATTGCAAAAGATAGAGAGGTTTGAAATAGAGATGGGGGGGGGGGTCATTGAATAATATTGTTTCTAAAACATTATTTTATTATTAAAACTAATTAAATAATTTTGTCAGCTAAAGTAAAACGAATGGATAAACATATTTTGGACGTATCAAAATCATTTAAAAGTAAGTTAATCTCTACCAACAATTCTCATAATTATTAAAAAACTCTCGTGACTCATATTTAAATTCGTTCACACCAGCATCGAAAGCTGTGTCACAACCACGGGTCACAACTTTGTTTCCTGTTAAAGTAAAGACAATAAAAGCTAACATACTGCAGTGAATCGAGTAAAAAATAAAAACAAAAAAGTATGATGTACTCTCGGAGCGAACAAAATGTATCAAAACTAACAAACGACACAGCATAAAAATGGTTAACGTTAACCTTGCTAAGTTACTGAAACGGTCCGAGTAAGTAAGAGTAGTTGAAAAGAAAAAAAAATGTCGGTTCACTCAAATTGATTTGTCAGACATCAGCAGAATATGATCGTAACAATTTTGTTTAACCTCGATCTTTTAATTTTCGTTGTTACAGTGTCAAAAGAAATACATTTCTTCTTTTCCGGAAACTTACCCATATCCTTGACAGAGCCCTAGAAAACGAGCATTGCTGCTTCTCATTTCTCGCATAGTGGAATAGAAATATCAGCAAACCATATTTGAATTAGTAAGTATACCAGATATGTAAGCTGATACAACTTAATTTTCCGTTAAAGTTTCGGCTTTAGAAGCCGGATAAAAAAAGACGCAAACTTATAAAAACGAATACAAAAAAAACTGTTATGAACAAATTGATCCAAAAACCAATGTGTGTGAGAATTTGCGAAAATTTCAACTGTCTAGCTAACACGGTTCATGAGATACAGTCTGGTGACAGACGAACTTACAGACCGAACAGCTTCAGCAGCACGATTCCCTTTCCATCCTAAATACTAAAACAATTAGGTTCCTTAAAATACAGCAAATTAAGCGCACTGTAAAGACACTCATCCTTCTGAGTGAGAATAACACGGTCAACTCATATTTGAATCAGTTCACACCAGCTATGAATGTCACAACTTTATTCCCCGTTGAAGTAACGACAATAAAAGCTAGCATACTGCAGTGAGCCGGCTGACGTCACATCCGACGTTATCTGGACATAGATGAATGTGCTCCGGATTGTTTCACTGTAACTTGCATTACTTATCGAAGCGTGTGCCACTTGAAGTTTAATTTCATGCTCCTTGCGTTTGTAATGTCATCTTTTCCTTCGCTTCTCAGGTGTTGTTTTTTCCTATTTGGAATAGTGTGAAATGCGGTCTTTGTTTTGTTTTTTTTATATGTTACCACAGGTTTTAGCTAAGATTTATTCTCACGAAGGAAAAAATGGAAAGGTTTCATTAAAAAAAAATGAACGCCATTTGATTTTGATTTTAAATTTTGAAGAAATTACTTCATTTGAAAAGGCAATAGAATTTTAGCACCGGAATTTGAGAAGTATATCTGTGCTTTAACAAAAGATCAGGATAGAACGAAGTTAAAACTTTCAAAACTCATTTAAACTTCAGTTTATGTCCAAGAATAAAAACTAGCTCAAAATAAATATTCAAATCAACGTGCCAATCCAATATCCACAGAACTTTAAACTACATATAATCCACCGCATATACCACAAAAGTCAAAAGTAACCGTAACAGTATCTCTAAAAGAAATATATTTGAGTAATGAAATTATTTAAACTCGACAATAGGAATACAAAACACGACACTAAAAGGCAAACTTTAGTAAGAGCACAGCCATTCCATGATAGTAGAACGGCTGAACTTCGCGGCAGTACTCGAAATGTCTTTATGATTCCCTCAGACATCGTAAATTGATATTTATTCTGAATCCTTTCCCCACGAGTCTGCACTCACTTAGTATAAAAATATTCTGGAAAAATATCTAGAATTTCCCTGCATTCTTTTCATACTTCAAGATACATGGTTTTATGCGGGCCCTGTAAAGTTTTCGTATTAAAACTTGGGTTTAGTTGATGATATTATTACGTGGGTTTACGACGTGAAGTGGGTACTGTAATATATAGGAGATAAATTTTATGGAGGTTTTAAATGCGTGAGTTCGGAAACTTGTGGAAATTGACACGGATGTGTAATGAGTTTTATGCCGAAAGGTGTTGTTAACACTTGATTTTTATGATTAGTTTTTAATGATCCCGTAAAGAGTATTTATAATAAACCAAAAAAAAAATATGATAAGAAAACTGAGTATCCAAAAAAGGAATTTGCCTTTTCTGGCAATAAGAGGAAAATAACTAACGATACCAATATTATTTCCGTCTGTAAGAAATATCTTCCTTGATATAATCCTCAATGTATTTCGAGGCAAATACACCGCCGGTCTCACTATTTTGCCAAATATCAATATCACAAGGTACTTGTAAGGATAATATTTCCGGTTACGTGAATTTTGAGCACAGTTTATATCTATTTGGCAATAAGTCGAGTTTTCAATAGCAACGTCTGGCGAACGAAATGAGATTTTTACTACGGTAGTAATAACTTGATCGAATCTGGGACACGATTCTATGGGATCGGAGCATCAAAATCATATTAGACGGCGTTTCCTACAATTTTTATTATTCGATTTTATGACAATTCTCATTTTGATATAGCAATAAAAAGCGTTGGGAAATGTTGGGAAGTAATTGTTGGCAACAAAATAAAGCTAAAACAGTTTAATGCCAAGTGTGAAGATCTGTTAAATTGTAGGACTACTTTAATCGATATACTTACTCGATTTGTATATTACAAAGTGTTTCGTTTATTTTTACTCCATTAGAGTATCGAATTTCAAAGTGATAGTAATTTATTGAGGTAAAAAGCGCAATGGTAGACAGTCTCCAAAGAGATCTTCATTTTCCAAGAAAACAGCAACACAAAGATTTGTTTCGAGCATTTTTTACTATTTTAACAATCCTTCAAACAGTTGAACGAGAAAAACCTAGCTGAGACTCGAAGTTGATAATAAATCTTATCTTTTTTATAGAAAGTGCACTTTTAACGTTGAAAGCTTTTCAGAATCTCTTTATTATTGCACGGGAGATACAATAACGACGCTTGGTATACATACGGATAAGATAATGAATAAAACAAGTTCTGACTCTCTTGAAGTTAAATGAATTTTCATTTATGCACTCCTTTATGATGTTCAGAACGTGATTGTGTGGACTGAATCTTAAAAGACATCTTAAAAAACAAGTGTGGGACTTATTGATTACGACTTTGAAATAAGACTTCTAAAAATACAACTAGTAAATATTCGAAACGTTTAAAATTTTCCACGTACATAATTTCATTTAAATACCGCAGTTAAGTTAAAGACTTGAAAATTTTATGATATGTAGTAACTCACCTGTAATCATTTGACTCGCCGAAGTGAGTAGTTTGACATCATTATCTTCGTCTTGTGTTTCAAGTCTGACGGTCACGTTGAGAGGGTCTAACGTCTCATCGCCGGCTCTTCCATGAAGAGTCACCAGGATTGCTGTAGTTTTCCCCGGCACCGCGACCTCTGGTGCCACTACTGAGAAACCACTGTAAAGAAAAAAGGTTAGTTAACATTTGAAATGTTTTTTTAACTTCTGAGAAATGGGATGGCAATATAATAACTTTTATTGAGAAAAGTTCTTGATAAAATTACTTTTCAAGTATCTGAGTTTATCACAAAAAATATTGTTTTTTTTTTCAAAAACTTTCCCATAAAAACTTTTTTCGATGATACCCTTCAGAAAACTTATTCTATTCAACCTATCCGAAATAAATCTCTTGTATAGAACCAACCATAATCTGATTTTGACAACGGGCCAAATTTTCATCAACAAAAACGAAATAAAACTCCGACCGAATCCGTTCGTTCCACTAGGAACAGTAAGTTCCTATCGGCGTAAAAGTCAAACATTGAACAACATAGGTCAACAAAATTCAATTCTAAGCGTAGGGAAATATTGAAAATTTTCCAAACCAGAGTCTGCAATGCGACAAATCGGTTGGACACGTTCGAATTATTGTATTTTCCTACGTGTGCACAGAATACTGAATTTTGTTTGACGAAACCGTTCGTGCTTCATCCTGTTTGAGTGCAAGAACGCGCCTACGTCTATTTGAGTTGCCTGATACTGTTTAGTTAGTTTTAAACTATGTACCGAGATGTTCATTGCTGTTTGCAGTGCATTGTGGACGATATCAATTAAATTGTTAAGAGCTCAATTGTTTATAGTAGCTATCGGGGACTGATTGATTATTAAATGAGCAGTTCGACTCGCGACTCCACCTCGTCAGCTCATGATTAAAGACTTCCTTGGGTCCGAAACTAGTCGGGCAGTCCCGATAAAAACGCGTGAGTAACCGTTGAATCATTTTATAATAATCAACTATATTTTTTTTAGCTTCTGTCGTAGTCTTTTTTTAAGAATAAATTATTTTCATAAAATCATCATTGGCCTAGCCTTTTCCCAACTATGTTGGGGTCGGCTACTAGTCCAACCGGTTTCAGCTAAGTACCAGTGTTTTACAAGGAGCGACGGCCTATCTGACCTCCTCAACCCAGTTACCTGGGCAACATGGTACCCCTTGGTTAGACTGGCTTTCAGACTTTTTCAAGCTTCTGACTACCTGTAACGACTGTCAAAGATGTAGGAATAACAGCCGGGCCCACAATTTTACGTGCCTTCCGATTCCGACACGGATTAATTATCATTGATAAATTATTTTCATAAAAAACACCATATTTTTTAATACAAATAGTCAACTTCCATTTTCCATACTCCATTGGATCCCCCATAGTATATTACGTAACGTTACAGTACGGGAAAAGGAACTACAAATAAATATGGTAACAAAAGAAATGATGTTGTCTTCCTAGTCATTTTTTTGTTTGCTAGACGAATGGCTCCATAATGTCTACATTTGATAAGGGTTGTTCGATACGTCGACATCAGATGGGCCTTCACGTTTAAATGTATGATTATATTTTGCTGACAAAAACATTCTACATACTTCTTACATTTATACAGTTTGTAGACAGTTGACATATCAAATTGATGGAATGAACAATACAAAATGTTAAATAATTGTATTTTTCTCGGGATCTTTTAACTGTAAGTACCATTAAATATTATTATTAATTAAAATATTAATTTTCTATTTTTTTAATAAATCCAAATCTTACAAATGAGTTTGTAGAAATAGCTGTGTTACCAAATCTTTTGTATTATTGTCTTAAAGTTCAAAATAAATAAAGTTATTATATAACTATTAAGTTTTAACCTGTCTGCTATTTACAAGCATTTGATATCGAGTTCCTAAATTTAAGTTATGTCTAAGTAGTTTCAAGTACCAATCTTGGATCCAAATTCCATGAGAAAACTTTTTGAATGTGTATTGATTTGGTTAAACGAAAATGAACCATATTTTATTACACTTAAGTTCAAAATCCTTTTCAGAGCTTCAGAGTCAAAACCACAAGGTCACTGATAAGCTTCACAAATCGTCCCAAAATTTGGCGTGGCTCAAATGATAATTACCTTTAAACTATGATATAACTTTATTTGACGATCCAATTTAAACACGTGTTATGCAGACCGTGTCAAGTGACATCCAAAGTCAGGAAACTAAGTTAGAACGAACTCCTATGGTTGGAACTTATTTCAGAACTAGTGTACTGTGGTTTCCGGAACAAGTTGGCTGGTTTATTTGCGCTCTAGCTTTGCAGACGTGTGACGCTTGGCTTTGGACAAAGCTTTATGAAGGCTCACTTTTGTTCTAGTTTCTCGAATAAACGATCCGTCTTTCCTTTCTGTAATTGGTATTTTGCTTGGCTTGGCTTTAGTTTGATGTGATTTTGTTAGGTATTTGAGATTTCTGACTATTCTTGATTTTGTTTGCGCTTGACATACGACACTAAATGCAGTAAAAAGTGATGGTTTTAGGTAATTAGATTAACAAAAAAATGTTTTGTCAAAAATACATAAATGAAACTACTTTTAGGGATTTTATCGCGGTTTAATTTTAGATTTTAGTTCCCGACGTTTCGAAACCTTTGCAGGTATCATGGTCACGGGCAGACTGAGCTGGCGTTCGTCTTGACAGGAGATGTTGCTCGTTCTACCTTCATATTTTAATTAATTATTTGTGGTCCGACCTACGCAGTATGAGCTCACTGTGTCTTGATGTCTTGCAGCGCTGCTCTTGGGTTTGGCCTTGAGTTTATTTATTATTGGATCCCAAGTAGGTGATATCTTCCAGCCATCTTCTCTATTGAAATTAGGGTGTTTTTTAATCTCAATAGCCTCGCGAAACATCCTAGGTAGGAATTTGGATTCTTTAGCGAGGATCTGTGGTTGGTCAAATCTAATATAATGGCTGGAACCTTCAGCATGGTCGGCGACTGCAGACTTCGTTGAGCGGCGTCGACAAATCTAAAATTAAACCGCGATAAAATCCGTAAAAGTAGTTTCATTTCAATGTCTAATATTCGCGTAAACCTAAGAAACCACTATAAAAATACATAACTTTTGAATTAATTGTATTATTCCAATCAAATATTCAGAAAATAAATTGGCACATCTCAAAAACAGCCTACGGAATGACATAATTAAGGAAACCACGACGCAAACGTCAACAATGTTCGCAAATTCTTCTTTGAGATTCTAGTCACGTTTCGGTGCAAACGAAATTAATTACTTTCTGTAAGGTGACCGGTCACGGCGTAATTAGTGAAGGCAATTGCGAACCGAAAATCGTTATCATCGAAAACGATCAAGCTATGAACGAAAAAAAAATGGAAACTAGAACAACTGTAAATGGAGCAAAATCTTTATATCTGTTTACTAAAAAACGTCGACTCCGCCGGTCTGGCTTCGACCACAAAAACACTGTATGTGGCGGCATGTACATACTTTTGGAACGAATTCGAATAACAAAAGGCTCACAAATGGACACTTGCCAACGCCCGTTGGCTCAATCGATACGAATCGCTCTAGAAAAGATTGCTTCTCACAGTTTCTCTCCGTATAAGCTGGACGTAACAAAACTGATAGCTTTTTAATGACCATTTTTATATTCGCAAAATCTTTACCCGTTCAAATTTTATTCTTAACAAATTTTCCTTTGATCGTGTGACTTGAACTTAGTGTTCAAGATTTTGTTGGCCTTTCAACAACAAGCCTGTGAAGTTCTTTTGAAGCGTTCACGTAACGACTAAGTGTGAAATATTGTGTAGCCTTTTTCGAGACCACGTAATCTTTGAAGGTCCTTGGGAGTTAATTTGAAAAATGATGTGTCATAAATCTTTGCTTGTAAAAGACTGCGGCAAAATGTTATTCTTTAGCATATACGTAGGCATATCAATCATAACATTTTGGCTAAGTAATACCTACATTTTACTTTTACCTGAACGCTATTGCGATATTCTTAGTCACATTCATGACCTTGTCTAAAAAATTACACTGAAGCTAATGCGAAATAATGATGCTGTGTTACTTTGAATGTTTTTAGAGTTCCACAGCCAAAGGGATAAATGGAACCGGCTTCGATGTTGGTTTATCCATCGCTAGCATATCATAATTTTTTCAGATTATGTATTTCTGTTGTAGTTATAATTAAATTAATAATAAAACATTACTGGGTTAAGTTGGCTTTCTGTGCCTACTTTTTATCTATTTTTATTAATGTTTTTTTTTTGTGTACCAACAAGAAATAAAATCAGATTATTAAATCTGTCGTGAATTTAATGAGTGACCAATTTTTTTCGTAATTAGTCTTTTTTCAATAACATCTTTTTAAAATTATATTCTGCTATATATCACACTCCGAGAATAAATGCAAAGCATTATCGTCCTTTCCACTTCGACTCAGATTATAAAATTCAATGTCCATAATTTCGAACAAAACAATCTTGCAGATATATTTAAGGTCCTATGTCAGCAAAGTGGTGTGCGTTCGTGACTTCATTGTGCCTTCGATACTTGACGCGGGTTGAATCGCTCCTACAAATAAATAGGAATGGTAATGGCTCATACGTGATACCCGAAAGAGAAAAAGGGAAAATTCTCCTGCTAAGGATATTTAAAGCCTTCTTTGGGTTATGAAAGGTCTGGCTTTGGGTATTGCGGTTTGATTAAGTTTACCGTTGGAGTGTTATGTATAGTTTTGGGGATTCGAACCTTTTTAATAACACATTATTACTATGTTCAGTTTACTACTTTAATATGTTTTATGTTGGCTTTCTTGGTCAATAGTTATTTGTTTTTTAATGGTATTTACTTGATCTACATGTCGTTGCGGATAGGTAGAAACCAAAAAATCTGATAACCAGTCTTACTAAGAGGTATCGTGTTACCCAGAAAACTGAGTTGACTGGTCAGATGAGCAGTCGCTCTTGTAAAACCTTCGGTACTTAGCTGGAACCTATTAGGCTAGAAGCGGGCTAAAACGTAGTTTTAAAAAGGCTAGGATGATATAGAAGAATAGCAGTAAACTTTCATTTCAATGTTTTTTAATGTCAGAAACTATCTAAAAATCTTTTTCGCCTGGGATAAAATCGCTTCATTTATCTGGCCTTCCCGAAGTTCTATTGATGATGCCATTCTATTGGTTCTCTCGCTAGGGAAACGAAGCCAAATACTCTTTATTTATTTCACCTAACATTACATTTACTTGAAAACTAAACTAAAAATTATAGAGCAGTATTTATAATAGCCCATCATGAAATTGCTCTTCATTCTATAAATTGTAGGTTACACTTATAAAAACAGGATGAAAGAGTCCCGCTTGTTACAGCTGTCCGCTTATTAACAAACGTGCAATATTTGGCAGTGTTATTAGAAATCCATTTCGTCATTACCACAATCTCATAAAGCAGGACTTTAAGTAATGTACGAGCGAGATGCCACTACCCGCCGCATAGCGTTATCTCCCTTCCACGATGGTTATAGTCTTACGTTAAGAGCTTGGAGTAGAAGTATTGGTCACACAAAGGAAACAGAAACATGTGTTGGTTTGGTAGCATCTGGTGTTGTATCCACAATATTCACTGATTGAACGATACTCCTTACCAATACACTCGGCAATTTACCCCCGAATACATTAATAATGTTCGATTACAACCAAAATTGGGGAATTTGGAGTTTATTGACATCGTTTTAGTATTCTTTGCAACAATGTTAAAGAGATTTCGAACAAGGGTTTACGGATAATAACACGTTTTACTTCTTCTATTATAGGCGATAAAGTGTGTATCTATTCAGCTGTGCCTAGCTATTCTGCAGGAGCACTGTTTTTTTTAATCTCCAAAAATACACTAGTTATGCATTTACAAAGTTTAAAAGTATTGTTTTACAAAGGTTGCCTTTAAAAAAATGTCAGGGAAGTAACAAATACATTGGCAAACTTTCACGTCCATTGAAATTGTAAATTTTCTGCGTGACTTAAAAACAGGCCCTGTCTGCGGAAGCTCGCTGTCTGTCCGACAGAATAGATGATTAATTTCTTGACATTTGACATATTTTGTTTTATTCTTCTTTATCCTTACGTTGACCAGAAATACTTTAATTATTCCATAGTCATTAAATCTATCTCCAATATAGTCATTACCAAAACCTCATTAAATCTAATCGCTTCCGAAGTTACGGTAAGCGACGAAACTTTTCAAGCTGCTTTTTTTGTAAAATCATTAAGGGCAAGTTCTTCTTCCATAGATTTTCTGTGTTGTGTGACTGGAAAGTTGCCTGCAGCTCATTACTCCGTAATGAATTATTCATGTGATGGCGCCTCGCTGGCTAAGCCCAGTGACCTGGAGCCTTTACATCGAGGGCCTATTGACATGCCTTTACGTGTTTTATTTTTCTTTTGCTTTCTTAGACGGCGGTTGGTGAATTGATATTTAGGTGAAGTTTGGTTTTTAGATGAGGTGTTTGTTGGTTGGGGGTTATGTGAAACAATTTTTTTTTAACATTGATGGAATGTTTATACTGTTTGATAGTTAGCCGTTATGTTTTCACGTGTATTAGTCTATACCAAAAACAAAACCGAAATAAAATGAATTATGCGCATATATATTTTTATACAAAATTATCTCAGTTTGTTAATCAACTAAATATTCATGCACCATAATTTTTTTTTTAATAAATGACTTCGTCTTAAATTAAACAAACAGTAACAAAATTCAAACAAGGATTTTCCTAAATTAAGTTTAATTAAAAATAAATAAAACATCTACCCATAAAAAACAATATGAATCGAAATTTAGGAAATGTATATAGAAATTCGAACCAAATGTTCTATGAATGAAATTAATTATCATGTTTTTAAGTAAATCATATCGACCATGATTATACACATACACATATTATACAGTGTATACTTATACTTATAATGTCCGTCACCTCCTTTCCTTTTTCCCAAATCCCCAAATTATATGTGCTTTTATTAAATTCTATAGTCCGATATAAGTGAAGATACACGGTATACAAACTATCACAACTGTGACTGTCATCTCCACACATCTAGCGTTGTCCTGTTAACTAAGTCGAGAACAATAGGCGTCTCGTTAGACCGGCTTGTGGAGAGAGTCAAACAAATTTTGTTTCATTGACTAACATCTAGGTACACGTTGCGTCACAAAGGATTGAGCGTCAAAGCCTGTATAAGCCAATGCAATGGTTTGGGCGTTGATATAGAGGTGTACTGGAAGTGGCCAATTAATGAAGATTTGAATGTTATTTGTGAGAATAATATGTCTCATTGCCACTGCTAGCGTCGAAATGCTAAGAATAACAATCTAGCGACGTTTATGATAAATCTACTATATGGATCACCAAGATCCAAGCTCCAGCAAGCTCTAGTGGCATTCTGTAGTATAATATTCATCGAATGTGCACAATATACACACATAATTACTACCCGCAAATAATAACTACTACTCTTAATAATAACTAGTACTCTTTTGTTCAATATGGGTAGGTAATGGTCATCTATTAAAATTTTCATTTTCGAGTACTAAGATTGGGTTTTCATATTAGCGATTTCATATTTCTTTTTGCATACAGAAAAAGTATTCAGTAAGCATTCAATACTAATGCACTCCTGTTCACTATAGCTGGTGGTAGTTATCTACTTAAAATCTATTTATGTAAATTTCACCTCAATCAAGTATCAAGATTGTGTCTCTATACCAATATCATAACAACAGAATATGATCACAAATTCACAAACGCACTGCACGCCCTAACAATCTCCACTCCAACCGTATTGCTAACACTTAGCTGAAGCCCCATAACTTAGTGACCTAGTGCTAACCAATTTAGGTGCAAAACTACTGTCAACAGTGGTCAATGCCTATATTTCCATAAGATTTGCATCTCGTTGGCCTCAAGATGTTTTGATTGGCCGCTTTCTGTGATACAAGACAATCCTCTTTAATATTACTCAGCTGTCGTGTTTGATTAATTCCAAAGGTTAATTAATACACTAGAAGTTGGACCGCTAAATTGAAGTTTATTAAAAAACAACTTAACAAAAATAAACTCTTGAAATGCTGCACGAAAACCGACAAATCATTATAAGATGATTAAGGAAAAAATATTGGTTGAGAATAAATGTATAGAACAATATGCCAAGACAATTTTAAAAAGTTCTTAATTTACAATTCCAGTTGCAAAGATAATAGAACATAGGAACACAACATTCACTTTACCGTTTCTAGAACAAATATTTTATCTTCATCGTCTATGTACCGTACAGGAATTTTGCAACAATTTGCTATGATGGCATTTCTAGTGAATTGTTTCATACATGCACGCTCGTACCAGGAAGTATACATCACAATGGATCACCTTTATTCGGTGACTCCATACAAGATAGTAGTCAAATGGCAAGCAGTCAAAACTGTGGAGATTTCTGGCTAAAAGACGTAGTATATTGACTTACTATGAGTATTTCATCTTACTCTAAGAATAGGTAAATTTCTCTCGACTTCGTTCCCGTGGGTTAGTTAGATATAAGTTATGAATTATACCTGCCCTGTTTTTTCACATTTTCCATTGTACCTATCTTCGCTCCCATTAGTCGCAGCGTGATGGTTTATAGCCTAAAGCCTTCCTCGATGAATGGTCTATTCAACTCAAAAATAATTTTTCAATTTGGACCAGTAGTTCCTGAGATTAGCGCGTTCAAACAAACAAACAAACTCTTCAGCTTTATATACTAGTATATAGATTTAAGTTTATTAAAATTATTTCCAAAAAATAAGAAAAGCATTTCGAAATACGTTGACGTTTTTAATCGATTGTTTAATTTTTTTAAACAGCTTAAACGGGCCAGAAAACACGACCAAGGGCAAGTCGGACTCTCGACACTGATTGTTCTGTACAAAAACGCTAAACAAAACTGGCAACTAGTTCCGGACCTAATTGGAGACTTTAATCATAAACTGATGTGGCGGTAGCTTCGTGGGTCGAAGAACTAGTCAAGCGATCCCAATAAATACAAGTTAAATCTGAATTCGACTTACTGAAGTTATTCTAATAAAAGTATGTGGGAAAAAAAAATGGTGCATATTACATAATTAAACATATTATTTAGAGACGTTTTCCTCATCACATTGTCATCTTTAGGTATTTGCTGTCTTTAAAACTATCTCGATTTCGATTATCGTACGTTGACATACTATAGAAGTGCCTGGAGTAATTATCGGGAAACCAGCCCAAATGTCACGGTAGATAGAATTTATCAGACATACTGACTTCACATATTCAATAAGGTTTAATGTCGTTCGAATAGTCGTCGAATTAATTAACCACCAAATATTCGTTATTCATTACATGTTGATAATAATTGCTTTATTATTAAAATTTTACATGAAGGTATGGTTTAATTAAAATTGAGTAACGCAATTTCGGTAAAGCAAATAATTAAATATTTCATTCATATTCATTTGAAAGACGCAAGTGTTACAAAAATAATATTTAGTTTAAAACATGTAGTCTTAACCTAAATCATTTCATAGCTTATAAGTAGCATCTTAAACATCCCAAAATAAAACTCGAAAAAATATCTCAATATTATTTGCTGATACTCCATAAAAACGTCAATTGTAATCAAAGAACGTACCCCGGAACATGAGCAAAATAAGATCCCCAAAAACACGCTTACTTTTCCGAAAATCTTTAACAATAAAAAGGAGCTACGCATTCCCCTAAAAATGCCATCGCTTAACCGACCGTCCCTTTACATCAAAGCTAAACCCGGACCACATAACCGAAGCAAAAAACCTTCCAGAAGGATTGTCGTTAACAATAAAAAACTTATAGGAGAACTTTTCGAAATCCCGTTTGCTAACGTCCCCCTTTCACAAAGTTGCAAAGTTGCCTCAATTAAATAGATGACTTTCTAAAATAAATCGAGTTTTCTAAGCCCTTAGCAAGAGTGACGTGAAGTAGTAAATTTTATTAGCGCCGAGGAAAATGATTAATTGATTTTCTGTGTCGAGGCGCACCGTGTAACGAGTGACAAACAGAATTTCAACAGGCTGATGCAAAACTGTTTTTGTGATGTGTAGTGACTGATGTTTTTAGTCTCTTTGACGTTGAATACTTGAACAGTGTTGACTTTAATGGGAGTAATGGCTTTTTCGTATCTTTTGTGTATGAAAACTGCACTTTATGCATAGGGTACGTCAAATTAATTACGAATTCTGGGATATCGCTAGAATTGTTGGTTATCCTATAAACGTTTCGGCCAATTAATTAAATTACGTTCTAGTTTAAATCAGGTCTGACTTTCAGAAACACACACTCAACATAGTCAGCAACATATAACGATTGTAAAAAAAAACTGGTCTTTCCCAAATCTCATTCATAAGTCAGATAACTGTCAGATATTTCGGTCTATAATGAGAAGCCGGCTTCCTCGAAGTATTCTTAGCGTAATCATTAGCAAATGTCCATCAATCATAAGAAACGCTGACTGTAACAAGTATAATTAAGTACAATGGGGAAAAATGATAAATAATCTGATGAATGGAAGTAGTGCTTTCGATCAAGTCTTTTACAGTAAGTACGAATTTTTCTTTGCCTTTCTCAAGCTATGTATAGGTCGACTTTCTATCCTACCGCCATGACAAATACTATTTTTTTTTTGTTTGTGGATGAGGTCTATTTGCCAAACGAAGTCATGAAGTACAATGGCATGCACTACTGCAATATTATTACCTTAAGACGTGTTAACAGGCCTCATGGACTCAGCAGACCTCCACAAACCATTTGGGTTGGCAACAGAGTTTTGAACAGCAGGACTAGTTACATTTTTATCTAAACGTTATCATTATCCTCAAAAGTTCCAGAAATAACCCACCTTTATCCATCCCTGACTTCTATCAAGTTTCCCATTATCCTTTTAGTTGGGCAAGATCCACTAATAGTTTGAAATACAACCCAATGGTAAACTATCTTATTATTAACAAACGATACGTTATACTTTTACGTATTTTACCGGTTACACATGTTCATGAAAGCTAAAAACAAGCACGATATAGTATTCCATACAAACGAAAGTTATGAATTATTTCAAA
The DNA here is from genome assembly GCF_003590095.1 of Trichoplusia ni. Taxonomy (NCBI): domain Eukaryota; kingdom Metazoa; phylum Arthropoda; class Insecta; order Lepidoptera; family Noctuidae; genus Trichoplusia; species Trichoplusia ni. The sequence goes on from NC_039485.1 coordinate 2,719,215, forward strand.
ATGCCGAATATTGGTAAACCAACAAAATCCTTCATATCGTATTTCACTCACCCGTCATTCGTTAAAATATAAAACACAAACCTATGATTAATTTACACAACACTCGGCAACGAACACAAGTTAAGCTCATTAAATTAATTAAAAACATTACATCGTTGCCCAAATGTTGGCATTGTGTGTATCATGTCATTGTATTCACAAAATGGAAACACGAAATATTGGGCATATTATAAAACATTATTACGAAACATGTATTTACTGGGAGTATTCCAGGTAAAATATATTATTCGCAAAATTGAAAAATTGACCATTATAAGTCAAATTAGCTCTGAGATTCCTTGGGTTTCTGAATTATATTTTAATGAATTAAAATTTTTGAAAATTAATTTATATTATATTTTACAAAGAAAATTTTCTTAAAGGATTTTAACCTGACTATACTTATGTAATTTTAGCCTTGATCAAAAGAATAACAACTCAAATTCTTGGAAGCACTAAAAGTTCCCAGTGAAAGTGATAATAAAAATGTCCTACCAAAAAAAACCTGAGGAGCAAGGGTCAAATCAGGTCAATCAATATCTCTTCCAAAACTTTCTTTGTAACCAAAATCCTTTGATAAGCCACTAGCTTTTTATAGGGTTCTCGGCAGCTGTAGCAATTCCTCTTATCATTAAGAGACCCCTGACCGACCAGGTTCAAAAGTCATTAACTCGATGACTTTACAGAATAAAATTAGCCCTCCTAGGGACCCCTTTGTAGGCAAGTCGGTTTACATCCGATCTTTTGAAAAAGTATTATCTGAGAACTTTCTGCGTTAAGTGCTAGTAGAGAATAGAATTTATAAATGGTATTTGTTCAGTCAATGGGTAACAAGATTCTGATTATGAAATAAAGAAGAAAAATGTATCGGAAATCTGTCATTTATAAACTAAGTTTTTTTTGTTTGAATTTTAAATTAATCCAGTTATTTAAATATTTTTTTTAATCTATCAAATCTTTCGAACCATAACTCTATCACTTACTATCAGTAATCGCGATACGAATAGATTTTACAACAACCCAATCCTCTAAAAAAATGTCATGAAGTATGAAAAGTCATGTCATTAAAAAAACAAAACCCCGCCATTAACCCGGTGTCCCACAGCACGAGCACTCGAGCTAACAGGTGCAGTATTTACTACTCACGTGACGCTTGACACGTTTTCACTTTTCCCTACTCTCCCCTCGCCCCACTGCCCGAATGAAACGTTGAGTGTAGAGGTATTTTTTATATTTAAAAATACGGACTCCATTCATGGAAGGTCAAGTAAAGTTTAGAGGTTCTTTTTATTTGAATGCCTTGATGTGTGAGGTTTAGTTTTAAATGACTCTGAACATTTGTTTTTAAGGTCTCAATTTTTTGCTTAGTAGCACTTTCATACAATGTGTTGTGTGAATACTAAAAATGTAGTAAACACACAAAATTCAATAAAAATGGAAATTATCAACCGTCTATCCGTCTGGTGACTGATGGACAAACAAGCGGAGTCTCAACATTGATTAGCGGAGTAATAGAATTCTCCTTTACCCATGAAAACATCACCCATAAAAAAATTAAGCAAAGTTTTGACCCGTAACCCAACCACCACTTCAGTCACCACCCAGATCACACAAGAATAATAAACAGTACTCACGTGGTACACTTCCCCGCACTGGCGACTGCAAGCTGCAGCGCCAGCACCACAAAGGCCGCTATCCCGCGCATCGCGCTCTCAGAGCATTTCCCAACACCGGATATTGCTGCTCCTTGCTCTAAGATCTGAAACAAGCACAGCTCAATAAATATATAGGGCAGAGTTACGCAAATAGTTGGATTCAAGGAATATTTGAAATCCTAGGTTCAATGGTTGTTTCGTGTTTTAGACTTGTGGAATTGGTGCTTTTGATACTTCTTCGGTATCCACTGGCTTTGTGCTGTTTTTTAATTTACGTCAAAGTATAGTTTACTAAAAAATTGTCATGGTGCCTGTTAATGGATGAATGCTGAAAGCAGTGTAGTTAAGCTACACTAACTACACATAAGTTTCAATTCAATCCTTATGTTAATAAAGCAAATTTATCTGGAGACATAATTTCGTACAGATGTTGAAAGATTTCTTAAATAAGTCGAATTTAAAGGTTTTGCTTTATAATTCCCATTTTTAGAACGTCATCAATTACGTCATTCGTGACTAACTACTAAGCTCATTAAACTTTTATAGTACTCGTAACAAGGTTTTAGCATAGGTAATAAGTTGTTTTGAAGTGTTCTTAACATCTTGTTGGACGTATAACAAGGCTTTGGATTACCCATAATATAGTCTCGGTAGCACTTAAACTAACTATAGCCGTATTTATGACACATTAAACCATTTTACAACGAAGCGAAATTTGCTGACCTTATCGAAAGTTTAAAGCCTTTCAGAAGGCTTACCATCATCTCCTAAAGTAAGGATGTTGTTGAGTGAAAGCGAGTCAGCTATACGGCGTAGTCTGACGTAGCGCTACATAGCACGGCGTAGCACAGCGTAGCACGTCGTAGCTAGACAGAGAGTGATGTAGCGTGTAGTAGCGCGGTTTCTCGCTTTTACATCAGCAAGTCTTATTTTGTAACGTGGTAGGTGCCAATCGATAAACTAGTCGCGGTGCTTTAATTGCTACGTCAATTAATGTTACAGATGGATAATTAATCACATAAAGAAAACTTTTTTTTTTGTGAAATTGAACGTTTTAGATTTGACGAAAGAGTAAAGACGTTGTAATAAAATCTGGTCTAATAAAAAAAAACTTTTTACCACTTTTATATAAAAGTATTTTACTACATGATTTAAAGCACACTTAAAACGAAGTCTCTTTACTAGAAATTTATCGAAGAGCAAAGTTAACTACAACTAAACGCTGCGCTTTACAGTTCGTGTGGTAGAACTCTAAATTTTGTGAACTAACATTACTTCTCGACGGGAACTAAAACGTGACAAGTATATTAAACACACTGCAAAGGGGTCTAAAGTACACACATACATAGAATGGTATATGAAGGAGGTTTCTATAACAGGACTAATGATAATAGCAGTGGGCTTTCTATGAGCTCTGGATTGTTCATTCCAAAGTTAGTCTGCCGACTGTTTCTTATTTATTGTTGAGCTGTTGCTATGTGCTATGTATTGTTGTCTCGCTTCCACAATGGCTATAGACCTGTTTTCAAAGTTGCTATCACAAAAGCCATAACAGTGTAGCATAGTACAGATATTCAGGTACAGTAAAAAGGTTTAGATAAATAAGATTACATTGTGGTATGAAAATTGTATTAATCTCGAAAATAAAAACAATTCCAAATACAGAACTTGTACTTTTTAATATGATGTAAAATTTATTGATATCCAAAATATTTAACAGGCTCGTAATATCATAATGAACACATAATATTACACTTAAATTATTAAGTCTACGACGTTTACAATTCCTTTAACATTCTCCTAAGATGACTTAATTAATTGATCAAATATTTTCGAGTTTCAAAACAATTTTTTTTTTCTGTATTAATATATAGTATAATAACTAGGACTACCGAATGTATTGTTTTCATCTACCCAAAATTTATACTTTAAATTCTTTAAATTCCCTTGCTAGATAAATTGATCACCAATTAGGGATTCAGACTTTACCGACACCCCTTCTTAACAGTCCCCTATCTTGTCAGATTGACATCCCATAGGGTTTTGAGCATGAGGGGTAGAGTGACCCCTTGCGTATAAAAAGCCCCCATACATTCACAACTACACCGATACATTGATTCTACTAGCGTAACGGCAGTTTGGGATGAAAAGTTTGCTTAAATTTTTACTCTACTGATACTTAGTCAAAACTTTACTACAATACAAGCTATGCTGAGTTTGATACTAGATGGCGTTGTGTGAAACCTCAACCTAATCAAAAGAACAAAAGGAAAGAGGGTTTTTCTAAATCATATCATATCCAATGAACGTTCCTCTATGTAACTTGAACAACATTGAACTCCACCACCGCAGCTTGAGTACTCTTCCTAATAAATAAAATTTCCGTTGACGTTGATCGAGTCATACAGAAGAAGAATAACTAAATTCAAGACCTGTTACGTCACGCTAGAAAAACAAACAAACAAAACCGTCAAAAATATGTGAATGATAGATATTCCTTTTTGACAAATAACGTGTCTTGATCTTGTCAATTCAAATCTTCGAGCGACTCAATTAGAATTAACGCTTGGAGAAATGTAACTTATAATACGCCTTCTCAATTCTTAAACATTACTTGAACGAGAATAATATTTCTTCCAAAAGTAATGCAAACTCCTCCGTCATAAAAACACATCGCGGGTTAAATAAGGTGTAAATTATTACGACTGCTATAAGCTAGGGGTACGTTTTAGGGATAATTACAACGAAACGGGATGAGGGATCGATGAACAATTACCGGGCAACTGTGATTAACGCGATTCCCTTGCGATGCTCTCATTAATGGCTGGACTAATTAACGATTTCAATTTATGTTCATACAACGGTAGATATTAATTAATTGGATTATTTGTTATTACATTGTTTATTAATTTACCTTTAATTGTGTTGAGTTATTATTCTGGTATTGACAGTGCTTGATAAAGACCTTTTGTTATAAAAGGGTGTAATGGGTGAATTATAATCGATATCATCATCGGCCTAGCCTTTTCCCAACTATGTTGGGGTCGGCTACCAGTCCAACCGGTTTTAGCTAAGTACCAGTGTTTTACAAGGAGCGACTGCCTATCTGACCTCCTCAACCCAGTTACCTGGGCAACACGATACCCCTTGGTTAGACTGGATGTCAGACTTTTTTTTTGAGCTTCTGACTAGCTGTAACTACTGTCAAAGATGTAGGAATAACAGCCGGGACCCACAAGTTAACGTGCCTTCCGAAACACGGAGGAACTCGTTATGACAAAGATGGTCACCCATCCACGGGCCAACCGCGTCAAGCATAGCTTGACCTGTGATCGAATCACTTATGGGGTTATAGCTTAGCCACGAGCTCGATTATAATCGATATAGCATTGACTATTACTTTTGTCAAAGAAGTATTACTTACATTAGTATTTTTTAACTTATATAATAGGATTAAGTCACAGCTTCTGTGGTAATCAATTGACCTTGTCAAAGGCAAAAACGGGCCTATTACAAATACTTCATCGTCTATTCGTTCGTCTGACACCAGGCTGCGTCATAAACTGTGATTGCCAGACAGATGTTGAAGTTTTAACAGATAATGATTTTGTACTGAAAAAGATATAGGTTTAGGTGTAGCAATGGTTAATGTGGTAATAGAATTAATGGGTGTTTGTCTTTAGCGTTTTTGTTCGGAACCCGCGTTGCGAGTCCTACTCGTCCTACATTTGACCGGTTTATTTCACCCATTTAGCTTTATAAAAACAAATACGTTATCTTCAAACAACATATTCTTTTTTACTTTAACTTAAATAATAAAAGTTTTGAAGGAAAACAAAAGGTCAACAAAAGAAACGTTAATCTGTTCCCCGTTTTCCTTATTTTCCGAACGAATATATTAAATTTCACATATTTTTTTGAAACAAAACATAAAAGTGATTAAAAACTCAGTCGCTAAACGTCTTTCTACTTTGAAATTATAATTATATCAGAATATGTTTTATTTTTGTACGAAGAGCAGTTTTTATTTTCTCTCAAATAATTTTCTTTATATCTGTTTTTTGAGTAAAATAATAAACTTATATAAGATATAATATATACCAGTTTTAGTTATTGATAATAACTCTACACTTCTTATGACATTCGAAAATGAATGCCTTTATTTGTCGATATTGAGTTAAACCTTAAGCGAAAGCGATTATAAGCGCAACTACGCCAAATGGAGGATAATTGAACATTGATATATTAAATCACACACATTCTCTCTATATTATAAACTTAAAAAAAGAAAAATATGTCTTTAGCAAATTCAAGGTCGGGCGCTTATCACAGAGGTCTTAAGAAACAGTAACTAACGTAACTTTAATACACGATCTGTGGATAAAACAAATCGGTTTTTTATGGTTGGTGTTGAAGTAAAAAAAGACAACACCCCAAAGCGCTGAGAACAATTTTTACTTTAAATGGCAAAATTATCTCACTTTCATTGCTATTATTCCGCTGGAGCTACTCGCGCTCTCTCCTACTAACCATATACTCGAATAAGGTCTTACTAACTAAAATCTCATGGACTTGAACTATCAAATTAACATTCAGATACGGTCCAAAACAATGAATAACAACAAACAATTCCAATTAGACGTCAACACAATGCCACGATTCAATCACGATCGGGCAGAATCTTGTTCTATTGTACAATGTTCAATAGAGTGAAACTAGACCAGATAGATTTGATTCGCAATGGACTCTTGTTTTGTGAATTATTGAATATGTTTAGTTTATATACGCATCAGTTTATGTTGTTCTGAGGCTACGTGAATACGAAGTTTCATGGATCTTAAATGAAGAATTTTAAGTGTGGTCTTAGGAAAAGTTAATACTGGTCAAATTACGTAAAGATATGGTTTATAAAACTAGTGACATCACTAGTTTATCATAAAATTGCCTATTGGAAAAGAGTGGATAAGAATCTCGATCAATATAATATGCGGTAGGTACAGACGATTATATTGTCGTGCCTATTCAACAGATGCGTTTTAAAAAAAAATCAAGAGGTTTTTGCTAAAAGCTTATGCCGATTATATTTCAAAGGTGTTAAAATATAAAATACATTTTCCTTGAAAAACATTCATAGAGAAATAAGGGTCAACGCAGCGGGCAACATAAAAGAAACTGAACGGTACCCATATGTAGTAATGTTTAGGGGTTCGCAAGTACCACATAAACCCTAGCATACACAAAGGTGCTAAACAGTTAGGGTTGGACACATAAGGATTTGAATTAGGGTTCGCGGTCAGCTGCAGGAGACAGGTAAAAACATAAATTTTGAAACCCTTTAGGGCACGTATTACAAAAGTGCCTTTCTCTGCTGGTCGGTGACGTCAGACGGAAATGGTAACGATGTTATGAAAAGATAATTAATTGTAAACTTATTTTGATTATAAGCTTCTGCGGGGTAGCTGGAGTTGCTTTTTGTGGTAAAAGGAGTATTTAATCATTCGTATTTAACTCTAAAATAAATCAAATAGTGTATTAATTAATGTATTGACTGATAGTCCAGTTAAGTATTAAATAATACCACAATTTTGCTTTATAAAAATTTACCTGTAAAATTATATTTGAGTCATAAAATGTCCTCTATTATTAATAGTTTATACATAATGGGTTTCCTGCTCGGAAACTCGAGAGCTAATGTCACAAACAGAATTGAGATCACAATTTTAATGTACCGTCAACCTTTCACAGAAATAAAGATATTGCAGCCATAATACTGTTTTATGAAGTAAATAAAACGCCGCATAAACTCACAAACCGCATAATTTATCAACAAAACTCATAACACCGAACAATCCGAGATTCCCTTAAAAATCCCTTCAAAAACATTTAATTAAGGTATCCTGCTTAAAAAATTATGCGTGTCGTTTAAAAGGTTATAAAAACGTTTTGTTACGTCACAGTTGCGTCAGTGTCGCAATTTATGTGACAACTTTCTGCGACACTTTTATTAATTAGCCGCGGAGGTTTCTCCAAGGGTCGAGTGCTCTGGCGTTAATGGCGCCCAACTTGGGGCCTAAAAACGAGAAGAGTTTGGTGACTGATGGCATAATTTCGTTGCTTTAGTTTACTTAAAAAGAATCCGTTTTGTGTAGGAGCTGTTTTGTTTTGTTTGACTTCCGTCGGCAAGGGTTTAAGAGTGATTACGTTTTTTACGTCTGTTAATTAGTCAAGTGGTTTAACAGAAAGGTTTTAGCGACTACCGCCATAGAAATTCAAAAAGATAAATATAAATCTTTAGCACGTTGAAAAACGCGTTACTGGGTCTTCAGTCGGAAGGTAGTGTACCAAATGGGTAAATCAAAATTTTATCCAAATTGATTTTAAACACAACACCCAAAAATCTAACCGTTCAAAACATTTTTCCTAAAAGAAAATTAAGCGATTCCAATAACCAATCCACCAAATCCACTTCCACTCATCCATCACTTTAAACAAAAAAATAACATTTGAAAGCACTTAAAAAATTTACCCATCTATACATGTCATAAACATACACTGAAACTTCCGATATTGCATAAAATAATTAAACCGGGCTTTATGATTAAACGTCAAAATTTTATATCAAAATACCATAGGAGATAAACTAGTGGATCAATTTGTGTAGTGATCCATATTAATGTGTTCGAGGTTTTAATTTATTTATAGTACAGATTTTACATAGATTGCATTATCGGACATTGTTACAGGCGTTAATTAAAATAGACTGCTGTGAGCGTATTTTGTTCGTTGTTTTAGATTAAAAGTTATTATTATGGATGATGGTTAATTGCTTTTGTTGAGTTTTGACGGGACGCGCTGTTGGTGTGTTTTAAATAAAAATGTTTTTCGTTTATAAAAAACAGTGCTTCCAGCTGTTTATACCGTATGCCTTACCTTAGATTTGGAATACTTAAGTTTACTATTACATTCAAACTGATGAACGGCAGAAGAAACGTTTTTCTTTTTCTATAACCATGTCAGTCAAAGTTTAATTCTCGGTAGCCGAAAATAAAATTACCGTCATTGAAATCGATGCTATATAATTTCAAAAGCAAAATTCGTTTCCCAGCCACACACATAATAAAAAAATAAAACAAAAATTATTACCAAACAACCGGACCAACGTAAAAGTTAAAAAAGCAAAACAGCGTGAAAATGTTAGTTCTTACGAAAGTTTAATAAAATTAAAAACTCTATAGGGTGTGTTAACGTGTGAAACTAGGCCACACTAGGGGCCTGTTATACGGGCCGACGCGGTATATTCAAAGTTTACCGCGCGGTAAACACACGGCTCTTTGCCATGTTTATGACCGCCGGTTCAGCTGCGTCCGTTACAGATATTTTGTGGCAAGTTTTGAGCTCTTAAGCTGTGTATAAGATTTTGTTAAGGGTAGAATAGTTTCTTTAAGGCCAGTTATGAGTTTAATTTTTTTCCACTGTTTCTTTGGTGGATAATTACTCAGTGTTTTGTCTCTTTGCGATTAGATATTCTTGGACTTTTCATTGTTTACTTTTTTAAGATTTTTTGCAGGACCAAAATCTATCGTAAAAATAACCTGCGCTTAAAATATTAAAAAAAAAACATTTTTGTCCGAAATGCTGCGAGACATATTAAAACAAACACACTCCAAGGACAAGTTATACGCAAACAACTTTCCAACCGTAGCTAAAGAAGCTTGACCATACTGCGTTCACGCACACAACGCCGACCTCTACAACCACTCACCCTATGTATATCTGTCGTACTTTTAGAGATAAGCACCACTTTAGACTTTGTCTAGTGCGGTGAAACACACTAATTTTCACACCCTTTAGAGGTATAAAATACGTTACAAGTACCCTTTTGCGGTTTTTGATGCACACTACGCTCTGAGTAAGCGATTATGTTGATTCGGCGGCAAAAATGGAATTTTGATGTTAGGACCCATATTTTATCTAAATGTCTAGATTACTTGAGAGTGATGTATGTTGGGTCTAGACTAATTTATTTCGGGGTTAAATGGTGTTTGCTGGAAATTCGTCTTTTATTTCAGCTTGCATTTTGTAGTTGGCGGTTTTGGTGAGGTTTAAAGTGACATTGTAACTATTGTAGGTTTAGGGTTCAACCACATTTGTGTAATAGGTTTAAATGGTTCAAATTTTATTGTTTGTTTTTTTTTAAACAACAAAAACAAACAATAAAATTGAATTCGTTACTTATACTGAAGACATCAATAATTATGAACACATATAAATCAAGTTACTATTTCAAAAGTCGAACTATATAACCTAGAGATCAAAATTGAGCATGGCTTAAAATTGGTGAATTACTAAGATGACAGACCAACGTACCAATTAATCCAATAATCATCTCCATAATTAGGTAAATATTGTAATCAACAATAGTCTAATTAATATTATACCTTAATGTGGTTATGCAGGAGATATATCTAGATGTATTAACGATGGAAGGCTTTCCAACTAATCCCTTTAAACAAGATGTTAATCTCCAATAGCCAAGTCAGATTAATACAGATCCTATCATGTTGGTGATGACCTTAATTGATTTGGCTTTGCAATAACATAATTGACCAATGCTAACAACGCTCTTGCTTAATTACAATTAGTTTATATTCGTAGTAGAAGAAACACTAGTTACTCTACAGCCTATATGCAGTCCTTCTAGTTGAATGACATTTTGACAGAAAATTCTAGAATGTATGGTCCAAGTCACGTGATTTATTGAAATGAAATGTCATTTTCATACAATTGAAATTGTTTTAGAAATGACACTTGGCTAGTAAACAGCGTCGGTCCATGAGTAACATTAGAAAGTAAAATAATTTGAGCGCATTCTATGGTACCTGAGAGGGCTGAAACAATGCTATCGTGATTTTTTTTTCTAAAACTACCTCCAATTTTATACACTGCATTAGAATAAAAACGAATTATTTATGATTTTCAACTGGACCTCGTGTGAAATAAAAATATATTCCTAAAAAAAGTCCTAAGTTTAAAAAGTTTCCATTATCAATATCCTCTTTGTATGGATTTATTCAAGTGATCATTTCTCCAAGTTGTGTCCAGTAACATTTGTGTTCACTGGTCTGGAAATAAATTGTCAGGCATTACATTGTTGGAGAATTTTACGATGCCAAATGTACAACTCGTTTTATTTGATCATAAAATAAAACATTTTCTTTATATTATTATTTGGAAGTCTTTGTGGCGCCATTGAAATCAGTATGTCCTGAAAAACTTGATAACGGAAATTCTAATTTAGAAATCACGATTTTCCTATGCCATTATCTTCAATAGAAGAAAAAGTCATGACCGTTTAACTAAAGCTGCACTATCCGTCCGTCTGTCACCTGGCTGTATCTCATGAACCGTGATAGCTCAATATATTATAACTATAGTTGCAATGTTCATTGATGATTCAGATGATGCAAGTTAAACATCTTGGTTAAGCAAGATGGGTGGTTTAAATTATTATAATATTACGACTCTACACCAACTAAAACCAATTACGAGATTTGATAACTAGAAGCAAGATTTTAATCAAATATAAATTTAAGTCCATGTTGATACATTGCGGGGGAAAGTTTGAAAAGCTGTTATTCTTGTTGCTAAATTTATGTGATGAAGGCTGGTCTTAGGGGATTTGGATAGATTCTGGTGAGGTAAATTGGCACTGGGGTAACCGCTCTAAGGGATTGGATTTGAGAAGAGCTTATTGGTGCACCCCTCGGTGCAAGCGTTTTACTGTTATCGGAAAAGATACAAAAACTTTTAGGATAAAAGTGGAATTCCTCTTTAGGGTTATTTCCCTAAAAGAAAAGCCAAGCTCTGTTGTTAAGGTTCCGTTGTCTATCCGTCCATCTATCATCAAGTTGTATCTCATGAGCTGCGACAGCTAAAGACTTGAATTTTATATATTACTATCTGACCCAGCAAACGTTGTTTTGCCTAATGAATTATTTTTAGTTGAATTTATTTTTTAATGTCACATAAAAAAATAGAAAAAACAGCGTCCACAAAATAAAATATATTTTTTTAGTGTGAGCAACCCTTCTCACTTAGGGGTATGAAAAATAGATGTTAGTCGATTCTCAGACCTACTGAATACGCATATAAAATTTAGTAAAAATCGGTTGAGCCGTTTCGGAGGAGTACGGTAACTAACATCGTGACACGGGAATTTTATATATTAGATAGCGCCGAATAAAACTTTCATCGTTTCATCAATAAACGGTTGTTACAGCCATAATTGTAATAGACGACTAATATTTGCTTTCCTGCAGCCTAGTTGTTCAAAACCCTCAGTGCTACGAGTACGACTCGTACTTCACCAGTTTGCTAATACGTTTACCTACACACACCAATATTGAAATTACTAAAATCGTTTTTTGTGCGTGAGGTTCTTGAAGAGTAATATAACTTTATCAACACATATACAAGTTGCTACCACTCTGTTGGAGCAAATGTTACACGAAATTTCAATAGAACGAATGGAACCAGAACTTAAGAGCTAACTGCAATTGACAACTTGAGGTTATTACCGAACTAAACCACTCATATTCTACAAAACTCACATAAAAGAACTGCTGAAAATCGTATTTGTTTGTCACCGACCTACTGCAAGGATAGTATTTTCCACTAAAATTTTGCACACCCGTCGGAAGGTTGACGTCTCACTAGATACCAGTAGAAATTTACGGCCTGATAAACCATGGCCAGAATAAATTGAGCTCTCGCAACAAATCGCTTTGCACACATCACAATTCAGCGCTTGATAACAGCGAGGTTGGGTGGGTCAACACAAAATGGTCGTTGTATAAAACTTGTCTACCAAATGGATTACCTCGATTAAGTATGAGCGACCCATGACCCGTATAGGTTGACGCATGATTAGTTCTGATCCTGAGCTTTATAGCACGAAGGTTTTAGTGCATGGAGTTTTATTTCAGCATCTGTTTTGCATACGTCACTGCTCCGAAATATATTTCATTCAAATGGGTACTGTCGATTTATTATTATTGGGTTTGCTATAAACTAGACTTCAACTGGAAGTAGTTTTATGTACGTTTAAATTATTTGTTTTGTACGAAATGACATTCTGTTTTATTATCAAATAGAAAAATCGTATCCTATTAAACATGATATACATTTTACGAAGTTTATTTATTCCATAAAAAAATATGCACAATGCAAGGAGGTTTTTTTTTGTTTTTGGGGATTGTATTTTTGTTTCAAACTAACCAGCTGCCTTTATTAAAATTCTTATCGCTCTAAAGTAGCTACTCTTTAAGATGAAGCCCCACGATCCAAAATATGACACTACTACTTTATCTAACAATAGAAAGTACTTAACAAATCGATACAAATGTAAAACAGTATAATCGAATCCAATTTAACGATTCCATCGATTTCCTGTAAAACCAATTGATTCTGTGACTATTTCTCGGCCTGTTTGCTGCCTATTTTCAGTGACACGGGGACTGACCGCTTCGTTAGTATTTCATTATCGGCCGGCGTTCAGTACAAACTGTCAATTGTGAGATCTTGGGTTTGATTTTCAATTCAGACAATGTTAGATTTTGAGCTCAGAATTTCTGAGTGATTGAATGGTTAATGTTTAATGAGTAACAAGTTCTCTTTGACACCGATATTGAAAGAGGATTTTGATTTAAATAATAAATGATGATTCTGCTCAATTTTCTCCTGTTATTAATTAGTTTAGTACTCTGTTAAAAACACATCTTCATCATTAGCAGCCCATATTCGTCCACTGCTAGACTAGGCCTCCCCAAATGCACGCCAAGTGTCTCGTAACTAAAAATATTCTACTTCGCGCCGCAATGAATTAAAACCAATATTATTAGGAAGCCAATCAATTCGGTATCAACTAGACGTTACTTATAACTGAAAATATTTATTTTAGTCTTCAAAAACGTCTTTTTCAGAACATCACGTTTTCCTCAACCATCTGCGAAATCTTCAAAAGAAATATCGATGTAACAAGGCAACCCATTAATTTGGGTTAAATAAAAAAATGGGTGCCAGGAGGCATGGGCCGCGTCAAACGGGAGGGCATAAATTTTTCAAAAGGGGCCATTTGGAACACAGACTCCGTTTTTTGCATATCTGAATGTGTCCAATTACCAAAAGGGCTTGTTGTGGTTTCGGTGTAATGCATAAGCGAAGATAGTGCAAAACTATCAATAAAGTCTCGAATTACTTCATTCAAAATTGATAGGTTAGCAGGTACACAATAAATTCTTGAATGAGGACGAAGATAACAATATGCATACCTACAAATACAAGATACAAAGAAAACATAACCCTTGTCTAGCAAACTTCTTCCAAATAACAACAAAATTGATATTGATACATCAGTCCTTACAGAATTATGGCAAACATAATTAGTGACATCTTAACTGACACATTGTAAAAAAATATCATCTTATCAATCGTATAACTCACGTATAATAAAACAAAACAAAACTATTTTATAAGTATACCACTTCAACATGGCACTTAACTAAAACTTTTAGCACTCAGCCGTACTGTTCACCAAGGTCACTTCAAAAGATCCCATCCCTCCAAGCTTATCACTTCACATTCCCTATGACTTGCACCAAACCCTACACTGGCCGAGTAATACGCGTAAACCCAGGAGCTTTATGTGATATCCAGCGATATTATTGTTACGGGAGACGGTAGTTAACTTACTTTTGTCAACGTTGCGATTTAATATGTTACGCTTATAAAAAGCGCTGCGTATCTTATCTTAGATATTTTGTTGAATTTATATGGATTAAGAAGTTTTTGGTATTTTTGGATGTATTTTTCTTTGTATGCAGTACTGAGTCTCCATTATGTAGTTGGTAACTGAAACATAAAGTTATTTTTAATATAAATTTAAGGATTGGTACTTGGCCTAGCTATAGGTTCTACTTTTTTTGCAAACACTGTTGTGTTCATACAAATCAACATTATTTTTGCAAAACTTAAAGAACATCTACATTTTCCTTTGAAATAAGCCATTATGCAATCAAATCACCGATTTTTTAAATCGACCTTGACAAGTCACAAATAGACTACATACACCACCGTCATTGCCCTAACCCATTCCCAACTATGTAAGTACTACAGTTTCACAGTGATACACTGCCTATCTGACCTCCTCAACCCAGCTACCTGGACAACACCTGATACCCGGTAGATAGACTGGTTGTCAGACACTTTTCTACATACAAATAAGTCTTATCCTTTCTGACAAATAACAACATGATAAAATGTATGTATGGCCAACGATTCAGACCTGAGATCTCTCGATAGTAAGTGCAAATGTTACAAGAACAAATAAGAGTCATGGCATTCTCGGAACAAATATCTCTGTTTCACAATTGTTTGTTCCGCTGAGAGCGAATATAAATACACTGCTAATGTGGATCGGTGACGGTATTACGTACAATGCAAAAGAAATTGACAATATTCAACATTTTAATTCTTATATTGCTGCAAAATTTCAACATTATGTCATATAACTTTGTCATCGTTTTGTTGGTAGTTTGCGGTTAGTCGGCGCGTACTTTTTTGTCTCTCTTTTTGAATTTCGTTAGATTTTCTTACAATCCAGACCATAAACTTACAGGGATTTATTTTGGTCACATAAATTTGAAATCGATTTTAGGACAAAAACTAGTTTTGTAAAAAAAATGGGTTTAAGTTCAAAATTCGCTTTAATGCTTTGTTTCAATAGTACCTTGAATAATAAAACAAAGTTCAAAAGCATAATTGCTTCCACAAAGGACAAAATCTTATCTAGAAAACAAATTAAGGTCGCATCTGCATCTAATTGCAAACATCTCGACTGTAAAAACGCTACACAGAGAATACTAAAACTTACATTATGGAACTGAGATTAGTCTTTATTAACTATTAAGCCATTGTATCACAAAGAAATACATTAAAATTTGAAAGCCTTTTTATTTATGCCTTGTAAGTAAAGCAACAAAATAATTTGAACTCTAATTTTTTTTCTTAAAAATTGTTACATACTAATTTCTCTCTTAAATATACATTTAGACTACTAATATTTCTATGAAATTGAGAATAATATTCATATCCAATCATATGACTTTTCAATTACGTCACAGCCTCAAACCCGCAGTCTAACATCACTAGCAAACTAAGCGAAAATTCCCTTCATTTTTATCAAAAATCCAATTCCTTTCAGATAGTTTACAAGCCGAAGCAAACATTTGTAATGTAATTTCGAACATAGCTCAAACTGCGGACATTACTCTCGGCCAAAGTGAATCCACATAAGAGTTAGGTAAAGTATCAAACTCCAAGTCAATTTGCTCAACAAACACCATTTGTCTTCGTGGAACAGTGTACTGGGCTAATGCAACGTTACTGGACTTGGGACTTGGATGTGTTTTCATGAAATTAGATTTCAACCTATTTATTTTGGTTGAAAGATTCCGTTTGTTACGTCATCCGTATGTTTGTTTGACAAAGTTAAGTTTCTGGTGGTTTCATTGTTTCGAACGTCATTCTTTAATAATATCACCATTAGAAATTTCTATGACAAAACGGAGTTAAAATCATTTTTCTTGGCACTGAATAATCGTTTGAAATTATTTTTTTGTTTCGAATATTTTTTTTCTGTCTTTTACTGATTATTTTTCAATGCGATTAATATTACACGTCGTTTAATGTAAATTGCTTTAATAGCATTTTTTTCTGTTTTCCTTTTAAACTATCATCACTAGAGCTTTGAATTTCTGCAGCATATTGATGAGATTACCTACCCCAATTTACCAAATGTATTTGAGTCTGATTGAACTAAATGTTTGCCAATAGTCTGGCTGCATTCGTCTGCAGGATTTGGCAAACCCCTAAAAGCTTTGTTAAAATTTAGTTAGAATTTAGCAGTAGCAGAATTTATGTTTGCAGAAGTAGATAAAGATTACGGTTGATACACATTTCATTTGAATATCGAAAGTAGATTATTTTGGGGTAACGTAATTCCTATTGATGTTTGTGAATATAAATCTCATTGCTGCTTATGAGTTTGAATAATTTTCTAAGAAGAAAAATGTATTAAAAATGCAACTTCTTTGACAGTTTTTATCTAATAAACTAAGTGAAACCAGGAATGGCTTTGAAACTAAGTAATAAAATCTACCGACGCGTTGGAATTTTTCACAAGCAAACCCAAAGAGGATAGATAGTAGGAGTTCATTTATGAACTATTATATACATATTTTCAACCATAGTCACCAAAAACGTTAAAAATGTATAATTATTTATTTTGTTTTTTGGGTAAAAAGTCTAGACTTTTCTGTTTGTGAAATTAAAGACTAATTTAATTTGATCACGGAAAATATTATCTTTGTTTCTAAGAATGATTGCTAAGGTAATTTTATAAGTGATAGTAATAATTACTATTTAATAAGTGTTTTAACTTAGTTATTCTATTTAGGGCTTAAGACAAAAATTAAAGGTTATTCAATGTAGATGTTTCAACATAAGTAACTTGTCCATGTTACTAAGGCCCATAGGCTTGGGTTTAGTACGTAGGGTACCGAGTTTGACGTTATTCACTTGTTTCTGTAAACTTCCTTGGTAACACGAGAGTGGGGTTTGACCTAATTCTCGGCTAAATACGCTAAACATATTCTACTACGATTTATAGTAGAGCTAGTAGTGTCTAAAGTTAGATTTTCGTTTTTGCAGTATATTGTCAATTATATAATATTCCACGTCTTTCACAACTACTACAGTACTAGGCAATTGGTGAGCGTACTTTAATATTTCTAAATATTCCTTTGATAGATAAATTAGACTCAGATACCGAAAAAATGATCGTGTTCATCACACAAACATTTGTCCTGGGTGAGAATCGAAATCACGATCGTATAGCAGTCAGGACCACTAGATCAACCATTAGTCTAGACAATATGAATATATTTTAGTACCGTAAGTTTTGAAAAAAAAAACAGCAATTTGAAAAGGACTGGAAACGAAAATGATAAACAATTGAACGTTGCTTACTTTGTCAATTATTTAGGGGTAGGGTAGGGTATTACAACAAAATGTGTTTACATCTATAATAATATGAATCCCGACCAAAGTTATTGCGAAACAACAAATACTTTCTTACACCGGTTGTCCGATATTGAACAACATGATATTAAAAGTACGTCTTCCTCCAAATATTAATATTTGATGTCAAGTCAACCCTAAACCTAGCGAAACCAAAATGCACCCTAACGCTTTGTATCAAAGTATGAAATAGATTGAGGGCTTTAGAAAATCTGGCATCTATTTCATCGAGTGCCATATAATCGGATGGCAGGAAGGTAATATTACTTATCGGGGCATGTTTACTACCACTCACCTGAGCGGTAGAGTAGGGATGGGAAACGGACTGTTATCGATAGTTTTATTCATGTCTGCCTCTGAATTCGAATTCTCTCACGGGTATAAATGCAAGCAGCTTTAGCACTAAATCTGTTAATGTCAAAGCTTGGAAGCCCCGCAGAGATTTGGTGTCGAACTCAGTAAGCTTTGCTTCAATAAATGTTTCAAAGGTAAATCAAGAATTTAAAACTGAATTATAAAGTTTGTGAGATTTTTTTCTTTGAAACTTAGCAGCGTCTATGTCCATTTTCAGTAAATATATTAATTTAATATTATATATGAAATTGATAAAACAATTTATTACAAATCGTATATCAAAAAATAAATTATCAAAGCAGTATCGGCATCGAACGTCATAATTCATTTTGCCAAAAATAGATAATGCTTGAAAAGATTTATTGTTTTAACTCATAAATCCCGCTATCAATATGATATCGCAACATAGACGTCAAAACCTCACGCATGTATCGGCGAGTTCCAGATAAAACTTTTGTTCTCTCGATAGACAAAAAACACAAAGGCTGAAATTTATAGCTTTCATGACACAATAACTTTGTTACTGTTTACAAAAAGCTTTGTCAAAGTATGAAGTAACAAAGGCTGCCAAACTGTCTAAAAATACTCGAGTGACATTTTACAGAATTATCGATGTAGGTACGTCACTGTTTTGGGTTGGCGGATGCGTCCCTAACATGATTAGCTATGTAACTGCGTCGCCCGCTCGGGTGCGTGCGAACATCGTTGATTTTATACGCATTAGTCACTGTTGATTACCTTTCCATCCGTCCAATGGGTTGATTAAAGTGTGTCTGTGGATTAAAGAAGATCCATACGTCGTGTTTCATCTGTTTATCTTTGAAGTGGGTCAAAGACGTTGGTGAATATAGGTTTTACCTTTACCACGAATTCAGTTTATACAGTCATACATGTTGAGATATGCATGTGTTTCTTTGATCCTAAAAATGATTTTGATTTACGAATTTTAATTTTGGCGAACGAAAATTTAGAGTCCATTTAATTGTTTGAACAATTACCCAATTGAAACCACATTTTAAATAGAACACTTAATAAAAAAGTCGGAAGCGACTCATTGTAACTTCCTTTTTATGTTAACAAACCTTATGAATACAATATCCGGCCACGAAGCCTTCATAATTGTTTATTAGAGACCCATAATCGATGACCCAAATTAGCTTGGAAAGGGAAAAATTCTTTTCTCAAAAAATTCCATCCTTGTCCCACAAGGGGCTTGCGCAAGCAATCCATTAGGTGGTTCCTTATCAAGTCATAAATTTCTCTAGCTATCAATGTTGTATGTCAGTCCAGTAATGTATTGATACAGCTAACACAGACACGGGATTTCGGCTGATAATAAATTACTGCGCGAAATGGTCAGTGCAAGTTTATTAATCAAACGCTGAAGTATTTATTGGTTCATGTGGAGTTTATAGAGACGAAAATAATTTATACGAGTGATCGCTGTAATTGGGTTAGAGGGGTTAATTCGTAAGTCACATTAACATTTTACTGAGCATTGCGCTTAATGAGAGCCCGGTTGTGAACATAATCAATTCATTTCAATCTCAGGATGTAAATATTATTCCTGGAAAATGAATATACCTCTATTGACTCCTAATATGTTAGTTGTTTCTATTAAAAGTCAGAAGCGACCAATCGTGCATGTGACTTGATGTTGGCGAAACTTCAAAAAAAGAAATGTTTAAAAATTTAGGACTAATAACATATTGGCAGCGACAGTATATTTCACCCTGCCGAGAACTTTCTTGCTTCTGCAAAGGCAAGAGTCCAAAATACGAACAAATATTACAGATAGAGGTCATTTACGTACGCATGAAAAATAATGTAATTCAAATAAATTTTAAGTTTCTTGCTTCGATAAATTAATATGGATAACATTTACTAACATAAATAGTCTAACACATCCTTTTACGTGACAACTGTTTCCCAAAACCAAGTTCCAATTTACCGTTCAGGAATCAGATATATTATTCCTGTCATCATAAATTGTAGTTATACAATCCATAGGTACTATAGGATATTCGGTTGCATCAGATCAGACGAAGTTAAGCAACGTCCTCTATACGTATTCATGAAGGAAGCGACCCCTGACATTAATTCACTAATTAACATTTTGGCTTCCAACACAACACGACACGGAATTCCCTTCTAACCGAACCCTTGGTGTTATTGTTATTAGCCACAGTTCCTCGTATTAATTTGATGTAAATAATTTTGGACTTGCCATGTAATATTCCGTATTGGGAGAAGGGTTCAAATTTTTGGACCGATATGAGTGGTTCTTGGAAACGGTAGGAGGAATTTATGGAGGTTTTTTGGTATTTTTTTATTGGATTAAGAAAATATTGGAAATTAAAATTTTTTGGGCAAAATGCATTATACATTTTATACAAAAAGATAACAATGAGTCTGTTCTAGTAAATCAAGGAAAGTGAGAATAAATTGTGTTTTAGTTTGCAGTTCGTATTTTTTCGATTTTCTTTGAAGATCTTTAGTTAGCATATGTTAGGTAACCTATTTGTTGATTATGAGTAACATTATAGAACTAAAATAGATAACTACATAAGATACATAAGAATTCCGTTTGACTGTACAGAAATGCGCCAAAATAAAACCGTATAAACAATTCCGACAGATGGCGCTAAAATAAATATTTAATTATGGCCTTAAGCCTTAAGCCTTAAAATATGCAAGACGAAGGTGTTTAGCTTTAATATTTAATGTATATCTTAAATGCCTTAATCACTACCGTTCAAATAGATAGCTTACTGTCAATGTACAAGGGCATGCTTAGAACTAGTTTATTTGTATAACGGTTTGTGGTAAGTATAATATATTGGATCATTAAACTGACATATTTTAATACTGTGGCGGCTACCAAAATCGAAAGTGCTGTATAAAAAGTGCGTCAAACTGAAACTATTCATGGAAAATTTGCTACATAGTAATCATGGCAGTTATCAAAAAGGTCTAGGGATCCCGGACTAATAGAATTTAGCTTTTAAAACGTAAACGTTCTGTAGTGATTCTTCTGTTTTATTGAATTATTTTTGTTTTACTTACAAAAATAAATAAATGAACATAGGGATATCTTTGAGGTCGTTGTAAATTATACGTCAATACGAACAATACTACAGTTAACAAATATTTTGGGGTTTAGCGGTTTCGATTTGGTGGAGTACCTATTTAAGAAAAATATATTTTCAGATCAATAGCTCAAATCAGATGAACATGAATTCTAAGTTCCCTTACTAGAATTAATTACTTAATTATTAGGTATGGTTCTTGAGCTGATTAATAATAAACCCAATAAAACCTTACATATTGATTTGCTTTAAATAAACTATCAACCATACCAAACACATAATGAAGAAATGAAGCTTCTAGTTTACAATCATAATAAAGGAACAAATAGTTATAACCAACCCTAAAGGTCTATGACTGCGTCGTACAAAAATAAACCTTATCCCTGGGGCACAGGGTTTAAAGTTGAATGAACTGGTACTATTAACCATTGAAACAGTGACTAACATGCCACTATAAACCCTCACGATGTTTGATCAGCTCAATACTCTATGTTTGTATTTGTTCCGCACACAGTGTGAGGGAGACAGCTAATATTAGATGTAAACACCTTTTGTAATTAAATAACAATATCAACCCTAAACGGTTTATCCGTTGGTTGATTTTTGAATGACGAGCTGAGAGTTGATACTTTGAAACAGTGGCGTGCACAGAGATTTTAGTCAGGGTAGGCAAAAAGAAACGGCCAAGTGCGATTCTGATTCACGACTCTCACAGTTGGTACAAAATGTAAAAAAAGGTTACCCATCAAATTCACGACCGTAACAAATGATGCTTAACCTCGATTTCTCGGTGATCTATGAAACTGTTTACTCTCTAAATAACTATCAACGTTCATGCCTACAGCCGAAAGACAGACGGACAGAAGGCCAGCCGGATTTAAAATGTTGTGCGGTAAACTTTGTAGTTACATACCTAGTGTACCTAGCCAACGTATTTGAATATTAAACTTTTACAGCTATCTTTTCGTCACATCATTTATCATTGAATCGCAGGTAGTCAATAACGTTTACATTTCTTTAAACTTTTTTCTATTGACAACATACCTATCGTAATATTGTAACCACGTACGTAAACACGAAAATAACCTTTTCGTTGAACAAAGTAGGTACCAAGCGGGAATCTTACCAATAAATCGTGTTAAAAGGTACTAAATAGATATATTTCTGTATTTTTTTGTAAATAAGTTTAGATAAGTGAAATAATCTAAGTATAGTTTAAAATAAATGGATAGGGAAACAGAACAAGCGATTTCTCTGTATCTACGAGCAACTCGTTAGATTTAAATCATTATGTTTTCTACGTATTGTTTTGAACGATTGACTCACCTTTCTTAATTTATGAGATGTCTTGCGTAGTTTTATCTATTTCAAACACTTGTTTTTATCACAGAAAAATAGTTTTAAAATCGCACTTTTTGTGTTATGAGCACACGCCGTTTGAAAGTTCACAATTATTAATCAATTTTTCACTCTTTTATCGACTTACATCAAATAATTTAAAAACCAACGACCCAGAAAACGAATTATGACAAATGAAAACAAAAATGCATCGAAAAATATTGCGGCTCACTTTACGATAATCACTGTCAAAACATAACCACAGATAACCGCTCATGTCATCCGCTGTCTTTGTCGTGGAAAGGCAGTGTCTCTTTTATCACACACACTAACAAAACGCAGACTATTTTGACATTGTGTGACAAATATGTATAGGAAAACAGCATAGACACATTGTCATAACTACGAGTCTGTCACACGCACACATGCTTAAAGTACCTACGTCACTGAGACATCGAGTTGAAGTGTCTTTCCAACGGGAAAACGGTGCCAGCGGCGGCGCACTTCGGCAAAAAAGTGTACTAATTTTGAAATATTGATAATCCTCCCTTGATAGATTATGTTACAACGTGTAATAGATAGATGGCGCTGATACGTGTTTTACGAATATTGTTTATTTTATGGATAGTAATTATGTACCTATAATATCTGAATTTCTCAGGGTAGGCAGTGTCTTTTTGTCTCTATGGACTGCACGCCACTGCTTTGAAACAAATGATAGACGATTTGGAACAAAAATGTATGCATTGAACTACAGATGTTACATTTATATGGACTAAGCATATCTAGAGAAAATCGATTCTTTAATGAGGTAACTTTTATAATAATTTCATTAGATTATAAGTAACATTTCGTTTTTTTTACCTTATTTTTATTACGCATACCCCTGTTTAAATATTATCACCAGCAAAACTCCTTCATAAAGCTAAATTAAATTATCTTACCAAGCTAACAAAATTGTTTACCGAGAAGATACTAAAGCAAACATCCTCAAAATGTATCTGCTACTCTGAAACTACTGCATTAAGTTTTCACCATACTCGTGTAACCTAATTAATTACTTTGCCAAACCAGTTGGGTAACTAGTCGGGCAACTAGTCGAGCGACTAAACACGAGACTAATCCCATAATGCTGAGTTTAGACGAGAGCATTTTTTTTTCTTTTTATACGAGTCCCATACTAAGGTATTCAATTCTTATTTTAGAAACAGAGAAACCCAGATTCAGGACAACCATTCGTCGATCACAAAAAGCTTGTCTTAATCGGAGATCGAAACTGTACCACGACACGCACAGAGGGTTTGGCGTCGTGACCTAAACCACTCGGCTATCCTTGCTTTATATCTATAACGTAAGAGCGAATGCTGTTATGTTCGGCAAAATGTTCATAGCGAGTGAGAAGATTGCCTGTTACATTACATTGCCATCTCTGCCACCATCTTTCGTTTTTCTTTTAGCAATATAGAAGAATAGAGATCAATAAAGTTGAAACAAATCGGTGAACACGTTTGACGTTCGATTCGTGAAAGGTTACACTAGAACATTTCATCCAAAGACTCACTGTTCTGTTTCCAGTAAATGTTCCAGTCTATATGCACCATAAGATAGTTCGCAGTGGGACCCGACGTCGGGATCTCGTGGGGACCAATCAAGCAGAGTTTGTGAAGTGCAAACTACTTCATCTCCTAGGATTTTCTGATTACCTGGTAGCTTAGATATAGTTATTTGATGTTAGATTGGCAAAATTAATTATTTTGCTTTGATATCTACAGTGAGCTTTTGAAGTATGTTTGTAACATAAAGGGTTTTAGTGCAACGATCCACTTTGGGAATAAAACGGCAAATTAAATCACAATAATACCGATAGGTTTTTTCCAGATTCAGATGTATATAATCTAGAAACAAATAATTTTTAACGGTGTATATTTTTGCGAATGGATTCGTATTTAAACTTAAGTAAAAACGGGAAGACCTCTGTCTCTGGATTGACATACACGCTATTTATTAGTGAATACTACCGATAAACGTAGACATTTTTATAAAGAGCAACTTCGTTTATGAAATCACATTTCAATTTACTCTTAATTTGGTTTTAAAACAGAGAAACAGTTTGCTGTGGGTTTATTTCAGCGTTTCTTTTCTACAGCTAGAGCGGGCAGGCTGTTGTCCAGTAACAACTTTAATGTCCAAAAAGCCTACCATTCATAAACATTTTTAAAACTATGATTTAAGGGAATAAAACTTCTAAAACTTATCCAAAAATATCCCTTCAAATTAACCCTACAAAATCAAGCAATATTCAGGCTTCTAAGTGAACGACCAGCCTTCCCAAAACCCCAGTTCTCATGATTACCCAGTACAGCTAAAGTAAAACAATCGCCTAACGAACCCCAATTAGCCTTTGACCGATACCCTCGCATGGAGTTATAAAGTCCGTGTTATATATTCTTCGAAGGAAGGTGTGTGAAGTTTTCTGGAAACTTCGAACCTGTACCACGTACGTGTCGAATGTAGATTTAGTTTTGGTGTCGGGGATTTTGTTGCTTTGATTTTTTGTATGGTTGTAATTTTTCTTCTTCGCTGTACCTTATTTCTAGCCACTTTGGAGTGCCAACCTGCCAATTTTGTACATATGGAAGTATCCATACTCAATTCAATACAGAAACAATGACTCAATGAGAGTGTATAAAAGACTTGAGATGCCACGAAATAAAAACACTAGGTTTAAACAAAATGAAGAATGAATTAAGGTGTATTTACGTTTTAATATAACTTTTTAAGATTTAAAATCCTTTTTCCTCCTAGTTGTTTCTGTCACATTGCGCAGCAAAGAGCTCTTCATCTTTCCCCATCATACTCAGCTTAAGAACGTAACATCCTTATCAACAGGCCATAAACATTACATGAAAAAAAAACGCTTTAAACAAAAATAACATAACCAACTCAGGTTCTCCGAATTCAAAATTATTCTACACCTAAAATCTAAATAAGCAGAACACACAAAGCGTTCTCGAGCGGCATAACGTGTGAAACGAAATTCTCTCGATTTAATTATCTCTTGCGAATATGGTTCAGTAATTCGGTACGTATGCATCGTACTGTAAGCATAAAGGTGCCCGTCTGTGACCTACGACCTACTAACGACCTTTTTTTAGCCTTTAAATACAGAAGAAAAAGAAACCTTTATTCATTTTCCGACTATCTTTCGGTGATCACACTTTTTCTGTGGAACGCGTCGAACGTTAGAGGGTAAAGTTGAGATTGATACTAATTTCTGTCTGGAGATCTTTAAAACATCTATCAATAGGTTATTTGACAAAAAAAAATATTAGTCCGTCAGACAGGTTTCTCAGAAATATTGAGTTGGTATTTTTCATTTTATAACGTCATTAAAAAGTTAGGAAGATTAAAAGCACTTAAAATAATGAAATTGATGGTAGTGGGGCTAGTAAAATCAGCGTACTGGCAAGTGGCGTCACACGAGATTTCATTTTACCGTATCCCCTTATTTATTTATTTATAAACGATATAAAAGAAAAATAGGAGGCTAATTTTTTTTTTTTGAAAGTCTCTCTGGCTGAACAGATTTCTTTTGTCCATTGCACAAGTGTAGGAAAAAGATTACAATCTCTAATTATTTTTGGGTAGAACGGAACCGTCGGTGAGTTCGACTCGCACTTGTTGTTTTTCAGGTTATTTTTTTTTAACGCTGAATGCCAAATACATGTCATTGTACTGATATATTCTGTTTAAGCTTATTTGAATTTGAGATAAGGTTTTATAAAAGCGTGTGAGGTAAATTTAAATTAACTCTGCTTGTAAACGAGTGATTATAATTTTTCAATCTCTATGTTTAAAAATATGAAACTTTGTGGAATGATATCATGATATAAAGTGAACTAAATTAAATTACTTCTGGTTGATAAAACGTGTGTAGTAGGCTTTTTATTTTTCAGATATAATACACTGTTACGTTTTATTGAGTTTTTGGATAAAAGATTTCCTGCGGTTGTGCTCGGTTGGATGTTGACTTAGCTCCAAAAACATTACCACACTACATTACTTGGATGCAGTCTCATTAAAAGTATTTTATTTATTTATTAAACAGTTTATATTAACATTTAATCTATACTAATATACTAATATATAAAGCTGAAGAGTTTGTTTGTTTGTTTGAACGCGCTAATCTCAGAAACTACTGGTCCAAATTGAAAAATTATTTTTGTGTTGAATAGACCATTCATCAAGGAAGGCTTTAGGCTATAAACCATCACGCTGCGACTAATAGGAGCGAAGATATAATGGAAAATGTGAAAAAGACAGGGCAGGTATAAATCATAACTTATATCTTCTAACCACGGGGACGAAGTCGCTCGCAACAGCTAGTATAACATAAAACCCCACAAAACTGTTTGCACAGTTTGTCTGTGGGCATGACGACTAAAACTAATAAATTTAATAAACTTATTCTATCTTATCACTAACAATATATTATAATTTTATAAGATATATTCATACTTAGACAAACATGTAAGCAACGAAAGGTCGTTACTCACGTGCTTGCCAAAAGGTAAGTCTTTAAAGTTTTACAAAAGGCGTTTTTTTCTTTTTCTTTTTTATAACGTTTGCCTTCGCATTAAACCAGCTAACACCATAGAAAATTCCAACAAATTTGTTTTAATCGTTTGAGCTTGAAGAGGTGACGACCCAACATACTAACACACAGTGCTTAAACAATGCTTTTATAATATTCGTGAAATGTATGTTCTTGTTTTCATAGAATAAGGGCACTAAAGCACTCTATTTAAATATGAATATTCATCATTTTGTAACGGCCACAATTCTTTAGTACAGAAAATGTTCTTAGTAATTTATGATAGCTATAACATTAACGACTGAACCATTTTACTAGAGCAATAAGATTTGAATAGAATTATGGCCGTAATATAATGAAGTTGCTCGATGTCTACAAATGAATATGAAGGATGATATTTAGTAATATTATATGATAAAATCTTGTATCTTCAAGTATCTGATCTTGTATCTGCCATATAAAAAGTTCTGTTTTACCTTGAAAAAATGGTTAATTGAGGAGAGCTTCTATAGTCTCAAAGAGTTCTTAAATAAGAGCACATGTCGATTTGGTGCTAAATCTGTACTAAATTTCTAACTCGTCAATGTGTTTTTCTTTTTTTCCTTTCTCCTAATATGTTTGTAACTAGTTTTTAAGTTAATATTATTTTGTATACCCTTCATTAGGGTGAAATATGTATATTACCTACAATAACATAACATCTTTTGTTCCACCATATTTCAAACAAATAAATGATTTATTATTATTTATTTATTAAAAAATTAAATCCTTGTGTTAGTGGACTTGACAATCATTCCAAGCCACAAAAAAAAACACAGACCGTGATGTCTGAACAAATAAAGTATACAACAATTAAATACATAATCAGCCCAAAATTTAACTGCATGACCAGCCGACTGGTCACCACGCTAAATCAGTTGTGGGTTCGATCTCTGCGTAGGACAAGCTTCGTGTGATACACGAATACTTGTGTTAGGTGTATTTGTGTTTACTTGAATGTTTGTCAAGTACTACCCTCGTAGAATGACTAATTCCCTTACTAACGGAGTATATTTAATAAAATAAAAATGACTACTAACATCGCCTTCATAACATATTAAACCCTATAAACAAATATCCCCTCCACACATCCTCTAATTCCCTCTGAAACGGTCATCAACACAACTGTTTATCGTGCTAATACCTCCAACGTGTGAAAAGCTTTATGTTTCAACGTCTTACAATCTCTTTGAAGTACGATAGGCTGCTATAATTGCCAATAGCTGTAGGCAACTCCTTAGCAAACCGTAATTCATAAGCGGTAGCGGGTTTTAAAATAAAAATGGCAAAATGTAGGTAGGAAGGTAAATAATTTGAATTCGGTAACGGTAAAGACAAACATTTTTAAAATAAATTCAAATTTGAGAATCTTTTAGGAAGGTGGGAATTAAATATATTTCGCATTTGGAACGGATGCGTTCAATTTATTCTGCACTCTCTTTTAGTGTTATTGAAAGTATTGTTTATTATCTTTGGTACGTTTTTAATAGCCAATTGTTTTCACCACCATTGGCTTCCCGATTTTTTGTTAAGTCCTACCTACAAACTATGTTTGCTCCCATTTTCTGACGTAAAGTACCTCCCTGACAATAACCAATTTTGATTTGTTAAGTTTATTCAAAAAATATTTTTTTAGCGCACTGAAGACTAGCTTCTTTTCTTTTTTTCTTCTTACTAAAATGACCAGTATCAGTCAACAACTTAGACCACGGCCGAAGTTTGCTCGACCCACAAAGGCCCAGTTTATGCTCGGTGCTATCTTACGGGAGCTATTTTTAACAGCACTGACTGCTTATCTTAATAACTCTGTTTAGTTTGTGACTTTTAATCGAGTCTTTTGTTGCTTCAGCATAAACACAAAGACATTGTTCTGTTTAGAGATCGCGAATATTACTTTCTTGAAGATAAATAACGAGGGTAAGTGTAATAAGGAAGTATCTTTGTGAAATTAGAACAATATAAGTCTAAATTAATTTTACGATTGAAAGACTCCTTTGAGACAAGATCTCAATAACTCGTTATATTATTGTATCTAATACAAAAAAAAATCTTGTCGTCGTGTTTGTGTCTAAACTTCGAGACTTCTTCACCGATCATCATGTTATTTTGTGCATTTTGGGCAAGTCTGAGAATCGGACAAATTCCCATTAGAGTTAAAGTTGGTCTATCCCTAAAATTATTTATCTGTTTGTACTTAATATTTTATTTCACCAGATATTCCCTGGCACCTATTAAATTTATAAGTAAAATTAGGTTTCCTGGGTCAGCCAGTATATTTATACCTACTATGTAAGTTCATGTATCGATGCATACATATACTACTGCTACGAGTACTTGTTCTTCCTGGTAACCAGTACAGTCACAGTCAAAACAGTACTAAAGTGCAGACTATAAAATAAATTAATTTCAAAACAAGCAGACAAAAGACAAACTTAATAAACAAAACAATAACGTACCGAGGCTGCCAAAGCAAGCAATTTATATTCAAGCTCTTATAATATTTATCTCAAAACATAAATCCACATGCATTAAGTCAGTGGACATTGAGTTCGTTAATTCTGCACTGGTTTTCCAACGGCATACGCTCAGCGTTTCCCGTCGAACGACGAGACCCAATAAATATGACAGACCGGGAAATTGGACAGAATTTCTGCTTATCCGGCATCCGTATTGAGAATGAGTGTAGTTATTGGGGACCGTACGTATGGACAAGTTATGACGAAACTTGTGTCAGAGAATTTTGCCCAGTGGCTAACTTTAAACAATCTAATTTGAGAAAAAGAAAATTATTTCCTTTTTCTAGTTCTTGGATGAACAATTCAAAGGAATAAAAACTCGATGATGTTTTAACGGAGCTCCTAAAGCGACCTTTCAGATCCAACAACAGACTAGGTCTAGGACAGCAATATTGCATTTTGACGCAAGATTTATGGACCCATGCTATGAATAAGCATTCATTGTGGATTGCGAAAAGCTCTACGCGGGAAGCAATAGTATATTTCACAAAATATACTTGCGACTTCGCGCATACTGGTCACTGGCGAGGTGATCTATTACCAAACATGTATCCAAGCAATCAATACGTTATTAAATCTTTCTATCGCCACATTAAACTTGAAAAAGACAAAGACAACACGACTCGTAAGATCAATTCGAAACAGTTCTGTTTGAGAATTCGGCCCTTTAATGTTTAATAATCTCGACGCGTGTAAAGTACGTGAAACTTGGAATATTGTAGTCCCTAATTGGCTTGTTGTGTAGTTTCACGAAATTCATCAGCGTAACATTCAAATGGAAATATTAATTATAGTACGCTTTGAAACGAAATATCTTTACAGATATTGCTTAGTTAATCATGAACTTTGACAGATTCGTCGGGTTAAAATTTACTATTCAAGAATAATATATTACACATTTTCTTTGAATAAAGACCTTTTCTAAAATGTCCTCTTTGACAAAAAGGGCACTGAACGAATTTAGACGAAGTTTAGTATATAGATAGTTAGGGCAACATCTAGTATAAACTAAACCCAGTTGGCTAAAGTATATGGAAGGATAAGTCTCATCATTTTTTTTTCTATAGTTAAGATTAAATTGATTTTCAAAGTGCTTATGTATTGCACAAATCTGAGGATATTAAAACAATGTAAACCATCATTAAATTCATTCAATGTCACAAATATGCATCTAATATATAAAATTCCCGTGTCACGATGTTAGTTACCGTACTAATCCGAAACGGTTCGACCGATTTTTCTGAAAATTTGTATACATATTGGGTAGATCTGAGAATAGAACAACATCTATTTTTCATACCCAAGGAGTTGCAAGATAAGGGTTGCTCACAATAAAAAAAAAAATTTGTTTGGACGATTTTTTTCAATTTTGTAAAAATACATACAACTAGAAATAATTTATTGGGCAAAACAACGTTTGCTGGGTCAGCTAGTATACTTAGAAACATCACAGTAACCTATCAAATTGACAAATAAATCTTGTAGCACATATACTTTGACACAGTTCCTTTAAACGCTTGTCACGCAGATAATGACGATACAATAATTCCGTGTCATAAAACACGAATGCTCCAATTCCAACGACAAATTACACTCGTAGAGATAAAAGCAGTATTTCATACACGTCACATTAAAATAATAAGCCCGCGTAAGCCAGTGCTTTATGTCCTGATTACAATACACGTACATTTATGTTTCATGAAAATTAATTTTGTGAGTTCATAAAATTGTATAGGTAACATGACGGAACTGCAAGTTGAATGCAATTTGACAAAGGCACTTGAAACAAAATGATGTAAAATAATATATTCATTTAAATTTTAAGACAGAAAACATGTTTCGAAATGCTTTTTAACAAGTCACATGACATCGTACTTCCAAATGTAATAAACACAATTATAATGATCACATTAATCATAAAATATATCATCTGTTAAATATGTCGTCGTAAGCGGTCATGTATGGGTGCTAAACCCATAAACTGTTTAAAGAATACAGTAATTTCGATAGTATATAAACTAACTGTTGCCTGCAACTTTCTCTGCGTGGTTTTAAGATTATGAAGAATAAAAAATTTTGTTTATAAGTTTATATCATTTTTTTTTGCTAGTTTACAAATTAGATACCAAAACCGAAAAAGGACATATTACAGACCATAAAAAAATCCATATGGACCACATTGGTAGTCAAAATCTAACTATACGAAGTATACGAACTTATACTTTGATAAGAAGGCATTTTCTCCTTACTTAATATTGGTCCCTTTTAGCTTATCCAGGCTCTGACATTTTGTATTTTTGGAAAAATACATCCGTATTAAGCGTTGGACCGGAACGCGGCTTAGAAGATAAAAATCTAAGTTTCTCTGCGAAAACCTTTTCGATATATGTATTGTGTGGCGTAAGATGCTTGATAAAAAGTTTTTTTCCTTGAAATTTCTGCAAGTAGATCCAATACCTTCTTGGACATGAGAAATTTCAAAATTTTATTTGTAAAACATTCTATTGAGTGAAAATTGATTGCGCATTGATTCAAGTTATAAATGGCTACGTTAATTATAATGTTTGTTATTGAGATTTAAAATGAGTATTTCCAAACTCAATGAGTGTTGCAAATCAAAATAATAAGACCCAATTACTCAATCGTAAATTGGTGTCTTCTGTGAATCAAAATTCACCAGTATTGAGGTAGCTTCGTTAAACAGTTAAATGATAGAAAAATTTTGCTATTCCAAGAATAAATCTATATTTTTGGGGCTGGTTGATATTATGTTGTTGTTTTTTGTGTAGTAAGTACCTATCAGACGAAATCTTATTGAATCCAATAAAATTATTTTATACTCCAAATTCAATATTCTTTTATCGCCTCTACCTATTCTATTTGTTGAGTGTCTCAACTATTATTAAGTTACTGAATATTATTTGTTTTATTATGTGGTTTTAAAGCACGTTCAATAGACGCCATCCATCTGCATATCAACACATACACAGACAGCCGTCTATGCATATTACTCAACAAATACATCTGACGCACATGTCCAAACAGATTCAATCAGAAACATATATGTATAATTTGGGCCAGGAACGCAATTATTTCATGTCCAGGTGACGCCTCTATCCCCGTACATACATATTTATCGGGTATCCCATAGGACGTAGCCACTAGTACATTATACGCATACCTTCACGCACTGTGAATTCGGGAACAAAGCCCCTTTGGTTCGAACATTGGATATTGACAGGCGGTTAAAAAAAAATGAATTTTCCTGATGGAATTTCATATTTTACCCTTTTTGCTTAACGTCATGATGAATAGCGATATGATGTTGATTAATATTTTACGATGGTGGTGTGTTGTAGTACTTGTAATGCATTGTAGTTATGAGTTTTGAGTTAAGCTGTATCGCATACTAAAAATTAAATAGATATTTGCGAATATTTTTGGTCAAATCAAATTTTCGAAAAGAAAGAACTCGTCGCACTGGTTACCAGAGTATCAAACCACTTGACTATGTATACAATATTTTTATTATATTTTTCCGTGCGCTAACCACTGACATCAGTCGAAAAGAAATGCCATTTCAAAACGTTAGGAGTTTTCTTTCCGTGTTTATTCTTATTATCACTTAGGCACTCAGGTTTTTGGCTTTAATTTACAGAAGCAAAATTCTCTTAAAACACAAATACTGAAAAACAACACTACGATGAAAACAGCTGCAATAACATTTTCCTTTTTCATTTAACATTATACTTTTCAAGATTATCTTACCTTCTTAAAAATTTAAATTAAAAGTAATTTATTATGAAAACAATGGCGTCAGAGACTTTTCTTTGAAAAGTCAGTAGGGTGACTCATTGGGAACTGTGGCTACGACAAATGGCTTAGAAACGTGGTCTTTAATCGTCAGATTCTGCTTATAGTATCACGCTGTATACTGCATCAGGGCGGTTCCTGCAGAAACCTACGTGGATCTAGTTGTGTCAAAAAAAAGTTACGTTAGTATTGTAAGTACCATGTTGTGGAATACAATTTGAAGATGGAGTCTGCGGCAGCCACTCCATTTGATAAAAGAAAAGAGGTTTTTAAGCTAGCATCATACCTTTTCGCAATTCAATTAATTTTGGAACGGTTACCCCAATATTACTATTTTCCGGATTTTTAATTAATATTCATTGTTGTTACATGAGTTTTTGAGAAAATTGTTAAAAAATTTGCATTACTCGTTCTTTTGAAAATTGAATTTGAAATTGTCTCTTGTGGCTTGTTTGCTAAAGAAGTGTAAATAGGTTTTGCGCACCTTTTGTTTTGCATTACTTTTATGTTCACCTTTTTAAAGTAAGAATTTTCTGTACTTTCATGATTGCGGTAATTAAATTAAATGTTATAAAGGCAAAGATCGCGCTTTCAAATTAAGGCAGGCTAATGGAATTTCATTTCTGGAGCTTAAAATTAAAAGGCAACAAAACCTCAATTCTCTCTTTTTTTAAGTGCTACGTACTTAACTTAAATACCGATTAAATTGCTGAAAATATTCGAAAAAAATCTATTACAAAACCCCATTTTGCATGAGCAAAGAAAAAACATATTCTATATTTAATGTTTATTTTTTTCATTAATTTTTTCTACTCATACAAATGTTTCTGGATTTTTTTTCAGATATTGCCTTTTATTGTGAACTAATTAAATTTTGGTAGTTGTTACAAACACCCAAATTGTGAAACCTTATAAAGGACCGGGTCTGTTACTCGGTAGGTACCTTGAAGGCATACATGGGAACACAGGTACGACATGCAGAGGCCTTGTTGCGAACTTTAACCTACAAGAAATTATCCACTCGACTTCATGGCCAAGATCAGACGTGAAATATTCAAACTAAATGCAGAACTACGATATAGATAATTTCCTAAAATTTTCCAAAAAAATACTTCCTGATTTTCTTCATATAACATTATTATAACTTCATAAAATCATGTACCTAATCACTATAGTACCAATATACTCCGTGTGGAAAGTGAGATGCAGACGTTGAACGTTAAGCCTTACGGTAGCCCATTCGGACGCATAATTGGAGTGGGCGGAGTAACATAATGCCCATCAAATCGAATATTCGGACCGAGTGCCCGTGAATAGACTAGCCGTCTGCAGATGAAGGGGTGTGCTTGAGTGTATTCGTGAGAGGAATTAAAAATAAAATTTATATAGTATATATCTAGTGTAGTTGGTACAGTGTGATGTTTAGCATGGACAACTATTCGAGGTTTTAATAGAAAATAAGAAAGTAGAGTTTAAATTTTTCGTGATGACTTCTATTCGAAATATTTTTTTACTTCTTGTTCCATTACGAAAGAAAAAAAATCCTGAGAGAGTGTAACAGGTTTAAATATTTTCTAAATTCTTACAGTAATATTTTCAAACTCTGAATTTTGATAGGTTTCAACCGATAACAAACAAGTACCTGATTATAGTCTAATTGACTTCGACTCCTGTAATAGTAAATGGTGCATTATGTTATAATAAAATGTTTTACATTTTTAAATTAGCACCTGATGTGGCGTACATGGAGACGTTGTATGTGGCCCATTGCGTTAGGAAGCTCCTAGATGATCTCAATAATTGACCGTATAAGACTAATTGAAGGTTGCACAATGATTAAGCGTATTTCATTTCTGTGTTGTTTTAGTGCATCGTGCAGGCCCAATTTTGTGCAATGTCAATGTAGCTTAACACTCGGTAATAATAAGTTCTTTTTCAGACTGGGTAGAAAATAATGTGCAATTTGTACACTGATCAAAGTGCCGTTTAATAATATTGTGAAATGAAATAAGTTGTACAAATATACTGTTAGTCTCGGGGCCGCCTTAGTAAGCGACCACTATCTAATGTTTAAATGCTTAATTCAACAAACAAACGAACTAATTCCTTCGCTTATCTATTCGACAGATAACGACGTCGTTTTTACATTAGCTCTTCACAAAACGACCGAGCTTTAGCAAACTGCGGGGTTTAAACCCGTTTGATGTACGAATTC
The DNA here is from genome assembly GCF_003590095.1 of Trichoplusia ni. Lineage (NCBI taxonomy): Eukaryota > Metazoa > Arthropoda > Insecta > Lepidoptera > Noctuidae > Trichoplusia > Trichoplusia ni. The sequence goes on from NC_039485.1 coordinate 2,755,004, forward strand.
TATATGAGTTTACTCGTTTCTAAGTTAAACGCAGTTTTAAGGAGTAGCAATCGATTTAGTTAGATGTTGATTCAAGATTGATTGACTATTTGTATGTTCACCGTCTGCTAGTGATTTAGCACGTAGCTATTATATAACTTTTAACAGTTTTGAAGTTTAATCAGTTTTGTAAAAATGGTTCCAATTAGTGTTTCCTTTTGTTAGCGAGTAAATATGAGATTGTTTTTTTTTCGTTTAAGCCACAAAATCGATATCAGAAATGCTTTTGCCAATGGTTTACATTTACAGTTAGTAACGTAGGTTTTTATATTTATTTCACGCATTCCACGAATACTAAGTGACTGACACCACAATTCTCAAACTGTCAATGTTTAACGAGAAATTAGACAACTCACAGCTAAAAAGTATTCATAATAGTGAGAATTCACCTGTGATAATAAGGTGTTTTTTTGGAAAAACCATTGCTATTGACTTGGAACTACCGCCATCCTTCTAGTTACGTTGTCATCTACAATGAGGACGATATATTTTTGATACTTTGTCAATTAATAATTATCTTCTCATATAACTTAAGCTATAAGTAAAATTATATTTAATTCTAGCTGGTGTAAATGCCTATGTGGTAAATCAAAATGTCAGCTAAACCCTATACTAAATTGTAACGAAAATACACCCATGCAAATACACTCAAAAACAAACGTTAACGTTTTTAAATAGGCTTATTTCATTCAACTTAAACAAAAACTTAAGCTGTCAAGTCTTCATCAATAAAATATCTTAACCATCTCCAAATAAAATTATACAAAACAGTTCGATCACGTACTGGCAACAAATTTAAAATAACATTGTTTCGCTTTTACATTCAAACAAAGTATATTCCGATCGTGCCTTCGAGATTTGATAAGAATATTCTGAATATTTTGCAAAAGAATTATCCTCGTCAATTTGTATTCGAAAAACATGGAATAAGTTAAATTAAAACAAAACTTTTTACGCGCTCATCCGAAAATATTATTTATCATATTTTATTTCGAGGTTTTCTTTTGTTTTTCTTTCGTTTCTGAAATTTTGATCAATCATGTATTGTGAACAATATTTGTACGATTTGTAGAGTTTTATAGTTCATTGAAAAAGACAAAGTATGCGTAGGATACGTAAATGCTTAAATGTGGAAACAAAACGATTCAAAGATCACTGAATATAAATACTGGAAGATATCGCTATTAGGGATAAGACCGCCACTGTACGTACCCTTACACTGTATTTATTAACTAGCTGTAGCCTGCGACTTCATCCCCGTGGGCAGAAGATATAAGTTATGATTTAGGTATACCTGCCCGGTTTTATTTCACATTTTCCATTGTATCTTAGCTCCTATTAGTCGCAGCGTGATGGTTTATAGCCTAAAGCCTTCCTCGATTAATGCTCTATTCAACACAAAAAGAATTTTTCAATTTGGACCAGTAGTTCCTGAGATTAGCGCGTTCAAACAAACAAACTCTTCAGCTTTATATATTAGTATATATAGATTTCACTTTGTGTGTCATGTCAATCTATGGTGTGCAACAAAGAAGTTATTTTTCTATTTCTACTGTAACTATAAAGCTTAACCTGTTTAGATAGTTGTGAAACAAAATGGACGTAAACATCTCATTTTAATGTTTATTTCGTTAGTTTTCGTTGTTATTCTTCACTTCTTACTATTAAAATCTTGTGTTAACATTTCGTGATGAAAATGTATTCGGATTTTCAAGTTTCATTACGATATTCGATTGACAATTACGAATGACATAAACATAAAACACTAAAATGTAATATCATATATCAGAGATAGAATTTCATTTTAAAAGCAATTCAATTTACACAAAATTTATAAACCCGAAATTGAGAAACTCACTTTGAATGTTATACAATATTTATACGTAAAAACCTTCAAACTCGATATCAGAACCTTTTCATAAATCTTTATAACATTCCAATCTTCTAAAACATTTCCAAGTGTGATTAATTTCTAACATTACACACATCTTAAATACGTAAACGGATACCATTTATAATATAACATGCCAACATTCTTTATTTATCTTGCATTCCTCTTTCACTTTAAGGTGGAGCCATTTTTGGTCTCTTTGCATCTCGCTCTGTCATCATACGTTTAAAGTATCAATATTTAATATGAGCAATATTCTCAAGTGCTTGGGTTACGTTGCTCTGAAAACTTCATTCTTATTCAGAGGCTCATAGCTTTTGAAGTGTCATGGAGATGTATTATAGGGAATACTCCTTGAAGGTGAACTGCTTAACACCCACGCGTGAGGCCCTGGTATAAGGAGATTAATATTAAAAAGGAATTGCTAATTAGTCCACGGTTTCTTGAGAAAAGCTGGACTTATGACGCTTAACGATTTAAAGTACTTTTAATTTCATTGGAGTCAGATTGTGTACGTTTGTGATAAATTTTCAAAAAAGGTTTATATTGTGATTGACATAGTGGATATATCTCTGATCTTGAGCACATAAGAATCGATGAAGTAAAATAGTTTAATTCTTGGTCAGAGAATTCGGTAGGTCTGATGGTAAAACAACTGGCACATATAGGCAGGAGTCCGAGGTTGAAAAAATTACTTAGTATTCAATCGTAAAATTCTAAAAAAAAAAACAGTTCTATTGTACCAAGAAGTCAAACCTTTTCGTGTGAGAAAAAATATATCTCAGAATAGAACATAAAGAAAACACTGAACAAAATCAAATTACATCATGATATGTAACGTGATTCATCAAGGTCACATAAAACAAATAAATAACTTTAAACAATAGAAATATCAGCACTGGATCGCTTATTTTCACTTAACCTCCGCTGAAACTCAATTTCAGGCCAATGTCATTATTTGTCTCGAAAATTGCCTTTCTCTGAATTATATTTCGGTTGGTCGTCCACAAACAAAATGAGCCGATTCATGAAGATCTAATCTTCTAATATTGACGATTTAGTTCAGCTTTGGTTTTCGCGCTCATGTTACTGTATCCGAGTAATTATTTATGTTTTACATTTTATTAAGTTGTTTTACTTGAAAAATACAACTTGTTGAAAGATTTAGTTATTAAGCTACAGATTTTGTTCAGTGTTTTTTCTAACAGGATACACTTAAAAATTACGGAAAAGTTGGAAATAATCATTCTAATTGCTTCGAAACCAATTTTGTTTTAAAATCATATTTGAAACTGAGTTTCTATTTCCATTTACAGATTATAAACAAGCTACATTGTACGATTCGTAGCAAGATCATCAGTTACGAGAGCGTAGCTGTCGTAGCAATGACGTCAGCCACATTGTAGCACCCACGCTGCTATAATCTCGTAGCGTAGGTAAAGCTTATTTTTAATCCAGTTACATACTTGTATTCTAAAACAAAGTTATTCATCCAAACCAAAAGTTCTACGACCGTAGCTTTAACACTAAAAAAGCAATTAATTTTCATTAGACTGCTACGTAGAGAAACGCAAAACATATTTACTGTAACATTCCCGAATAATTTGTATGAGCGAATTTCCCGTAAACGGCCTTCTAAGCAATTACTAACTTTATATCTATTTTGGCTTACTGCCCACTACGTACGTAATAGGACTGTGGAGGCAGAGAAAATGTATGCATTTTGACTCTATACTTGGTCATTATTATTTGTGAATACTGGCTAATAAAATGGCTGGAAACGCGTTCGTTGCTGGATTTTATGCTTCAGTCTAAAATGTGTTGGAATTTTGGATAAAGGCATTAGGTTAGATTACTCGTTGTTTAGATAGTCGATGAGGCTAGGTTTAGTTCATAGGGATTTATTAGTTTCCAATAATCTCTACAATAATATAACAAACCTTATCTACTTTGTTTGCAAGGAGAGTCTAATGCTTGAGGCGAAAAATGAGGTGGGATTAATTTATCACAATATAAAGTAACTTTAGTATAATACGTAGACGGAAGATTGATAATATAGACGAATTATTAAAACACATTACAATATTTTTGTATGTACACAGCAAACATTTGTACTGGTGTCTGCAAATTCCATCAAATATCAAAATATTGTTTCTAAACTAAAAGTTTTCACCGAAAAACGAATAGCAAAAATATTTGAAACGAATGAAATATTCAAACGTACATTTCAACGGACAGTATTTTCAAATAACGCAAAGTAATATGCTAAAGTAACGTAATATCAGTAAGTATGTTGGACTGTATGAATGTATGAATTTAATAACATTATGGAAGTAAAATTGGACTCACGAAACTTTCGGCCAGGGCGCTACCACGTCCTTTAAAAGTACGTTGCAAGTGCGGAAAGAGACGCCGCTCTACAACGTGCATTACGCTATTTCGCTCCCACAAATGCAGCTGTCTTACGATACAGTGGACTCGGTAGATGTTCGAGAACTTTCCGGATCTTACCTGTAATATAAATTAATAGATATTAAAATATTAAGTTTGAAACTCTACAATTCAAGCTTCTTTAGAAATTGTTTTGAGATCCTTGTAAATATATTTATGTTTGTTGTAAGATATAATTTAATGTCTGTAGTTGAAGAAATAATTTATTGAGCTAAGTTTTTGACTTTATCTTTTGAGTAGCAGACATATTTTATAGATGAAAATGAACAAGATTAATAGCAATATTGATGTCTCAAATTGAAAAAAGAGACATGCAAAGTTAACATAAAGAAATTGATACAAGTTTTTTTCTGAAGAAACTCATCGAATTCGCATTTTATTTTAACTTTTGAATTTTATTAATTGTACCAATAATACGAAGTACATATTATTTTTGTCCGTATTTAGTTTTTTTTTTTGAATTGGGAAAACTTTTGCTTTGATATTTTTACGGGTCTCTATTGTTTCATAATTAATTTTCTTCATTATTTTCTAATTTTATATCAAATTTGCACTTGAGAGTTCGTTTTAATATTAATCCTTTAAAGCTTTAGTCAAATGCCTTATTACTGAAAGTTTTAATTAATAATTTTGAAATATCAACCTCAATTTTAAATGTCAACTTAAACAAATGAAAAAGGCTAACTTCGAAACTAATTCGATTTTTATTAAACCTGGCTACAAACTTAGAACAAAATAAAAAATATTAAAAATAGTATTACTGTACTACAGATTTATGTTCTACACTTAAAATATTTCATCAAACTGCGTTTATCAAATGGAAAACGGCTAAAACTAAGTTGAAAAGGCCAGTATCAAATGGCATTTTTTCTTCTGCCAAAATACATTATCTGTATTGGACGAAAAGAGTATCGTTGCACTTTAAAAATATTGGATTTATACAACAGTTCTAGTTTTCCGTCGTACATTGCTTCGGGCGATATCAGCTTAGTCGTGTCAATAAAGATTTGTTCATCGAGTGAAAAATTTAAATTCACCCCGATATTGCTCTGAAGAAACAAAAAAGAATATCCGGGTTTTACGGAATGCCAACAATCTTTGTTTTGCGGTCCTTAAAAACTCTACCCTGTAGAAATAGAAGTGATTGTTTTATTTTCGAGGTGCAAAATAAGTTTGTGGAGAAACCCAAATTACGCTTTGTCTTTTAAAGTAAGGTTGCAGAAATTCGAAACACGTTGTCTTCGAATGTGAGTTTATAAATCTGCATTGTAATGCTTTTGAAATTCGTATTGGAATTTCTCTTTTATTTTTTCTGTTGTATTGAATTAGGTATTACGGTTCTTTATATGCTTATGTGGACAAGTCCTTTCAAAGGTTTTCTGCAAAGGAAATTTATTGTCACCTTTATTCTAGAATTCAAATTCAAATAGTAAGTTAGTTAGAATTTAAGTCACTTATCTACGAGTACCTACTACGTGATCATAAATATCTTAAAATAAACAATGGAAACTAAAAAAGCCTTTTTCCCATAAGTAGGGGAGCCTTTTTCCCATAAGGAAATACAATCAAAATTCTTACTATTTTCTTTTAAACCATTGGCAGTGCTAAACTACACAAAAAACAGGTTAATATGACATAAGATCCTATTTAGTTATGTTCTAAATTCTAACTTACAACCATATCCATACGTAACACGCCATTAAAAAAAAGCCACCACGACAAAAAACGAAAAAAAAACTAAACCAATCAACGCTTACCGGTAAAAGCAATAACTCACATTCTAATTATTACAGAGCTAATAAATCTCGCCATTATCACGTTTATGAACGTGTAATTACGATTTTTCGCGATAGGGAAATTAACTAATAAATTTTAACGTTATAGGTTAGAGTGAGGTTGCAACCCTAGGGTTACGGGCGGTTTAATAAGCCCTGTCGTCTACGAGTTGCATAATTTATAATACAACGAATATATACATATTATTACTGGCAATGTTGAAGTGATAATCTTGGCGGGAGAATTTTGATGTGATGTTAGTTCTAGTTGATACAGTGGTATCATATGATAGTGTGAATAAGAAAGATATATTCTCCGTGTTATTCGAATTTCGAGGAAATTAAGAGTTGCAATTTTAAAAGTGTTTGACTTTTTCTTGTACTTTTGTAGAATCTATAATAAGAGTCGCAATGCTCAATTATATATAATAGATACCTTCCTTGAAAAAAAATCGACAGTATGTCGACAAGAGACCGCCATTACACTGTTATTCTTTTTCTAATACTGGTTAAAACTAGAACACCAAAGTAATGCTAGGTTCACTTTTTAATACACCTACACAAAAATGTATACTACTGTATACCTCACTCCAGACATACACCAAGTCCTATAACTGTATTATCTTGAAGCATCCACACTGTTTTGACTCAAAAAGTATAAGAACAAAACCGTTAAAGTTATTTATGGGCGGCTCAAACAATATACTGTCAATATCTTGATCACTGAACCGAATGATATTCATACATATATCATTCTCACTCCGTACAGTGGATACGCAAATTCTTATTTGATACACCAATTTCATAGTTCCTTTAGCAAGTCGACGAACACGATATTTTACATGTGACCTACATTTATGTAGTTTCGCTCTTGAAGGTCAAACATATTGGATCTAAAGAGATGGTGTAAATGTGGGTATTACTATGTGAATGGAATCTACCCTTACGGCTCCGTACAAATAGATTAAATTAAAAGTAGTCTACTTTAAAAATTTTGAATTTTCATCCTTGTTTCGCAAATTGTTTAATAAACATTCTCGTCATATTCACGGATCACACAAATGTCTGTCCTTCGCGGGGATCGAACCCGCGAGACATCGGGCACAGGGCTTGGCGTGGTAGCCTCAACCACTCGGCTATCCGCGCAGTTAATTTGAATATGTCTGTTTCTTAGTATTTCTTCTAGTTTACCACCTAAAACTCAGTTTTCATTCTGAAAAAAAATCTAGTTTTCTCACTTTTCATACACTCCTACTTATCTAGAAACATTTATACGTAACATACTGGTTTCATAAGTCTGATTGGTCAGTAGACACGTGGGATAAAAGATACAGTTTTTTGCGATAAATAATAAATGAGGTTTTACGTATTTCATATTTGATATTTCTTGGTAAAGCTAAGTTATTAGATCTAAGAGTAAACTATTAAATATTGATACTTGTTTTTTTAGGTTTTCTTGGAATATTTTCGTGACTTACAAGAGAATATCGTATAAGTTTAACATTTAGATGACTTATGATAAAAATGGAATGCTATCAAGGTCTGGACTTGTACTCTCTCTTTCTGTCGTAAAATTTCATAAGTTAATGAATTCCGTTGAATCGTTTATTTTAGTCGAGTTATGTTAAAAGGAGTCCTGAACATTTTATTTTCAGATATTACATATATAGGATACACGTCTTTGCGAAACTACACTGACGCTGATTGAAAAGATCAGAGGTTTGAATAGAAAAGTCCAAGTCACGGCAATTGCATAACGAAAAGTTCTGAAATTTCGTCTTACATTTGAAACTTTCGATTCCTATCCTTCCTTCCATTTATATTGTAATATTCCATATATATTGGCTTTGGAAATGATAATACGTCGGTATTATCATTTCCAAAGCCCTCAGGTGTCCTGGGTAGTCCATTTTTCCTAATAAGAGTCTGCAAAACACTAAATTTAGCTATCCAGTCACACTTCAAAATTACCAACTATACTAAGTCCAGCAACTTGAAACTATCATTTTTGTTTTAACTAAAACCTAATTAGGTGAAGCAAATAAAACGGTAAACAAAAGCGAAACAGTTCCTAAATAACAACTACTTAAGCTTCAAACTAAGGAACAAAGAGTTCAGCTTTATTGAGCTGACGAAGATTTTCCGTTTTAGTGTTCGAAGAAAATCTTTAGTACTGTTTTAACGCTATTTGCAAGTGTTTAGGAAAAATAGGTAGACTAAAATAATACAAAGTTTCCTTGCCTTTTTTCAAGATTTATCTGGTTAATTTTTTAGAACCATGGGATTTAGGTGCTTGTCATATGTTACATAGAACTACTTACAATTTATTCGATGAATGAACAAGTTATTGTAGAAGTAGAATTTGAATTAGTATCAAGAATAAATAATTAATAATGGTAGATTTTTTAAAATTTTCACACAATAACACTCTTTTTATTTCTTCAATCACTTTCACCGAAAACCAATACAATTATAGAGTAGTAGATTTTTGTTTACTTTTATATTGTATAGTCTCTTTTTATTTCTTCCAAAACATTTCCCGCAAATCAACTCACGTTTCTTTCTATTTACCCACCAAACTGTCGCCACCATTAACCAATACACAAATCACAAAATCTGAATATTTCGAAGGCGTCCCAACGATCCCCGTGTAACTTCATTAGGCTGTACCAATCGAGGGGACCACTCACAGCCTAAAGTTGACGCTTTGTACTACACGTGATCGGAATATCTTGCCGTCAACCTTGGTGCGAAGATTGTGAGGCATTCCCTAAAGTTCGAACTTCAGCACTTGAAGACCATTAAAATTGTGATTGGGAGGCGTTTTATCTGTTTGTTTGTCTATCGAGTGTCAGAAAAGTGTACGTACAAGGTATAGAGTTTTAGATCAAAATAAATGGTACAAATCGCTATACGTAAACCCTTAACATAATTATTATTCAATTAAATAATATACATCTTATTGTATTAGCTGACTAGACTTAAAAAAGAACTCTGATTGCCGGAATACAAATCGGATTAATAAACCTTTTGGCCAGGATATTTTTTTACCTATTAAGAAAAAAAACAAGTATTTAATTGCGGTAGAACAAACAGAAAAGATGCAAGACAAAGTCAGATCGTATTAAATTGAGGTTTACACTTCACAACATTGTCCAGGCCTTCAGTGTTCAGTCATTTATTTTGTGTCGCGACCCCTGAATACGTTTTGAATGAAAAAAATACATCTTACGTCTTCTATTTGACCCCTAAATTACGCGCATAACTAATTCTCAATTACAATTGATCACAATGTATTGTCAATCAACATTATCATTAAATAGGTGAACGTCTTACCTTCTCGAAGCATCGTAAAACATTTACAGCCATCGATTCCTATATACATACATAATATATACTTTGTTTTCTCAGTATAAATTATGTTTTTCTTCGTCAAGTTACTTCGGGAACTGATCCATCCCTTTTAGGATATTTTGAATTATTCATGAAGATGTATTGATTGTCTTACAAGTACCTTTAACTCGTAACGGTATTAGACTTTATTGTTTTATGGACATGGAAATTTTTGGTGTAGGTAACTAACTACTCAATATTTTGTACGTAAGTTACTGATGCCGAAGCATATTACGACATATTGTCCAAGGACTTAGGCTATGCTGTCTCTTCATTATCTTGGGATATCAGCTTCTTTTTATAAGTTCGGGTCGACACTGAAACGTCTACCATAAGACCTTTTTGTTCGTAAAGTGGGGGTGTCTTCTTGGATATGCTCCTTACAGGAGGAAGTAGGTAGAGTCAGTTTCTTGCTCATTTAACCTGAGATGCCATAGAACACTTTAATCACTCACTGACTGACATTTTGGAGGCCAAAGCTTTGTACCAAAAGTTGACCTGATGCATTTATGTAGCCTATCAATGATCTTTTAATTATCGGCCGACAGACAATGTGTGGTTACAAAAGTAAACGGCAAAATGGAGGGACAAATTGGACTTGAGAGGAACCTGAAATAGCCCTCGAACGAGACAGGTAAAAAGAAAAGGGGAATGAGGGCTTGAAATTTTTGGAAATTGACGTAAAATACCTATAGTAAAGATGTGTAACAGTGAATATACAGAGTTACTTTCTAATATTAGTACTTATTTATCAGAATTCCCTGTTTGTGTTGTGGTTCGTGGCTGTAATGTTTATACGCTAATTTATAGCTTTAACCACATGAATGATGATACAAAATATATTAGTTCCAAGCTTCGTTACATTTTGTATTTATTACTAAGTTAATGTAATTTGTGCTTCGTGATGTTTATATGTTTTTTGCTGGTGTCGTTTGTTTGTGGTTGTGGTTTAAGACAATCTTGCTGAAAATGAGACATTTTTGCTGGTAAATATTTTGGAGAAGACAAGTAGTATTATGAGTTTATCAAAAAATTAATAAAAACCGTTATTATCCATTGATATTAAACCTACTCTCTCACTCTGGAGTTTTCTCAAGTGAATTATGGCAAAAAAGGTTTATAGACTTCCGTACCAAAAACTTTCGACATTTAACTTGCATTTTTATACAAAATCCCAAGTGTCGTGATTACATCTCCCACTTGTCCGGTTTTTATTTATTAAATTTTTTGAATGATTTGAATATAACATGCAAAGTTCATTTTGACAAAAATAGACATTTAAAAGCTTCTTATAACAAAAGCAAAACGGTAACAACGTTAAATAAGCAGGGCTCTATTACAACTCAATATCAAAGCCCTTTCTAAATTAAGTTACAGTTAATATATATTACCTTAGCTTCCTTTGTCAAAACAGTATATTTTTCCAAAATTTTGTATCGTTTTTTACTAAAACCGAATAGGGAATTCAAGGTGACTTACTCAATACCATCGTCCAGGGACCAAATGAGCTAATAGCCTATTTTATTCATCTCTGAATAAATACCTTCATAATTGAAATTGTATTTGGACAATGAGCCTTAATACCAAAGGTTAAATGTCCAGAAAAAAGTCGAATCGGCTAAGGCATTTTTCAAGCAGCAATTGAATTGAAGAAAATTGAAAGTCGGCAAATTCCTGAGTATCCGAATTTTATTGTGAGTTAAAATTGTTGTTTAAGATTGTACTTTCTTTGTAGAAGCTGATGAGAATGGATAAAGGTTGTAACGATCAGAGGAGATTGGCTGAAATGTCTTCTTTTTTTATTTTCTATCGACATAAATTGTCAGTTTTGTTAACAAAGGAACTTTTACTCGTATTTATTGAGTGCTTGTGTTGCTATGTGCCGTGTTTCCAATTGATCTAACTTATTTTATGTAGGATACTGCTCTTTTTCTTTTGATGTGGTAGATGCACAATAAGGTTTCATATCTTTTTAACTAACTACTCCCACACTCAGTAATTTTCTTTACTATTTTCGCGTGGAGTTCCAGAAACATTCAAGTCACAGTTAAAAAAACACTCAGGCACAGGACAGGCATTCGTGGATCACCCAAAAGTATAGTAGGTTTGGCTGGCACTTGGTTGACCGTGCAGTAATAAAGTCGTAGAGCCCATGGCTCTGACCACTCAATTGTTATCCCTTGAAAAATTTATTACTATTTTTACCTACCGTATCGCGCTTCTTAGCAAGTGAAAATTACCTTTTAAAGAGGCCAGTCTCATAGTTAGATTACGAACGATATACTATTTAGATGACCGGTGAGACTGGAAGCTAATACATAACTAAGGAATTACTAGGTAACCACAGCAAGGAAAGCTGAATTCTACGGGAAATGTTATACCAAATACATAGCATGTTAGTTCTGGCATCTGAATAATATTTGATGTAAGACATGGTACTATGTTTTACTTATCTTTGACATATCTGCAGTAAAAAAAGCGGTGGGACGGTTTGTAAAAACAATGGAGCTCCCCATGGTTTTTTCATAAAAATATAATTTATTAAAAAGTTTTATCATAAAAGCGAGTTATTTAGTTTTTTTTTTATTTATTTTAGTGTGTAATAAAAGCGCGTTTTTTAATTTAAAAAAATCATTTATGATATTAATCAAATAAAATGATAGTTTAACAGTATTGAAATAAGAGCCAATTGCAAGTGATTTCACTGATATTGCGAGAAGATAAACATACAAATAACATAGATAAATTATCTGACTTTAATTGCATAGCTAGTTTTCCTTTTTATACCGATAAATAATCTCTATTGCAGCTGTTTAGTTTTTATTGCGATTCCAGCACAGTAATGTTTTATAGAAAAGATTTATACGGAACTCCCGTTTGCCCAACCTTGTTCTTTTACAACCCCTTGTTTAAAGGGCCCATATTCAACCCCAGTAAATCTTCCCTATAGGTGGTTGTGTTAACAAACGATATACGTGCAGCTATTTAATTTCAACCCTATTTGGAATAGACAAGGTTGAAATTCAAATAAATTGGTACGTCGAATGATAAATGTATTTCGAAGAACTAGTTATTTCGATTTGGAAATGTTATGAAAATATTGTTTGTAGAAATTATTACTTAGCAGTGTAAATATGATATAGATAACAACTCTTTTCAATTCGTCCTTTACTCAAATATCTAGTTCAAAATATTTGAAACCTGTTGTTGTTTCTGCAAAATTTATTATTATATCATTATTTTTATCCAAATCACTAAGTTATTGTTGTAATGTTGTAGTAGTCTAGTATAGCTAGAAGATGCCAAAACAAATTGGCTCATAAGGTAATGTTTTGCGTAAAAGAGAGAGAGAGAGAGAGAAGTTACTTATCAGCTGTCTCTTTCCCCTACTGATTGAGTACGTAACAAGTTATTACACGCTATAACAATTTGTAACAATTTCCAATACTAAACTGTATAGATATCCTTTGTCCTTTTTACGAGGGTTGAAATTTTACAGTCGTTCTAATTTTGTTCGTCCAATATTCAAGGGCTAATATAAAAATATGGGAAAGGGCTCTTCCTCGCGCCCCTCTGTCCCTTTGAAACGAAGTAGCTTCTAATTTAATTTGTTGTCCCCTTGTAAGTAAAATTACGCGGAAACCTTTAATCGAATTATTTAGAGCTGTTAGTAAAAGTATAAATGAATTATTAATTCTACAATTTCATTATAAACACACGTGTCAAAATATGAAATTTTTTAATGTTAAATTTATTTCCTAGAGTTTTAATTAATCATTGAAATGTATAAATACTGAGCAATTTTAGCTAGATTTCCCGGCAGAATGAACTGGCTATCTTGTATCAATTGATTTCATGTAGGTAAAAAAACAAGACCAGCCGGTGCGATATAATACAATAGATATTTTTAAGTTAAATCGAATATCTTAAAAACAAAAGTTTACTATGTAAAACAAATGAACGAAGTTATGAAAATAATAAAACTTTATTCAATTCAATTTATTTTTCTGTCTTCATAAAAATCTAGACTGAACTGAATCACAAAAAAAAGTTTTATTGAAAATGTTTCTGACTTCTTCAGTCGTAATAATGAAAACTTTTTCAAGACTTTTTTATTTCATAATGTTTTCAATTAATATTTTACACGCTTTTTTATAAGTATCATCTGTCTAGCATTTCTTGGAAACATTTGGAGTATAGATTTTTAAGTCTTTGCAGAGCTAAAAATTGTACAAAATATATTTCACTGCTGGTTAAAGGCCTTAGGAAGAAAAGAGCTCGCCATTGCGACGTTTGCTTACTTGCTTCAAGAAGTTTTCATTTACCGAATTCGAATGATGTCTAAAGCTAGACTTCCATTGGGCATGGATCGAGGTATGGGTTTTCCATCGAGTAAAAGTGATGAAATACTTAAATATGTTTTTCAAAAACAATAGAGATGGCTCTCTCAACAACAAAATGTTTGTTTAATTAGACTTTTTTGATTTTGTGCAAATTTTGTATAGAGCGAGGCGCAGGTAATTCTCTAACCTACAAGAATGCCCTCTATTTTTAGATTTACTTATTTTTTATACGTGTTAAAATAACTATTTTCATCTAAATCTATGTAAGGCATAATAAATACACGAATTCCAACACCCAACTGATACGGATCATCAATTCGACCAACGCCATATGCCATGTATTCTCTTACACTATATACCAAGCCTACAGGTTTGGTTACACCCTGAAGTTCAATTCACAGGGAGCATGCTACATCTCGTTTAGTTCCGATAGATTTGCTTGCACACTCAGTCAGACGTCGAACACTGCACAATGCTGCATGTAAGACTGGTTCTATAGGGATTTGTATCGGCGCAAACAATACGCGCGTTAAGCTGTACTAAGGTATGCGCTGAGAGCGGGAGAATATGTAAACAAATGAATTTCATTTGTTTTCTGTGTTAGTTATTAAATGTGACTGTTCTTTTAAGAAATAACTGTTTTTAGAATATAAGTTGTATGTATTGATTACTGTAGATCGAATATAAAAATTAAATATTTAATAGAAGCTAGTGTAGTTCTAAAAAGATTTCAAGAAAGTTTTATATTCTGTCTAGATGCGACGTTTCATTATCATGATTAGGTATGTGAACACTGATAGTAGATACATAAACCATTTAGTACAGTTTTAATTAAGTAGGTAAGTGCGCAACTTATTTATTCCTTTAATCATTGAGCCAATAATAAGAGAGCGAACTATTACTATACTAATACTACTATACCTACGGTATTTCTTAATTACCGCCGAAAGTATACAATTTAGACCAACGAAAAAGTCTTAGATGGAGAATTTGGGTCATCCCATGTATGCGAGAGTTTCTTCCGATAGATTTGCTTGTGATGTCTCAATTACCAATAAAATTATTGCCCGGAATAGGAAAAGGAAGGTTCTTTGTAAGATTAACATTAAAAAATTAATATCGATGCTTATGAAGGGAGGGTGATACGGGGAGCTGACTATGTAAAAGAATATTTTGACATTCAAAAAGTGCTCAAATTTTGAATAAATGGATTTTGATTTTATGTTGGTTTTTTGTCTGGAATCTTATAATAGATTTATTTTGGTAGAGTAAAAATATTATAAGTATTGTAGATATTTCCTTCACGTATTTTGACAAATTCATAGTCCTTTTTTATTCAGAATAGAAGTCTTAAAGATTCGAATCACGTCGGACGCGTAGGCGTTGAGATAAGTTAGATTTTTCTTTCACGAGCGATCCCACAAAACCGAACAAGGCAGTTGTTCGGTTTTGTGGGATCGCTCACTCACAATCTGCGTTCAATATAATGTTAATAGTAATGCAATTGCAATAGGTTTGGCTATCGCAATCCAAAAGTTTAATACCAAATTCGTAGTGCTACGTGCAGAAAAAAAAAACAGAAGATGCGAAATATAGTGTCTCAATTAATTAAACTCTATTATATCAACTTTAGAAGAAGCCGAAAATCGCTCTCAGTGGCATGCACTTGGAGAGGCCTATGTCCAGCAGTGGACTGCGATAGGCTGATGATGATGATGATGATGATGATGATGATGATATCAACTTTAACCTTTAACTAAGAATACCTTCTCCGAGCGTGATAGACAACTAATTGATAACGTGTATAGAACTGAAAGGTCAGCTCTCGAAAAAGAGTGGCATTCTCAAACACTTGAGAGAATCTTTCACACCTACACAACTTTTCAATGGATCAGAACATATACAGAACAAACTACATTGAAATCGCTCATTTCATTCGAGAGCTATGATGACATAGATAAGCAGACACATCAAACTTATACATCATACACCTAACACCAGTTTTCCATTCTACCGCGAAGTAATATTATCCGGGCCCTAAAATCATGAATTAAATAGAAATAAGTTTTAACGATCTACCTAAAATATTCGCATTAGATAAACCACACAAGTTAATACGATGCACGCTAGTTAGGCTTTATTTTGGGAAGACAGCCAGACTGCGTAGAGTTTCAGCCAATTTTCAGTTGCAGACCTAAATTAAACAAACTACATCGAGCACAAACTGTTTAGAGGGAAAATTATTTAGTTATATTAAATAGAGTTAGCAGGTTTGCAAGTTAGAGGCGATGTTTCAGTTCAGGACTAAGTATTGCGTTTAGTTTGATAGTTTGTTTCGCAATACAGGTGAGTTGTTTTTTTGTATAAAGCTGGGAAGGCGAACTCGGTAGTCGTATGTCGAATCAGTTTTTAATAATGTTTTGGTTATGTAATAAGATGTCCGTAGATATACAATCAAATGAAAATTTTCTATTGTCTTAAGAAAAATATACGCTCTTAGTTTTTCTGCTCGGATTCTAATTTTGATTTCATGAACTAACAAATTTCATACTTATGTCGCTAGGGATTCACAAATATTCAAGCCACTAGCATAACACACACTGAGACTCAGAACAAGTATTTGTGGGTCACACAAATGCTAGTCCTACGAGATGATCGAACACGGAACATGTCTCGCACAGTGAGTTCCATACATCTGTACAAATCGGCTATCCGCGCTTTTGCACAGCCCGTCAGTCTTGATAGTGCTTAGTGTTGTTTGTTGATACATTGCACATTATATGGTTTATAAAAGTACCCAATAGTACAGAGTTTAAACAAAAACAGATCGTTTTCGGGAACTTTTAAACCATTAGAGAGGACTCTATACTATGGATAAGTTTAGTAGACAATAAATTGTTATTTCATAAAAAGGCTGACACACTCAGTTTGACAATAAAAGAAATATAATCCCAAGGTTGAAACACGAAAGCTACAAAGAGTAACTTTTAGTCTGGATAGCATTACTGTCAAAGATACAACATGATTTACAGAGGCCTAAATAAGTAGCTCTTTTGGAAACATCTCACGTTTCTGACGAAATGTCGAAAGGAATCTAAAGAAAACTGCCTAGAATAAAATCTAGAAAAAAGTACTCGTAAATCTTAGTAGGCGGTATAGGTACAGACACCTACAAAATTCAATAAAGACAGCAGTGTAATCATGAGAGTAGTAGTAGTTTTGAGAAATAAATAATATGTGACTCGAAAGGACATGGTTTGAATGTTTACGTGGTCTTGAATATAAACAGCCCTAACTTTAAAACATAATGTAGCCACCATTAGAATGTGATATGACCGTAGTTTATTATTATTACATTATTATATGTAATAGACTTTTTATATGTATTCCTGTTAACACTAGGTTTTATAGCTGAGTAACCATGACAGCTAGACAATGAAATTTTCACAGGTGATGTGTCTACGTAATTATAGGTCAACGGAATCATAGCGCGATCAAAGGGAATATAAAACGTAAAAGTTTACACGGTACCTCGATAGATGGCGTTGGGATCGATTTAGATCGCGCTATGGTTTCGTTACACGGGATAATATAAATGTCGGAGAATTAATTATTTTGTTGTAAGCAGCAAGCACTGTGGTCTACAATATTATACGTGCTTAATATTAGTTTCCAAGTGTTTTAATTATCCAACCTCTCCAAGTCGACCTTCGTTACATATTTATTCCTTTTTCCGCCACATAAACAAGTAGTTTAACAACTGTATTAACTCTTTTTTTTTAATTTAGACGGAATCGTCAGATTTTTTAGGTTACTAAGAATAATTATATCGAAAAGGAAGCGAGATAAATTGTACTTCATAATTAGGAACCTACATGGGCATCACGTGGGTGAGACGCCGGACTCAGCAAAAATACTAGAATATCAGCAGTCTAGACAGTTTTGGAATTATTTATTTTAATAATCCAAGCATTGAATCTAGTATAATGTAATAACATCAAGAAAAACAAAACTGACATCAGAAAAAAACAAAAGATACATAAATGCACATACAGCAAAACGTACTGGCTGTAAATATAAAGAAAATTCGGGGATTCAGAATCGATTTCATACGAGACGATATCACTTACAGCCGTCTCTGTTACTCATATGCGAAAATTGACGATAGAAAGGGATAAGAATAACATTCATTTGCAATCATTGAGCGTTCTCTCTGAATGCCTCTTACGAAAGGTCGCGGTTGAAATAGAATAGAATTATGAATATGTCGTGTTCGGAGGGCAAATATCTTTGAGTGTATTAAAATTCCTGACATAAATTGTATTGTAAGGAAAGATATGACAATTTTTGGCCACTTTTTATTTTTTACCCATGAGACAATTATTATTTATGCAAATTTGGGTTCAATATTACTAAGGATTCGTGAGTCTGTCTCCGTCTGTCCGTTAGTTTCTCACCACGTTCTATCTCATAAAACATGGTATCTGGTTTGCTAGTAGTTAAGTTGAAATTTCATAGATGATGGTATTTGTTTTGCCGCTATAAAAGTAACCCATAATAATAGGTGAATGACCATTTTTTGGTAAAGTCAGACTCGCACTGTTACACCGTTTTTATTTTATTTTCCAATTAATGTTCTTTTGCATGATCAGCAAACAACAATTAAACTGGATTGAAAATGTCATGCATATATAATGCAAGAATTAATATTCCATCTGTATTTCTTTGATATTACTTCAAATAAGCCAATCTCAATTTTGTTTTAATATTTTTGTTCAGCGGAGTAAATAACTACGTCCTATCAAAAGCATTAATTAACAAAATCATTATAACAATGACAAGTTCTAAGAACGGAGTTTAAATTTTAATTACAGACAGTCTACAAAACATGAATTTTATACTTTGAGAATGTATATAGTTGAATAATGAACCGTAATCCCTCTGAATAAAATTGAGTATGATAAAATAGTACATGTACCTAAAAGCTTAAGCTCACAATGGTAGTTAAGTGCAGAAAATAAAGAGAAGTACATTTTAAACAATAAAGCCTTTAACATTTTTATTGTCAAACTATTGTAAAAGTTATGATTTATACCTGCCCTATTTTTCCACATTTTCCATTGTATCTTCGCTCCTATTAGTCACAGCGTGATGGTATATAGCCTATAACCTTCCTCGATGAATTGTCTATTAAACAACACAAAAATATTTTTTTCAATTTGGACTAGTAGTTCCTGAGATTAGCGCGATCAAACAAACAAACAAACTCTTCAGCTTTAAATATTAGTAGATGTACATATCTAAATTTATAACGATAAAACGAACACTCAAATATATCTACTTCGGCAAATGCAAAAAAATCCTTCGATTTAAACGACCCAGTTACCTTGCAACCCATGTCCAATAAACCTTAGGACATCGTACATGCAAATCTCCGTCCAACATCTCCCATACCCCACTATTTTATCAAGATTGAGATATTGAATTCCAGCGCACGTCATGAAATGTAAGAGGTATTTTATTACGCCGAATAAACAGACAGAGACGGAGATATAGATAGAAAGAAAAAAAGATAGGTGATAAAAAGGTTGGATCCTACGTGTTGGGAAATTTTAACGAGTCATTATGATTCGGTTAGGTTTTTGTTCGGAATTGGCTCTTTGTGGTTTTTCATTCAAATGCTTGATAACCATGTATAGTAAAAAACACTGAAGAACATGTGAAGAATACTTCTATGAATATGGAATTTGAAATTCCAAAAAAAAAATATAAATTTTTGTCACAACCCACATACGATCGATCACATCGACACAATCGATCTGCGTACGAATAAATTTGAATAACATACAAGATTAAAACCAATGTTTTTAGTACGAATTTGTTATTAAATTTCCATAATACGATATGATGCTTTATCATTTTATTGTAATCTATTTACTACTACTTAATTTATACCTTAACATTCGACATAACCTCTAAAACTCAATATAATATTCATTACTAAAGTAAAACATCACGGCTGATCGTATCAAAGGCCTTTGTTAGATCGAAATCAACGTCTAAAGTTGCGGCCCGATCAAATATGTATGAGTGGTTCATTGCAAGGTCTCAGCAAAACCACAAATCCTTCATCTTCAAAATTTACTGTATTTTTATAAAACTTCTCAATTTCAGTCTGACTGTCATGTTTTTTGTAAAGCTACTCAATTTCAGAGTCAGACTGTCATATTTTTCGGTAATGTCGGATCTTTTAAGTCGACCTTTTTTAGTGTAACGTCGAGCCAAAGTGACAGTGTGACCTCTAAGATATGATAATTCGACATGGCTGGGTCCTCCTTTACAAATTCAGTTTTTATTAGATTGCTTAGGATAATGTATTTTTTTTTGGATATGGTCAAACGAAATAAGCAGATTTGTAAATAAAAGTACAATCACAATTTCATACGATATTCTTCCAAGAAAACGTTGAGTTTTCTTAGGAATTTATTATTAAAAGTTTCTCATATGAACATATACAAAAAACCTTAAACGAAACTAATCTCAAAAGACATAATATATAGACAATAATAAACACAGTAATACTATAAAACTTTTTCCCATTAACCTGATCCCAACACAAAATTTAAAACCAGCGAGCTTGTAATCTAAATCCACACTTGCATCCCACGAAATATCATACTCAAAAAACATTTGCATGAAAATTTCCATTCAAGATAAAACTAACCAACGAAACAGATAATATCATTTGCTTGCAATTTTTCAACACGATCAACATTATTTCATTTTTATCTGTCACAATGTAGTAAGAACAAAACACTGTTCATAATTCATTTTAAAGCATTTCTTTTTCGTTCCCCTGTAATAAATTTTAGGGGTAGACCAGACCGTATGTACCCTTATCACATGAAAATAGCTTTGCCGAGTTACCGCGCATCTGCACCACGCCTAATGTACCGTTACATCGCGCCTAATGTGGTTCTGCTAGAGAATTCCATATTATGGTGTTCGTGAATAAGCAGAGGATATAAAAACATCTCTTTTATTCCTATCTGCTTTTCATGATAGTAATTACCATAGTCGTAACAGACAAATAATACCTACATACTTAGATAACAGTCAAAATCATAACTCAGCTTTTTGTTTTGCAATAGTTGGGTGAAATGATACCTTTAGGTGCGAATTAGTTGAAGAAAGCTGGTGCTTGGTGTGTTATGGAGTATACTCTATTATTTTTTGTACTAATCACCATCACACCTCTAGATATCAAAGGAAATCAGCCTGTCAGTGACATAGTAATAAGTTGACATTTATACCAACGTTGTGTTACTAAAAAAATCTTCAGCACCTAACATGCCAAAATAAGACTTCTTTCAGTTCCATATCTTAAGAAAGGTTTGTTTGCAATCAAATTACTTATTACCCAAAATCCACGTAAGAAGAGCATCATGCAAAAGCATATCAAACCATATAATATAAATACCACATACACAAACAGCTCCAGTCTAGTCTACCAACTAATGTACCGTGTGTCTACGTAATGTATTTCAGCAAAGCGTTTGCTCTAAGCTCGGATGATACCAGACTTATACTCCGCCAAATGCACGCGAACAAGAATTTTTACTGGCAACACTGCTACTACGGTTTCTATGCGCTTCGCATTTGAAGGAATATTTTATTTGCAACCCCTTGTGTTACCCTGCTTAGTAATCCGTCAAAGTGTACGGTATAAGTTCTATATTTCTTTGAAGTGGTTTTAAAATTTTATGGGATTTAAGTAAGGTGTTTTCTTGTTCAGGTTGTATTTTTTTGATTGCCCATTTGCTTTTTACTGCAGATAGTTATTTAAGAAATACCCAAAAATAGTTCACGTAAACAATTTGAACATTAATTAAGCCACAAAATTACATCTATTTGATAACGTGCATTAAGATTGTAATACAATCTACTTCATAACGAATAACATACACCAGCAGTTAGAATTCAAACTTAAAACCAAGACACACACAACACTGAAGACCGGAGTAGATAGTTTAATAAAAACAAACTCGAGGAATATAAGACAGGTAATCTTGTTTTTCATACGACTAGAACTGGGATCAAGAGGCCACTTCAGTTCTACACCGTATTGCAATGTGGGAACGTCATTTGTTTTTATTTCACTTTGCAATTTTCTAGAACCTGTGACGTCATTCAAGTATGAATGTCGTATTGAAGAGGGCTGCAACGATGTGATTTGAAATCGAATGTTATCGATAAAATATTTGTTGCAAATGCAAATGATATTATATTGTGAGTCTTCGATATAAGTATTTTTTGATAGAATTTGTTAAAAAAGGGTTATTACGATTTGGTGATTTCAATATCTTTACGTGAGGGCTTTGTCAAAAATTATACACATCACATTTGGAAAACCAAATTTCATTTGATATCCTTAAATTACTAAGATTTAGTAGAATTATCATATAACGATATTTAGGAGTCGCTAAATAATATATATCCTAAAACTTAGGATACAAAAGACTTAAAATTGTGATCTCAAATTGTGATTTCAAAATCATTACCGAAATTTAGAATAAAGCATTTAAAAATCTTACGATAACTTAGTTTATGTGCCTAAATTAAACTGCGACCGTGTAAATATTTTCACAGCAAGATCTCAAAGTAGATATCTAAAAGCGTATACCATATATATACAGAGTAAAACTAATAAATCACCTCATACAATAATAAACGTAGTGTTTGTATACAAACTTTAAACGTTCACCCCTGATTTATATAGAAGAAATATTAATACTGCGCCCTCGGGGTATCAACAGATATTACAAAACCAATAATTACTTTGAATGAATTAGAGATATGTTTTAAATGTTACGCTTTTAGTAATTAATCAATGTTTTGATAACAATCTCGTGTAGCCCAAACGAAATTACTTATTGAAGAAATATTATGTGAAAATTTGTTTTGGAATATGTGGACGATATAGTACGTAGGCATTTATTTTAGAAATGTTTTATTTTTATGGATATATTAAGTCTGGAGAGAGACATATAATGACTTTTGGAACAATAGCGAGTACTTGAGCGTATTTTTTCAGACACATTGATCTCAAAATGTTTTCAAAGGAGTATTGTTGTGTATTGAATTTCAGAAGTATAAAATCACCATTTGAGTGTTGGAGACAAAAAAAAAACTGTTACGAGTACCTTGGTTTTATTTAGATGTTTATATTGTTTTTGCTTTTCCTAAAAATGTTAGAACTAGAAGCTGAATGTTTGTAATTAAACTTATTAATGTTTCGTCCGATCTGAACTCCACCAAAAATAATATTCTTTATTTATATTTTTTATCCATTAAACTAAAATCTTCGTTGGAATGCTCACAAATCTTGGATGACTTTGATCGGCTTACGGGCGTCGCTTTAATCTAAGTAACAGTAAATTCTGGACTTCTTAAATAAAAATATAAATCGACAGCTCAAATACACTAGACATTTTCTCTGACCCTAGCTCAGAACGATAGGTGAAAAGTGTTACACTTAGAATCGAAGATGTACTCGCAGATAAATATATCAGCTTGCTGCAGTATAAAAATAAAATATAGATTCCGATTCTAAGTATGTACAAACAAAAACAACAAACACATTTTACTGATCTCAACTGAAATGGTGTTAATTCAGCATGTCAGTCTCTAGTCTCATCAAAGTTCTTATTTGTCTGATTATTTGTTAATTCTCGTCCCTCTTTCTATGCACTCACTCCTCGTAAGCACTCTTTTTTGTTAATTATAAATGTAAGTTGCTATTATTGTATCAACCTCTAGACATATTTTTAAATTTTATCTCAGAAAGCCAACACAAAAGTCTTCAGCTAGCTCTCTAAATCAAATCCAATCTAATTATAAAATACTTCAAAACTTATGAAACTTGTCAACGAATATTAATTACACGTAATTTAATTTAAAATCTCAATCTAAAATTTGACAACACAAATGTCTATTTAATACAACCTTACCTGCCTAATTAAGTGGAGCATATTCAAAATATTTTACGCGACGAAATTCAAAAGTCTATTAACTTCGCTCTACATTTACAATCAGTGGTATGGTATTTAATTTAGTCGTGTATTACATATTCGCGAAATATGTTCCGTCATTTGGAAGTATTTAGGGCGTTATAATAGTGTAGAGGTGTGACCCTGATGAAAGGGAACATTTTCCTTTGTGGGAAGGATTTTCGCCTCCATACATTCAAGGAAATTATATTTGTTATCTGTAATGGATATTTGTTGTTGTTTTGCTACAGATTTATGTAGGAAGATTTAATGTTTCGCGTGCATTGGGGTATTTAAATGGATGGAGTAGTGGTGTTATATGTACTTTTTCAAATTTCCAAGAAGAATTTAGTTCATTACCAAAAAAAAAAGTCTTGTAATTAGATTTTTTTTTTATTAGTATCTAATACTTATCACTTAAACTTGAATGATTGGATCAAAAACTTTTAACCTTTTTCAAAAGTTTTTTTTAGATTTTACTGAGTCAATGTATTTTTATCCACACTCAATTTTCCATCTATTTTATCACCTGCATAGCGTACTGTTCCAGACAACTTGACCTACGTCTTTAACTAGATTTGAATTATTTAACACCCACCTTGATAGTTGGGGCTTCACAAATTTAGCATAACCTGTACTAAATCCCAATTAAACCATGACGTGTAAAGTCAGAAAAAGCCTATGTCTGTGGACTGCAACAGGCATGATGATGATGATAAATGATTCGGCTGAAAACAAATAACAGACGCTTTAATCTGCGGAAATAATCCAAATGCAGTTCGAAAATAGAGTTATAAACAAAATTTGCATTTAGAAGTTATTCTAGTACTAACCAATGTAGATAGAAAATGTTCAATCTACAATCAAATGCTAACAATAACGTTTCTCGTAGTACAAGTTTTGAAAGTTCATCCTGACTCCAACTATTCCATTAGTAGGGGGATTCTAGTGGCTCTAGTGCCTACGTCAGAATAATTCATATTTCCATTACCGTCCAATGAATATTACCTAGGCTAGATGAGGAGAACTTTTGAGCTAATATTTGACTTGAGGGGGCAGAAGAGACTTTAGAAGATTAAACTTGCTTGTTGTTGAGGTATTAGTAGCATATGTATCCTTGGGAAGATGAAGGTCGTATAGTTGGTGAAATATTTTTTTAGGGTATTTTTTTTATCAGTGTTCTTTTTACTTGAATTTTAAATTGAAGGTTTCAAAATGTTTGGCTTTTTATATATATTTTTTTATTTTATGGTGTCATGTGGAGACTTTTAGATATTTTTGATTAAAATCTTTTCTAATAGCTAATATTGTAATTTTAGGTAGAAACTTTGGAGTACGATGCGGCTCAGAAATGTTTTTTGTTTAACTTATGTACATGAACATTTACTTTGCATGATCCAGAGAATTCACTTGCGAGGGTTGCAAATGCAACGTTAATACCATAGTCTTACCACGACAGCAACCCCGACAACCATGACATAAATGTTGCATTCGTTCATCCATTTTTTATATTAGAAAATTCATACAAGCAGTGACACTTTTGAGGTATTTGTTAAGTTATAAAAATAAAAATATGTTTTCAGCAGATTATGAAAACATATTTTCGTTTCCTTAATCTTTATACTCTCTATTTAGCATAGTTTATTCACCAAAAAAAACTTTGTTTTCCTAACTAAGTATTTTGATACCAAAAATGTGAATAATATCAGCTATAGGTACTTCCTCGTATCCCGTACATCAAAATTTTCGTACAATAGATTCACTTGTTTACTCTAACAAAAACGAATCAATAACGTGTTTCGTCTGCCCGCATTGACAACGCGCCCATCTTTTGTGATAGTATATCGACCTCCATAAATCTCCCTTTCGATACTGAGAGAGATCACAGATCGACATGAGCCACAAACATCCAACAGTATTGAAAGTCTTGAACAAGCCTGTTTAAACTTGCACTTACATCAGCTACTTGCACTATTAGCCTTCCTTAATTATTCTAAGACACCATTGGCAAACGGAAAAATATTCAAGAAATGCATTCCAAATATTGGAATATCTGATAGCCAACCCGCAGTGAGCAAGCGTAATCAACGTTATTTTTTTTCTTTAATGAGAAGTGGCCAGCAGTGGGACATTTAAGGCTGGGATTATCATAGGTGACTCATTTTTTAAATGTTATTGTATATTACGAAGCGCCGTCTTTTACAAAACTAAATTTGTTATCTGGTAGAAGACAATTTTTTTTTAATATCCATCTCTCCAGCACTTTATGATTCAATAAATATATCAGTATTTAAAACTATATGCTAAGAACAAGGGACCTTGGTCAAAAACTTTTTTTTCAAATCAAGGCAAATCTTTAGTAGGTACTGAGTAAATCTAGTTTACATGCTCTCAAATTGGGCCTTGTATCACAAGGACAGATATTCACACTCCGATGTCCATTGAAGTAGTTAGCTACATGGATGAGCCCTTATCTCATTGTGAAGAGGTCTTAAGGGGTGGAGAAGTGTGGCCGACATTGGCTCGTTACGTAACATACTCTGTTCAAGATTATAAATTCAGATGAAGGGGACGTTACCTGATCTTAGTGAAATATTATGAAGTTTGACTTTACATGACTGTTTGTACTTTTAATGAAGCATGGAGATCGCATGAGTCTTATTGACGACTAAAACTGATTAACATTTGAATGTTCGGTCATTAAATACTAGAAATATCTCCGTTACCTATTGTGTGATCTAAACATTTGTATTGTGTTTCAAAAACAAATGACAAACTACTCACATGGCGGAACAAGCGCCCGTATTGACAATTCGTTCCTCGCAGAGTCTTTTTGGACTTTTCACTATAGCAAAATGTATCGTTCCCCATTCAAGAAAGATGGCAATATTGATACGAGTACTTCTCTTCTTTTATTTCTATCGTTGAACCCATCAAATTCAATGTACTACCATACTCGCTGAACCTCAAAATAAACTTTGATATAAAAAAAGTATTTTTCGCAAATTCAATTCAGTGAAAAGTCGAGACATGTACAATAACATTTATTTGTTAAGGGATTCGGGTCTCGCTTTCTTTTGTAAAACGGGCCCTAAATCGAAAGGGAATTTTGTGCTCTTAGTTATGATAATGCCTCGGTCGGATTCAGTTGAATGACCAAATAAATTGCGGCGTTACAGTAACTATATGAATATATTCGAGTAGAGGTCGCTATATATATTGGTCCGTTAGTGAAATATATTGTGATGGAATCGCGGAATGGGAAACTGGAACGAGTGTTCGAATAAGAGGTCTATAAAGATTTAGATAGTGAAGTTTGGTTAAGCCTAGTGTGGTGAAAGAACGAAATGACAAAGTTATACAAGGTAATCAAAGATTCTACTGAAAATAATCGTTATTTTTAAGGTAAGTTTAAATTTAAAATAGGTAGATTAGGTAAATTTGCTTACCTATACGCAAGTTTGGCTGTCTGTCAAAACAAACACACAGGAAATGATAATTAAATCTCACTTTAATTATATTGATTCATAATAGGTACATTTTAAAAGTATCATCGTGCCACACAGAAAATGTGAAAAAAACCAAATACGTCTGTGGAAGAGAGATGGAGCTATGTACAGTGTATCACGTTGTCTTGCTCCCACGAAACCAGTCCTGTTTCAATAACTCATAATACAGGCACTGGTTTGTCTTTCATATAATATACAAAAGGTAAATTAGGTTTGAGGTCAGGTAAGGAAAACGAAATGTGGTACATGACCAGAATGCCTTGTTATTTTAGTATACGCTCTTAATGGCTCAAAGGAAATACTTGACTGAATGTGAAAATGTAGCATGACGGCAATTCTTCCTTTAAGTGAATTTGATTCTTGTGCAATTCGTGTTATCATTCAGATTGGTTTCTTACGTTATTAAATAAGGAATTATGTAGATAACATTAAAATTTGGAAAACGTAGACTACTTTTGACAATTAACCTATTACTCTAAAAATACATTATATACACACGTTTTGAATTTAGTAGGACTAATGGTGTTGTATATGATCATGATGTAATCTCTTGTCTGCACTATATACAATTTATTCTCGTGCATTACAAAAATAAATATATATATTCCGTATTTTTAATGGGTAAAATCAAGTTATTACTGCCCACAATGCGAACATCAAAAACCCTTCTAAAAATGTATAGAAAAGATCAAAAATAATCTTTCCAGAAAAAGCTACTAAACTACAACCAATAAGAGACATAAAAGGCTTAATCTTCACATTGAACCAGTACATTTGCGGTGACAGGCCTCACTTGTGGGCCGGAGGTCGAAATTTCAATTTCCGTTAGGAAGAGATAAATTTTCTTGTCGTTTATTGACGTTTCTTTTGAGATCTACAGACGTCTGTCACACCCACGATTGATTACGTCATTGTTGATAAATATAAAAGGAGATATTTTTTGAGTAACAACTTTGATATCGATGCGGTGATAGCCGATCAAAGTAGTCACTTGAAAGAGTATTCAAATTGATTTTTGTTTTTTTGTTCGGTGAATGTTTCGTTTGCTGGCGACTTGTGAACTTGTCTAGGTCCTGTGTTTGAAAAGATATAGCAACTTTTGAGACCAAAAACTGAGTATATTTTGTAAATAGTTAGTTCGGATTTTAAAAAGTTCAAAGGGCATGCATTTTTTAATAATTAGTTGAGAAGATATTTTCTTCACAAAAAAGCAGTTTTAGCGCTACATAAATATACAAAACAAAGCGCAAAGTGACAAAACGGCGTCGTGACTAAATATTAACAGTCATCTATCATTCGAGCAGCCTAAAACAAAACCAAACATACACGTCATCAATTCAAACATTTCTGCACAAAAAAAATCATAGAAAAACCACCCAAAACCGAATAATTAAAAGAAAAAACGACCTCCCAATACCAGCAAAAAGTTAATCCTCACGCAGAAACGATTAAATTCGCTCAGTCGCGTACGTACAATAAAAATGGCGCTGTGCCCTGTTCCTTCATGATCTTTTGCATATTTAGAAGACGTTTGCGTTTATTTCCACTGATTGTCTTCAATATATCGTATTGTCTTATCGGTTTTATATTAGAAGGAGATTGTGGGACAGATAAACGCTTTTTGAATTCTTGATTGCGTGAGTTCTTTTCGATGTGATTTCGATTTATGTAAATGAGTTGAACATCATTTTGTGAGGTTTTCATTTGTTTGGCTATGTTAGGTTCGGTGTCGGAAGTCTTATTTATATTATTTTTGTCTTAATTTTAACGAAATAGATAAAACTAATGTTAAGAAACAATATGGAGTTGTTTTTTACGCAGATATTACGACGTGTCTGTGGTTTTGTAAATCTACAAATTATAGTCGAAGTATTTTTTAAATGCCACTATGATAAAATGGGAAAGCACGGTGCTTTAACCCAATTTAATTAACCTAGGCTAATTAAAGTAATCCAGGTAATTTTAAAATTAGTTTAGCATTTCAACATATCCGTACTGGACCAACGTTTCCATAATTTGTATTTTATGATTTTTTTTATTTATTTTTTTGTAATATATTTTCAATGAGTCCGAGTAAAGCAATGCATTATAAACATTTTATTCCCTAGCTAAAGACATGAAGCAGACGTATTTGAGGATATTGAAACACCACGTCTTTATTTTTTAAACTTAAGTGTCAATAAAAACTGGGACGATTAGTTTGTACTCATTTTTGCATGATGAAATAAAAAAAACAAATGACATTCACAAGCTATAAAACAAAAGACTGTAGAGTGTAGTCCTTGTCATTATCATTTTAAACTGAATAAAAATATTTTGTAAAAAATTGGTCTCCATAAACAAAACACATTACGGAACTCGGTGAACAGGTGAACGTACCCGTCCATTTATAATTCAATTGTACAATCCCGGATTATTTGGTATAACAGGCACAAATCAATTATTCACGCACAACCTGCACCTATTTACCGAATTTGAGTTTTATAAAATGAGTCATATTACATTTGCAAACTCGTCATTGTATGCCTGGTTATTGGATTTATGAAGCATTAATTATTTGTTAAATAAAAGGAATGTAAGCAATTTTGTAAAACATTTATATCAAATTTTCGTATATTATTTATTGTGAAAATTTTCGAGAACCTCACACTGATTTCATAATCCATTTTCGTCGATGTACCATATTCGACGTTCAGCCGGATTAACGTTTCCAAAAAATGTCTTTGCTAAAAATCCAAGATCTTAAAAGGATCCAAGGATTATTTATTTGGACGGGATTTAGCACCAATCCGGCAATCCCCCGACAAGCAAACACAGTATTAAGCTCACTAATCACGATCCAAAAAAAGCCATTAATCGTTACCCTTTCCGACCTAACCCTGCACCCTTTCAACCAGGTTAATTTTAGGAGAACACCTTTTCCGAGTATAAAAAGAATATCACCCAGTCACCGCTGGAAACCAAAATGGCGAAATGGCCAGAGTAATGCATTCGGCTACACAAATTTGCTTTCCCATTTGGAATGCTGTGAGCGTTAGATGTTCCCATCAAAAGGATGTACGTAAATTAGTTCGCCGAGGAAAAACGGAATGGAAATATGAAAACGTCAGACGCTATTAGGATTATCTCTATCTCGGTTTAGTGTATGTTAGTTTAAAATTTCGAAAATATGTTTTTCTGCGCAGCGGGGAATAATTGAATTTGTGTGATGGGGATAGATGGAAGCTTTTTGTGACGTCGTCTATTTTGGTGCGCCTGTTTATCCGTGAATGTGCTTTGTTTCGTTTTTGTTTCGGAAGTCTCAGAAATAAATCGTTTGGATTTAGCGTTCAATTCTGTATCTAAATATAGTTTTATCTTGATAAATATGGTAAGGGATACTCACTAATATTTAGTCATTATTAGAGTACAAAATTTATCTTATAAGTTTCACACGTCGTATATTAAGTATTTCTTATATTAATCATCATTGGCCTAGCCTTTTCCCAACTATGTTGGGGTCGGCCAGCCTAACCGGTTTCAGCTAAGTACCAGTGTTTTACAAGGAGCGACTGCCTATCTGACCTCCTCAACCCAGTTACCTGGGCAACACGATACCCCTTGGTTAGACTGGTTGTCAGACTTTTTTCAAGCTTCTGACTACCTGTAACGACTGACAAAGATGTAGGAATAACAGCCGGGACCCACAATTTAACGTGCCTTCCGAAACACGGAGGAACTCGTTATGACAAAGATGGTCACCCATCTACAGACCAACCGCGTCAAGCATAGCTTAACCTGTGATCGATTCACTTATGCGGTTATAGCTTCGCCACGAGCTCCTCATTTTCTTATATTAATGAATCAAATAAATAATAACCTACATATTTAATCGTCAAACAAACATCATGAATTCCTGACTACCCCTGTAACTTTGACTAAATTTACATTTAAATTTCGAGAACATAAAACAACAGCCTAACTTAAAAACGCCTTGAAATACAACGAATATTTTTCTTTTCATAATTTTGAACGACTTGATTAAGTTGCCGACAGCGCAGAAATATCTACATCGTTGTGCAAACATTGTCTCACAATATTTGTGTTACAAAAGTAGGTCACGCTAGCGCCTGTACTTTTGGAGTTTCGCATAAATTACTCTCTTCAAAATGTTATTTATTATTCCACTATGCGAATAGTTGCCCAGTTTTTATGCCAATTGAGGAAAAGAATATAAAACATTGTTCTGCTATTATGTTCGTTTAAAAACCTTTTGAAGACAGTTGTAAGTTCTCAGTGCTATTCTTTGAAATAAATGGGAAAATATCTCGTGTAAAACCCTCTTTGGTGCTCTGAGGAAAAATTTGCTTTGTTTATTGTTTATGCAAGTTACTAGAAGCGAGGTAGAACATTTATTCATTTGTTTCGAATAAATACATTTTATATATCTATTGTCTTATAAAACTTGCTTTTAACATCTTTCAAGTAAAATGACACACACTTAAATATCATAATAATTAAAATATACCTTATATATAAATCATAAAATAAAGATGCAAACGATGCCCACGCGTATTAATCGAGATGAGATGCCCGACTAGTCTTGGACCTTGCCAGTTTGATACACACTGGTTGCATCCGTAACTAGTGTGCAATCCCGATAAATAAAATGAGTAAACCGTTGCATCATTTAATAATCAATCATCTTCATAAAAGTTACTAAGCTTTTGATTATGTTATATCGCATACAACATTTTTTCATTAAGTTTAATGTTTTTGAACGTTGAAAATGATTTGAAACTCTCAAGCTTTCGTGTTAACCAGAGTGCAAAGTGACAGTTTTTTCTCAAGTTCCTCACTGCGAACTGTCTCAGAGTTTCGACTGCTCACTGAACTTTTGGCGAAACCGAACTTAAGGTCTTTAGCTAGGCTTAAAACTAAGATAAACTAAGTTTAACTGAGCTACTCTGAACAGTTAACCCGTAGTAGAATTGAAATCTTGCCAAAATAAATAAATAAAATCTTTAAACTTTAATAGGTACCTAGACTTAAATATAAATTCATAGAATTTTTGTGGTCCGAAGAGCATAGTGTACGGGAATTTTTGAAGACAATTGCCACCATTCTCATCAATAGATAAATCGGTCAAGACAACATTTCAACACAACAATTGGTACGGTCCAAAATAAAAACCTGCGAATATTGTTTTTCTGAAAAAAGGTAACAGTATCATAGTACATATAAAAAAATGTTTAGTTATACGTATCTGTACATGAGATTCCGCCTGCTAAAAAACGAAAAAAGCAAAAAACAATATTTGTTTACAATAGAAACATAAACTACAAACAAAAGTACCAAAACATCCAAAAAGTACTCCCTCCACATCCCAACAAACATTCCCTTTAAAATAATCTGCCTCACACATTCAACGCTACCGTAAACATATTATAATTATTATAAACAATGTAAATGTATCAAATATTTCTCCTAATGACAACAAAAAGCCTTTGAACATTCGCCGATAGGACCTAACCACAATCCATTTGTCAATAATCCGAAACATTCAATACAGACGATTTTCCCAACAAATTCATTTGTATTTGTAAATTTCGATTTTCAACAAATTGAAAATGAAAATTGTCCAAAAAGTTCTGGAGTTTTTATTCCGGAGTGTTCCAGATATCTATAGACAGGTGCGGAATGGATTTGATTAAAAATAAAGCCACAGGGATCGAGGTCCATTAGTTGTTCATGTGAGGTCGTGTGTTCGTAAATATTTTATGTTTTATTTTTTGTATTATTTATCTCACAGATAATGTCTATGATTTCGGCTATAATTATTTATTTAATGACGGTTTACTCTAGCATTTATCGGGATTGTCCAACTAGTTGCGGACATAACCGGAGCCACCGTTTTTCCTCTTTATGTGGATCCAAAAAACAGGCGATTAATGTTGGACTTGCTAATCTCAGTTTAATGAAACTAGTTCCCACAAATTATGTGTAAAAAAAAACAAGTTTACCATCGTACTCCAGTTGACCTTACTAATTTAATAACGCATACGTTACAACAACATTACATTTTTCTAATAAGATGCTTCACAAAAATCTTAGTAACAAACACCAAACGAATTTCCACAAAGTGTCGACAAAACTGTTACGTAAACGAAAAATCCAGCTAATTTAAGTACAAACCCGAAACAAAAGCGCTCTCATTCCCTAAGTAAATACGCAAACGTTCAAATTTTTATCGGAAAGCAACAAGAAAACACCGCGAATTGTTGCCAGTGAGTTTTCAAAAACAATGTTATTGCTTTGGAGGCCAATGGAAATTACTTTTCGAACCTGCTGACTCCGAGCCAAGAATGGTGGCTAAAGACAAACGAAAATAATAAATGGAAGAAGAAAACATTCGGCCAAAGTATTGAAGAAACGTCATTGGCAAATTCGTGGCGGGAATTCGTATAGGTTGAATAATAAATTCGTCTGAGTAAGGGAAGGGCTCGGCTTTTGTGATATTATTTATTCTCCACTACCTTGAGAACGCTGGTTTTCTGGCGCTTGTTACTTTTTTGCCTTCAATATCGTAATTCGTAGTAATATTTTAAATGCGAAGTCTGTTTCTGACGCTGTGAAGTATAAAACACTCAATAATTTAGCTGTAATTTCGTATAGAAATGAGAAATTCATTTTTTTTATCACAACATTGATGTCGGAATAGATTGTATAGTTTGCTACTTTACACTACAGACTTCGACGTAGGCGACGGGAAAAGGAATGAGTTAATTATAATACGACTATTTTCTCACATACGCAAGTTAAAAAGGGATCTCCTGTGTTTTTAAGCAAAAGTAACATTTTAAATATTAAATTATTATCTGGAAGAACTCAATTTCCATTAGAAAATTTTACTTAAAATTCTATTGTAAATTGAGGCTTATCTCCCTGAGGCATTGTAACGTTCAAATAAAACCGAAAATGAATTACATGGTCCAGATGAAATTCTCGTATGACTGCATCTTACACACAGAACGAATAGAAAATCGTATTAATTCATATTAACGGGTACATTACACATAAAAGCAGGGAAACGTTAATCAAGGCAAGCGAAAGGGTCACTGCCCAATATATCATGAGCTCTGAACGCTAACAAGATAATATTGTAAGGTTAACAGCTGGGAGGGTCAAGTGTAATTGGCTATATAGGGTCTGAAGGGACAAATATTTTCGCATAAAGAATCCAATTAGCCCGCGACAGGTGGGCGCGCAATTTGTGTTGAACATAAGAACACGTGCATTCAAGGGTAAAAAGTTTTGATGTTATACAAAATGATTATGGTTTCGATCCACATATTAAACGTAAGTACTTGCGTCAGTCATGGATTATTGTAATGTGTTCTTTCAAGTGATTGGATACATCACAATTTTAATTAAACTTATACACTACGCGTTGGCCACATGAAGATGTCATGATGTCTCATAGACAAAACTGGCGATTGCATCTCAACCACCTTTCAATAATAGATGTAATTTAAATTATTTTATTATATTTTTAAGCCAACACAAATGAAACTGTAAATATTTTTTATAAACACCATGATTGAGACAAACGCTACACAAACTCTTTGACAAAAGCCGTCGTATGAAAATTGTAAAACACAAAAAGAACGACTCGAGCCATTTTAAATCCAAATGAACTGTAGAAAAAGTTTCTCACAAAGGACGTACAAAGAAAATCACAACGCTAATCAAGAACCTTTTCCAAAACATTTCGCTGAAGAAACGCAATTTACTGAGAGAAAAGAAAATATTAATAATGGAACAATAAGCAGGAGTTTTCCAATTGGCTATTAAATGAGCTATTGAATTTTTCTCTCATAGTTAACATGCAATCGTTTGACTCTGTTGAACATGAATAAATATTGGACCGTTCCGTCAATTTATTCAATTGTTTCTTATAGTAATTGGATTGCGTATCAAGGAGACGTTTGTATCCCTCGATATTTCATAATAATAATAATCGTTAGAATATATATGAAAATTATATCATGTATGTTTTGAGTTAATAAATATATTAAATTAAAGAAAACTAGCCGAATCATCAGTTGCAAACTATACCTAAAAAAAATATATTTAAAATTTTCGTCGTTTTATCCTTTTAAAAGAAAACTCAGAAGGGATTGTTTTCGTTCGAACTTGTTTTCGATTAAAGCAACTTTTTTGTTTTTGTCTTAGGTTATTTAGATTTTGAGCGGTGAGTATGATTACTTCGGTGAATTGTAAGCATTTTATACTTGACATTTTTCCGAACCATGATGACAGTATGATCCTCAACTTCAGCAATACTGTACTGTTCTAATATATACAATTCAAAACACGCTACTTACTTTTCTTTGTTAAGTTTTAGAAATCTTTACTCTCGAACAATGCATGCCGTAAAATCTTCATCAAAAATAATATACATTCACGAATAAAATAACAAGACAACCCAACCTAACATCCCTAAGCTACAAATCCATCACCTGTCTTTCAATAGATGTACGTACAAGCAGACAATTAGCCGCTCTTTATTCACTGAAAACAATAGAAGCTCGAAAACCACTGATCCTCCTAAATTCGAGGGCTATGTTACAGAGTAGAATAATACCGTACAAACGAACGCTCAGATTAGGGGTACGCTCACGAAAACGAACTAATTGTTTGTTATCTAGTGCCTTTGTTCCGAGATATGTTAGACTTTGCTAAAACTTAGTAAGTAGGATGATTAAAAGGCGTGTGAGGTTGTTGTTATTATGTTTGTGTGTGAATTTGTATTGTTGTGAGCTCATTATGTTAATGCTAATTATTACTAGGGGATGGAGTTCAATTTGGTTTAAGAAATTTGATGAGTTCTAATGCTGTCTTGATTATTCCTAAAACATTTTTGGGTTATAAATCATTTTAGGGACCGCAATATTTTGTTTTGTGTTGTTCAGTAAGTATAACTTACTCTAATCGACTTAAAAAAAACTTGAAACATGTGTTCTTCAAAATTCTGATTGTAGTTCATAAGCCACTTAAACTGACTCAATCGATTAATGGAAGCCATATATACTGAGGTCATAAATATCATCGTATTTTCATCCCCATATCTCATTAGTATGATAACAAAAAGATATTGCATTTTTATCACAAAACCTTCAGAAAAGTCGCCGCTGATATAACTTTCTTCACAAG
Organism: Trichoplusia ni; assembly: GCF_003590095.1. NCBI lineage: Eukaryota > Metazoa > Arthropoda > Insecta > Lepidoptera > Noctuidae > Trichoplusia > Trichoplusia ni. The sequence goes on from NC_039485.1 coordinate 2,791,649, forward strand.
GCCTGTGGAAAATTGGTTTTTGTGCGAAAATGGTCGCCCATCGCGACATCGTCGACATCTGAACGATTTATAGGAAGTTACTCTAACCAATTTGTCAAGTTTTCTTGCTAAATTAAGATATACTTTTATATATTGCACGAGAATTTAGGATTCATTTGATCGGTGAGAGATCTGAGTAAAAATAACGGGCCCAAAATTGCTCCTTGAGGCATTCCTATTTAATACATCTAGTCATGTGCAGTTTTTGTAAGCAATATTGCCATTTTTTTATATTGCTCTGTCTAGCCTTTCCCTCATCTTACAGAAGACAGCTTTTAGTTTTACAATTCTCACCCGATTTTCGTATTTAGGACAATTCATTTCATTGGATTGTTAAGAATGATTGTCAAAAGCTTACTAAGATCCAACGTGTGAAAGTCTAGAATATTACAAAGTCTGAAATCAAACTAGACATCGAAATAATGAATTTCTCTCCAGCGAATAATCCGTTTGATCTCTAAAGCTGTACATTACTTGGAATCATAAATGCCAGACAATCTTAAACCCACGATAATCCCGAATTTAAGTATCCATAGATCTGTATATTCAACTCCCGTAAAATCTATGAAGTAAATAGTATTAAATTTCATGAGAACGGTAACAATGGAACAAGTTATTCAAAAGGAGTTCATTACAAAGTTAAAACAAAAATCATAAATAAGAAAACACTGCCTTAAAGAAGATTAAATGAGGAAACAGGCCAACGTTTTCGTGCTCCGCTGGCACGTAAACCTTTCGTTTGAAACGAAAAGGATTTTTATATTGGAAACCAATTTCAGTAATAAATGCACCAGGAAAAGTTAATCGAAATTGCAAGGCTAAAAGAAAACTAGAAACAGTTTTACACAAGCTCAGATTTAGAACATAAATAGAGTTTCTGATTGGAAATTGCAGCGTTTTAAAAATAAAGGTTTAAACACCTTTATTTTTAAAACGCTGCAATTATACGGAATAACGGATTAATAAAATAATTTTATAATATACGGAAAAAAATAATTTTTTAATATACGGAATATTTTAAATTTAAAATGAATCGGAAAGCCTCTATTTTTATATCAAAAAAATAAAAATATAGCGAGTAGACTTAAAATCTCATCTGAAGTTTTAAACATACTTACGTTTTTTGAGTTTACGGAAGCTTAACGTTTAAAAAGTTCGATGCAAAATTAAGTTGTTGCTATTTTTTCAAGGTTTCTACATAAACCTCTTTACATTGTTTTCCTTAGACGGTATGAAGTGACTTTTAGTTTTTCTGTTTCTTGTCATTTTTCAGTAAGGGAATCAATATTTAAAACAAAGAGTTTTAGAATGCTTATTGTAAAATTGTAGTACGTGACGCTCTATGAAGCTTTAAAGAGAAATCTTCTTTTGCAATAGAAACTTGTGCCTGTTTTTTATTTAGTCCGTGAAGTGCTCCAAAAAATTGTTTCGCGCAGAAGGGGTTTAACACGTCAGTATTATTTATTTTTATTTTTTTTAATAATATTTGTATCTTGTTCTTTAAATTCTAAGAGTATAATTAAAAACATACTGTTTATATGACTTTTTATTTTTAACTATCCACGTATGATTCACCTTATCATACGCGGATTGTCATCAATTAAAACGTCACATAAATAAACAAAACATTACTCGTGGTCCTTTTGGAGCCTAGCAGAGCAAACAAAATACATCGTTATTGAGTAAGAAGAAGCAACAACATCAGGATTTTAAATTAGTATGCATTTTACTGCTAGAAGCGCTAAGCCGTGCAAAAAGTTCTTAATAAACAGTCTTCCGCAATGCAACACATTTTTTAACTTTATCAGAACCTGTATAACATGTAAAGTGGAATTAAAATGTAAAATTTACGTCGTACTCAGAGTGTAGGGTAACACGTAAAAATGTAGCGACACTGCAGTTTGCAATCCAAACTTGTGCATTTTGAACATAAATTCCTGATTCCAAGGCTTGTTTAGTATGTTCGACAAACTTTACTGGCGCGAAACGTTTGATTAATTTTTAATCTTCAGAAAGAAAAAGTAGCAAGTATCTTCTGCACTAATCCCTACCCAATATTAAAAGACTCTTCAAGCATTAAAAAGTAATTAAGTTTGGTCGAATTAAAACTCGTCATTCTATACAGATTTTCTATAACATTCGTTTTTTTTTTATAAAATTTATTTATATTGAACAAAAATTTGTCATTTTGGATTGTACTAGCAAAAGGCAAGCAACCAACAAAACAATTCACTCCTTACTAAAGTTAAATAAAACGGCAAGTAGGTCACACAATCACTGGAACGAGTTCAAACGCAGCACAAACTTTGCACACTTGAAATGAAACGGTGTCGCCGTCGAGCTAACTTCCAACGTTTGTTACGTCCTGCCTCAAAATAGCTGCTGAGATTTAAAACTTTGATTTGTTTTCTATGCACGAGTGAGCCATTTAGTTCATCTATAAAGTTACTTGTACTGAAATACACGAAATGTTCGTGGTCGTATCTATATAATAATATGGCTTAGTTTGAATCACATGCAATATCTGTGTAATTAAGGTTGTGAACCAATCAAAATAAAATAATATGATGATTCAAAACTCTTTTTCTTCTATCACGTATGAATGAACTTAGTTAAATTATTAGCAAATTGTCAAAATAATATCTAAAACTCAATCGGAACACCATCTAAAATCTGCCAGATTAGGTATATTTAAAAAAAAAGGAACTTTTTCTAACTTTTGTATTGAAAAACATACCACGTTTCTCTTGAAAAGGCTAGGCACAAGATAGCTGTATAAACACCACTATACCTATGCAAAACTACGTAGCAAAATCTTGTCAAAAAAAAAAACATTATAAGCTTGACTTTTATATTCATTTTTAGACTACGCTGTCTTAACCTCAACAACAAAACAATTTGCCATTTCATCTTCTACGAATCCCAACTCCTTGAAGAATAACAAATGACGGTAGTTTGTCTGTTTGTTAACACTCATTAAGTGTCCAAGGAAGCAACCCAAGTGACCAAGGAATCTCACGTTATTGTCACTTCGCTAACTCGGTAGGCTGGAAACTATTTTAAGACTGTGCTATTGCCTAACATCAACAAGGAAAATATGCGAGGCCCTACTTCGTGCCCACCCATAATTACGGCCGACATATCCTTCAGACATTCCTAACATTCATTCGGCGTGTAATAGTGGTATCTACCCTAATGCAGACCAGAATGCCTTCGGACTAAGAACATAAGGTGGAATTTCCTTTGTTTTTCACATCCAATAACTTCGCACCGCTTTAAATCCGCTTTTCTCCAAATGTCTGTGTTCAGACCGCCATCCTATTCTTTTCCATTCTCTTTTATGTTAACCTAAAAGAAAATTAATTAAGTGCCATTGTTCTCTTTGAGTACCGTTTTGTAGGCATCTTGCTATTCTTATTGTAACATTTTTCGGGTGTTATTGTGTGTTTGATGCTAACTCATTATTCGGTAAGTAGGTGGATAGGTATTTGTGGAAATGTTTTGGTATGTTTTTTAGGCTGTAATGAACTCCCCTTCTCATGATAATAATTTGGTCTTTCTTTGGTTTTACAATACGAAAAGAAAAACTAAAATAGTAGTTGAAATATGTATGGACTAGCTGTTGCCCGCGACTTTGTCTGCGTGATTTTCAAGATGTGAAAAACTATGAAGTTTAATAATAACGATCATCGCAAAAATGTAATGCAATATTGAAAATGAAACACTTTTTTTTTACATATGAAACTTGATTTTTTATTTCTAAATTATAAGGAACCTTGAGCGGCTCAAAGACTACCAAATGTTTGAATCAAACACATTTCATCGTTTACGATACTATCCTGGTGTCAAATATTTATAGTTGTTTTAATGACTTTTTCTTATTTAATCCCAAAAAGAGGGGTTTATAACTTTGGCATATCTGCCTGCCTGTCTGTCTGTGACATCATAGCGAACAAATTGAACTATTTTAATTTAAACGTGAATTATGTGCAAGTGTTCGTTAAGACATGTTTGACAAATCGGGCCGTTTAAAAATGGGGGGGGGGGGTTGCAAGTAGGAAAAATAACAGAAGGTATAACTCAGTCTTAGCACTTCTGCTAAAAATGTTTCACTTTCGTGGGTTTTCCATTTTCTATTTGGGTGGGTTATGATTTTCGAGCACGTCTGTTCTTGGGACGGCCTACACCTGAAATTGCTAGACGGATTTTGACAGTGATTATGAGGTATCATAAAATTATTATTGTACTGTAACCAAAGAGGTAAACCAGAACCATATTACTGAGGCCCCGTTCGTCTGTCTGTCACCTGGCTGTTTCTCAGGAACAGTGATAGCCAGATAGTTGTTATTTTCACACACGATGTTTTCTGACGATATAAAGAAGTGTCAAATTATTTTTGTGGACGGACCTGGTGAAGTGAGAGTCGGGAGCGGTAACTGTGGATTTTATATAGTGTCATAAGATAAAAGATTTTGCAAAATTGCGCCCAGATAAACGGTTTCCTGAAACACGTTATGTTTGATTGTCCTCTTAATATTAAAACTGATCTTCCTCACAAACATTTGGAATATTTCCAAAATAAAAAAGTTGGTAAACGTGTTATCTTGGCCCCTTGGTGTTTTGGTCATGATTTGCCTTTAAATTGGTGATAAATAAATAGCGTGATAATAAAAAAAATATCAGAATCCGCTTCTTTTTAAATTGACAATGACAAATATCTAAAGTATAGGATATGTGTAATTTGTGATGTTACAACAAAGCAAAATATGAACATAAAATTGACTTCATGCGCATGAGTTCTATTTACTGTACCAATTTACAATGAAAAATTAAGTGTTTTATTCGTTAACCTACCTGACGATCATTGAAGTAAAATACCGTCATCCCTACTGCAAAATAGAACTTAAATAAAGACTACATGAGGTTGGTTATGAGGTTACGCTGTCGATACCGACAGCCAAAATGAAATTTCCAGACATTGTATGATGTAAGTGCTAATAGCTACACGCTATTATCAGCCTTATTGGGGAAATTTCCAAAAATATGTTCCTAATCCTCGTCGGCTTAGCTTTGGGATCTCAGTCATTCATTCAGTCTCGTTCCTTCCCCTGTTTTTACCAGACTACGAAAGAAGAAAATTTTAAACAAATAGAGATTACAACAAATTGTTAAAGGATTTTTTGGAAAAACCACGTGTGCGGTCTCTGTAATGGCGGATGTAGACCGATCAAATCCTTAAAATATGAAAAATCCCAGGTATCAGTAGACATTGTTCTATCAATAGATACATAATGTCTATTCATTGATAGCTTTAGTCTTATAGATCTTTACATTGCATACCTATTATGCAGTTTTTATGCAAGTCTTCAGGGCTTTTTTACCCGAAATACTTTTGGCCTATGTAATGTTACAAATTTAAGAAAACATTATTTCATTGTTTGAAAGGCTTTTTTTTGTTTGAAAGTTTATATTTATGTTGCTAGTTGTTACAGATGAACCAAGGTAATAATTAACTGTGTCGTTCAGTAATTTATTGTTGCATATTTATAGATGAGATCAATGTGAACTACATGCAACTTTGGGTTGAGTGCCACTACGAATGTTTTGATCTTGAAGACATAGGTATATACACCTATCGTAAATAAATACAAAATCATATTACGGCATTCCACATTTGAACTTGAGTCATTTTAGTACATCAATAAAAATAAAAATAATTATGTTCCTTTCTTTCAAGAATGTACTGATTACGGTAACAATTGCATGAAAAAAACGTATTAGTTTATGTTTCTTTTATTTTACTTGTGAAATAGTCGCGGTAGGCCTATATCAGACTTGAAAGAGAATAAAATGACTAATTTTGAGAAAATGATTTATTTTCGAAAAATCCTATTTTTGCTCTGCCAAAAGTCTTAAGATAAATAGCGTGATGTTTTTTTGTGTAAATTGATGACCGTGCTGCCTACTACTCAATGGGGTGAAAATACACCTCATAATTGTATTAAACGATGTTACGAGTGAGTCCGACTATTTAAAACTTTACTGCTCATGCCCCCTGCATAGTAGCGTTATGGTTTTTGTATATTTGTTGTATCATGTCTACGATAAGTTTCATGCAAAATTTTAACGAAATATATTCAGTAGTTTATGAGATAATTTGATATTTGTTTATAGATATAAAAGGCTCCTGCTCACCCCCTGTAACGAAAAGCGAGATAATAAGTAAAAAGTATGTTGACTGGACCCTTTGTTGATATTCTCTGAAAATTTGAATCGAATCTATCCAGTACTTTCCGAGATCTTTCCGGACATACATACAGACAAACAGACAAACAGACAAACAGACAAAAATTCTAAAAATCATATTTTCGGCATCGGAATCGTTCGTAGACTACCCTGCAATTATTCTTTTTTAAAAATATTCAATGTACAGTTTTCACTTTTCTACAATTTTATTATATGTATAGATAGATGTTTAAATTGCGGTTTCGGTTGATATTGGATATTTGAGTTCATTACTATTTGTTGAAGCTTTTGTGGTGTTATAGTTTTTACGAAATATGAAAATAATATTTTGTCGTTCGTAATAACTGAAATTCATTCTTTTTTTACATTTTGCCTAGGTAAAGGGATTTTTTTTAAATACTACATCGTATTGTAAAATAAACTACTCATTCTGTTCGCAATGCTTAAAAAAATTGTAGACCCCAAAAAGAAGTTAACTAGAATTTACACATCAAAATAAAAATTAAAAAATGAGAATTATTTAAAACATATGCATCATGAAAACGCCCTCACAATTTAATCCCCTTTACAAAATGTACTGCTAAGTAAACCTATGTGAATAAGAAACAAGCCAAACAAAGGGCAACATAAAATTATACGATGCTGATCCAAAAAGAAATGCTTCGGAAATGCACAGCGCCCTCTATCGGCGAACCATAATCAAGTAACGGCAACGGATCAAGGTCCATTCCCACTATGTAGTCACAGTAGATTTTCGTATGGTTTTATGCTAGTCGTATCTATAGTCCTGTATTTAATTTGAGGTATTAGCATGGATGAGGCTATTCCGCAATGGCCCAAGATTTAATTTAGTTTAAAATTGTCTCTCAAAAGTCGTGGATTTAATAGTGGTTACGTGATTATCTAGTCTACAATATAATATTCTTGTTTCATGGTGTCCAAAATTGGATTCTTGCGACTCGGCTTGAAGGATCCACACGAAATTTTGTGTGCCTATTGAGTAGGTCTGAAAATAGGGCAACAACTTTTTTCATAGCCCTATTTTTAATTCCCTAGGACAAATTATGGCAAAACAACGGTAGCTGGGACAGCTAGTCAAATCGTCAGCTAGTTACGACAGCCGTTCTACGATAATATAATCTTCCGGACCCAGTGTGAACGCGCCCTAACAGTAACCCTTGCGCGGCAGAGCGTTCTCTAAAATCTTACGAACGTACGGTCTCTTGGGCCTAAGGCCTGATGTGGCCCGAGTTGTAGTCGTCAGCAGAATTTTAATGTGTTTGCCATGAGAATTGATTAAGTCCCATTTTAGTTTTTTTTTTACTTATCAACCGTCTTCAAAAGGGAAGAGGTTCTCGATTCGTCTGATTTTAATGTTTGTTACCACATACTTCATTACTGGTTGAAACAAAATGATTTTTTTTAATTTAACGAGAAGTAGCTGATTTGGGTCTCATAAATTTTCATTAAGTTTTAATTTAAATTCGGTTGTTTTAAACAATGTTTAGCTAAAATAACTAAAACACTTGATTTTGTTGAAATACTGTAAAGAGGAAAACCTACTTTACAAAAAATATTGAAATCCTTACTGATGATTAATGAAACGTCTCAAGTAATTTACTCTCATACAGTATTCTGTTTCACCAAAATTGAAATCAATACTACGCCCCCATCAGCCGCTGTTTCTCCTGGCAAGGGCCACCATATTAATAAAAGCCCTCTGGCCCGACCACTACCAGTTTTATAGTTGAGCCACAAGTTTATATTCATGGGGGTTTTGAATTTTTTACGTGTCGGTTAAGTAAACCGTGTTGATGGAGGGACGTTCTTTTGTTTTGATCGAGTACGCATTTGAAGGTTAATGGGGGTCTTTTTATGTTTTTTTCTCTACTTTTAGTGTTTGGTTTTGCAAGTCGTATTTTAGGGTTGAATGTTTTTTTGTGGGTGGGTGACGGAGTTTCGTGTTTTGAGTTATTATTAGTTCGTGTGTTTAAAATTTAAATGTGAACGAATTTATCTTGCACCATGCATATTTATTGCAAATGAGTTATATTTGCAATAAAAAAATAATAATAATTCAAATTGAACATATTAATAATCAAGATCCTGATTTTTTTAATAACACTTTAACACGAACTACTAGAGTATGTTTCACACTGGCAACTTAAAAATACACTTCCGATTTCAGTAAACAAGTTAACCCGGTAAAAATGTAATTAGCCTGTGTTTACAAACACAAACCGTTTCGTTTTAATTTACCCATAAGGTACCCACAGTGTACAGACAGCAACATAAGTTGATGAACAAAAAAATATAATTTGAGTTTTGCGATCAGGACAAAAAAGAATATATATGTATAATATGATAACAATACTACATAAAAGAAAGGGCATCTATAAAAAAAATACTACATTATTGTAGAGTTTTTGTTAAATCAGAATAATATTCATAAACTTTTGTTGCTATCCGTACTTTTCCATAGTATTTTTTCGTTGCTTAGTTTGACATATTTATAAAGGTCCGGTAGCAAACAGTATCGTGTGAGGCGTATTTTTTTAGGTTTCTCATATCAGGAGATCCTAAACAAAGTCTTTTGAGGGTTTCCGTTAATTGAAGGCTTTTTCCATCGACTTCTTCGGATGTGGGTTTGTGTATTTGATTTTTTAAGCGTTCAAATATCAGCTTTATGTAGTTGTTATTAGAGTTCTTAGTTGAAATTGAGTTTCAACAGATATTACTAATGATAGTATATACCTATGTATAAATAATATATTCTTCGATTATATCAAGGACTGGTACACTCACGTTCTTATCGTTCTTATTAGTGTTGTATAGCATTCTTATCTATAGACCTTACAGAAAAAAAATTGTTTCTGGAATCAAACCTGTCAATAGCGCTTAAATTTAGCACATTTAATCAACCAAGCAAACAAACACTATATTTTTTTAAATGACTCCCTTAATAATAATGATTTAATATCTGTGTCGCGGGGATTCCAAAAACAGTCACAAAGGTATCCAGGATCAAAACAGGCATTATGCCGATAACAACAATAAACTCATGTTCTAGGCGGGGATCGAACCCACGACCCGTTGTGCACAGCGGGTTTGTTTGGAGATATCAACCAATCGGCTACCCGTGCTGTCATAATAACGTAAGGTGTAGACTCCATTTTTTTCTCTCATTCACAATTAAGGAATATTCTAATAGTACCTACTTTCTCCAATTCAAAAATACAGGGTCAAGAGCTACAGCAACAGGGCATCCAAAGCTTTTGAATTTTTAATCGCTCCCAAGAGTTCAAGAATGGAAAAAAGATCAAACGTTGAATGCACATTTTGCTTGTAACGAGATTATATTTGTTTTAAAACATTATTGTTTTCCATTAGCCTGAATTTCCCCTTTTAATTGTGTAGCTAAACATTTTTGTTTATTCATGCTAAATTCAGATGTTTTTGTTTCGTGGGGCTGTTAGAACTTTTGATTAAATCACAAGAATTAGGCGGAATGTTTTGCCTCCTGTGGTTTTTCTCATTTCGGGAATTAATATTTGTATAGCCTGTAGGCAGTGTATTAGTATTTATACAACGTCTGGGTTCATACGTTAATGTCATGATAAGGCAAAAGTTACTTGGTCTAGAAGGTAATATTATCAGCTATATGTTTTTTTTTGGGATAAGTAGAGACTAAATATAAACACAGAATTGTATCAAATTCTAGAGGAATATAATCATGTCTTTATGTGCACAAAGAAATCCACGTCTATAAGAAGTTAGAAACTCTACCTACAATACAAAAAAGAAAAATAATTCTAATTTATTAAACGTAAATTTTATCACAAAAATACGTCACAGCAATACGATTAACAATTCCGAAACCATTTCACAAATATCTTATCGAATGAAAGGAAACTCATTAAGTATTACATAATGACTTACATTGAATAGAATTTCTCAAAACGGAAGGAATCAATTAACTGTCTGATTGTTGGCAATCAGCCCGAAACTTATCCTGGGAATAGCGTAGTGGTTTGATTGATTGGACCAACAACCGTCTATTGAGAAGGGTTTAACTATGCATGTATGAGGTTTAGGCTTCATACCGAGTCGGATCTAGCGCCTCGTCAGAGAACTATGACGATAACTAGGTAGGTATATGAATAATATGTCTGACTATAACGCAGTTTATATTTTCGCAGTATCTAGATTATATTGCTCCATTTATGGGATGCTCTACGAATTAATCCCATAATAATGTAGGGAGGAATACAAAAAATGTTTTGCTTTTTTCAAGGATTCTCTCACTAGGGATATTGTCCCCTCTCGCTAGGGGATATGTTTACAATTCAATTCAGTCAAAAACTGCCCGTATGTATTATACATCATGCAAAATTGTGAACACCTGTACAACAAATGATGTGTGATGATGATAGGTGGCATTTTTTTTTATATGAACTTGAAGTCAATTCTTCCCAAGCTTTTAAAACTAACTCATAAACATGCACACACTCGTGATGTACACAAAGCGATTCTTCGTTGGTACAGTAATTTCCAAAAATGGATTCACTGTAAAAAATGCTAAAAATTTAAATTACTTAGGTCAGCTGTGTGAAACCGTGACGATTTGCGTAAAGCGGACAAATAAAAAGGAAAATATCAATAAACTTCTCAGAATACTGTATACCAGGAAGTAAAATTTGTTTGACTACCAAAATCTCCGATTTTGGGAAAAACTCGATGCAATGGCTTGAATAAAAATTTAGAGCACAAAGGAAATAAAGAAATAGTCGAGATAGAAAAACTCGCTTTTATTTGGTTTGTAGTTTCACGATAGTATTTTTGTTCAACCAGATATTGCTGCTGCAAAATGCATTCATAGTATAAGTGAGCAAAAAAGATCGTTGTTTACTTGAACCAGTTAGAGAGCTGAAACTTTATAAACATGCTTGTTGTAACCAATAAATCTCCTTTATAGTTTATAAGCTCACTGGGACATTTTAAGTCCCTGATTACGTAGTAGTTTGCTTTCAAACGTTCAAAGTGGTCCTTCAGCGACTGTAACCACTGCCTGACCTTCACAACTATGTAAGTCAAAACTTAAATTCATCAAACATAAAGTTTGATGGACTCTCAACTATTTGTTCTTAGATCCAATAGTCCCTTGGGTATTGTCATCGATCTGGCAATTTCCGCTCAAATTAGAGATTGGATCGCAAGTTTAACTAGTATTTAACAAGACGGTCCATATCTATTGATGTTGATGGATTGTGACATAATTGGGTACGCGGTAAAAGCAGTAGCTAAAAACGTGCCAAGATTCAATTCTAAGCATTTTAATCCATTGCAAGGCACGTTTTTTACATAATGTAGGTATGTGCTGCGAACGATTAAAAATCGGATCATAGCAACGGATACCTTATGATGGTATTTTCACTGAATAAGTGTGGTTGTTGAAAATGCTTGTCTTTTGTTTCTATATTACTGTAGAGATAGACTAAACTAAACGCTGTGACGTAATACAACCTAAAACAGAAGTACCCAAGCATTGTAGATACATCCTCAGGTACATGAGAGAGATTTTTTACCTGAAGGTCAGTACCCTAAAGGTTAAAAGGTGCACAGTGACATAACAAAATAGGGACAGTAACCCCATTTAAGTGTCTAGACTAGAAACTTAGTTTTTAGTCTATTTATTTTTATAGGTTAATTGATCGCTGCAGCTTTAGTAAAATTATTTTTAAGATAGAAGACCAACTTAACAAAATTAATACTCTGTTGCTTTGCATAGTTTATTTTAGGCCCTAGTCCTACGTTCCGGAAAATTCAGACGAAGAACATTTTTTCGAAATTTCAACCACTTATTTAATTCTTTTAATTTATAACAGTTGTAATAATTCTATATTGTTTTTATTTATCATTAAATTTTATATACCATAGCTAGGGTAGATAAAATTGTAAATAAGTCTCACTCAATTATGCAGCAAGTAAGTAAGCAATCATGTGTTCTAGTTGTGTTCTTTAAATTCTCAAAAAATATTCATATTCTTGCAAGACAATATTTGCAAAATTGTTGTAATATATAATAGTTCAATATTTCGTGACTTTATGAGATTACACTGGAAAAGTAAATCAAACAGTAAGAATTCCCGCACAATTCTATCGAACAGGTCGGTATTTTAACATCAGCAACGGTACCTCTACAGTCACTACACTACAAAACATGAACGTAATTTAAAAGTGCTGTACCTAGTATTGTGAAAATTAATTCACGGTGCAAAGGAATATAATTGAATGCTTTTGTAGAATTTTAATCTACTGCTTTGTCAAAACAAATGTTAACTCTTCGTAACGAAGCAAATTTTCGTTTTTGGCTCTCTGCTAACATTGGCGCAGTACACGATTTTATTTATCATTTTAATTTGCAAGCCTGCAACGTTAACTTTTTCGTTGGCGTGATACCAAAATTAATTCTTACGCACAAAAGACATTAGCACAAAAATAGTAGGTCCATAATATTTAATCACTAGTTTAATAATTACGCTCTACAATATTCAGACAGAAACAAAATATTTAATAAAACACCGATGCTTATAAAACATTTTGGAACAATAAATAATACATCTGCACGATATTTTAGCTACAAAATTTATGGTGACACATTTGGGGTTGAAATTAAGCATTCATTTATTCAAACCACAAGAATAACAAACAGTCCTCTACAATGTTTTAAAAACAAAATATGGGGCTTTTATTGAGATGATATTATTTTATCTTCTTTCCCTAAAATATCTTGTTGTTGTTACGAGTTGTTTTTTTTTCTCTCGCCAACAAAATTAATTCTTTTTAACCATTTTTTTTTTCAAAAAGCGAAGAACAAATAAAACTCACCTTTCGTACAACTCCACGTGCAAACACCTCAATAGTCAATGTCCACACACACTAAACAAACACTCGAAAGTGAAAGGTGTCATTCAATTTGGACAAAAGTGTACCGATACATCGAACACTGTATTCCACGAGAATAGCACACAATTTATAATTTAAATCGAATTATTCTACGAGATAAACGAAATTCGGGGTGTGACAATCGTGTCAAGGTCCCCTTTTCGCAACTACGGCGTAGACGTCCGCTCCGTAGCGGGTCTCCCGTACGACAGGCTCACGTTGCTACGAGCTACGAGGGGAGATTCGTAGCCAATCGAAGTGAAGCTGCGCAAAATGGGAGTGTGCTCGACTTGGATTTTTGAGATTATTTTACAACGCACGGGATTATGGGATTATTGACTTTATTTTTTTATTTATTTTTATTACGGTTCTAGGTTTATTGAAGATTTATGGGTTTAACCTTATCCCGTAGGCTGCATTGTGTGTAATAATTGTATTGAAGTTAGAAGGCGTAACAGCGTAAAAGCTCTGTTATGCATTCCATTAGAAGTTAGAAAAAGAAAACTAATTATTTTTTGAACAACAACTATTGTATTTTGCATCGAAATAAGTACCTATATAAGAAATGACATGGAATAATTTATATTTTGCATACTAAATGATACAATACGCATTTGCACAAAAATTAGGTAATGCAAAGTTCAAAAATACTTTGCGTCCTTATGCTAGAGCGAGATAAAGATATTTCACTGATACACACGTCAGATAATAATATAAATCTAGTACAACCAAAGCCTAAAAAGGTCAAAGTTACTTGTGAATTGTTAGACCGAATAATTTATTACTTGCTCATTATTACATTTTATAGATCAGAGTTCATTTATGTTATAACGATATTAATAAATTTCATTGTTTATTAAATTTTATATTCTTTTAGACGACTGTCTAAAAGACGACATTTTACGTGCGTGTGTATTTATACAGTTAAATAGTGTTCATTATTTCAACGATTAAAAGGATAGTACGAGCTTATAATATATTTAATTGTAAAACGTATTTTTTATGCTGCATCGGGCACTTTAGTGAAGGATAAATTATTATTCTTTTTATATGAATTTTATTTTTCTCTGACTAGCCGAGTGTTTGAGGTCGGTCCACGGTCCACGCCAAACCCACTGAACGCGACGTGTCACGGGTTCGATCCCCACGTAGAACAAGCATTAGTGTGATCTATGAATGCTTGTCCTTAACCTAGGTGTCCTTGTACTGACATGAATGTTCGTAAAGCCCCTCGCGACACAAGGATAAAGATCCTTAATGCTTTAGTTATGTTTTTTGAAACAGCAATAAAAAAAATATACAAATTCGTATTCTCATTTAATTCAGTCATAAATCGTATTTTATATCAATTAAATTCACAGGTTTGTTTACGAGTAGACTTCGCTTGTTCCCCACGTTCCGCTTTGTTGTTTCAAACTATATTGAAATCGATCAACCGCAATGGTGCGTTGCATCAATGTTTGGAGTATCTTGTGTGGTCTGAAGTTCCTCTCGTCAAAGCGCCGAACTAAACTGCTTCGAAAGTCTGGATAAGTTTAAGACAACAATTAAAACTATTGTTAATACAACAACTGGGTTCAAGTTGCTACTTTTTAGTTGAAGTTTTAGTACTCATCAATGTTTAATTATAGGTTATTAATAAAGTTCGTCAATTTTAATAACCAATTGTGAAGACAATCAGGGGAGCTCGTGGCTGAGCTAGGGTATTGAACTAAATCTTTTAATATAAAACTTTTTGGTCCGTCAGATAATATTGGATACGTATTTTTCAATTTAACATAACATTAACAAGTAAGGAGGATTAAAAGCGCTTACGATGATAAATAGTATGGTAGTGGGGCTAGTGACAACACTGGCTAGTAAACAGCGTACTGGTAAGTGACGACACACGAGATTTGAAATCACTTTATACCCCTAATTTTTGTTTACGAGATAAAAGCAAAAGTACGTTCCAATATATTTTTCGAATCTGTCTGACGGATTAAACAATTTTTTCTGTCGGTCCGTGGATAGGTGACAAACTATATTATAACGAATTCGTCCCTGTTTTATTCATACTTCCTTGACAGTCGTTACGGGTAGTTTGATGCTAGCAAGTCTAACAACCAGTCTTACTAAGGGCAATACCTATGTGTGTTGCCAAAGTAACTGCGTTGAGGTTGTCATATACATAGGTAGGCCTTGTAAGACTTTGTTGCATGGGCTAAGACTGAAAACCCACTCCAACATAGTTGGCAAAAGTCTAGGATGATGATGAACTTTTAGGAACACACTAGTTAAATAAACCCTGATATTAGTGGATAAAAAATGGCGCTTAAAAATAGTAATAGCTAGACTAAAATTAAAATTTCGCGTTGTTTCTGACCACCGCCCATGTAACCTGGTCGAAACGTCGGACTAATCAAGGTAAAATTCGCGTTAAACCCCGTATTCCTTTATGTTAATATTCATCTGAATTTTATGTCATTCAAGTCTAGACTAAAGCATTATTACATTACGCACACAAACACAACTCTCCTTGTACCTGAATGTAAGCTTATTAATGTTTTTGACAACTCAACCGAGGGGACCCCTGAAGGCAGGGATAAAATTAAGGGGTCTGTCGACGCGTGTTGACATTATTCTTACATTTCTGCCATGACATATGGACCTGTCAGGTATTAAATTGCATTCGGAATTATGTTTTAAAGAAAGTATATTTTTATTGTCCAATTAGATTGGCAATTGAGCGATGTTTTTGACTCTTGTAGCAGGTAGCTTAAATTCTTTTAATGTCGTTATAGAAAATTTGATCCAAAATAATAATACAATTCTTGAAATTGTGCGTTATGACTGTTCTTCATATACTTGTAAGAATTTTCGTGAGACCATTGACAAAAGTAAAGAGAACATCGTAAAGGACTTTATACCAAATATGATAAATCAAGTTATCAGAACTTGGCTTTTTTTTTTTGAATCTAGAAAACGATTAAATGTTATTTCACTAGTCTGATTCGCACTTGACTAGGTTTTGCTCTTTGTGTACAGATCCCTGAAAACTGAATCCCTAAAGGAGGCCAGATGATATTGAAATTATTTATATATTATTCTATAAACTTCTTTATTAAAAACAAGTACGCAACTAAAATCGAAATGTTATATCGGCTTCTTCTAGAAGTTCCTCTCTAAGAGAATAACTTGCAAGATACTCGTAGTTCGACGTACCAAGAATATTTTTAATAGAATTTATAATTTCTCAATATTATATCAAGTTTTCCAACAAACTTATAACTAATTCAATCAGAAATCTTGAAACAAATTTGCCGATGAAAATTTTTCCGGAAAATCTGTGGAAATTTTAGTCTCATATCGACTTTTACAAATGGTATGCAGTGGGTGGACAAAACAACTCAGCGGTCAAATTTGACCAGTTTTATTCGTTTTATTATTTGTATTGTGAAAGCACTGTACTCGTATAACGCTGATATTAGAATTCTACCACTAGAAATTCAATTATTATTATTATTATTATTATATGTAGACTGCGTTTTGTTTATGAATACGTTCATGTGTTCGAAAGACGTACTTCTTTTGTCTTGTTTATGGATTCCTTTTTTAAGTCTACAAAAAGAAAGAATACTCTTTGGGTAGACTTCAACAAAAAGTTTAATAAAAAACAGTTAGAGTTGAATAATCCTCTTAACCCTGGCTAAGTTTTCACTGGACGTAAAAGAAAATGTCGAATAATGCATTTTGTTTAAGTTTTTCATGTAATGCAACAGAGTCCTGTTTTTTTGTATATATATATCAACTGTCTACCTATGATAGTAAATGAGCTAGCAACATGCTGACAGCGGAGGGTCAGTAATAAGGTCCCTGTGGTATTTGTTAGCAAAACCGTAAAAAAAACGATGTGCCTGTAGAGAGAGTGTTTTATAATAATAAAATAGTGTCAAAACAACAAAAATAATATATTTAATACAATAAAGACGAGGGGTAAGACAAAATACAAATTACTACAGACAGATAATCACATTCCAAATATAAACACTAGCATACAATACCTAAGTAAAAGAACAATAGATTTTAGAATGGAAACGGAATGTATAATCAAATCAACTTGCTTTGCTCCATGTCTGTCATGCAAATTTGTGATCGCATGATATTTTCGAAAAATCGCTCTTATGGCTACGAGATAAGGTTGACAAGAAGTGAAGGTGTATGCTAGTATGTTTGCAACGTAGAACAATACGCCACTAGAGCTACTTCAACACAATGTTAATGCTAATATGAAGGGTGTGGGTTGTCAGAACATTTGGGGAAGTTATTTACTATTTTGTTTGCTTGCATTTTATAATACAAGAATAAAATCTGATAAATATACATCTGAAAACGTTCGTATTTTTAATTAAACTGGTACTTTAATAGTTTCTGTAGAAATACGCAAATATAAAAATCGTGACAATATGAGAAAGTTGTTCAGCTAGATTTTATAAAATGTTTCAGTTCTATATTTTTTTTGGGAATAACTATAATATGAGATTTATGTAATACCTTTTGACCCTTGAAAGGAATATTTTTTTCAGAGATGGCAGTGTATTTATATGTATACTTTAGATACATTAAATATATGGAATCGACTTCGGCCAGGACTCATAGTTCTGCGTACGTCATAGAACGAGGCTCTTTGAGTAACTAAAGCCAAATTCTGAGAAGATTTTGTTTTTTATTTGGGACCTTTTCAGTTCTAGTAAAAGTGATTGAAGTCCAAACACGTTAGCTTAGGACTCGGAATAGAAGGCTCTTTTGGTCCTATTTACAGACGTTAAGATACATTTAAAGATTACGTTCCAAAGAATGCATAGCTAAAATTTTCTGTGAATGCTGTAATAAACTAAGGGATACAAAGAATAACGTAACAAAAAGCTTTTTTCATCACAGCGACAAGAAATTATATTTCAATTAGGCAAAATTATTCTTCAAGCGATTTGCTATTTTCTCTTGCAAGTAATATAATATTTGCATCACTAACATCGTAATATAATCTAAGTAAATCTATCAACTTAAATAAAAATCAAGCTACGATACTGACAGCAAGTTGGTACTAACATATTCTCCCACACTTAGTAGAGTTGTTGTCGTTTTCCGGTTCGATCATGTTTTCCGAACATCCATGGAAATTCGATTACAGTCTAAACTCTCCAACTAACAAGGGAAACCAGAATCCCGAAGTTAGTCTAATGCAATACTTTCACGAGTGCTCCTGCTGGTTCGTAGACTTTGCGAATCAATTAAAACCTGTTTTGATTGTATGATAGAAACAGTTTTGCGAGTATGTTTGTAGAGTGTGTTTTGGCTTTAAAAAAACTATCGATGCTAAAGTGGCTGAAGGGCAAAAATGGTGAAGGATTATTTTTGGATAATCGAAAATCGATGTTGAGGGTCCATCGCCTCGTTTTAATGCAGTATTATTATGTTTATGGAGGCGTGATAGCGCAATATTAGGCGTAGCCGCAACTCTTTCACATCATCTTCGGCCTAGCCTCTAACTTTTTCACATCTGCAATGATATAAATTTTAGACGTAGCAGTAACCCACTAGACCCATTTCAATCTATTTATATAAAACTCAAAAATGTTTTGTCGTGTCTTCCAGAACTCATGTGCACTTTAATCATGATCAAAGATTTATGAAGTGACTTTTATTTATAAAAATAAAATTTGCAATAAAATCACCGAGTTACCCACTTACTTTTAAGCATTTTATAAATCCATGCGCTTCAAATTCAACAGTTGTTTTTGGGTTTTCGATACTTCTGCTTCGTATAACTCTTCGCATAGCTCCGCTTGTGTAACTAGCTTTATACTTAGCATCATTCTCGCCTTGATAGCCCGAAATTATTCATCGGCTCTTATAAATTAAACTCGTGCCGCGTCATTACTCACACGAACCACATCTGCTACCCAGAGATGGATCTCTGGATTTACAAAAAGTTCTCTACAGGGTGTAAATAGGTCAAGATGTTTTATGTAATTAACCCTAACAATAATTAAAACTTTAAATACTAGAGAAAAGTTGAAGATTTTTGTAATTATTAAATTAAAATTATGCAAACTGAGAAATAAACTACATTCCTCATCACAATTAGTTTATTATTTTTTATTTCTTTGGGAACTATCAATGTTTTTAAATATTTCAGTGGTCGTTGCAACATTCGGCTTTTCCGTTTCTTGTAAATGGCTGCACAGGACTTTGATTAGATTTGTATAAGTACCAGACCATACCAAATTTCACACCAGAATACTTTCTTACATAAAAAGTCTTTGCATATTTTTCACTAAACCTTTGGCAATGTGATATCACAATACTTTATCCAAACCTTCAATTCGAGAGATACCATGCCACATACCTTGGAGTCAGAATTATTTCTGTTACTTCGCACGAAGGAGATATGTAGCCCATGTAATATGTATGTGATTTTCGTAATTGTTCACTACCAACACTGGATGAATCCTAAAAGGGTTGCGTAATTGTAATTCAGTTGGGCTTTAGTTTTGTTACCGGCGTATTAATCAGATCAGACACATCGGGGGTTGAGTTTATTGAATTTCTGTGCTTCAGTTACGGTGGAATTACGGCGTAATAGCCAAAGGTACGTTAATTATTATGGACAATAGGCCAGTCAACTGGGAATTAAGAGTAAAATTCGTTTTAAATTAAATCCGTCAAAAGTCATTATGGCCATGTATTTTTAAGGGTCTTTAGCCATTGGACAAAAAATAAAACTCTTCCAAGAACAGAAATTGCAGATTTATTAACCAATTCTATATTTATTTTATGCAATCATTTGTCACAGCCACTTTATCCAGTAACCAGAATTAAGTCATAGTATAAAATTGTTTGATAAAATCTGATAAGCTAAATTGTTAAAATTGTAACTGATGTTTTTTCATCGAACGTATGTTAATAAGATGTAGATCTAAATAAAACAAAATAATATCCACGAATCATAAATTTACTCAAAACATGAGGAGGAAAACTTAACATCATCAAGTTGGACTGTGTTTATTATGAGTGTGTTTGGGGCCAAAATACTTTTCGTACAAATCCTTGAACTGATTATGAACATCTGTAGCCTTCAATTTAGGTTTCTTTCCAGGAAAATCGTATTTATGCCCGCAGTAACAAACGTGGTCCTTACCACAAAAGGCTGGTTTGGCTACTTTCATGCATTTCCGTATGCAGACTCTTGCGATATCTAGGTTGGGGCAAAAATGAGCGATTTGATGCCTCAACACGGGACGCTCGTCAAGATCATCATATTCGATCTTCATTTCAGTCAATGTTTCGGCTGTAATTTAAAAAAATAATTAATAACATTAATTAAATAAACCGATGGACTGGTTAAGTGATACCTACTTCAGACACGGGTTACTTAAGATATATTTTATTTTTGGTTATTCGCTACATCAATGATTTTTGGAGTCCACAATCTTGTTCTAGTTCTAGGTATCGTTGGGTATATGATTTGCATGAATTTCAAGTTCCCATTGATTTAACGATACGTAGGTTAATTGAAAATCGGTGTACACACACCGATCGAATTGAGAACCTTTCAATTTGAAGTCAGCGAAAAAATTCTCTAAAGAAGTAAACCCAATTCCTCTAAAACCAAATAATTATGTTCCCTTTCTTCACTGGCGCTCTATATCGCTTACAAAGAGAGTCCAAATTTCTCCATAAAATACCTCATCCAACTTCATTTAAACAATATTGAGTTAGTCCCAAACAAAGGGCACAATAGAGCAAACGATCCCCTGTATTGTGTTACCACGTTAATTAGTTGAGATTAATTTAAATTTATAGTTTTCATTCAATCAAGTTCGGGTGTATTGATTCATGTTTGAAACAAATAACTCTTGTGCCTTTGTTGTGTATGTATGTGGGTATATTGACTATGTGTGTGTGGCGTTCAAGCCATAAAACTGATTTACGTAATTAATCATGGCATCATGGTAAATACACGTACATGTCTGTGCCTGTAAGTGTTTATTCTAGAGTGTAGAAAACTACTGGTACATGGACATATAATCAGGGTGTATTTTGGGACTACCCCGCCACATAAGCCCATTATTGCAACACCTGTCAGCCAGGATCTACAATGAAACCAACAAGTACTAAGCTCTGTGTAACCTAGGGACAGGCCTTGGAAACCGCATCGAAATTATTAAAAGCAGTATAAAGGAGGAGAAAGAAAAAACAACCAGAGAGGAGACAAAATAAGACATTTAAAAAAAATTTTTAGTGAAAGACAAATAATGAACTTATTTAGTTAATATGGACCTATAACAGAAAAACGAATTGAAAAAAAAACTGTATGAAATAAATTTTGAAAGAGCTTTTAAATGTTTTATAACTCCTTACTATCCACACAAAATATATTATCTCACTACTTACGAGAGTCATCAAAGTCTTCATAAGATTCCGATACATCTTCATCACTTTCCTCTAATAATACTGTTTTATATTCTGTGAACAAAAAAGGTAATTCGGTAAAACTAAACTTATAATGAATGTCGCATTGGCCTTGCATGCGTTTTTATTCACGAGAACTTTTTCAATGTTATTCATTTTCATCACCGCATTTATTCTGAGACACCACTTTGGAAACTTGGTGAGGAATCCTGATGCTTGATTTATTTTATTTGCGAGTCACAAAATTAAATGAAAACTATTTACGTTTCTATTTCAGTATTGAACATCAATATACAGCATACTTTCAATATTATAAATGCAGACACTACAAGGTTTCATACAAAAATATCATCTCATTTCTTTTGTTTTGTAAAATGGCACGCACATATAAACCATTCTTTATCTAAGGGGTTCCAACCTAAATGATTGCGGGTGTCAGTTGCGAAAAGGTCGCCATTTTCCCATGGTTGTCCTTTATTTGTTTACGCATAGAAAGGATCAGCTTACAATGCATTCCCTCTCACGAATATACTTCATCAAGGATTAGGTTGATCGATAGTTCTTTCGTTACCATAAACATAACTTAAACCGCCGTATGTATGTATGCCAAAGGGTGGCCAATACGAAAATTGGTGATTACTTAATACATAATATCATGTAGTACTTAGTGATAAATACTATAGTTAAAGAATTCAGTGTATTTAATTACGAGCTCAATGTATTAAATATGAAAAAACACCTACGCAAAACATAGTTAATCATTAAAAACCGGCTTATGCTTTGCTTCTTGGACAATGACACCCGCACCGAAGAACTGAATCCTTGTGCTCCAGAGAGTGTCAAACATGCACAAGTTAGTCGCGAAAAGACTCTGAGACAATCGTATAATATCACACTAATGCTTGTCTCTCCACGTCGTGCATAGAGTGATTAGCGTCCTACAACACTTTTCTATCAGTGCAGTCATTCTAAACAACTTAATAAATACCTTAATACTCACGTGTTTTAGGTACAGAAGGTACTTTAACACAAAAACATTGTCCCCACAAACAGGCGTGTCGTGGCCCGCACTTCTGAGAACACGAATTAATAACTTTCTCACTCAAACACGATCCAAATTCATGGGTTGTTCGTGTGTTTTCGTCATTACCGTAATAATAATCTATTGCGATATCGGCAACTGAAAGAAGATAATTACGTAATCAAATTAGAATATATGAAATGCAATGACAAAAATATTGCCGATGTGGAATGTTAAATCACGACCGTTCGGATATCAAATAATTAAAATGACAAAAAACAAATTGAAACGATTAATTGATTAAAAATCAATATTCGACCACAAAGTGTGCTTTAAACGATACAATACAATTTCGCCCAATCAAGGGCTCTGATTAAACTCCAATTTCGTTTTTCTAACAATTTTCTTAAAAACAATATTCAAACAAAACTTGCCAGCATTTCTAACAAAAATCCGTACAAAATATAACACGACTAGACACTTTAACATATTTATGACATGATGTGATCAACACACAGCGGTTGATGATTCCCATGAAATGAGTTCTTAATTGATTTCATACTCATTTGTCATCCACACTGGATATTGGTTATGTAACTCATTATGTTAACTAGAAGTTGTGGTAAAACCTGTATCATTGTACTGTTGATAGATTATAACAGTAAACGTTGTAAGCCATTTATTTTGAATGATTGATTTTGTTGGATAAAAGAAATAGCAGAACATTTTCTCGTATTTTTGGAAGAAATTTTGAAAAGTGTTTCATTTTACAGATTTCTTCCAAGGAGCTACAAGAAGCAGAATACTTAAATAAAAATGTGCCTGACTGAGCAATGGAGAGAGAGAGAGAGAGCCCAAGGACAATTTTTCGTTGGATGAGTAGGACTGTTTGTTCTGAGTCTGGATGTAATTTAGTTAACTGATACTTAGATAAGCCTTTACACAGTCGCCTCTTAAATATTTTTTGTACAGTTAACAGCAACTTCTTCTTCTTTTTACATTCTCATGCTGTTACTGTAAGCCCATTCAATCTACCACGACTTAATGAATAAACATTATTACGGTTGTTAAAGCAGGATGGCGCACTACATGTCGTAGAGTGTCGTCCCTTTTTCACTCTCGCAATAATGTTACTTTAATCAATGACAGTAGACTCTGACATCTCAAATTACATTAAGATGCCTGTTTCTATCTCAAAGAACTGAAGAAAACCAGGTAGACCACTCAAAGTAAAAGCTTCATACAATTCACAGAATCAATCGCGGTATAAATTAATTAGAAAGTCATATAAATCAGCGCCCAACTGTCTTCGGACTAAACAGGAGCGTTTCAAAACTGAAATCAAACAATGGCAAGTTAAGTCCAATTACAGAGGAGTCTGAACGAGTCCCGAGTGGGTAAAACTTCATTTCCTTACTTATAGAGAAGTATTTCTTCTTGTTATCGCTGGGGGCAGATGATAGCGGTTTAGTTTGAATTAGACCTCGGGGAATCACCCTTTGTCTTTCGGTGTGGACTTGAAATTTTTGGTGGTAAGTTATTGGTGGGTTGATTACTATATTTATTTCAGGTTTTCACTTACGTTTTTTTAACAGTATTTTAGCACTTTTCTTATAGTTCATCGCAAGCGAAGTACTCGACTACGATATAAGAAGACATCAATCCCTATTGTGTTAAGTAAACTGACTTACCCACATACACATCTCTCAAGTTAAAATAACTTTTTTATCAGTGGTAGGCAGAGGCCCTCGCCCAATCTCTACCAAATATAATTATTTGTCATCACAAGCTGGAGCCCATTTTGTAACTAACTTCACAAAATAATAAAATAAAATCTTTGACCATAAAACCAAACTAGCAATCAGCAAACCTTTCTGGCTTGAAGTGATTTTTTTATATTTATACATACATAATGTTCTCCTAACCTATCAACAAATGTGATAATAATATTTTCTTTGATGCCTAGTCTTCCCAAACAACAATCAGGGTCGGCTACTAAAAAAATATCCTCATCACTCAAAAAGGTGCTACCTAAAGAGCATCAAATCGCTCCAGCTCTTGAACGGCGGCAAACAACAAAGTAACGACGTTCTTAATGAACTCTGCCTGTAAACTGTTCCAGAAGTTCGAAACTAGTACAGTGGAGCCGCGTCTTAACATTCCTCCAATATTTTTACATCATAAACTGCTTGTTATAATTCCTTGGTGAAGATTAACCTAACTATTATGCTTCTTGCATACTTTAATGAAATAGTAACGAAAAATCACACATAAACGTATAACTCGTAAGATCTGTCGAACCGGTGATGTTTGAGTCAAATGTACATATATTGTATCGACCAGAAATGCTGTTGTGGCCTTACAGCTCTTTGCATGGATGTGATGAATCTGTGCAGGTTAGACCCTAATACAGGTAAATACCAACGTGAATTTTGAAAACCATAAGTACTTTCTGAATCGTTTAAGACACCACTGAAGTTAAATGTTTGTTCTTGATTGGTGTAAGACTCCCACTGACCCACGGTGAAGGAAACCATCTTGACAAAATTAGGACTTCAGATATTGGAATCTAAAATCGCCATGAACAGTTAGCTAGCATGGTGATCCATGCTTAAATCTTCTATATGGGAGGTCTGTGTATTGTAATAAGGTAGACTGCTTCCCAAATTCACGCGGATGGAGCTACTTACTTCAAAGCAGATACTTTCAGCTTTTGTTCTTCAGATCTTTCTAAATAGTATCAAAAATTTAAAGGTCCAAGCTTAGATTTGATTGATGATTCATACTTTTAAAACACATTCAAATAGTAGTAACATTAACTCTTTCATGTTTAAAATGTAAACAAAACCGTTCGAATCATCGATGAACAACCTGGAGTCAGAGCCAAGCCAGCTTACGCCTTTGACGTGGCTAACACACCCTTGAAAAAAACTAAACAATGCTATGTCTTTCAACTACTAAACACGTTATCCATTTTTAATCAAGCTGAAAACAGTTTATTCCAACAAAGGCATTACCCGAAGTATAGGTAGTCGTTTTATAAAAATAGCATCCAAGTTATTGACTATCCGACAACCCTGTTAGGTTAACACACCTGTTGATAATCACAGCAGGAGGCTAAAATATTGCATCCCTTATGTAGACGGCTGTTGTTTTAATAAGGGACCTGGTTAAGGCGCAGTTCTATTCAGCCAGTATTTTTTCTTGACTTCGAAAAATTTCTTAGCATATGATTTTGGTTGATACCTAGTATATCTGTTATGCTTTTTAAGCTGAAACGTGAAAATGGTTTTTGTTCAATTTAGTGTAATAAAGATTTCTCATTTCATGTTTCATTTACAAAAATAAATAAATTCAAAACAAATAATTCGGAATGGCACTGAAAATAGTTGAGAAAAAATATTATCATGAGTAAAAGTTACTTTCAGTTTTAAGCGAGCATAGTGTTAATTACTGAATCTTTTCATAAACGTTAAAATGTTTTTTTTCCGACAATACATATAATTTTGTATTTTCTACTCCTGTATAATGACAGAGATTAAGAAATAACAAAGTAATAAGTTGTATGATAACACGTGTACAAATGAACTCTCTAATCACAAAAAAGAAGATAAAAACAAAAGAGGTTTACTATAAAAATCAGATTTCGAAAAGAAATACAGGACTTATAATATTAAACAGTAAAACAAAATTTTAAAGCAAGCAGTCTTAAGCTGAGCTGCATAACATTGTTTACCTGACGCGGTCATAGAATAACATGGTACTCCTAAGTATGCCTGTAAAAACTAACTGTGTAGACAGTTCCACATATCATAGTTAACTTAGTATGCAGTTACTGTGTGTACAAAGTTTGCTGTCAACTTTATTCTTTCGTTCTTTTAAAGGTTTTATTGAAGTTTATGCATACCTGGAAAAAGGTTAATATTTGAGTGTGTATAGAGAGTAAAAAGTAAAAAAAAAAAAACAAAATCGACGAAATCGAATCGAATCGAAAATCGTCTCTCTCGAATTTGATTTTTTTCTCTTTGTTCGACAATTTTTTGTAAATTTTTTGGGGTCCGCTATATCTTCAAAAGGCAGAAAAACTTTATCAACATCTGATACAGAAAGTTAATTTCGTTTGCAGTTACCAAACTTAAAACTAAGGCCATATATTCTAAAACCAGTCTCGCCACACGACTCTCCTTAACAAAGAAGCTTATTAAAATAGTCATCTCACCAAGAAATTGTTTCCATAAACCTGTGGATGGTAGTTTTTAAGCCCGAAGCTGCCTCTATATTGCGTTCAGATTCCTTCGACATTAAAATTTATTATTTTGAAGCTAATCCACGCGCTGTTGTATTTTTTGTTTTATTTTTATACATTTGGCATCTTCAATGCATTCAGTTTAGGATTGTTTTTTTATTATGTACCGGAATAGCTGCATTCTACGATCACAAATGAAACGTCATTGGAAAAAGTCATAGTTTTGAATTTAATGCAACAATTTTAAGGCTACAATTTTAGGCAACAAAAACGTCTTCCGTCGTACAAAATCATGAAACAATTTCCGATAAAAATGTTATTGAATATATAAAAAATTGGTACATATGACAGGTGTCTATTTTTATTATCCGTATATTGGAAATTATTTGAAAAGCAATTCTCTACTCGTGAAACAAAAAACAATAATTGAAACACCTACCTACACTCTCTCAATTTTCACACTACCGATCCTTTACAAATTCTATAGCAAGAATTAATTAGAAACCGCATGAGCGTGGAAATTCGTTCACAACAAAAATTAATTACAGCATTGTTTTTACACGTATTTCTGTTAAAATCCTCACGAATCGAAGAGCAAAGGAATGGAACTTTCGAGAAGTAATTAGAACAAAACTAATTTTGGAGTCCTGAACGGTTGTCGCTTCAACAAAGGATCTAATGTTTGTTCGGTAAACTTTATCTCGCGATAATTGAGAGTGCTGTCAGCTTGATACCTCTATAATATTTCTAATTGATGATCGCGTTTCGTGTGAATTTTATGACACGTGTATGTTTGAAAAGGATATAATATAACAAGATACCTACGTAGTATTTGATACACATACACATTTGATACACACACGTGTAATTAGTTTGATGCTAAATTTGAAGAATTTGGAAGTGCTGATCTATTTTTTTTCTAATTTTTTTATTTCTAATTATTATGAATCAAACATGTGCCTAATATTTTGGTTTCGTCTTTTCTTAATCAAATAAAGGAATGAAAGAAAAGCAAAAAGTAAAGATTTTTATGTTCTATTAACAAAGCATTTAGCAGAATCGATCAGGGTTAGAAGTTTTTGGCCGATTCGGATTTGGCCAAATTGTTATAGGCCAAATAATTTAATTACTCCGATAATACCAATCAGATAAATAATCACCAATAGAAACGAAACAAAAATTATAAGATTATCATTTATTTTGGTCATTTTAAAATAGTTCATAAAAATCAAAATTATCAAAATCAAAAGTTTTTATTTCAAGCAGGCCGTTTTCCAGGCACTTTTAAAACGTTAAGGTGATGGCTCTAGTTGCGCGGTTCCAAAGTGTCAATCTTATGGAGAAGAACCGGCAAGAAACTCCATAAGTTACTATTTTTAAAAGTAAATGTATACAGTATAATTTTTACAAATATTATGTTTATGCAAGAACAGCGTAAAATAGTAAAATGATAAAAAAAACCAACAATGGAAAAAAAGTAAATTTTACTGGGGCTTACACTGTTGATGCATTTACAAGGCATATTTGACCAATAAATTAGAAGAATCGAATGTACAAGCAACGAAAAAGAAAACCAAAATGAATATTTATCCTGTCATATTATTTATCCTTTACAAATTGATTTTATCACATACTCTTGAAGCAATATACTCCTTCACTCCCGGCAGATTCTTAACCTTCTCAACCAATGCCTTTACGAATGGATAGTTCTTTTCAACTTCTAATCCAAGGAAAACATCACTTCCTTCAATGAGAGCGCATAGAACAAACTCCACCCAAGATAACTGAAAAAAATACAAATTATTCTTTAAAAAAAGGAAAACAGAAACTAAAGGGGTTACATAGAATTTAAGTATATTCTGTAGGTATTCAGTACGAAACGAAAAAACGTTTATATCCTTTCTTCTGAGAAACTACAATTAGTATTTTTGGTTAAAGGGCTCTAAAAATCTAAAAGAGTTTTCTAGTATACTCTGAGCTAGATATTTTATTCATCTTTATGCCGGCTTTGCTATCGTGGACATAAAAAGGCAAAAAAAGTATTCTAGTGTAAAACAACCTTCGCCATAGCAACAATTATTCCTTGCTTTCCAAAAGTTTCCATTATTTTTTTATATTTTAATAATCACGCATGCTTAGGTCATTATTATAAACTGCATGCTTATACAGATAACATTATCATTAAAAAGTCCAGTTTAATTTAATTATGATAGCAGATAGACTCTTATGAAGGCCTCTCTATGCAAATGGCCGGCTATTACTGATAACCTTGAGAAAGAATCCATTTGGTATTAATCAACAATAGAATGACGCATCAAAATAATTTGAACGAAAAACGGAGTTCATCTTTTTTCGGATGGGATATCATCATGTCTCCTCCTGCTTTGGGTTGGAGTTAATGTTCTTTGCGAAAATAATAATAAATGCAAACAACATCACATCAATTGTTCTGAACCCAAAGCAAGTTGCTAAAGCACTTGTGTTATGGAATTCAGATAAAACAAAGGTTTCCACAAACACCCAGACCCGAGACAATGTAGAAAAGAAATGTACATTTTTACATTGGACCGGGGATTGAACCCGGGACCTCAGAGCTAGTGACACCTTGAAACCGGTGCGTAAGCCACTCGACCATGGAGGTCGTCAAAAAAGTTCCTATCATTCCGCTAACCATGTCCTTTCTTTGCCCTTTGTGCTAAAACCTAAAATGTCGTTATACTAAACATTCCAATAGCCAGTGTACCCCCTCAAACATCTCTTTAACAAATTTTATTAAGGAAAATATTCCAAATTATTAATCTTACAAATATCAACATAACAACACCTATACCTTGCTGAACGCAATTTTTCCATTAAAAATTTTTGTATCATCATGCACACAGTCAGGTCATTGTTAAATATACATAATATGCTTACACAGATAGCCTTATCATCAAACAGTCCAGTTATTATTATATTATGACATCGGAACATTCTCATAAAGGCCAATATATCCAAATGTTCGGCTGTTACCGATAACCTTGACAGAGAACCGTTTAGTATTTATCAACAACACAATGACTCATGAAAATAATGACTTGTTTGTTGAATATAATAATAAAACCGGTCAAATTCGTTATAACTATTGTTAAGGTACTTTGGACAGCTAATATTGCTATGAACTCTACAAATAATTTGATTCGGTAATTTTTTTTAATAGATAAATTAGTTAAGTAGATTAGATAGACTTAAGTAATATACAGTATCGGGGCAATTTTTTAAGATTAGAAGTCGACTCTACATAGCTTTTTTGTTACCAAGCCACACCCACAACACGCGATGAGTCGCGGGTTCGATCCCCGAATAGGAAAAGCACTTTTGTGATCCGAGATGTGTGTGGTTTGTAAAACCTGATACGAGGATTAAATACTTCTTTGGGAGTCATTATAAATTATACCAAATAAAACGATAAGCTTGGAATACATTACAAGAATAGGTCAAGTGGTAATTAAAGATGAGATAAATTAAATATTGTTTTAAAATAATCGGCTTAAAATTGTAGTCATCCGACAGATGTATAACAAGTTGGTGTCATTAGGCTGACCTTGGTATCTATTTAGGTTCATAGAATTTGTGCGAAGTCATTGTGTTGACGTTAGAAGGACGATAGAGTGTTAGAGTTTCTATACAATACGTATAAAATAAATATTATACCAAATTTTTTAAGGAGATGTATAAATTTCAACACATAATTTTAGAATGTTTTAGAAATTGTTGATTATTTTCAAAATACTCCTTGTATTTAATGTCCGGATTGAAGAGAGTACGAACTATTTCCAAAGTACTAGTATCCTAAGACCTGAAGGAGGTCCATTGTCATGGTGGAAGCGAAACCTAGAGGTATAACCTACATATAGCGGCTCTTGTTTCATACAAATTATTATACATAAATATTTTTTCATACCTTTCCAATGAAGAATCCACCATTCTCTTTTAAATGTTTTTCGAACCTTGAGAAGTAGAAGTCAATTGTTTCTTCTTCAATCACTTTTCTGAGAGCCGCTTTCTTTGCTGGGTCCTTTTCGTGGAGGTAATTCAAAATACCTGGAAACAAAACTTTATAAGCGTTTGTCCTCTTTTCACGATTTTATCCCTTGAGATCTGATCCATCAACAACAATTCAAATCACATGTGATAGTCAAACACACTAAGACTCAAGCATTCATGGATCGACAAATGCTTGTCCCATGCGGGAATCGAACCCATCTCGCGCCCTGTGGGTTTGGCGTAGTAACCTATATCGTATATATCGCTCGGCAATCCGTTAGCAGCCTCCATATCATTAGGAGTCCACATTAACAGGACTGTAGCTGTTGAGAAAGCGAGACAACTAATTTATTGTAAAGCGCCATCTCGCTTACACAATCGCAAAAATCCTACCATAAGTACTTATAATGACCGTGCAGATCTGTCTACTATTTTGGGACTATCAGTATAATACGCAATAATGATGTAACCGTTGTTGGTAAGCTATTTCTTATTGTAATACGGAAGCCGGTTCTATATTTATGACTCACACGATGATTTTTACATTTATTTTGAAGATACTACGAATGTTTATCGGTTTTATTTGCAAAGTCATGTGTTTTACTGTCAAATTATATTCAGTGACCAGATATTGTTAGATGTTAATTCTTAATATGTATAAATTACATGTCACGTTGTTTGTCCGCGATGTATTAGTAAACCACTTTTCCGATTTCAATCAAATTTGCACACCGTATGCAAAAGTGATCCAATTTGAGAGATTATTTATCATTTCAGCGTATAGTCGCAACATTATAGATCGATGATCTACTCTCCTATTTACCACCCGTCGCGTCCGATACGAAGTCGCGGGGATCAGCTAGTTTCTGGAAGTTTCTGGTAATGATTCGTCACAAACTTACATTTCCAGTAGTCGTAGATGTTGAAGGCAGTACTGTCGAGGATGGCTTGCTGCCACGGGTCAGCTGGTATCAGGTCGCTGTCCCTCGCCACATACTTGGCTATAGCCAGCGATTGGTTAAGGGTCTTGTCACCTTCCTCGTATAATGGGAACTGGCCGAATGGGAGAACTGGTAGGAAACAGAAAAGAAAATGAGGAAACTTTAATAATTTCCATCCAACAGTAATCACAAAAATATATATTATCCACATTTTATTCTAATATACGTCGTAATAAATAAAATTTACATACATTGTTACATAGTCTGCAATAATATTTGACTAAAATATTTAAATAGATACTTTAATAAGTAGATACATTTTTTTTCGTAATGTACGACACATAAATCATCTTCACATTATAGGACACTGACTATTCACAAACCTAGTTTCACAAAAAAAAGGGATAAAATATTTGTGTTTTTTTAACCTATAGCTAAACAATCAAGTCGACCCGAACCAAACTTTCTAATATATAATAGTCACGTATCAACAATTAACATTAATGAAAGTGAAATGAATACTCACTTTTCTTCACCTCTGGATCAGGCCAATTCGCAAAACTGTGTCTGATATCCTCAAAATCCTGTTTCGTATAATACAAAATGTACCTTATAGGCTCAGCAATAGCGATTAAATTAAAGTAATGTAGTTTCTTCGCCATTTTCGATTATAAACTGAGCTCTTAACACGGCAGCAACCTTTTAATACCGACAGCGAGCGATTCAATGTCAATGCTAAATTCGTTGACCGAGCGGTTTGTTTGCTTTAGTACAGGCAGACGGTGTCGGGTGAGTTGAAACATACTATTAAACTCACAACATAGGCGATTCTAAGCTCTATATTAAACACCATAAGCTATATTTTCGTATAACACTGACACATATATTCTGGTCGATTGACCTCGCTTGTAGACCATAGAACATTTTATTTATTCAACAGTTATATTGTAATACACGGGAAGTAAACAACAACTGTCGTGGTGACCTTGCAAGTATATGAATAGATTTCTATACAAAGTTCCAGGTTCAAGCACAACACTGCTAGATATTACTGGTAAATGGTAATAGGAGGAGAAAGAAGTAAATCTTGGTGATCTTCGGAAGTCCAGATATTGGAATCTGGAACCGCCAACTCGCAATCGGCTAGCGGAGTTGTTACTGCTTAAACCCTCCTTTTGGGTAGAGTCCCGTACCCAACATTCGAATTGTTAAAAGATGATATTATTAAAAGCATGGTTCAGCATCGTCAGTTAGTACACTAAAAAGAGACCAAGAGAATAGATTTTTGTAATATTATTATCTTTTGAGTCGAGTAAGAGAAAATACACGGCTATGCATTTTATTAATAAGTATTTATTTGCAAATTTCCATTGACGGGCTTTAAAACACATGCCGAAGTATTTTCCCATGAAACTCATCAAATTCGTTTATAGGAATTAAAAAAAAATACATCCTGAAAATAAAATGAAGTTTTCTTAAAAATCTAGATCTAGAATCTAAATGTAGTCATTTGATGATGGCCCAAAAAAGGCTCTAAGTCTTGGAAATGCACAACTAGCTAATGGTTTATACTACGGTGAGATTTTTAATTTTTGTTTATGTTTTAGAGGATCTAATCTCGTACACAAATGTTACTTTGTTTCAAAAATATTAGCTGAGCAGTAATAATCTTATCTTTCTTAGTTCCCTAGCACGAATTATGAGATGTTCGTATTCTAGTTTTCTTATCGATCGTTGTTAAGTATTATGCCATAAAGTTTGGTTATAGATGGACGGTTTTTTATTTTAATTAAAAAATAATAATTTATTCAGTATCGGTTGAATTCTACCTATTTAAATTTTCATGGAGATCAACGATAAATTTCTCGTTTCACATGGCTCAAACAAGTTACTGTTTTTTTTTTTCCAAAATATATTCTTATATTACTTTTCTAATTCAGTATCGACTAAAATCAAACATCAAAAAGTTTTGTAAAATAGCAGATTTATTTAATTTTTCCTAAATTGAGGAGCTTTGTAAGGTCCTCTAGAAGCAATGTACTCCTTAACTCCGGGCAGATGAGTGATCTTCTCAACCAGTTTTTTCACAGAGGGATAGTTCTTTTCAATTTCAATGTTCACGAAAAGATTGAATGCTTCAATTACACCGACTAGAACAAACTCAGCCCAAGATAACTGAAAAATAACAAATAATCTTTTAAAAATAATGCACGTTGAATAAAAAGCATAAATATGGTCGAATGGAGTAACCTCAAAGGGTTATTTAAAATTTCTATAATAATGACCGTAATTGGCAGGTTTGTCCTACTTAATATAACTTATTTATTAGCATTGTCTGCCTATTTTCAGATCTAAACGGAGTCCTTAATCATGAGCTCGGCGCTAGAGTCTCGAGACACTGTGTTGTTCGACCACTTTCGATCTCCAATTGAGACCAAAACTAGTCAGGCAATCCTGATAAATACCTTTAGTAAGCCATTGCATATTTTAAGCATGAATGAACCCCACGATAGTTACTATAAAGGGTTTTGACTATTTTATTACACTTAAAAACGTTTTAATCAATACATTTTCCTCACTAAGAGATAATTTTTTAACTACAATCACAAGCACAGATAACCCTATCAATTTTCATAATAAATTATGATGTAACCGTTTACAGGTGTTACCTCGTACCTGATAATCTAGCTCACATAATTTATCAGCCAATCAACTTATCATCAAAGGTAAAATGAGTGTGGTATTGTTACCACTTGGAAAGCGATTACGATAGATAATTATTTTACTAAAAACATCTAATTCGTTCTTCAGGAATAAAAAAAATGGACGGATTTTTTTTACGACGATAAAATTTATTAAAGGAAGGAAACGTATGTAAATGGGAGCTAATTATGTCACTTGTCACTTATTGTATCATCTTTTTTTTTAATTTGATAAAAAATCAAATACAAATCCGGTGTTTTGTTTTAAATAGCCAAGTATTATAATACCTAAAATAGCTAAAAGTTCGAACAATTTTTATGATATTTCTTAATGGGAGGCCAATCAACTCTTAGGTCGTTGAGTACTCTCAAATTGTTCTTACCTTTCCAATGAAGAATCCACCATTCTCTGCCAAGTGCTTTTCGAATCTTGAGAAGTAAAAGTCAACGGTTTCTTCAACGATAACTTTTTTGATAGCCTGTTTCTTGGTTTCATCTTTTTCCTGGTTGTATTGTACGAGACCTGGACACAAAGAAGTTTTTGAAAAATAATATAGTTTTTTTTAACTAGATTTTTGCAATTGTAAAAATGAGATAGCGTATGACAGGTAGCAGCAGACGGCTCTGCAATAGATGACTCTACAAAAATTATAATGTATTTTCTCCTCTATATAAAATATTTGTTTCAATTAGAATTTGATCTCAAAAAATATTTAGTACAATATCTGAACACTAAAATTAAAAAAAAAACTTACTTTTTACGAAGTCATAGATATTGTAGACCGTACTATCAAGGACGGCTTGCTGCCAGTGATCAGCTGGTATCAGGTCGCTGTCCCTCGCTACATACTTAGTAATAGCAAGCGACTGGTTGAGAACCTTGTCACCTTCCAAATATATGGGCAGCTGGCCGAAAGGGAGAGCTGGAGAAAAAAAATATGAATATTATTTTATGCTTTGCGGAAATCTTTGTTTTAATATATACATGTGCATCCCAGACAGAAATTAACTATAAATATAATTCACATTTGTAAATATTTCCCCATAAACACAAGGACACAAGCTACAAGTTCAAGGACAACAGCAGTACCTTGATAAGATGGTAAACATTTCATTTTTGATATTATTATATTTAAATATTTCAGAATACTTTAAACAGTTTTAATATTACACAATGTCCTGCGTATTTATTTAAAGTAATTAAATATGATACAGCCCTAAATTATTTTAGCACAATAATATGACACAAAAATTAGACTTCATAATAAATTCATCAAGTTTAAAATTAAATTCGACCTTTCCACGTTGACATAAAGGTGTAAATTAAATATTCCATTAATAAAACTCCTTTAAAAAAATGTACTCACCTTTCTTAAATTCTTCATCAGGCCAAGTTGCAAGATCGTGTCTGATATCCTCGAACTCCTGTTTCGTGTAATGTAAAATGTACCTTATCGCCTCAGCGAGACCGTTCACATTGAAATAATGTAGTTTCTTTGCCATTTCTGATTATTTACTGAACACTGGACACGTCTACGGCTGTTTATATACTGAATGATACTTGTATGTGTGCGATTGAATAGGAGCGACACCGCGGTTCCGATCTGGCTTGGATGACATCGTAAAAAATGGTGATAATTAATTTTATTGCAGTTGTGGAAACATGTCAGCAAATTAAGCACCTCGTTAGGTTTTAGTCAGTAAAAGTCTGACGCTTCCTTCAGCTAAACCTGAAGGTGGAGGAATCCTTTGATGATATCCCATCTCTAAAACAAATCTTTCTGGTCTTGCAAGTTCGAAACTCATGAATGGTTATGTACAATGATGAGCTAAAAATACAGCTATATTTTTTCTTTATGTTTTAGAAGATCTGACCTGATAAAACATTATCATTCGTTTAATAATTCAAATTATTTACTGACCAGAAAAAATATCTTAATGTCATGCTGAGTTTTTCACATCTACAACACGAGTGCCGTTGATGTCATACTCATGTAATAATTGTTAATCATTATACACCAAAGGGTGGTATTAAATAACAATTTTTTAGGAATTGAAAAATGTTGAAGACAAAATATCGTAATTTTGATAGTGACTATCGTGAGAATGATTCATTATTAAATTAATGATGCAACGGTTTACTCGACTCGCAACACCACCTCCCGTCAGCTTATTACTAAGGATTAAAAATATAAAGGTTGTGGACTAAATTCACTACCACAAAATATTATCATTGTTTAAATTTGGCATGAATATGGGTGTCCTCAAATAATTAATAAAACGCTGATAATTTAAATAAAACTCTTGATGTAAACCTTTCAAAAGTAGTGAGGTGGCTAAATGACCATAATCTAGAACTAAACTGCAAAAAAACTAAATTAATTCAATTTCGACCACATCAAAAAAGACAACTTAACATAAACTTTTCATATAATAATATAAAAATAGAATGCGTAGATGAATTCCGATTATTAGGCTTAACAGCCTAATAATCGGAACTAGCAAATTATCTAGATTCACATATGCATTACATGAACTCAAGAAAGCAACAAATGAAAAAACAGCAATAATTGCATATTATGCTTATGCTTACTCGTGGTTGAACTATGGTATAATACTATGGGGAAACAGTGTGGATGCAGATAAATTATTTATCTTGCAAAAAAATGTGTAAGAATTATTCAGAATGTTCAGGACCCTAGGGAAAGCTGTAAAACACATTTCCTCAAATTAGATATGCTCACACTAGCGAGCATGTACATATTAGAAATTGGTAAATTCGTTAAAAAACACCCTACATTAACGACCTCAACAACGCAACCTCAGATACAAAAATAAACTAGCGGTACCCAGCTCAACATCAGCTATATACCACTCTGGTCCATTTGCAATGTGTGTTAAAATATATAATAAAATACCTAACGAAATAAAAGAAATAGAATTTGAAAATAAATTTAAGAATGAACTGCGTAAATATTTAGTAAAAAAAACTTATTACAGCGTAAATGATTATCTAAATGACAAATAAAAGTGTTAAAATATATTAATGTATACACATTTTATTTCAATATTAAAATAGGTTTAATTTTGGTTTTATGTGTTAGAGTTTTGAATATTTAAAAGTTATGTAGACTTATAAGTTAATCTATACATATAATAAAATTGTAGAAAAGTGAAAACTGTACATTGAATATTTTTTAAAAGAATAATTGCAGGGTGGTCTATGAACGATTCCGATGCCGCAAATATGATTTTTAGAGTTTTTGTCTGTTTGTCTGTACGTATGTCCGGAAAGATCTCGGAAAGTACTGGATAGATTTGATTCAAATTTTCAGAGAATATCAACAAAAGGTCCGGTCAACATACTTTTTACTTATTATCTCGCTTTTCTTTACAGGGGGTGAGCAGGAGCCCTTTATATAATGTTATGATACCTCATAATCACTGTCATAATCCGTCTAGCAATTTCAGGTGTAGGCCGTCCCAAGAACAGGCGTGCTCGAAAATCATAACCCACCCAATTAGCAAATGGAAAACCCTCGAAAGTAAAACATTTTTAGCAGAAGTGCTAAGACTGAGTTATACTTTCTGTTATTTTTTCCTACTTGCATCCCCCCCATTTTTAAACGGCTCGATTTGTCAAACATGTCTAAACGAACACTTGCACATAATTCACGTTTAAATTAAAATAGTTCAATTTGTTCGGAAGCTATGATGTCACAGACAGACAGGCATTAAATAGGATTAAATAAGAAAAAGTCATAAAAACAGCTGTGAAATATTTGACATCAGAATAGTATCGTAAACGATGAAATGTGTTTGATTCAAACATTTGATAGTCTTTGGGCTGCTCAAGATTCCTTATAATTTTGAAATAAAAAAGCAAGTTTAAAATGTAAAAAAAAGTGTTTCATTTTCAATATTGCATTACATTTTTGCGATGATCGTTATTATTAAACTTCATAGTTTTTCACATCTTGCAAATCACGCAGACAAAGTCGCGGGCAACAGCTAGTATGTTATATAATGTATACTGTCATAGGTGTTTAGATTTAATAACTTAGATATAGATATTTTGCTATGCCCTAACCGGGTCCGTAATGTATGTTCAACCCTAAATTTAAGATCTTAATGTAAAAAATATTGTGGAAATGCAATAAAGAATATGAAATATGAAAAAAATATGAAAATAGCTAGGAAAAAATAAGGTCGATATTTTTTCATTAGGAATCAACAAATTATCGACATGATTCTTATCTAGTGCGTGCACAGAAATATTTAAATACATTTTGTAATCAGCACGATTCCTGTCTGTCCTCAGTCAAAAAGGGCTTAAATAACTTCTTGATTGGTGCACAATCTTGATTGAATTCTTACTTATTTAAAGGCTTGCTTCTTTAAAATAAAAATAAAAACAAAGAGTTGTGTCAAATAATATAGATAGATTTATTTAATTCATTTCCTTAGTTGGGGAGCTTTGTAAGGTTCTCTAGATGCAATGTACTCCTTAACTCCGGGCAGATGAGTGATCTTCTCAACCAGTTTTTTCACAGTGGGATAGTTCTTTTCAATTTCAATGCCCAGGAAAATATTGAATCCTTCAATTACACCGACTAGAATAAACTCAGCCCACGATAACTGAAAAAAAGGAAAGAATTTTATATCAGTAATGCACGTTGAAAATGTGAAAGTAGTTATTTGTCTTTATTATTTCTGTAATGATGGCAGTAAATGGCAGGTTTGCCTTCTTAATACAACATATTTATCAGGATTGCTTGTTTAGCCACTAGTTTTGGACCCAAATGGACTCAAAATAGCTAATACTAATTCTGTATTTTTAAAAAAATAGCTACAGTTCGGACAAGTTGACGTCAAATCGACCGCAAACACCACTCTGAAGACGAGATAATTATGCAGTGCATGTAGTGACATCTTGCATCTTAACCGGCAACACACCTGCCACAAGTCTTGTAGTAAATGTGCGTAACCAAGTTACCACTCATCGACTTTCAAACCGTTCTTACCTTTCCAATAAAGAATCCACCATTATCTGCTAAGTGTTTTTCGAATCTTGAGAAGTAAAAGTCAACGGTTTCTTCAACAATTACTTTTTTGAGAGCCTCTTTCTTTGTTTCATCTTTTTCCTGGTTGTATTGTACAAGACCTGGGTGCAAAAGGGGTTTTTAAACTAGTATAGAAATTGTTTGTTATCGAGCTTTGCCATTCTAAAAATTAGATTTTATAGAGCACTACGGCGTCTCGCTTTTAAAATACAACAGAACTCGTAAGCATACAGCTCTACAATAGATGACTCTACAATTATTTTTTTGAATGTCGGTTGCGTTGCCTAATAGTTGCGTATGTAACTATATTTTTATTTTAAAACTTCACGTTATAAAAAAACATACTCAAGAAAAATCTCCTAACAGTGAAATGAAGAAAAGGGTAAAAGCTTTCTTATAAAACTTACTTTTGGCGAAGTCATAAATATTGTGGACTGTACTGTCAAGCACGGCTTGCTGCCAGTGATCAGCTGGTATCAGGTCGCTGTCCCTCGCTACATACTTAGTAATAGCGAGCGACTGGTTGAGAACCTTGTCACCTTCCACATATATGGGCAGCTGGCCGAAAGGGAGAGCTGGAGAAAAAAAAATATGAGTATTATTTAATGCTTTGCGGAAATCTAAGGGGTTTTAATACATACATGTGCATCCCAGACAGAAATTAACTATAAATATAATTCACATTTGTAAATATTTCCCCATAAACACAAGGACACAAGCTACAAGTTCAAGGACAACAGCAGTACCTAGATAAGATAATAAACATTTCATTTTTGATATTATTATATTTAAATATTTCAGAATACTTTAAACAGTTTTAATATTACACAATGTCCTGCGTATTTATTTAAAGTAATTAAATATGATAACAATCCTAAATTATTTTAGCACAATAATATGACACAAAAATTAGACTTCATAATAAATTCATCAATTTAAAATTAAATTCGACCTTTCCACGTTGGCATAAAGGTGTAACCTTCGAGGGCCACAAACATTCCATTAATAAAACTCCGTTAAAAAAATGTACTCACCTTTCTTAAATTGTTCATCAGGCCAAGTTGCAAGATCGTGTCTGATATCCTCAAACTCCTGTTTCGTGTAATGTAAAATGTATCTTATCGCCTCAGTGACACCGTTCACATTGAAATAATGTAGTTTCTTTGCCATTTTTGATTATTTACTGAACACTGGACACGTCTACGGCTGTTTATATACTGAATGATACTTGTATGTGTGCGATTGAATAGGAGCGACACCGCGGTTCCGATCTGGCTTGGATGACATCGTAAAAAATGGTGATAATTAATTTTATTGCAGTTGTGGAAACATGTCAGCAAATTAAGAACCTCGTTACGTTTTAGTCAGTAAAAGTCTGACGCTTCCTTCAGCTAAACCTGAAGGTGGAGGAATCCTTTGATGATATCCCATCTCTAAAACAAATCTTTCTGGTCTTGCAAGTTCAAAACGGATGAATGGTTATGTACAATGATGAGCTAAAAATACAGCTATTTTTTTCGTTATTTTGTAGAAGATCTGACCTAATAAAACATTATTATTCGTTTAATAATTCAAATTATTTACTGAACAGAAAAAAATCTCAGTGTCATGCTGAGTTTTTCAATTGAAAGATGTTGAAGACAAAATGTCGTAATTTTGATAGTAACTATCGTGAGAATGATTAATTATTAAATTAATGATGCAACGGTTTACTCGACTCGCGACACCACCTCAGTCAGCTTATGACTAAGGATTTCGGTTGGATCCGAAACTAGTCGGCAATCCCGATAAATATGAGTGAGTAAACCGTTGCATTATTTAATGACTGCAGTGGTATTATTGCGATTAAAAATATAAAGGATGTGAACTAAATTCACTACCACAAAATATTATCATTGTTTAAATTTGGCATGACTATGGGTGTCCTCAAATAGCATGGAAAAAATAAGGTCGATATTTTTTCATTAGGAATCAACAAATTATCGACATGATTCTTATCTAGTGCGTGCACAGAAATATTTAAATACATTTTGTAATCAGAACGATTTCTGTCTGTCCTCAGTCAAAAAGGGCTTAATTTATTTAAGTGATTGGTGCACAATCTCGATTGAATTCTTACTTATTTAAAGGCTTACTTCTTTAAAATAAAAACAAAGAGTTTTGTCAAATAATATAGATAGATTTATTTAATTCATTTCCTTAGTTGAGGAGCTTTGTAAGGTTCTCTAGAAGCAATGTACTCCTTAACTCCGGGCAGATGAGTGATCTTCTCAACCAGTTTTTTCACAGTGGGATAGTTCTTTTCAATTTCAATGCCCAGGAAAATATTGAATCCTTCAATTACACCGACTAGAATAAACTCAGCCCACGATAACTGAAAAAAAAGCAAAGAATTTTATATAAGTAACTAGCTGTTGTCCGCGACTTTGTCTGCGTGATTCTCAAGATGTGAAAAACTATGAAGTTTAATAATAACGATCATAGTAAAAATGTAATGCAATATTGAAAATGAAACACTTTTTTTTATATTTTAAGCTTGCTTTTTTATTTCTAAATTATAATGAATCTTGAGCGGCCCAAAAACTATCAAACCTGATTGGGGAGGAATCCTTTGATGATATCCCATCTCTAAAACAAATCTTTCTGGTCTTGCAAGTTCAAAACTGATGAATGGTTATGTACAATGATGAGCCAAAATTACAGCTATTTTTTTTTTCGTTATTTTGTAGAAGATCATCTGACCTGATAAAACATTATTATTCATTTAATAATTCAAATTATTTACTGACCAGAAAAAAATCTAAGTGTCATGCTGAGTTTTTCAATTGAAAGATGTTGAAAACAAAATGTCGTAATTTTGATAGTAACTATCGTGAGAATGATTCATTATTAAATTACTTATTTATTTATTTAATACTTCTTATACAAATATGAACAATGGCGGACTTAATGCCAGAGGCATTCTCTACCAGTCAACCAAGAGGTGGTGCAGAGAAACAAGAAGTAGGTGTACTAGCAAATAGAAAACACAAATAATGAGATAATGATAAAAGCAAACGGTACAATAAATGTACATATCTAATATATAAAATTCCCGTGTCACGATGTTAGTTACCGTACTCCTCCGAAACGGTTCGACCGATTCTTATGAAATTTTGTATACATATTGAGTAGGACTGAGAATAAAACAACTTCTATTTTTCATACCCCTAAGTGACAAGGGTTGCCCACACTAAAATTACTTTTTTTATTTTTTGGACGAAATTTTTTGTTTTTACTTTTTTTATAATGAAGCATTAAAAATACATATATACAACTAGAAAAAAAAATATTCGGCAAAACAACGTTTGCTGGGTCAGCTAGTATTTATATATAATGCATAATAGATAGATAATATATAAATACCTACATAATATATATAAACGGGAGATACTATTACACAGGAATATGTACATAAATATACACATATAAGCTATTAGTTAATGATGCAACGGTTTACTCGACTCGCGACACCACCTCCCGTCAGGTTATGACTAAGGATTTCGGTTGGATCCGAAACTAGTCTGCAATCCCGATAAATATGAGTGAGTAAACCGTTGCATTATTTAATAACTGCAGTGATATTATTGCGATTAAAAATATAAAGGCTGTGAACTAAATTCACTACCA
This sequence comes from Trichoplusia ni, assembly GCF_003590095.1. Classification (NCBI taxonomy): domain Eukaryota; kingdom Metazoa; phylum Arthropoda; class Insecta; order Lepidoptera; family Noctuidae; genus Trichoplusia; species Trichoplusia ni. The sequence goes on from NC_039485.1 coordinate 2,835,001, forward strand.
CAAAATATTATCATTGTTTAAATTTGGCATGACTATGGGTGTCCTCAAATAGCATGGAAAAATAAGGTCGATATTTTTTCATTAGGAATCAACAAATCATCGATATGATTCTTATCTAGTGCGTGCACAGAAATATTTAAATACATTTTGTAATCAGCACGATTTCTGTCAGTCCTCAGTCAAAAAGGGCTTAAATAAATTCGTGATTGGTGCACAATCTCGATTGAATTCTTACTTATTTAAAGGCTTGCTTCTTTAAAATAAAAATAAAAACAAAGAGTTGTGTCAAATAATATAGATAGATTTATTTAATTCATTTCCTTAGTTGAGGAGCTTTGTAAGGTCCTCTAGAAGCAATGTACTCCTTAACTCCGGGCAGATGAGTGATCTTCTCAACCAGTTTTTTCACAGAGGGATAGTTCTTTTCAATTTCAATATTCACGAAAAGATTGAATGCTTCAATTACACCGACTAGAACAAACTCAGCCCAGGATAACTAAAAAATAACAAATAATATTTTGAAATTAATGCACCTTGAAAAAAGCATAAATACGGTCGATTTGAGTAACTTGCTTTTTAAGTCAGTTAAAACGGCTGGATGTTTTTATTTAAATTTCTATAATAATGACCGTAATTGGCAGGTTTGTCCTACTTAATATTACTTATTTATCAGCATTGTCTGCCTATTTTCAGATCTAAACGGAGTCCTTAATCATGAACTCTTTTGATCTCCAATTGTGACCAAAACTAGTCAGGCAATCCTGATACCTTTAGTAAGCCATTGCATATTTTAAGCATGAATGAACCCCACGATAGTTACTATAAAGGGTTTTTACTATTTTATTACACGTAAAAACGCATTAATCAGTACATTTTCCTCACTAAGAGATAATTTTTTAACTACAATCACAAGCACAGATAACCCTATCAATTTTCATAATAAATTATGATGTAACCGTTTACAGGTGTACCTGATAATCTAGCTCACATAATTTATCAGCCAATCAACTTATCATCAAAAGTAAAATGAGTGTGTATTGTTACCACTTGGAAAGCGATTACGATAGATAATTATTTTACTAAAAACATCTAATTCGTTCTTCAGGATTAAAAAAATGGACGGATTTTTTTTACGACGATAAAATTTATTAAAGGAAGGAGATTTATGTAAATGGGAGCTAATTATGTCACTTGTCACTTATTGTATCATCTTTTTTTTAATTTGATAAAAAAGCAAATACAAATCCGGTGTTTTGTTTTAAATAGCTAAGTATTATAATACCTAAAATAGCTAAAAGTTCGAACATTTTTTTTGATATTTCTTAATGGGAGGCCAATCAACTCTTGGGTCGTTGAGTACTCTCAAATTGTTCTTACCTTTCCAATGAAGAATCCACCATTCTCTGCCAAGTGCTTTTCGAATCTTGAGAAGTAAAAGTCAACGGTTTCTTCAACGATAACTTTTTTGATAGCCTGTTTCTTGGTTTCATCTTTTTCCTGGTTGTATTGTACGAGACCTGGACACAAAGAAGTTTTTGAAAAATAATATAGTTTTTTTTAACTAGATTTTTGCAATTGTAAAAATGAGATAGCGTATGACAGGTAGTAGCAGAAGGCTCTGCAATAGATGACTACAAAAATTATAATGTATTTTCTCCTCTATATAAAATATTTGTTTCAATTAGAATTTGATCTCAAAAAATATTTAGTACAATATCTGAACACTAAAATTAAAAAAAAAACTTACTTTTTACGAAGTCATAGATATTGTAGACCGTACTATCAAGGACGGCTTGCTGCCAGTGATCAGCTGGTATCAGGTCGCTGTCCCTCGCTACATACTTAGTAATAGCGAGCGACTGGTTGAGAACCTTGTCACCTTCCAAATATAAGGGCAGCTGGCCGAAAGGGAGAGCTGGAGAAAAAAAATATGAATATTATTTTATGCTTTGCGGAAATCTTTGTTTTAATACATACATGTGCATCCCAGACAGAAATTAACTATAAATATAATTCACATTTGTAAATATTTCCCCATAAACACAAGGACACAAGCTACAAGTTCAAGGACAACAGCAGTACCTAGATAAGATAATAAACATTTCATTTTGAAATTATTATATTTAAATATTTCAGAATACTTTAAACAGTTTTAATATTACACAATGTCCTGCGTATTTATATAAAGTAATTAAATATGATACAACCCTAAATTATTTTAGCACAATAATATGACACAAAAATTAGACTTCATAATAAATTCATCAATTTAAAATTAAATTCGACCTTTCCACGTTGACATAAAGGTGTAAATTAAATATTCAATTAATAAAACTCCTTTAAAAAAAATGTACTCACCTTTCTTAAATTCTTCATCAGGCCAAGTTGCAAGATCGTGTCTGATATCCTCGAACTCCTGTTTCGTGTAATGTAAAATGTACCTTATCGCCTCAGCGAGACCGTTCACATTGAAATAATGTAGTTTCTTTGCCATTTTTGATTATTTACTGAACACTGGACACGTCTACGGCTGTTTATATACTGAATGATACTTGTATGTGTGCGATTGAATAGGAGCGACACCGCGGTTCCGATCTGGCTTGGATGACATCGTAAAAAATGGTAATAATTAATTTTATTGCAGTTGTGGAAACATGTCAGCAAATTAAGAACCTCGTTACGTTTTAGTCAGTAAAAGTCTGACGCTTCCTTCAGCTAAACCTGAAGGTAGAGGAATCCTTTGATGATATCCCATCTCTAAAACAAATCTTTCTGGTCTTACAAGTTCAAAACTGATGAATGGTTATGTACAATGATGAGCTAAAAATACAGCTATATTTTTTCTTTATGTTTTAGAAGATCTGACCTGAAAAAACATTATCATTCGTTTAATAATTCAAATTATTTACTGACCAGAAAAAAAATCTTAATGTCATGCTGAGTTTTTCACATCTACAACACGAGTGCCGTTGATGTCATACTCATATAATAATTGTTAATCATTATACGCCAAAGGGTGGTATTAAATAACAATTTTTAAGGAATTGAAAAATGTTGAAGACAAAATGTCGTAATTTTGATAGTGACTATCGTGAGAATGATTCATTATTAAATTAATGATGCAACGGTTTACTCGACTCGCAGCACCACCTCCCGTCAGCTTATTACTAAGGATTAAAAATATAAAGGCTGTGGACTAAATTCACTACCACAAAATATTATCATTGTTTAAATTTGGCATGAATATGGGTGTCCTCAAATAATTAATAAAACGCTGATAATTTAAATAAAACTCTTGATGTAAACCTTTCAAAAGCAGTGAGGTGGCTAAATGACCATAATCTAGAACTAAACTGCAAAAAAACTAAATTAATTCAATTTCGACCACATCAAAAAAGACAACTTAACATAAACTTTTCATATAATAATATAAAAATAGAATGCGTAGATGAATTCCGATTATTAGGCTTAACAGCCTAATAATCGGAACTAGCAAATTATCTAGATTCACATATGCATTACATGAACTCAAGAAAGCAACAAATGAAAAAACAGCAATAATTGCATATTATGCTTATGCTTACTCGTGGTTGAACTATGGTATAATACTATGGGGAAACAGTGTGGATGCAGATAAATTATTTATCTTGCAAAAAAATGTGTAAGAATTATTCAGAATTTTCAGGACCCTAGGGAAAGCTGTAAAACACATTTCCTCAAATTAGATATGCTCACACTAGCGAGCATGTACATATTAGAATTTGATAAATTCGTTAAAAAACACCCTACATTATTTCCATTGGCAAGCGATCAACGACCTCAACAACGCAACCTCAGATACAAAAATAAACTAGCGGTACCCAGCTCAACATTAGCTATATACCACTCTGGTCCATTTGCAATGTGTGTTAAAATATATAATAAAATACCAGACGAAATAAAAGAAATAGAATTTGAAAATAAATTTAAGAATGAACTGCGTAAATATTTAGTAAAAAAAACTTATTACAGCGTAAATGATTATCTAAATGACAAATAAAAGTGTTAAAATATATTAATGTATACACATTTTATTTCAATATTAAAATAGGTTTAATTTTGGTTTTATGTGTTAGAGTTTTGAATATTTAAAAGTTATGTAGACTTATAAGTTAATCTATACATATAATAAAATTGTAGAAAAGTGAAAACTGTATATTGAATATTTTTTTAAAAGAATAATTGCAGGGTGGTCTATGAACGATTCCGATGCCGAAAATATGATTTTTAGAATTTTTGTCTGTTTGTCTGTATGTATGTCCGGAAAGATCTCGGAAAGTACTGGATAGATTTGATTCAAATTTTCAGAGAATATCAACAAAAGGTCCGGTCAACATACTTTTTACTTATTATCTCGCTTTTCTTTACAGGGGGTGAGCAGGAGCCCTTTATATAATTTTATGATACCTCATAATCACTGTCATAATCCGTCTAGCAATTTCAGGTGTAGGCCGTCCCAAGAACAGGCGTGCTCGAAAATCATAACCCACCCAATTAGCAAATGGAAAACCCTCGAAAGTAAAACATTTTTAGCAGAAGTGCTAAGACTGAGTTATACTTTCTGTTATTTTTTCCTACTTGCATCCCCCCCATTTTTAAACGGCTCGATTTGTCAAACATGTCTAAACGAACACTTGCACATTATTCACGTTTAAATTAAAATAGTTCAATTTGTTCGGAAGCTATGATGTCACAGACAGACAGGCATTAAATAGGATTAAATAAGAATAAGTCATAAAAACAGCTGTGAAATATTTGACACCAGAATAGTATCGTAAACGATGAAATGTGTTTGATTCAAACATTTGATAGTCTTTGGGCTGCTCAAGATTCCTTATAATTTTGAAATAAAAAAGCAAGTTTAAAATGTAAAAAAAAGTGTTTCATTTTCAATATTGCATTACATTTTTGCGATGATCGTTATTATTAAACTTCATAGTTTTTCACATCTTGCAAATCACGCAGACAAAGTCGCGGGCAACAGCTAGTATGTTATATAATGTATACTGTCATAAGTGTTTAGATTTAATAACTTAGATATAGATATTTTGCTATGCCCTAACCGGGTCCGTAATGTATGTTCAACCCTAAATTTAAGATCTTAATGTAAAAAATATTGTGTAAATGCAATAAAGAATATGAAATATGAAAAAAATATGAAAATAGCTAGGAAAAAATAAGGTCGATATTTTTTCATCAGGAATCAACAAATTATCGACCTGATTCTTATCTAGTGCGTGCACAGAAATATTTAAATACATTTTGTAATCAGCACGATTTCTGTCTGTCCTCAGTCAAAAAGGGCTTAAATAAATTCGTGATTGGTGCACAATCTCGATTGAATTCTTACTTATTTAAAGGCTTGCTTCTTTAAAATAAAAACAAAGAGTTTTGTCAAATAATATAGATAGATTTATTTAATTCATTTCCTTAGTTGGGGAGCTTTGTAAGGTTCTCTAGAAGCAATGTACTCCTTAACTCCGGGCAGATGAGTGATCTTCTCAACCAGTTTTTTTACAGTGGGATAGTTCTTTTCAATTTCAATGCCCAGGAAAATATTGAATCCTTCAATTACACCGACTAGAATAAACTCAGCCCACGATAACTGAAAAAAAGGAAAAAAAATTATATAAGTAATGCACGTTGAAAATGTGAAAGTAGTTATTTGTCTTTATTATTTCTGTAGTGATGGCAGTAAATGGCAGGTTGGTCTTATTAATACAACATATCATTATCAGGATTGCTTGTTTAGCCTAGTGGCTAAACAAGCAATCCTGATAAATATTGTATAAATGATAAATATGTAAGTTGGATCCAAAACTAGTGTTTTGGATCCAAATATACTCAAAATAGCTAATACTAATTCTGTATTTTTAGAAAAATAGCTACAGTTCGGACAAGTTGACGTCAAATCGACCGCAAACACCACTCTGAAGACGAGATAATTATGCAGTGCATGTAGTGACATTTTGCATCTTAAACGGCAACACGCCTGCCACAAGTCTTGTAGTAAATGTGCGTAACCAAGTTACCACTCATCGACTTTCAAACCGTTCTTACCTTTCCAATAAAGAATCCACCATTATCTGCTAAGTGTTTTTCGAATCTTGAGAAGTAAAAGTCAACGGTTTCTTCAACAATTACTTTTTTGAGAGCCTCTTTCTTTGTTTCATCTTTTTCCTGGTTGTATTGTACAAGACCTGGGTGCAAAAGGGGTTTTTAAACTAGTATAGAAATTGTTTGTTATTGAGCTTTGCCATTGTAAAAATTAGATTTTATAGAGCACTACGGCGTCTCGCTTTTAAAAAACAACAGAACTCGTAAGCATACAGCTCTACAATAGATGACTCTACAATTATTTTTTTTGAATGTCGGTTGTGTTGCCTAATAGTTGCGTATGTAACTATATTTTTATTTTAAAACTTCACGTTATAAAATAACATACTCAAGAAAAATCTCCTAACAGTGAAATGAAGAAAAGGGTAAAAGCTTTCTTATAAAACTTACTTTTGGCGAAGTCATAAATATTGTGGACTGTACTGTCAAGCACGGCTTGCTGCCAGTGATCAGCTGGTATCAGGTCGCTGTCCCTCGCTACATACTTAGTAATAGCGAGCGACTGGTTGAGAACCTTGTCACCTTCCACATATATGGGCAGCTGGCCGAAAGGGAGAGCTGGAGAAAAAAAAATATGAATATTATTTTATGCTTTGCAGAAATCTAAGGGGTTTTAATACATACATATGCATCCCAGACAGAAATTAACTATAAATATAATACACATTTGTAAATATTTCCCCATAAACACAAGGACACAAGCTACAAGTTCAAGGACAACAGCAGTACCTAGATAAGATGGTAAACATTTCATTTTTGATATTATTATATTTAAATATTTCAGAATACTTTAAACAGTTTTAATATTACACAATGTCCTGCGTATTTATTTAAAGTAATTAAATATGTTAACAACCCTAAATTATTTTAGCACAATAAAATGACACAAAAATAAGACTTCATAATAAATTCATCAATTTAAAATTAAATTCGACCTTTCCACGTTGGCATAAAGGTGTAACCTTCGAGGGCCACAAACATTCCATTAATAAAACTCCGTTAAAAAAATGTACTCACCTTTCTTAAATTGTTCATCAGGCCAAGTTGCAAGATCGTGTCTGATATCCTCGAACTCCTGTTTCGTGTAATGTAAAATGTATCTTATCGCCTCAGTGACACCGTTCACATTGAAATAATGTAGTTTCTTTGCCATTTTTGATTATTTACTGAACACTGGACACGTCTACGGCTGTTTATATACTGAATGATACTTGTATGTGTGCGATTGAATAGGAGCGACACCGCGGTTCCGATCTGGCTTGGATGACATCGGAAAAAATGGTGATAATTAATTTTATTATAGTTATGGAAACATGTCAGCAAATTAGATCAGTAGTGTCTCTTCTAAAACACTGCGGGTTTTTTCGGAATGGGGCATAGGTAAGAACCTCGTTAGGTTTTAGTCAGTAAAAGTCTGACGCTTCCTTCAGCTAAACCTGAAGGGGGAGGAATCCTTTGATGATATCCCATCTCTAAAACAAATCTTTCTGGTCTTGCAAGTTCAAAACTGATGAATGGTTAAGTACAATGATGAGCTAAAAATACAGCTATTTTTTTTTCGTTATTTTGTAGAAGGTCTGACCTAATAAAACATTATTATTTGTTTAATAATTCAAATTATTTACTGAACAGAAAAAAATCTCAGTGTCATGCTGAGTTTTTCAATTGAAAGATGTTGAAGACAAAATGTCGTAATTTTGATAGTAACTATCGTGAGAATGATTAATTATTAAATTAATGATGCAACGGTTTACTCGACTCGCGACACCACCTCCCGTCAGCTTATGACTAAGGATTTCGGTTGGATCCGAAACTAGTCGGCAATCCCGATAAATATGAGTGAGTAAACCGTTGCATTATTTAATAACTGCAGTGGTATTATTGCGATTAAAAATATAAAGGCTAAATCAAATAGCTAAGAAAAAATAAGGTCGATATTTTTTCATTAGGAATCAACAAATTATCGACATGATTCTTATCTAGTGCGTGCACAGAAATATTTAATTACATTTTGTAATCAGCACGATTTCTGTCTGTCCTCAGTCAAAAAGGGCTTAATTTATTTAAGTGATTGGTGCACAATCTCGATTGAATTCTTACTTATTTAAAGGCTTGCTTCTTTAAAATAAAAACAAAGAGTTTTGTCAAATAATATAGATAGATTTATTTAATTCATTTCCTTAGTTGAGGAGCTTTGTAAGGTCCTCTAGATGCAATGTACTCCTTAACTAGGGGCAGATGAGTGATCTTCTCAACCAGTTTTTTCACAGTGGGATAGTTCTTTTCAATTTCAATGCCCAGGAAAATATTGAATCCTTCAATTACACCGACTAGAATAAACTCAGCCCACGATAACTGAAAAAAAAGCAAAGAATTTTATATAAGTAACTAGCTGTTGTCCGCGACTTTGTCTGCGTGATTCTCAAGATGTGAAAAACTATGAAGTTTAATAATAACGATCATAGTAAAAATGTAATGCAATATTGAAAATGAAACACTTTTTTTATATTTTAAGCTTGCTTTTTTATTTCTAAATTATAATGAATCTTGAGCGGCCCAAAAACTATCAAACCTGAAGGGGGGGGATCCTTTGATGATATCCCATCTCTAAAACAAATCTTTCTGGTCTTGCAAGTTCAAAACTGATGAATGGTTATGTACAATGATGAGCTAAAAATACAGCTATTTTTTTTCGTTATTTTGTAGAAGATCTGACCTAATAAAACATTATTATTCATTTAATAATTCAAATTATTTACTGACCAGAAAAAAATCTAAGTGTCATGCTGAGTTTTTCAATTGAAAGATGTTGAAAACAAAATGTCGTAATTTTGATAGTAACTATCGTGAGAATGATTCATTATTAAATTATTTATTTATTTATTTATTTTTTAGTTCTTATACAAATATGTACAATGGCGGACTTAATGCCAGGGGCATTCTCTACCAGTCAACCAAGAGGTGGTGCAGAGCAACAAGAAGTAGGTGTACTAGCAAATAGAAAACACAAATAATGAGATAATAATAAAAGCAAACGGTACAATAAATGTACATATATTTATATATAATGCATAATAGATAGATAATATATAAATACCTACATAATATATATAAACGGGAGATACTATTTCACAGGAATATGTACATAAACATACACATATAAGCTATTAGTTAATGATGCAACGGTTTACTTGACTCGCGACACCACCTCCCGTCAGCTTATGACTAAGGATTTCGGTTGGATCCGAAACTAGTCTGCTATCCCGATAAATATGAGTGAGTAAACCGTTGCATTATTTAATAACTGCAGTGGTATTATTGCGATTAAAAATATAAAGGCTGTGAACTAAATTCACTGCCACAAAATATTATCATTGTTTAAATTTGGCATGACTATGAGTGTCCTCAAATAGCATGGAAAAATAAGGTCGATATTTTTTCTTATTCTTTATTGTAATCAGCACGATTTCTGTCTGTCCTCAGTCAAAAAGGGCTTTATTTATTTAAGTGATTGGTGCACAATCTCGATTGAATTCTTACTTATTTAAAGGCTTGCTTCTTTAAAATAAAAATAAAAACAAAGAGTTGTGTCAAATAATATAGATAGATTTATTTTATTCATTTCCTTAGTTGAGGAGTTTTGTAAGGTCCTCTAGATGCAATGTACTCCTTAACTCCGGGCAGATGAGTGATCTTCTCAACCAGTTTTTTCACAGTGGGATAATTCTTTTCAATTTCAATGCCCATGAAAATATTGGTTGCTTCAATTATACCTACTAGAACAAACTCAGCCCACGATAACTGAAAAAAAGGAAAGAATTTTATATAAGTAATGCACGTTGAAAATGTGAAAGTAGTTATTTGTCTTTATTATTTCTGTAATGATGGCAGTAAATGGCAGGTTTGCCTTCTTAATACAACATATTTATCAGGATTGCTTGTTTAGCCACTAGTTTTGGACCCAAATGGACTCAAAATAGCTAATACTAATTCTGTATTTTTAGAAAAATAGCTACAGTTCAGACAAGTTGACGTCAAATCGACCGCAAACACCACTCTGAAAACGAGATAATTATGCAGTGCATGTAGTGACATCTTGCATCTTAAACGGCAACACGCCTGCCACAAGTCTTGTAGTAAATGTGCGTAACCAAATTACCACTCATCGACTTTCAAACCGTTCTTACCTTTCCAATAAAGAATCCACCATTATCTGCTAAGTGTTTTTCGAATCTTGAGAAGTAAAAGTCAATGGTTTCTTCAACAATTACTTTTCTGAGAGCCTCTTTCTTTGTTTCATCTTTTTCCTGGTTGTATTGTTCAAAACCTTCGAACAAAATAGGTTTTTTAAAACTAGTATAGAAATTGTTTGTTTTAAGCCTTGCCATTGTAAAAAATAGATTTTAAAGAGCACTACGGCGTCTCGCTTTTAAAAAACAAAACTCGTAAGCATACAGCTCTACAATAGATGACTCTACAAAAATTACAATATTGTATTTTTCCCTTATTCCATTTTTTGAATTTCGGTTGCGTTGTTAACTATATTTTATTTTAAAATTTCACGTTATAAAATAACATACTCAAGTAAAATCTCCTAACAGTGAAATGAAGAAAAGGGTAAAAGCTTTCTTATAAAACTTACTTTTGACGAAGTCATAAATATTGTAGACTGTACTGTCAAGCACGGCTTGCTGCCAGTGATCAGCTGGTATCAGGTCGCTGTCCCTCGCTACATACTTAGTAATAGCGAGCGACTGGTTGAGAACCTTGTCACCTTCCAAATATATGGGTAGCTGGCCGAAAGGGAGAGCTGCAGGAAAAAAATAAGTTATGGAGTCTATAGGTTAAAAAATATTTTTAATATTGCTAAAAAATAATTCATTAAAGAGGTTTTAATACACAAATGTGTATCCCAAATAGAAATTAACAGTTTTAAATAAAATTTACGTTTATAAATATTATCCCATAAGCACGAGGCGGCATATATTATAAGGAAAACAATAAATAATACTGATATTATTAGATTAAAATATTTCAGAATATTTAAAGCAATTTAATACTACACAATATCCTACGTATTTATTTTAAGTTATGGAATATGTTAAATACCCTAAATCATTGTAACACAATGATTGATGTAGCACACGAAAATCTAAGTTCGTAATAAGACTCATCACTCATTTTTTAAATTAAATTCCACCTGACCACGTTGACATAAAGGTGTAGTTTTCAAGGGCATAGCGACTAATATTCTATTTATTATATATCTTTAAAAAATTACTTGTACTCACTTTTCTTAAATTCTTCATCAGGCCAAGTTGCAAGATCGTGTCTGACATCCTCAAACTCCTGTTTCGTGTAATGTAAAATGTACCTTATGGCCTCAGCGAGACCGTTCACATTGAAATAATGTAGTTTCTTTGCCATTTTTGCTTATTTACTGAACACTGGACTCGTCTACGGCTGCTTAAATACCGAATGATACTTGTATGTGTGCGATTGAATGGGAGCGAGAAACCGCGCTACCGATCTCGCTTGGATGATATCGAAAAAAATGGTGATGATATATTCAGATAGAAGACCTACCACATTAATTAATTTAATTGCACTTGTGGCCAATTGCATACATGTCAGCACATTAGATGTCGTAAAGCGTGTCTCTTCTTAACCAGTGCAATAATGTAGGTGAGAAAAGGTCTCCTTCCTAACAAAAAAGAACCGGTCTCTCGCCGTGCCAGCCGGATTGTCTGAAATGGTCACGCGGCCCTGGAACATAATGGGCATAGCAAGGAGCATGGTGGGTCTTAGTCTGAGAGTCAGTAAAAGTCTGACGTTATTTTCTCCTCTCAACCTGAAGGGACATCTGACATCATTAGACGATTTTTCTCAACCTGAAGAGGGAGGTATCATTTGATGATTTCCCATCGCGAAAAAAGTGCGAAAAAACCTAAGTGCGTAACTGTTTACTGGTTTTATACAATGACGAGGTGTTTTATTTTGAGCATGTTCCAGAAGATCTGGCCTTGTAGAACAATATTATTTGTTTAATAATTCAATTCATTAACTGACCATTAAAAAATCTTATTGTCATGCTGAGTTTTTTTAATATCTAAAACACGACTTATGAGAGGCGTTGATATGAACTAAAACATTCAATCTTTCGTAGTTATTCAGTGTTTTAAATTTGTTTTAAAAAAACGACTACCGCATTAAAGAGTTTAATCCTTGTGTTGCGGACAGTTGCACAAACATTCAAGCGTTATGCACAATGACACCATACACACTAAAAGCATTTATGTCTGTTTAGCACACAAATGTCCTACGCGGGGATCGAACCCACGACACGTCTTTCAGCGGAGATTAAAATTTGGTTTGAGGTAAACTAAAAAAAAAAGTTTGGAAAATACTAGATATATATGTATTTCGTTCATTTCTTAAATTCAGGACGTTTGTAAGGTCCTCTAGATGCAATGTACTCCTTAACTCCGGGCAGATGAGTAATCTCCTCAACCAGTTTTTTCGTGTTCGGATATTTTCCAATATCAATCTCGAGGAAAAGATTGGTTGCTTCAGTTATACCGACGAAAACAAACTCGACCCACGATACCTGAAAAAAGAAAATGTTTTTAATTAAAAAAAAATCTATTGAGGTGCTTGCGGCACGGTGGGGTTTGTACAAATTTATCACTGTAGGTATATAAGATAATTGCTCTTTTTGTTTAAATGCACTAAGCCTTAGAGATGTTTTGGTTGCATTTGTTGGTGTTCGCCATAGACCCTGATCTAGAATAAATTCAATGTTGGCTAAAGTGGCGGGTTTGTAATATAAAAAAAAATATTTTGCAAAAAATGTGTTTAATCAAATTAATATTCATCGACTTTCAAAACCGTTCTTACCTTTCCAATGAAGAATCCACCATTCTCTGCTAAGTGTTTGTCGAATCTTGAGAAGAAGAAGTCAAATGTTTCTTCCAGGATTTTGTTTTTCATAGCCTCTTTTTTAACTGCCTCTTTTTCCTGGATGTATTGTACAACATCTGAAAACAATATTTACTTAATGTTTTAGATGCGTATTTCATGGTTAAGACCATTACTGCAAGATTGAAAACGAAACAGATTAAAACGAGATAGCCAATCACACAGTCAGCAGCTGCGTTTCGGTTCTGCAAAACAAGCAAACTCGTTGTAAGCACACAGCTCTGCATAGAAAAAATGACTCTACAATAATAACATCTTTGTAATAATCCCTACATTAAACAAATTGTGAATAATTTGTATATCTTGAAATATGTAAATACTTTACGCTTCAAGATTTTTCCAGACGCTTCCAGAAATTTAATTTGGATAATTTAAAGTAACTATTCTGTACAATTTTAAGATAAAAAATATGGTTAACAATTTGGTGTTCGTATTAAAAGTCTATGAAATATACCATCAACCAACATTAAACGAAAATATTCAAGTAAAAACTTACTTTTCCAAAAGTCATAGATGTTGTATACGGTACTTTCGAGGATGGCTTGCTGCCACGCGTCAGCTGGTATCAGGTCGCTGTCCCTCGCCACATACTTGGCTATAGCCAGCGACTGGTTGAGGGTCTTATCACCTTCTACGAATATAGGTATTTGGCCGAAAGGGAGAGCTGGAGAAAAAAGGTTAATGTTTAATGAGCTATGAATGTCATGTATTGTGCAAAAATATAATTAATTTAAGGGGTCTTTATCAAGTGTGTACTACATGGTGATAATCTATAAAAATCATTTGCTTTCATAAGTATTATATCATCAACACTATTTTTAAGTAAAACAGACATGATAAAAAAAGAGCAGATAAGATAAAATAATTTCTACAATATTCTGATATTGAGACGTATGTGTTTATGAGTATTTAAACTTGTTTTAAAATTACCTAATATGATTTATGTTTTAGGTATTTTAAATAATTTATAAAAACAATTCACATAATCATATTGAAAACCAAATTCGACCTAATCCCTTTGACATTAAGTGTAGTGTTCAATAGCTTGTTATATTCCATGAATTGTATAATTTGAAAAATATACTTGTTCTCACTTTTTTTAAATTTTACATCAGGCCAAGTTAAAAAATCGTGTCGGACATCCTCAAACTCCTGTTTTGTGTAATGCAAAATGTATCTTATCGACTCAGCAACACCGCCTAAATTGAAGTAATGTAGTGTCTTCGACATTTTTGATAATTCACTGAGCACTTGACACGACTACACTCGTTAAATACTGTGAGATATATGTGTGTGATTCAATCTCAATGATAAACTTGTTAACTATGGTTCTTCAAATGGTTTGTTTTTTATACGACTCTCGCACAAACGAATTTAATCTTTGTGTCGCAGAATATTCATGTGTCTCAGAACAAACATTCCTGGAGCACAGAAAAGATTGTTCTTCGTGGGGATCGAACCCAGAGCATATCGCTCACAATGCTATCATATACCACTTAGCTATCCGTGAAGTCAGATTTATTTTTATTATCAGTTTAATATCTACACATACTTATCAAACATTGTGAAATAGGTCGGTTACCTACACATGTCATTTTGTGCGTGAATAGACGTAGATATTTCAAATATTGGCCTTTTTCGTGGGAATAAACAACTTTCATTTAGCAATGAAGTTCATTAACACAAAAAATAAAAAAAAATTTTTTTAAAGAAGCTGATACATTCTCGGTGTAAGGTTATTATATTTACCAGCATTTCAAATATGACTGGACATCGCAAAAATAGTTTAGTAGGTAATTTTCTAATAAATCCATTATTATCTAAACCCTTATACCATTTTTGCTCATACTGCCATGGTTACTCGAAGTAAGTGGATGAAAATTATATTTCAATTCGATAAAAAACATGCCGAAGTGAAAACTTATGGTAGTTTGAAAAGTATCTTGTACATACGTAGGTATCAGCATTATGTAACGATGAATTCTAAGGAACCTTGATGACCTTGAACCTTTGCTTAGCTCAAAATCAAAACAATAAGTTAGGCGAAGAAGTAACAATATATTTATTCAGTTCATTTCTTCAATTAAGGAAGTTTGTATGCTCCTCTGGAAGCAATGTATTCCTTAACTCCTGGCAGATTTCTGATCTTCTCAGCCAGTTTCCTCACCTGTGGGTATTTCTTATCAACTTCAATTCCAAGGAAAAGATTGCTGGCTTCAACGATGCCGACAAGGATAAACTCGGCCCAAGATAACTGAAAAAGAACAAAAGGGGATATAGGTAAATTAAATTTTGTTACATTTTCTATTTAAGGTACATATAAGTATGGTTCTAAATAACTTAAGAACAGGCAATCAAATTCAAGCAGATTGGTTGATCAATTTGCATTGTTGATCATTTTCGAATATTTTTCGAAGTAGATTAAAGATTCTGAAATGTGGGAAAACTTTTATCCCAATTTATTTGGAGTAACTAAGCTACATAAACCCACAGTTGTACTTTCACTGTTAGTTTTTAAGAAGTTTCTTAAAGTGAACTGAATGCCTAAATAGTATTTTATCGACATTCGTTGTTCATCATTAAAAAAAAACTGTTTACTCAAAGTTTATTTTGTTTTATTAAAATCGGAAAATATACAGTTTACAAAAGCAACAAATTATGGAACTATTAACCAATTACATGTTTCAAGTATATTTCAAAAATTGCAATTATGGTCATGTTAACATCGTTCAGTGAAAAATATGATGAAATTGGTTCAAATATGTTGCATAACTTTTTTTGTCGTATCATGCACTTAATAAAAGCAATTATCTTTTATACTCATTTACTTTGGCAGATAACCTTATCAATGTTTTTTTAATGTACTACATGTACAGGCTTGTCATCAACGGTTCTACTGGAAACAAGCTTTGGTATTTAATCTTTTAATATGTTTTAATCTTCTAACCCACAAACGTAATATGGACATAATTAGTTTTTTATTGAAGATATTAATTGCTTGGCAGGTCAAGTTTATTAGCATTTTATAATCATTCTGTCTACTAATTTTAATAAGGGATGTTAGCCGAAATAGTGAGTTGTGAAAGGCAGATAGGCAGACTCAATTTATAAATTGTATTTAACTGAAAGGAAGACGATTCCAAATGCATAAAGAACACCAGTCAGTTGTAAAATCAAAATGGCACCCTACATTGCACTTACCAGCATACCTGACATGCACAACGGCAAAAGTCCTAGTCCTCATAATCAAATCTGAGAAAGACATATGAACTTGTAACTTTTTTCTTACCTTTCCAATGAAGAATCCACCATTCTCCGCCAAGTGCTTTTCGAATCTTGAGAAGAAGAAGTCAACGGTTTCTTCTTCAATCACTTTTTTGAGAGCTGCCTTCTTAGCTGTGTCCTTCTCTTGGACAAATTGAATGACATCTGGAAAGTAAGTGTTATTTTATAATGATATCCAGACAGTCAGCTAGCAAATTTGCCACTGTTGGACTAAACCCTCTTCCCTTATAGGAAAGGTTTGAGAATTAATAATTTTGCTAGATCACTGCAATCTGTTTGGCTGATTTTTTTGCATCTCGTTCTTTACACTAAATGACTGATGTCTAGAGTTATTATGTATTCATTTAACTCAGAAATGTCACATTTTACTTTGCTTGCTTTGACTTTTTTTGGGTTTGGTGAAATTTTCAAGGACCATCTCCACACTTCTATCTACGGCAGAGAGTGAGTAGTTTCAGACTCTTGACTAAACCTGAACCGCAGAACAACATCTCCCACATATAATTGGTAAGCGGAAATGACTAGCAATTCATCATACGTCACGTATGGTACATATTACTCGTGCACAGAAAACTATACATTGAACCGCAAACTCTGCACTACTATGAGATTATTATCGTTTCTGTGAGTTCACAGGTTATATGGTTCCCTCAAAAACTTACTCTTCCAGAAGTCATAGATGTTGAAGACGGTACTGTCAAGGATGGCTTGCTGCCACGCGTCAGCTGGTATCAGGCCGCTGTCCCTCGCCACATACTTGGCAATAGCCAGCGACTGGTTGAGAGTCTTGCGTCCTTCCACATATAATGGCAACTGGCCGTAGGGGAGACCTAGGGAAAAAATAAAAGAATTTATTTTTGGTGTTATGCTGCCCTTTGAGGTAGGCTGTGCATACGTGCCGCTCACTGAAAATGGCTTTTGAAAACGATCTGGATCTTTGAATCAAAGAAGTATAGAGTTCAGATCAAAATTCTAGGGATTACTTCGACTTTGCTCACTCTTGTTAGAGCTTTTGGAGGGTTAGGTAATGTCGACTTCAACGAGCTCAAAAGACTTATAAGACAGTAAGCTCAAAGAAAATATTAAATAAAAATCAATTAGATCATTTCATTTCCCTAAACGATTTTCGGTTTAACCACTTCCGTCCTCATCAAAATGCAAAAATATGTTATCAGCTACATTCTAATAAAATATGTATAAATACTCACTTTTCTTAACCTCTGGATCAGGCCAAGTTAAGAAGTCATGTCTGACATCCTCGAACTCCTGTTTCGTGTAATGCAAAATGTATCTTATCGGCTCACCAAGAGCGTTTAAATTGAAATAATGTAGCTTCTTCGCCATTTTCGGATAATAACTGAGCACTTATCACTTTTTCAGCTGTTTAAATACTGAGAGGAATTCGAATAATTCAATGTCAATGTTAAATTCGTTAACTAGACTTATCGAAATGGTTTTCTTTATTTTTTAAATATTTACATTTCTGTAAAATCATTAATATACACAATTCTATGATTCTAAACACACTCATAACTTGTTATAAAATGGATTGTGTCTTGTCTAACTCTTATTTTTTTACACTACTCTCTCTCGCAAGAAGGGTTTTAAGAACAATCTAGTGACATGTCCAAAAAGCGTTCGTGGGTCACATAATTCTTGTCCTATGCAGGATTGAGCCCACGGTACGTCGCGCACAGTCGGTTTTTCGTATGGATCTAAATCACATTTTCCTTTTTTTTTAAAACATTATTTTGAATATTGCAGTAGATTACATACAGTATAAGAATGTAGAACATTATTTTCATAACTGAATTTGTCTGTCCGTCTGTCACCATGCCATATTTCATTTATACGATTAAAATTTTAAAACTTTAAATTTTGACAGATGGTGTGTATTGGTTGCTCATATAACATAGTTTTAAGTAGTACCCACCTTCTTCATATCGAATAATATCATCATAATCGGTTAAACGGTTTAGTTTTAAGAGCTAAACAAACAAACAAACTTACGTACTTTAATATTAGTTAATATTTATGTTGTTACGTCTGTTATCAAGTGTTTGTCAACGTGTATGCAATAAAATTATATTGTTAATAAACAAAAATATTATCTCAATTTTGGGTGACCAAATTAATGCGTTTTAATGACTCGTTATGTTCTCAAGTTTAGCTATTCCGTAGTTATTGTTTTGGGTCAGAATCTGTCACCATTTTACTGCCGAGCGTAAAAAAGGACAATGCCGTGTTTCTTCTATAAAACCTCAAAGCGATGTTGCGGCTGATGTAGCCCAGTCCCATTCCAACCTTGGAATATTTTTGCCAAATGGGCTTACCACATAAAACTGTTACTAAAAACTTAAAAGTGAATTACATTTTGCTCAAAACATAAATCATAATTACTATTACTTATTACGAAAGAATTTCAAGTCAATGTACTTGTTAACCTTTTCTCTGTCAAGCATTCTGAGGTACATGATCTCACAAGTTCACCCTTTCCACAAAAAAGGTATGAACCACCTCATTATCTAAGTTAATTCAACTTTCTAAAGGTGATACTGATAAAATGTGTATATATAAACGAAAAAATCCAATATTAATTATTAGTATTCGATTTTACCGTCATGGCACCCGTTTTCAAGTTGAAGTATAATGATTTCATGGGTGTTGCTGAACCCATTAGGTATTTGTTAGCCTATGGTGAGATAAAATACGAAAATGTAGAAATCAAGGATAATGTTGACTGGATAGAGGAGAAAAGATGTAAGTATACAAATCTAACATTCATTTATTTCTGATCCCAAGACTGAGAGAAGTGGAAATTCATGTGACTACATCCAAAAATATTCAACAAAGTCTGTGGAGGCCGTTGGATATAGGACTTTAGGAACACATTTTACTGAGTTCTGCTGCTGATTAAATGGACTTCATACATTTCTTCTTCTTAATATTTGTATCATCTTTTATTTTGCAGTCCCTTTCGGCAAGCTTCCAGTTTTGGAAGTAGACAAGAAGGTTCTTTACCATTGTGTGGCAATCAGCCGCTATGTGGGAAAGTTGGTGGGCTTACTGACACCAGACGACTTGGAAGCAGCTGAACTGGATGCCATTGCAATGAGCCTTCACGAATATTGGCAAAGTAAGTATAGATGTCATCTTTGTCATAATGAGGCAAAAAGTACAGTAAGAGAGGCGTTTTGTACTTATAGCTTTAGTCATTTCAATCAACAATGTTCTCCACTTAGTCTAGTAGCGTTTAAAGGCTTTGAAATGGTTAAAAACAGAAATTTAGTGGTTTGAAAGCATCGCAGTTAAAAACGAAAGAGAAAGAAAAAACTGTCGATCGCTTGTTAACAGTGAAGTCTTAAAAATCAATCCTTATCCACCATGCCTGTATGAAACTAACAGTTGAAGATTCAGACTTGAAGTATGTTAATACAAATGTAATCAATTGTTATTTCTAGAGGTCTACCAATGGTATAACGAAACAAACGAGATGAAATCAGTTTTGGAGAAGGAGCTAGTTGAAAAGATCTGTCCGAAATATCTTGGAGAGTTCCAACAAATCGTTCAAAAGAAGGGCAGCTACTTTGGTGGGACTGTAAGTATTTTATTTACCATCACAAATCGTGCCATTTTTCCTATCATAAGACTATCTTTTAAAATTATTTTCAAAGTAAACTATGCAGTAAATAATATGTTACGCAGTAAAATAAAAGAATGTTAAAGTTTCAGTTATGTTTTTTTTTGTTTCTACTGTGTCTGAAAAGGGTATTTTATTTAAATTAAATATTTGTAGTACATGTAACTCCGCTTAGTAATATTTTATAGTATTTATAACACATGGATATATATTTTTTTTTAGCTCTGCACCAGATCTTTGTATTTAGTAAAAGATCAAACTCATTGCACTTGCACTATTGACACCTATCAAGACTGGTTACTGTCCTCCTAGTCCAAAGTAATGCAATGACTGTACTCGATTAGTCATCTTCACAAACACCTTTCTACAACTGTTCATATCATGTTATTATTTATTTCCAGAAACTAAGTTGGGTGGACCTCTACTTCGTCGCTATAGTTGAATCTATTGAAGCCATGTGGGGATCCAAGATTCTGGACAAAGACTATCCAAAACTGCACCTGGTTTACAAGCATGTCCATGAGATTCCAGTCATTAATGCTTATGTCAGCAGCAGGCGTAATTATAAATACTGATTTGATGAGAATAAACTCTCTGAAATAGGATTGAGGCTTTTAAATGAGAAGTTTGTTCAACATTTCGTTTAATTTTGTAAAAAAGCAAATAAAATTTTTGTTCAACATTTCTTACTCCTCTTACTTAGTATTACTGGTACTGTCTGTGTAAATACTTTTGTGTAGTAGTGGCAGAAGATTTTTTATTATGCATATTTTTGGGAACTATTTGTTCATACGTATCCTACGAGTTGAACTTAAAAATAAGTTCCCAAAGACTTAAAAATCACAAAATCGAATAAGTGTACGCTGACACTCATCACACACAAACACACATAGCAGCTTGGTAATACATATTACTATCTACTGCATCAAGGAAACGATCTTCGTACAGTCCCGTCCCATACATTAAATATTCACCACTTCTACCACTATTCAATTTTCAACACAAACCACCCTTCCCATGTAGATCGACACCCCTAACTCTTTAACCCATTCACGAAAACTCAAAAGTCGGGTCATCAACCCTCAACTGCAATCTAATATATTGGGGACCAATTCATTTATTATTCTTGAAGTCCACAGGTGCCCGGTACAGTGCCACCGACAATTACTTAGAAACTGTATTACGTAGCGACCACTGGAACAGTGGGCAAGTAAACAGGATACTTTTACTGCCTTAACACTTAAGGGTTGCGTAGAAAAAGGTCTTAAGTGTGGTGCGAGTTTCAACGGGTTGGGGAAGTGAGTTGTTGGAGTAGTGAAAAGAGGTAAATGAAGAATGCAAATCATTAGGGTAGCCTTATCTCAACTATCGGTCAGCATCTAGTCTAAACGGATGCAGCAAGTACCAGTGTTTTACAAGACAACTGCATATTTGACCTCCTTGACCTAGTTACTTAGGCAACACGATACCCCTTAGTAAGACTGGTTGCTAGAATTTCTAGCTTTAGCAGCGACTGTTAAAGATTAATAGAAGCCAGGACCCAAAATTTCTACGCCCCTTCCAAATCACGACTGAACTCGTTAAGAGGAAGATGGTCCCATCTACGGATCGACCATATCATGCATAACTGAACCTGAACTGAACTGTGCAGATTTTGTGGCTTAGCTTAAAGTAAAATGCTTCTTCTTACTCTTAAAAGAGAAAAACCATTAAATATTCTTCAATAAAAACATATTAAAAAGGATTCAAACACTACGCCGTCACAATTCTAGCGAAGTAAAGTTAATTTAAATAAGAGCTTATTTCCCTGCCAACCAATCATCTATATTAGAAGTGAGGATACATCTCTTTACTGACGGAGCGTGTTGTGGTATCACTCTTATTAAAATTATTACTTTGAAGATATCTTTGAAGATTACTTTAAATACCTATTTTGGATGATCAGAGAAACTTCAATTAGTTTTATTTAAGTGTTTCATAGCAAAATGGATTTTTTTTTCAAGTCGGGTTTCATGTTTCAGTAGCTGATGAGTAGAGACCAAAGAAAATTGACGATTTTTTATCATTTAATTTTTTTTTCTAAAAGGAAAAATACTTAATATTTGTCTTTTAGGTAGTTAATTGATATTGGGAAAAATCCGTATAAATTATATTTTAAGTGTTTTGATGCTTGGACATCAATTTTGATATTATTATTTGTATTGTAACTTGAATATAAAGTTCTCATACAAATTTTGTCTTGTAAATGAATTTTAAAATTTTATTATTAACATCGATCTGGTTGCATATTATTATTATTTAATAAAACCAGTTTCCTTCTAATTTATTAAACAGACGATAGTCTTTTGTTTTAAAACCAAATTCCAAAAACAGAATTTAGACTAACCGCTCCCAGTGGCACCCAACCTTTGGGTTGCGGCGACAAAACAGAAAACCCTAGTAATTTACGGCAGAGTAGTTGTAGCGCCTAAGGAAACGGTTTATTATCCCTGAGAGCGTGAGACTTCGCAGAATACCTCTTCATCAGGCGTTTTATGTTCAGACTTGTTTATACGAATGCTTATTGCAGTCGTCTGTTATCGTGTCATATCATTTAAATCGTTCTGTCTTTTTGTACTGAAAGAAATATCTATAAATGTTTTCTAATATTTTAACTACTTCTTCTTTGTTTTTACTCGTTTTTGTCAGCCTTTACGACCAGCATTTTAAGAGATGCAAAACTTGATCATGGATTGAAAAAAAATGGGATGGAAAATACTGACATATACGAGATAATTGCATCAAAGTAAATAGTTTATCATACTATTGAACCCTAGTCATTGTATCTCGAATATTATTATCACCTTTATCAGTGTATATTTTGTAGATTTTTACCATAATTGAGGTCATAGTTCACACTATACAGACACAGTAATTATAATGTACAAATTAACACATATCAGATTATAAACATTCCAGCAATTAACATAAACAAAAGTTATCATAAGAATATTACCGAAACTATTGCCACTGATCGATCGCAATATTTTTTTCCATTTTTTATCGAACATTTGGATTGGGAACCTCTGTGTATCACACTCATCATACAAACATTTGGTCTGGTTAAAAATCACCTGTATAGCAAAGAGCGTACATCAAACCTATTTCAGATTTCTCTCATCCAAGTAGTTTCCTAAATACAAACTTTGCAAGCGAATATCAATCTTATCATCTGCTCTAAAACCATCATTACCCATGCCAAAGTCACTTTACCACGTCATAAGTATTCATATTACAATATTATAAGGGCTTAATGTCCTCACAAGCGTCTCCATGAACATATACGCCTACATACATATATTATATATGTATATATCAACGACAGATGTGGCTTTAACCCCAGATCGATCATCGCTTACACATATCTATATATAGCAATGTATCGGATACCAGTACTTTGATTTGTCGATCCATAACGTAAATTAGAGTTAAAGTAACTCACTATTGTCAAAGTTGTTCTAGTAAAACATTTGCCGTTCCCATGGAAAAAGGTCAAGGATTAATTACTTATTTATTATTACTAGCCTGAGTTGTCCCACTTCTGATCAGGCCTCTCGAGTCTTCTTCCACTGGTGAGAGATCAGTGGTATCATAACCCGCAAGTTCGGTAAGATCGATTCCAGGTCATCCCACTATCTCCGTCTGACATTTTGACTTGGGATTTTTATTCTAACTAAACGACTCTCAATACTATATGACGTAAGGGGCCTTTACTTACCAGTGGGATAATTTTATATCAATACTAGCTGTCGCCCGCGACTTCGTCCCCGTGGGTAGAAGATTTAAGTTATGATTTATAATTGCCCTGTTTTTTTCACATTTTTAATTGTTTATTCGCTCCTATTAGTCGCACCGTGATTGTTTATAGCCTAAAGCCGTCCTCGATGAATGGTCTCTTCAACACAAAAATATTTTTTCCTGTTCCTGAGATTAGCGCGTTCAAACAAACAACAAACAAACTCTTCAGCTTTATATATTAGTATAGATTTCAATTTGGACCAGTAGTTCCTGAGATTAGCTCGTTCAAACTCTTCAGCTTTATATATTAGTATAGATTATTAATGGTTCAATATTTTTTAATTTGTCGTGAGCTGTCACAGAAACTAGCTGACAGAAACATTTGTAACCTCATATGTTGTGTTATAGTATGAGATAAGGATTCAGTATCTCAAAAAATAAAAAACCAACTAGTCGATTATAATCAACATGTTGAAATTAATAACATTGACAATCTCATCCTTTCCGTTTTAAACATTTCTATATCAACTCAGTTAAACGTAACGAATTATATTTTGTTCCGTCATATAACCAAACATTCCTTAGAGTCTATTTTCAGTCATTCTTTTTTGGGAGAAAAGTAAAAGAATTCCGAAAACATAATTAAATAAATGGTGTATCCTCGCAATAAATCCATGGCTTGTCGTGTTAGTATCGTTAGTAGCAACTAATCTCGATGCCGGTCGATAATCGGGAGGTCGTTAAACAAATACCCTTGTTTATTGGTACTATTACCGTAAGTAATTGGGTGAAGGAACTGAGGTTATTAATAGTATAAATATTTGTTTTGTTTCGAATAGTATTAGTAGAAAATGCATAGCAATGCTGGTATTTTTTAAAGGTAAAACGGAACTCGTAGCTAAGGTTTTGCTGTTCAATCTCTTACAATCACTCTGTATTTCATGAACCACGAAAGCTGGACAGTTCTTTTTTTCGTCATTTGTATTTCTATTGCTTCTAAAATAAAATATAAATAAACATTTCATCAGATGACCAAAAGTTTGTGACAAGTTTGATTTTCAAAGTGTTGACTTTCTTTTTAATGGTAACTCCGTTGTATTAATAAGGCATCAAGTTTTTTATAATACAACACGAAAATACTGAAAATTGTAGTTTGAGCGGATTGCAGTATAAGCTGGATTACATTTTATAAACTTTGAATTTATGTGTTTATTTTTTCCATTTAATTTTATCTACATTTTGCGGCATACGAAAAAATATTCATATTTTTCTCGGACGGAAATTTCAGCCTTATAGAATACATTTACCTTGTACCTGCAACATCTATACGAACAAAAATGATCAAATATGCACCCTAAGCTTCCCTATCTATCTCCCCTTGACCAACCAACCGTACCCCTATTCTGATTTCATACTAATTTGAACACCATTGCTTGGTTTTCTCAGCACTTCTGCTATGAAAATGATACAAACCAGCAATGGATGGACAATGCGTCGGTATAACTTGGAAGATGAGTTATCGGTGAACAAAGTGACGTGACAAGATGTTATCGATAATATGTGCTTTCAACCGCAAGCAGCGTGAGGGTGACAGAGAAATTTTCGATGAAAGGCGTCAAGGATAATGTATTGTGAGCAACACTATTGTTTAAGGTGTCTGGTCGAGGCATGTGAAAGGGTTCCTTGATAGCCGGCATGATTGGCAAGCTTTGAAATCGCCAGCTTTTGATGGACCATAGATTTGAATATGTGTTTTGTCATGTTTTTACCAAAACGTTGACAGGAGTTTTAACAACCTCATTATTAACAGAAATATTTGTCTTTATATCAGTATAAGATATGACTGTTTAATCCAATACAGTTATATTTTCTGTTGTAGCATATGGTTACTGTATCATTTGTCGATAAATTGACATTTAGGATACACAAAATATACTTAAGTATATCTTGTACGCTCGGATCATTTTAAGTTGTATCAAACGCTTTTTTTTTACTATTTACCAATAAATTTAAACTTTACTGAGGCAATTTCAAAACAATAGCATTTTCCACAACCAATCCACGAAATCAGAAAAGCTTCCAAAACACAGAAATGGAGAAAAACGGATAAAAATCTACGTCCAAAAATGACCAAGAAATACGCGCTCACTTTTAGTGTACCCCATTTAACCCGTAAACTCTGCTTAAAACCGGGTACCGTTGGAGCATCGGTCGTTTGGACCAAACCCTTTTATGTCACATGTTTAGCTGCAATTTAAGCCAAATGTTTATTTGTGGGTTTTGCTTACGAATTACTGAAATAGAGGAGAGTAAGTAGATTTATTTTATGAGGGGTCGTATTGCATTTTTAGGGGAAACAAGAGTCTTTTTCTATAGGCGGAGGAATCTTCATGGACACCCAGTTGTTTGGGGGTAGGGAGCGGGTAGTGTCAGACTCTACAGAGTCAGTTGTGTACAGTCAGCCAGAATCAGCAGGGTAGTGTCAGACAACTGACAAAACCTGAACAGCCGTGTAACGTCTCACGCATTTAGTAGGTACGCGGCAATGTATAGCAATTCACCACGCACCGGGATCAGAGAGCCTACCAGTACGAATTAATGTTATATTATTACAGTTGTTGAAGGAAGGCACTGTTCTACGTTGTCACTCTTCCTTATCTAAATCATTTGTATCACTTTAAGATTCGGCGACTTTCAATCTTCCATTGTCAAATAAGTTTCATATTGTCTCATTCGGGAATCGAAGTATTGCGCAGGAGCAGACCAATACAACAGATTGAGACGGAAACAAAATTACTATCTACTTGTTTATAATATAAATCATCATATTATGATGATTTTGGTATTCAGACAATTGTTTTTAGACCTCTGTAAAGGTCTGTCCTTCTATTACCTCCGTTCTACAGATGGTCTATTTTTGATGCTGCTATAACGACAAAAAATTAAAATATAAATCACGGTAAAGACGATTGATTAAGTAATAAATCTGGAGGTTGACCATTTTATTTTGAAAATTTATTTTTCTTTCTCTATCTGACCGGAACTTCACAGTTTCGCAAGTCCCACACCCATAAAACCAGTTTTTTTTTCAGGACAATATCCTGTATCCCATTTTCAACGATACAATTCATTAAAAGCTAAAACACAAACTGTATAGATTGTTTAGTGATTGTCATCGGCAAGCTACAACAGTGTGGGGAACCTAACTCATATTTAATTAAGATTTATTACGTTAAACAGCAAGTTATTGTTTGCTCAAAATATATGGGTGGGTCGGCTGCGGTTTAGCTACCCGCGCAGATGTTTCTACGTAAACTGTCGCTTGCCAAATTTTAGGCTTAATTATTTTAATGTACAACATTAGGCAAGCTTAAGTTTATTTTTGTGGCCCTTTAATCTTTGTCTACTTTGTTAAAATGCTAATTACTCGGGGTAGCCATTCGTGAATTTCATCGGTATTTCTTCAAAATCCTTAAATGGGTGAACTAGTTTATCAAAGGCTTTCGGGAAAACGGTTAAAACTCGTTTCTAGAATCGCTTGAGGTTTGTTTGGCAATAAGAAGTTTCGTCTTCCATTAAATAATTATTATGAGTGCATTACTTTTATTATAATTTTAATGTATAAGTTTTAAGCTCTACACAAATTTGCAAACATGTACATATCTGTTAAACTATATATCAACATTCATATTTTAAGTCAATATAACGCATGACGTCACTTCAGTAGGTAGATCTTTTTTCTAGAGACCAATCATATCACCACTCATATCTCAAATGCTCTCTTCAGATTTGCCTGAAAAAATGTAACATTCTGACCTCTCCGCCATTTTTTAAGGCAAAAACAAAAGGCAACCTGAACGCCTAAAACGATTTCTTGTGCGTTAGATTTATGGCAAATTGCTCGTAACCCGCCTTCAGGCGTTGTTTTATTTCAGATGAACGGGGAACGTTGTTCGTATAAGGGGAACCATCATATTCCTGAGGCTGGTGGCATTTTATGGTGCCCTTAATATCAGGGAGATAATAGGATTTCATGTCAGCTGTATATGCAAATAAAGTGTATGCCGGTTAAATTAAACTGCTAGTACTTCAAGCGGATGTGTGATAAGTTCTAAGTGTTCTTATTTCGTTTAGAAATATTTAATAAGTTAATGCCTTTTGAATACCCATTATATGTAGTTTTATCGTTTTAAGCACTAAATTTATTCAACTTTAGTTAAGTTATCTCAAGCAAACGAGCTCAATGATATCGATGTTATTAATTGAGTGTTTTAAAGAACTTGCAGTGAATTAATTTACTAAAAATCACCTTAAAAATAACACTCAAGACACTTCCAAACGATCCAGTACAAACACCAACAAATGAACACATAATATCAAAGAAATTTATTAAAAAGAACACCGGCTTGTCAAAATAATAAAAAAAAACTTTACGATAAATTTCCTGGAGTTCCCTTAAATTCAACCAATAAAACCTAGAGTGTAGATATTACATAAATCATCTTCTGCCTTAGCAATAAATGAAAAAGTGGAATCGGCTGTTTGAACAACTTTAAATGATGAGCGGCTAGCGAGTTTCTTTTGTCAATATTTAATGGAAGCCAAATTAAAAGGATTACTCGTATTGTAAATAGCATGTTCATTAAGAGAGAATATTTTATCAAAAAAAGGCTTTAATTTTAATATTCAGTGTAAATATTGGCAAAAACCACTACGGTTTGGTTTCCCAACAAAATAAAGAGTTATATAAAAGTTAGCCAGTTACTTAATGATATCGGCTACACAAAATATTTCAACAGTCTTTCATAGATCTGGAGACATAACTTAGTTGGTAACAGGCGATCTGACATCTTACGCCTAGAAATAAATAGTTACATTAAAATTAAACATTAAAATAAATGTCAGACTAAGTCTGACTTAGTTAGAACCTTACCTTAGTTTCTAGACATCAGATCCTGGAGTTTCTCTCAAACGCTTTGTGACTATTCAAGAGCTGGAAGTTAGTTATCCCAAAAGATTAAAGTTACGACGAAATTGTACTTAAAAGGTCAAAGTGTTTGAGTGACTGACTGGCTATACAGCAAAAATGATCAATTTTACGATTAAATATACATTTGTTAACAACATTTTCGCACCTGACAATGGAACTCACTCCATCCCTGAATAATACTACCTCCTTACTACGTTTTAAAGCCATTGAAAAACGTCTTTCGTTCCATACTTACGGCTTTCCTAATACAAACGAGGTCAATGGGCTATGGCGGTGCTATGGGATAGGTAATTTGACATAAATCCAGGGAGCCATTGACACGCCTTCCTCCTCCAAATGTATTGCCACTACTGACAGGTATTACTCCACTCAATTTATTACCACTTCGGTAACTTAAATATTTGTATTGACACCTTGGTTATTGAACTCGTATGTACTTGGTCTTGCTTTGTCTGTGGACGTAACCGAATTTTCAAATTGAAAAAAATATAATATACCTCTGACTCCTGGTAGTTACTCGCCCTATCACATTTCAGATTCAAGTTCTCAAATTGGCTCGCAACAGCGTTCTCAAATGAATATAAATTTTAGAAAGAAGTGATTTGTTTTCGTTTGTATGAATGATTTGTTTGTGTATTTGTAATTTGAATGGTAAACCTTCTGAAAACTCGGCTGGCGAAATCACTGGATGTGAAAACGGTCACATTGCCTCACCCAATTATGTCATACTTCCTACAAGCCTAGTTATATCTCGTGCCAAAATAATTTCAGTAGCTATAAATAACCAACAAGAAACTCCGAACAACTAAAAACTAGTCCCGAAATAGTCATCATATGTGAACATTATCCAAACTTTATTTCACTTTGTAATAACGTAAAATCGACGTCGACATCGGGTGCCAAGGCTCATTATACCCGCACTTACCTACGGTCCCCCAGCTAAAACTTTTCAGTCTAAAGTTATGCAAAATATGACCCATCCACCGAAATTAACTGGCCAAACTTTAAGCTTAGTAGATAATGTTTAAAGCGACAATTTTCAGTATGGAAGCAAAACTGTTTTGTATGTGATTTACCTGTACGGTTTATGCTTGAAGTATTTTCGTGTCTAGCTTTGGTTTATTTTGTATGTTCTATTATGAATACTGCTTGCGGTGTATAGTTTTGAATGAATATATGTGGAAGCTTAACGCTGGTAGTTAATTTGTTTTATTTAGGCTAACGTCGCATATTAAGTGTTTGTCGCGTTACGCATGGGTGTGTTCTTTTGCCAGATTTTAAATACTACCAAGTGACAACTCATAGGCACTTTTTAATACCGAAATCAGTTACAGGACCTGCTGAAATTAAACATAAAACCCTACTAGTAAACATAGAGATTAATGCCCATTTTCACCAATATACATAAGTATGTATGTATAATAACATGTAAGTATCACCTACATAAAATAAGGGACCTAACCTAAACTAGAGGGTGGATTGTGGGCCTTACTTACCATTAGGTGACTGCTTAGGGGCTACTGGTAAAAACGGGCATTAGAGTCATTATAGTAACGTTAAAAAAATGCTAGAAAAACGGCCTTCGTTGCCCTAAAAAACGGCGCACTTGAAATAAAAACTTAAAATTTCAATTTTGGAGTTAATTCACTTTTCTAATTCCCCCTTTAAAACATAATATTTGTTTCCTCAGCTATGCAAAACTACAAATCTTTCATTGTTAATTGATGTGTGTATTATCATCCACCCATATCATATTATGCATGCTAAGATTTATAAGCCAACACCTGTTCTGATGCGTGACCTGTCCAACTCAAAGCCATAAATGCAATCCACCACCCTCGATCAGATTCTTGCACGCTCTCATACTCATCATGATACATTTTTATTTACGTTACTTTGTATATCGATCGGTTTAATTAATTGTTTCTTCGAATGTTGATGTGTACATGGTGACTTTTTGCTGTTGGAAAAATTTATAATGCGATAGATATGAGTAATCATTTGATTGTTATTTAGAAGTCTGTGCTGGATTAGTGCTTTTAACGGTTCCGTACTTAAAGGGCAAAAACGGAATTATATTAATGAGGCTCTGATGTCAACCGTAGCTACACCGAATAAATTAAAGCAGATGATATATTTCTGTTGCCAGAATAACTACAAATTAATATTAAAATCAAAGTAAAGCAACATTTGGTATGGACATGATCTTCGTGAATTATATTTTTTTACTAATTCCTTTTTTTTGCATATCCCTATACCAGTGTTACGAGTTAAACTCAAATTATACCCGATTTTTAGTACCAACTAGCAAAACATTATGAAGTTCACAAACAGGTGATTCGACACAGAAACCAGGCATATTTAAAATACTTTTTCTATTCCTGGAAATCATAATTTTCCTCCAAGATGAAAATAATCAGGAGCTCTAAAATTTTAGATTACTTAAGATATTTCAAACTCGTACAAGTAACTTCAAACAAGAGTAAGGAAAGTATTCGAATCCCGTATAACAACAATATCTCATATAACTGAAGGTGTCAGCCATCGAGCAGGTGCCTGCGGTTTGAGGTAAGCCCGATGCGAGATTTCCTAAACTTATTGTTTCTAACAAAAACAAATCTTCAACCTTAACGCTTTTTACATAAGATTCAAATTCCATCGACAAGAACTAAAACAATTTCGTTAAATTCCAATTGCAAATTTTGCTATTTTCACAATCGTTATTACAGTGTGTATAAAGTCCAAATTGGGTTGGAAAAGAAGGTAAGTGCTAAAGTTATGAGTGTTACAACTTTTGTCTGTCGACTTTAGACTACCGTAACGATTTTATATACGTAAGGACATTCATTATAGTACATCTAATGGGTGGCGAAGACTGTAATTGTTCTGTTAGTATCCATAGAATATTTTTGACAAGGTGGTCATGTATTTGAAAGCTGTTTGGATTACTGTAAATCTTCTGTGAATGTGCTAAGGGAAGATTTTAACAGAAAGTCTAAAAATATACACCCGAAACAAGTCCCTCTCTCTTGTAGAAAGAGGGAAGGGAGGGAGGGAGGGAAGTAGAAGAAGAAACTGAAATGTACCTTTTCAGTTCTTAATAGGACTCAAAAGCTTATTATGAAATGATGCAGCGGTTTACGCGTATTAATCGGGTGTGCCCGACTAGCTT
Source organism: Trichoplusia ni (assembly GCF_003590095.1). NCBI lineage: Eukaryota > Metazoa > Arthropoda > Insecta > Lepidoptera > Noctuidae > Trichoplusia > Trichoplusia ni. The sequence goes on from NC_039485.1 coordinate 2,866,999, forward strand.
TGGACCTAAAGCATAATACGCGTGAATCAGTATCACGGTAGTCTAAAAAGCTACAAAAATGTAATTCTAGATTTCTAAAGAATGCGTAATTGTGGGCAACTGGGCCCCAGAATCTTTCCCAAGATAAAAAAGCGCAGTGTCAGAAGGTTCTTCAAAACTTATTGGTTGTTATTGCTAAGGCATTAGGTATAAGGCTTTTTCTTAGAACTTCATTTGGGTCTCTAGAGGTTTTCATAAGCGCATTGCTGTTTAAAAGGCTTCATTTCTTGACCTTGGACTTTATAAAGCAGAATAAAATTCTTATAAAATGTAATTAAGAAAAATTGAAAATAAAGAAAAGCAAGTATTATTATTTCTTTGTGAGATCTACATATGTATATTTTAAACAATCGGTGTCAAGTTTTAAACTAAGCAAAGATAGATGAACTAGCTGACATAGAAATGTTAAATGAAAATAGGGTTTAATGTTTAGGGGTGGGTCTCTTAACATTTACACCAAGACCCATAACAAATGATCTTTCATCACCTACAAAAATAGTCCAGAGTGGGAATCGAACCCATGACTTTCGGTGTAGTATGGCAGTCAGAGCCACTAGAACAATAGGCCAGTCGATACAATATATTCATACCTACGAATACAAGTACCATAATTTCAATGTTTCCTTGATACTAACACCATACGTGACTTTCGAAGATTTTCTACGCTACATAAACGTTATCTGTTAATTTTTATGTCTGTATTTTGAACACGCCTGTCCTTTTCATATTAACCATGACACGCTTTCATATGCAGTACATTCGCGAACAGATCTTTTTTTAATTGAAGGCCGTGGTTATGGGGTGTGAGAAGTTACGCCAATTGATTGACTGGCATCACGCATGTTTTCCTTGATAATAACTTTACAGCGATCGCGTTATCAGTTTTAAAATAATGACATTTAGTGTGGTGTCTTTTTTGATATATCGATATTCTGATATTATTATAAATATTGTAAGTTAGATTCCTATTATTGCTGTTGGTCTGCTATGTGATTTTTATTGCAGTGGCTTTTAGCAGTTGATGAATAAATGCTCTATGTTATCGGTCTTTAAAAACAAGATATTGCCATGAAATATAATCGGGGTAGAATCTTGGTAACAGGAATACTCATACAATAGCTGAAGAAACCTAAACCATCCAGAGCCTCACCCAAACGCATACTAAACAAAAGCCATTTAGGAATATTTCAGGGGCATGCACGTACAGCATAATTATATGTATATGAAAATTAATAATAAAATGAATGTGTAATAAAGCTACACAATTAGAAAATGTAATCTAAAAACAACTCGAAAATGATTTTCTTCATGATTACTAAACGCATACTAAACAAAAGCCATTTAGGAATAGTTCAGGGGCATGCACGTACAGCATAATTATATGTATATGAAAATTAATAATAAAATGAATGTGTAATAAAGCTACACAATTAGAAAATGTAATCTAAAAACAACTCGAAAATCATTTTCTTCATGATGACTAACAAAAAAAAGTCCAATCCAAAATATCCGTTTAACGGTACATAAAACTAACCAAATATATTTCAAGCTTTCGCAATTACAACATTATATTAAAAGATACCCGTAGCACCGGAATGTTTCACATTCACAAATAACCGTATTTCTAATTACACACTTTATAATGACATAAATATAAAACTTTATGGACTCCGTGTCGTTAAAGCTCAATTTAACGATGTTTGCCGAAGTTACCCGAATACTTCCGAAGTCGTATTACGAATTTCGCATACGCAGCTAAAATTTCACAAATATTGCTATGTTAGGGTCTAAACAGTTGAAATGCAGTCCGTCTGCCTAGAGCCCAAATATGCCAATCACAATCCCATCATACAAATGAGAAAATTTTCTACAATAATAACTTTTTCAAACAACATTTTTGTTATTTTGCTTTTGTAAGATACGAAACACATCCACCGATTGCAAGTCGAGAACTTCATCCCACTAGTAAACGTCAAACATAGCCATCGTTATAATGAATTGCAGTCTAAAAAAACCAGTGCGTATGCGTGATAATTTATGAGCAATCATCAAGACACGTTTAAATTATCTGAGAATCTTTACAATGTACTTACTAATCAATTAACCGTTACTGACGAACGAAGCTTGAGTTCTTTCATTCTTATTGAATTAGCATCTTCATGTGTGATTTTGTTCTAGTGTACATATAAAAAGTTAAAACATCATGCTTATTGTTTGTAAACCACGTGATTGAGAAACTATTTTAATGGTTATCGCGAAAACCATTTGGTGGTCGCGCTTTTATGTCCAAGATAAATACTGCATGGGCAAAAAGCACAGACTCTTTGCCGTGCCTGCATGTCGTACGGTTGCACTTGCTAAGTCGCCAATCCCACGCACTCTAGCTGTGCTTAATAATCTCTTGATCAGATCTAATCCAACAGCTGATCTGTTTGCGGATGTATGGCCGAAGATTTTGTCGATATGCCTGAAGTACTGTGAGATAAATTTATGAAAGTGTTTTGTTTTTATGTTTTTTTATTTATATTCTAATTTGTTTAATGTTTAAATTTGTATAATATATATTTTTTAATTGCTTTAATTGGTTTTTCACCATTGTAATTAAATAAATAAATAAATAAATGGTGGGCTTTAATCGCGTTTGCTGTAATAGATTCAACCTGAAAAATATTCAGTATTTTAGCGCCTACCGTCGAGTGTTAAAGTATTATAATTGTGATTGTGGAAGCGTGATAGCGCATTACCCAACGTAGTTCGGCGTCTCTTTCCCATAACTACAATTTTACTTAAAGAGTTGGTGATCAGCCTTCTAAGTTGACCTCTTGAAGTTTAATAATTAAAAAAAGACTATTAGTGGAATTTGTATTTTGAGCTTCAGTAAATGAACACTGAAATACATGCAGGCATCGATACAGATATACAATAGTGCACCACCTACCTCTGTACATACTGATATTTTTCCTGTCCATCCAAAGGTTGTCTGGAAGATATCGCTTTTAGCGATAAGACCGCCATTGTACCCTAACATTGTATGTATTAAGAATCACTGCTGTAATTCCATGGTGTACAATAAAGAATATTCTAATCTAATCTATTCTAAAGACAGTCAGTATTCTAGTCTAAATAGTTTTGTCATTAATCATTTGATACATATTGCAATTAAACCCGAATCTAACGAAACAATTAAAATCTGAGACAGGACTCGAATCGAGCATCGATCTCTTGCCCCATTACAAAAAAAGCTAGGTTCTTGGGTAGCTAAGACTTGAAAATTGTTAATTGTGAACGACATTTTTATTTTCATAGTAGATATTAATCGTATTTCCTTGCAAATATAATCCGACTCACAGCGCTCTAATAATGCATATACGTATGTATTAAATAACGAACAATAGTTGATCTGATCCCGCATTTCATGTCATAACGTCTTGTAGAACTCAGAACACGTCGTCTTTAGGGGATACATGCGGGAGATGTTAACTATACGCGTGACATGTTCCTGATAAATGTTATGCAGTATGTAAATTGGTAGGTAGTTATGTGGTAAATTAGTGGAATTTGTATTTTGAGCTTCAGTAAATGAACACTGAAATACATGCAGGCATCGATACAGATATACACGGTGATTTTTTAGTCGTCTTACAAAAGGAGCCCGGTTCATGTATCCAACGTAAAATACCCCTAGGCGCGATTATTATTTTTTTATCATCAACTAAGATAATAAGTACGAAGAAAAATTAAACAAGAGAAATCTGAAAATACCCTTAAAAATGATCAAAACGCCGCCGCTGGCGCCCCTCGCCATTGTTACAAGGCTCGGATCGCGCTCGCAACAGAGCTATGTTTCCAAAAAACTACGAATTGCATCATAATATTGAATAAAAATTGCATTTTAAATTTATTCAAATCTCATAAATACCTATTTTTTTACCATGAACGTGTTCTAGTCATTAGATACATGAACTGGGCTGCTTTTGTAAGACGACTAAAACATCACGGTGTATAAACGTTTATTGTTTAAAGTATTACAGATAGTAAGGGCATACAAAAAAACTTCAAAGAGTCAAAGTATTGTAATAACGCTTGAACACTTCGCTTCCAGTAGAAAACAAAAGGTTCAGAGTCCAGGAGCAGACACGTCTTTTTTGCGTCGGAGATTCAGCAATAGTCCGTCAGGACAGCAGCACAGATATACATAGGATGAACGCATACGACAACATAAGATTAAAGTAAACATTGCAAATGAAGCGATCCTAACGATAGTTATGTTACCGACCTATGCCCAGGTCTCGAATTAAAAGGGTAAGAGTGAAGACGATATTTTAAAGTAATAGACATACACTTATTCCGGGTATCGTGTTGCCCAGGTAACTGGGTTAAGGAGGTCAGATAGGCAGTCGCTCCTTGTAAAACACTGGTACTTAGCTGAAACCGGTTGGACTGGTAGCCGACCCCAACATAGTTGGGAAAAGGCTAGGCCAATGGCCAATGATAAGACATACACTTATTCATTAACTAATTCGGCGCTAGTGTAACCTTAAGTGTACGAATGCCAAACAATAGAATCTTGATCTGTAGGTAATGAAGGAATCAAATTCAAGAGTCAGTCAACAGATTTGAACGTTCTCGTGGTAAAATTAACATACCAGTCTTCATAATAACGTAGAGAAGTCAACAAAATTCGAACCGCGCAATATGTTACAAGGACGCCGAAGCGTGTAATTAAGTAAACAGTACTGCATTACCGTTTAAAATAATATCAGTTTGCAAACATGTGCAAATTTAACTACAAATAGAAAGAGAAATGACTTCCATGAAAATTGAGTGGATGGAAATTTTAGGTAGACTGATTTTCAATTACGGCTGTTATGAACATAGAATTAAGTGCTTTTATAACTATTATTGTTGCTGCTCTCTAAAATGTAGTTAAAATTTATTTGTTAACAATAATATGAAATTCTCTGATGTCAAATGGTGTAAACATTTTCTGTGCAGTGAAACAGTGAAAAACAAAAAAGGATACGAAATAATTATTTCAATATCCATAATTAAAATTAAATGTCTGCACGGATAGAAGACTGCATGTTACCATGCCTAATCCACTGTTAGCGACGGGTCGCGAGTCCGATTCTCGCGTAGGCAAAGCATTTGTATGATACCCTCATGCTTACTTAGCTTGAGTCTGGATCTCGAAATAAGGATTAAATTCCCGTCGAGGAGTCGAGAAAAAAAATGTTTGCCCAAAATTCTAAACTCCTTACGCCTTTTGCATACTCACCACTCCAAAAACCAAAAACTGCACTATCTCCCCAACACACCCATCACCCCAAAACATTAACAGATAAGAATAAAATAATTCCTTGCAGCTTAATCTAAGCGGGGTTAAAATCCTACGGTCGCACAATTATGCGAAATTAGACGAAATTAATTCGGGCGTATCGCTCGTGTGTATTTAACTTGGCCTTATTTGCATTTCAAGTGTTAATCCCGACGCGTGATAGCAAACACTGGTGGCCATGATTAAGAGGGTAGAGGAAAAATTGTCGCGGTTTTTTTCAGAGGATTATGTTTGTGAGCTTGTGGTTTTAACATTTTAAGAGTCTAAGCTAGAATAATATTTTCTTGTGAAGCGGTGACGTCGCTGCTTTTCAGATGCCTATAATCACTTCTTTAAATAGTACTGTTCCTGTTGGCATTTATTAAAATTTGATGACATTCTTCTTACTTAAATCTTATTAATCCGTCAGGTTATGGCTAAAAATGATGGAGACATTTTTATGAAATTAAAAAAATACAAATATTAAACGCATTAAAGATTATGAAACGTATGAACGTGGGGACTAATAACGTCACTTTATGGTAAAAAAGATAACTACACGAAATTTAAACATATATCATATCATATGGCATTGAAATTTTGTTTACGCGATAAATAAAAATGATGTTTACGATACTCTTTGGGAATCTATCTTACGTACTTATTTCAGCTTTTAAATCAAAAGCCCCATTGCGGAAATGAGACTCCGAGACGATTTTAAATGTGGTAGAAGACCCCTTATTTCATCATTTAAGACTATGTTCCTATATCAAACTAGTATTTAAATATATTTGTTACATCAAGATGTATAGGAACATTATATATACATCCAAAAAGGCGGAAACATCTATATAAACAGAATGTCATAATTAATTTAACGTACCAACCAACGTACAAACACACACACGGTGCATCTCATTTAGAATTCGGACAGTCTAGAAAACGAAGGACATTTTAGTTGTACCGCGAACTGTCTAGGGAAATATGTTATGTTATATGCTGGAATTAAACGCTGGTAAAGTCACTTGTAATGTACAGAGATTTGAATAGAATTTCAAACAGTAGTCGCTGCTTTGTTGTGTAAAGAGTATGAGTTCATTTACATAGGTATGTAGGATGATTATAGTTGTGATTGAAAATATGGATAGCTTGAAATGCAGTTCAGAAGCGAACATTAACCGTAGACATAATATTCATTACGAACACAGATAGTTGTTATTTCTTTTCTTCTCTTTCTAAAGTCAAAGACTGAGTCTGTAATGTGGATATCCGAAAACAAACCAAAGTTCGAGACGTAGGTGCAACAATAACGAAGCTGAAGTGGAGCTGGGCAGGCCACTTGGCCAGACGAAGTGACGGCAGGTGGACTAAGGCGGTAACAGAATGGTGGCCAAGACAAGGCAAAGGACCACAGGTCCGTAGAAAATAGCGAGAGAATGGGGAGGCCTATGCCTAGCAGTGACAGGACAAAGGCTGTGGGTGATGATGATGATGATGTATTTGCATTCGCTTTATAAGACAAAAACTACAAATAAAAGCAAGGTTAAACAACGACTGGCAAGGCAATAAATTTGATTGGTGACCAAATGGTTTTTCTTTACCGAATTTGTTTACTACCATGCGTTTTGCGGGTCCTTCTCCGACCACACCGGCTTTTATTGTTTCGTATATTATACATCAAATCACATGACATCGCTCTTTGGCATCAACGATTGCAACACATAGTAAGTACTTGCTTTCCAACACATCGCCTGTTGCTACCCATTGCTGTGTAATGCTCACACAACTTCCACATTCCTCATGAGTTCGCAACTTTACTAACACAGCAACAATACAATGACATTTATTTTTAAATCAGCGAAAGTATTTATTCGTAAACAGTCATTCATACGCAAATGATTAGTTTTAAGTACAGTGAGAAACTAAAGTCGATGTACGAAACTACTCTGACGCACTGCCAATTTTTTTTCCATAATTTTGGTGTTCAGCAAGTTTTTAGTAGAATTATGATTTTAGCTACTGTTTTTAAGTCCCAGTACTCAGTTATTGAATGGGCAAGAGCTGTGGAATTAGGCCTATAGACAAGTTACAATTTTCGAGTGAAAACACCAACGAATTGCTTAAATGTTTTGAGCAGATGAACGTACGAAAAGGGATATTATTTCTATAGATTTGCATCATTTCTGTTCCAATGCGTAACGTTATTTAAGGGCTTTTTCCCTGATAGATATTAGGCGGTGGTCTCTTCCTTTGTAATTACCATACTAAGGCCACATAAAAATCTACTGCACCAGCAAGAATCGACCCTAATGGCCCCTAACCTTGCTTACATGCCCTTGACGCACGAGTAGAAGACGAACGCACCGTCCAGGACGGCTCTGGTTCTGATTGGGCTTTGACGTTGTCTGGTGATCTGAATGACGTCACTCGGCGGTTTAGGTTTACTCAGTAAGACTGACACTACCCGTTCATGAGGATTCCTACGCCATACCAAAAAAAAGTGATCTGATGGTGTTCTTGGATTTTTGTTGCTGATTGTACATTGTCAGTTCAAATCAATGCGCCGCGGTTTTCACTTGTTTGTCATTTCTTTTGCTTCGTCATGCCGTGGATTAAGATGCGTAAGCAGTAACGAATTTTTCGGTACTTTAAAGTGTTAAATTGTGATTTAATATGCGTAGTTAAATTGACTTGCCTTTTAAGGTAGGTATCTACTGTTTGGTGATTAGTAAAAGAGGTTTTGAAGAGAATATCGACTTATCATTGGATATTTGACTTGGAGGTTTCCAAAAACACAGGTTATTTATTTTCTTCTTGAATTGCTTTACGTAAGGTTTTATAAGTAAATTTAAAAATAACTGTCTTAAAATTCCGATTTCTATACAACAGACAAACACAAGATAGTACTGAGATAAATAAATTCACAAAATGAATATTGATGAAGTCTAATATAAGTTTTGCTGATTAAGCCTAAACTTATTATTAGCGCGGGCAACATGTTTAATATTTATAAAAACCAGATTGTACAAAACTAATCATCGAAATAATTTTAGCTATTGAGTTTTTATAAATATTATAAAATCATAAGCGATTTCATAATAAAAAAACAGAAACTTGAAAATGTTTTTTTTCCATTTAAGGAAGAATATCTGCTGCGATAAACCTCTCAAAACGGGTGAATGCGAATGATCAACTTGATCTTTGAAAACATCTACCATCGATGTCTTTTTCAACAGTTATAAACCACAAGGAACTAAGTTTGTTCAACGTAAAGTCTCTATTTTTCTTTCCCGAAACTTTCCTTTTTCAAAGAACTGTAACGAACAAAAAAGTAATCAAAAGTAGAAATGACACATCGATTGGATACCATTAAAGGTTTTATTTCTTTTCAGTTTTAAGGTTACTTTACTTTGAAGCAGGATAAGTTCTTAGAAATATCTATTTTTTTCACTCGTGGGGTAACGGTATTTTCTTGCTTGATAATTGACTGGCCAATTGCTAGTAAAAAAAGCCCCTAAAAATACAAATCGCTTAGGTGCCAAATAGGGTTTTTGTAACCACTTTATTATCATCATATTCATGTGTTCATGATGTCACACATCATATTCATGTATAGCCTGGTGACGACTGATACACAGAAACACAGGCAGACAGCGGTACCTCTGCAATAGGTTTCCCTTTGCGCAAGAAACAAATATTTCAACAAGACTGTATTTCTGAATTCAGATAATGTGGCTTTATCAAGTACATTATCACTTAATAAATATAATAAACAAAATTCAATCTGAAATCGTACCGAAAAACCGCAGAAGATATATTTCTCCGCCATTCATGCAAACTACTAATAGATTACACAAACTTATAACAGTAAACTAATAGATACAAAACTTCTTACTCAACAAACTTAGAGACACCGGTATATATCTTGGTATACTAACAAAAACATGTACCAAATATTTGTAGCAAAACCTTAAACTCAGTTCGACTAATCGATAGAAACTCGAGTGAAAACAATCACAAGGAACAGGGGATTGGGAATGCGCCACTTCGTAAACTTAACCCGTAAATCGTGAGGTTGAATAAAAAGCTTGTTTTTTTCGATTACTCCTTCCAGCTATTGGTGTGAAGTGAAGTTAAAGCTTTTTAACTGCTGTTGCCGGGAATGGGTTATGGCTGTTTTGAGCGTTGCCTTACATTACTTCGGCCTTTCTGACCTACATTAAAAGTAAACGCTGTTTTTTTTTTCGTATTTCTTAATTTGAACATTTTTGTCATCATTTCTTTTACTTTGTAGTGTTTAAAACTTAACGCTGTTTTCTTTGAAATTTTATTTGAAAATTTTTGTCATCGTTTCTTTTTTGTGTAGTGTTTTCGGAAATTAGGTGACATTTTGAACTTTGTCCGTCGCCTTTTTTCATATTTAATTGTAGTAGATATTGTGGTACTTGTAACATGGGTTCCTAAAGTCTAAAGGACAGTCGGTCCACAATTAGAATTGCTCTTACCATCTCTCTTATAGTCAAAGTAAATACGATGACATTGAAAGCCAATTTATCAAAAGACTAGACAAAAAACATCATTCAATTTTATCACGATTTTCGTCCTACATTTTCATTTCACAAGGCATAAAGAACAACAGGCGTTTACCAAAATATTCTGCGAAATGCCCATGGGCCTGTTTTAATTTTCTGCCTTTTTGGCGTTGCAACTGGGGTTGCTACAGTAAAAAATGTATAAACATTCTGTTGGGAAATTCTGTAAAGGAAAAATGCAAATATTTATGTTAAAAGTATTTTGCAATACAAAAACGTGCAGTTGCAACATTATTTTTTAAAGTTGTAGTTCAGAGAACACATTGCCACCTCTTAAACTGAAACCCTTACAGTTGTGGAAAAATGAAACCACTCTCTGCGCCATCATTTTTAGTCCTATCTTGGACGAAATAATCTAGAATAAGTCACCCAAATGTATAGCATCAAGTCTAATCACGCCACTGTTAAAAACAAATGACAATCCATACATTGAACAATGTCTATCCAAGGTCACACTAGTAAATCCACAATATGACTATTTATACCACAAATACTCTCATCATTACAAAAAATAAAAGACTCACACGGTTCTTAATTTAAATTTATTTTCTTTACTCCTTTCCTTGGTAGAGACACGGCTAGGCGGCTGGTGTTAATAGCAACATGCTACGTGCCCCCAACCGTTAGTCATGTGGTAAGCAAGGCAATATTTTCCTAGGACAGTTTATTGTGGCGGTCTTACAACTTTGTATTGCAGTAATAAGGCTTGATGTGTATTTTTAACAGAAGTCTTGTTTATTGTCGAAGTTATTTTGTTTGGACTATGAAGGCTATAAAAATAAAATCCCACCAAAAACATTAAATGTAAAAAAATGCCAAGTCTCTCGATGCAGTCTTTCCATCGTAAAAAGTTTTGAGATCTCATAGAAGCCAAGTCCTATTCAAAATATTTTGTAGTTATAAATCAACATTTAGTAATTGTATCAATAGTTTTCTTTATATTATAATTATAGTGACTTGGCAATGAGCACAAGAAGAAACAAATAAAACGGCATATTTGTAGGAGTTGAAAGTTACACACACCGCATGCGTAAACATTAATATCACAAAATTAATTTTCTTTTGGTTTATCCGTGTCGTCCCAACCGAATTTCGGCAACGGCAGTCAGTCTTAGTGTACTCTCGATTCATTTACTTTCATAAAGCGATGGCCCGTAAGGTATTCTTAATTATTGTATTGGAGCATGTAGTCGGTAGTGACCATCATGATTCACACATAACAAATAATCTGATCACTGGTCTCGTCAGTAACATTTGCACATAATTCCAGGCATCAAGCAGCTTTTAATTTGTGCTCATTGCCAAGTCACTATAATTATAATATAAAGAAAACTATTGATACAATTACTAAATGTTGATTTATAACTACAAAATATTTTGAATAGGACTTGGCTTCTATGAGATCTCAAAACTTTTTACGATGGAAAGACTGCATCGAGAGACTTGGCATTTTTTTACATTTAATGTTTTTGGTGGGATCTCATTTATTTTTTGTAAGTGTATTTCTTTCTTTTTTTTTAGGTGTCATAATTTCTAGGACCTCAGCTACTGCTTTGCTTAGAACCCATTCTCTATCTCTATCTCTTTTGTTTCTTCTCTGAGACTTCGTTACTTCTAATGTAAACAAGCTTAAACTTATATATATATGCATATATATATCTACTAACTTACAAACTATAGCTAAACTAAACTAAATAACACGTAAAGTTCTCCGAATATCAATTATCACTACAATATTTATTAGTTTCGAAATGGTTTTTCATAGACAGGTGGCGCTATCAAATGAAAATTATCGAATTATTCTGAAGTACTACTTAGACTGCGCTTTGTAACGAAACCATAGCGCGATTCAGACACGTACAACGCCATCTATCGAGCGCGCATACAATATTTATCGCAATACAATGGAGTTTTAGCTTTATTAATTTAATGAATTATGAATTTTATGTATTAATTTGTATTAATGATAGTCTGTGTATTACATTTATATTATTCTTTTCTATTCTATGTATGTATTCATCCAATTGAATAGGTACTTAAACAACGAACAAAGTTAACAATGCAGTCAAAATCCATACATAATGTTCTTGCCAAACCGCAAATATAAAATTGTTTTCTATGGCATATTATTTTTTAATGTTTTTATAATTTTTTCTTTATATGTGGCTAAGGACCTATCTTGGTGCAAAATTTGAAGTTTCTAAGTCTGCTAGAAGTACCTTAGATTTTTGATGATCTGTCAGTGAGTCAGTGAGTCAGTGAGTGACAAAATGGTGTAACTTTGATCGACCGTAACTCCTAAACCATTAATTCAATTGGCATGTAATTTCGAACTTAAGCTTGTTCTAATGCCTACTATTATTCCCCGAAAAGCTAAACTCCTAGCTTTGTCCACGTCGAAGATACAGGGGGGGCGAAACAGCCGCGAATCGCTTCGAGAAAAGATGGTACGGCCGTGCCCGTTTTGCTCGAGACTTGGCAGGGGCACTGCCGTGCCCTCAGATAATATATTATGTGTCTAGAATGTATTGTTTAAGTTAAAGATTGGCAAAAAAATTTATGTTTGACAATTGAAAAGCTAATCGAAGTTTTATCACAAAATTTACAGGAAAATGTAAAGAAATACAACATTATATAGGTATCTTGCTTAGTCGTATTCATTTAGCTAAATTAAAATCAACTGCGACTATAAAATTCATTCCAAGCGTCACAATTTTTAAAAATGGAAACGCTAGTTAAAATCTTTGCGGCAATTTTCAAAACGACCGCCGTCGCGTCATAATCCTGGCCACCAAAAAAACAATTCTATGCAAGTATTTAAAATTACCAGACAGACTTTATCAGGCAAAGGGAATTAACTCTATTCTGCCAGTTCAAAAAAAGAAAACACTTTTTTGTTTTATTCTTTCACTACGGTTGCCAGTGGGCAGTGAAATTTTAATTAGGAAAGTTATTTTGCTTATTCTCCTTTTTCTCAGTCCTTGCTCCCTGACATTCTTCACTTTATTTACAACCTTATCTTTAAAGGAATACAGTTGAGAGTCGAATGCAAAATTAATTTCGTACCACTATAAAATTTTATCTGTTGTATTTTTAAAGGCAAATGTCAGTGAGGCACGGTTTATTTCGTGATGTCAATGCTTTGTAGTTTGTAAACAAGTTCAAAGGGGTACTTTTGGGTTGATATTGGTGAACTTGAATACTGAACTAAACAATGAGGTATCTCTGTTAGGAATGCAGTGAATAAACAATTCTGAGAAAGAAAAACGACAATGTTGTTAGTTATTTTTCTAGGAAAATTGTGAGATAATGAGATCATTAAGATTGTTTAGGAATCCGTGAAGAGGTATCAGTTACGTTAACTTGTGTGTTGAATGTCCAGAAATAACAAAAGGTAATTGGTATGATCTTTAAATATAAATATTATATGAAGATAATATATATTAATACATGTACAAATATTTAATAACTCGCCAATAGGTTACGTACAACTGAATGCGTCCTATAAAAATTAAAAGTCGCTAAAAATATTAATTACAGTTGATAAACAATGAGCGTTGTTATCCTACTAACGACCAAGCATAGATTTAATTACAAACCTTTTTTAGGGTATTTATGTTCTGTGGTTACAACTATCGTCAGAATTTAATTATTGAACTACACATGAAACTGAACATCGCAGTACCAAAGAGGTTTAAAACATTTGAAAGCAATCTTCTAAATATGAAACCATAATTTCATTAAAACCTCATTTCATTTATATAACAAGGACCGAAGATGCACATGCGGTATACAACCGCCTTCCTATGGCTTCTAAGTGCATGCAACTGAAGAGATTCCGTTGTAATTGAATTATTCTAGGCATACGTGCCACGCAAGCCTTAGAAGTAATTCTCCTTGCATTTGTTTTACGAGTTTGCTTTTGTGATATTTTAACCGCACATTATAAAAAAGATCTACTCAAGAAAATATGTAACTGAATTTATGAGGAAGTTCCTAATAAAGTATGGAAGTCTTAATGTAACTTAGACTCTTCGTTTCACTCCAAACGTCGCCACATCAACACATAGCCACAGAGTCACCATTTCATAGTCATCATTTTAGAACATTGCTACAATCTAACCACGAATTTAATGAGAGAGAGACGCTTGAGATCATCACGTCAAACACACTGAGTGCGCCGTGTCACGGATTTGATCTCCCTCTAGGACAAGCGTGCATATGTGTGCGTGTGTGTGTGTATATGACTGGAATTTTTGTGAAACCCTTTGCAAAATATTAGATTCATTACTGCAGGAGTCGTACTAATTATTACGGGTGAGGAAAAGAGATAGCACTCTTTGCCATGTATTGCGCTGTCTCGCTTCCACGACTTCAATATTTATTTTAAGACGTAGTTATCGAACCTCCGAAATACATTTTTAGCAGTTAGTTTATTTTTATAATCTGATCATGATAATGCTATACAAACCACTGACATATTACCTAATTAATGTTGCGTAAACAGTAATTATGCGAGCTCTTGTTATGCATCAACACCTGCTTTACATATAATTACGTCTATATCTAATTGCATGCAATTTACTTGATCATAGAAAAAAATAAGGACTCAAAATTTGGCCTTAAATAGTGCCCGTCTCATGCTATGAAGTTTGAATGCTACTCCGAACCCTGAAAAGTTTTACAGACATCGTCAAGTCTTGGACCAAATGTTTATGGATCACACAAACGCTTGGCACATACGATACCTTTTTTTGGTAAGGTCCTCATGGAACAACTTGCTCGTTGGAGGAAAAAGGTAGTGTCAGACTCTTACTGACTAAACCGGAAACACCGTGCTACGTCATCAGCGTTTTTGTGTCGGTGTATGGCAAAGAATTGCCATACTTCAAACAAGGCACATACGATACGTACTATTACATCTTAGTAATATTATTAAGGGCGTGAAAGAGAAATACCCCTACACGCGTTGTGTTGTATCACGCTTATACAACAACAACAATATTACCTTAAGACGTGGTGGTAGACCCTTAGGTCTTACTGGTTCAAGATCAAAGACAATATGATCGTTAGTAGTGATCTTTGCTAATTTACGCTATCCTACTATACCAAACAAAAAAACTGTTACAATTTTTATAAAGCAAGCAAAAATACTCTGTCCAAACAGTTATATTCTAAATAAATAATCAAATCAATAGCGTTATTATTGACACAGAAATACGAAAACAAATGGGGATCGCGATATATTTGGCCTGAAATCAATTAACATTTCAAACGCAGACGCGGAAATGTCAGCAACAATGTAATAATGTGGCCTATTTTTATATTTCTGTGATGTATTTACTTGTTCATGAGGAGTTAATGAGTTTGACTTACGGAAAGTGTTTTCGACGATTGGTTAAAAAAGCACTTTAAGGTAGTAACTTCATATTAAAAATATGAAGTTATTTCGTTTCAATATTGTTAATAGTACCGGAAAAAATCGTAACATTTCAACAATATTTCTGTCTCAGTTCATGAAACACAGCTTGTGACCGACGGGCAGATAGACAGCAGTGCTTCACATAGGGTTTCTTTTAGCCTTGCTCATCATACATCATCGTACTAGCCTTTGCCCAACTATGTTCGGGTCGGTTTTCAGTCTAACCGGATTCAGTTAAGTACACTTTTACAAAGAGCGATTATCTGACCTCCTCAACCCAGTTATCTGGGCAAACCATTAGTTAGACTAATTATCAGACTTTCTAGATTCTGCCTACCTGTAACGACTTTCAAACTTGTATGAATAGCAGCCGGGACCCACAATTTAACGTGCCTTCTAAAACACGGCGTAACTCGTTATGACAAAGATTGTCACCCATCTGCGGACAAACCGCGTCAAAAGTAGCTTGACCTGTCACGCCACGAACTACTACACTAACTTTACCCATACTTTGCTCTAAAAAAAATCGACCTTTTATAGTTTAACTCTATCCAACTTCCCGTTTGATTGTTTAGAGGAAAAGTATCGACCGATCCAATGAGAGTGATTACCGTTACTAAGCAACGGATAATAGTATCTCATCCACTTCAAGCGTAAATAATTATAACAATCATTTCCATGAAGAAATCATACGAATAGACATCAGTAATAGTTCTATCATGTATGTAATTGTTATAGAAACCAATATCATTATATACCGTTCTTTGCTTTTCACTTTTATGTATGAGATATCACTGTTTTTCTACAGAGAAAAGTGGAAATGATTTTTCCGTTGTATTCTTTGTGTTTCCTCAATTATTCTTTAATGATTACATTTTTGTTGCAGAGATGTGTTTGTTGTATCGCTTGGCTGAAACGAAAGTTAAAATAGGCCTACCGAATTCGGTTTTTGACTAGGAGGCATTCTTCTCGTCTTTTATTTTTTCTCATTCTCAAATATACCTGCCTGATGCAAGACCAACAGGAAGCGAACTTTAGTAAGAGGCTTTTGTTTTTACCTATAGGTGCGGAACTCTAAAAATAGAGGTTAAAATATACTAATGTAATAGACGTCTTTCCTCACACCAAAAAAAAATATTCCTACTCCAAAAAACTGATGGTATGAAACTTATAGCTGGGGCTATAAGTTCGGGACATAATCAATTTCTTAGTAATATCTAATTTATTATTTACAACTGATCCCTACGACGTATATCTCGTGAGTGCTGAAAGCCGAAAGGTCAATTTATATCTATTTCTATTATATCTTAAGATACCGATCTTTATTCCATTGAACACCCACGATCCTTAATAAGGTTATAGATATATTTTTTGCTTCTTTGAAATTAGAAAAGGATAGACTAAAATAAAAACTATTTTTTTCAAAAGCCATTAATCTAGAATGAACCAAACTTTCGAAACCTGGTTAGGTCCCTAAAAAGTAAGTATTTAACGATAATAAGGACAATTAAATTCAATAAAACAGCTGTCAGTAACAAAATATGTGTGCTTGTAGTTTTATTTAGTACCCCATACAAATATCTAAAAAAGATAAAGAATTAAGAGCGTTTATTTGTAACGAAACATGCAGTACAAACAGGTCCGCATTAATAGCAATAATACAATAAAATTTTGTTCCACAACTCTCACACAACGCCGTCTAATCTCAAACTAAGTAAAGCTAGACAACTGATAGATATACTTACATATTTCTAAATAAATACATGTTACCTACAGATAAATTATACCCAGACACAACAAATAATCGTGTTCATCACACGAAATTTTTTCCTGGGTGTTAATTGAACCCACGACCTTAAATATACTACTGACCACTAGACCAGCAGACCAATCAACATGCAAACTACGAAACTGCGTAAGAAAAGGACATCATCAAACAAATTAATTGACCTATACAATGAGTCAGTATGAGCTAATCAGTAAGTTAGTTTAGGCACAAGAGATTCCGGAGCTCCCATGTCGGGGTTCGCGGTAGACTGCGAAAGCGTTCCCCCTTGGCCCCCGACTAAAGGAAACGAGAAGCATTCCAGTGGTTTTAGTCGGTAGGAGTCCGGCACACCCCTTCGCCTTCCCCAGGGCGAAGGATGTCCATGAGGATTTCCACTGGACAAAAAAAAGCACAAGAGATTCCACACCATTCACCGTATTCGGCAAATCTTCTGCATTAGATAATATAATAGCTATTCTGAGCGATACGTAATCATAATAATAGTTAAACCAAAGCAAATATTCTATTTTAAGCTATTAAGTTTGAGTTAATGGGTAGATTTGCTGTGTAACCTGATATTATGATCTCGCGTTATTCATCTGTTATTAGATGAATGTAGAAGTCAAATAGGTCGACACTTCGTATGAACTGTTTGACGTCAAATTTTACGAAATAGAAAGTAAATAATTACTCCCGTTCTTAAAATAAATTCATCCGGGAATTTAGAAAAGTATCGTCAAAGTTTATCGATCAGTACTTCATGAATAGTCAGATAGATGTACACAATTATTTTTAAAAACAATCATGCGATTTTCAGCAAGTATAATGAAGAGATTTGAACGCTCGGTGAGTCACCCCGATAGTAAGTAGTTCAGTTTTGCAAGTTCGAGTCCGGCAATAGGTCCGGCAATATTCATTTTTAATCACAAACTTCACTGAGCAGATATACTTATAAATAAAAATTGAAATATTACACCCAAAAGCATCAAATTTATTAGAACATTATACAATCGTGATAAAACATATCTTACTTAATTTAACATTATTGTATTTGTACATACATATTGCGTACGTGCAATGACTAAGTCCATTCATAAAGAGAAAATTCGAAAGCCTTTCAAAATCAACGAATACATGAGCAAACAAAATTAAAATGGAGGTTCGATCAAAACAATTGCAAACTCAGATGAATTGACAAAATTTTGACGTAATCGTTGTTACGTGCTTGAATTGCTGACAGTACATAGACTTGATGGAGTTTTAGACTAGACGTATTCATATTTAAGTATTTAATAAGGTATTTTGCTACATTTTAGTTGATGTTTTTAACAATAACATGGAATTACGAAAGATTAAGATCTAAATACATTTAATCGCAGTTTAATTCGTTTTTTTCATATTCTGCCAATGATTGCTGTCGTGTCCAAACTTAAACATTTTTCTACCACGTTTTGTCAGGCCTAAGAAACGTAATGCCACATTTTAACTCGCAATTTCAATTTCGTTTCAATTTTAAGTATGGCGAACACTATTTTTTCCGTGTTCTGTATCATTAGAACGATATTATTGGAAACATTGACTCGTGTGACACAACCACAAGTTATTTGATTTTGATAATGTTGATCACGCGGAAATGTATGAAATTGTTTTATACAATGTTTTACTATTACCGTAATAGTGTGGTTTCATTGTCAACATGTACTGACCGAGTTATTAATATAGAAATGCATTGAGGGAATAGCATGGTTGAATAGCGTTACGTTTTCAAATAAGTAACTGTTGTCTTAAAGTTGCATTGGTGGAAGCCAGACAGCATTATACGTCATAGAGCACTGTCTGGTATGTACAACTGCAAGACTTTATAAGGTGTTGGTCAGCTACGAAATTATTTATAGTGAGACCTCTGCCTTCAGTCTGTAGGCAAAAATTGTATACGTCAGTCTTGTCAATGTCAGCAATTAATACATTAGACTATAACAATGCAATTCATACCAGCCACCATTGTTAAAGTCACCTTACATCTTTTAATTGGCATACATTCTGAGTTACTTACTCTGATTGTTTATAAAGAATATCGATTCAGGTCATCTGCATCATAATGAAGCTATGTGACCATTTTTACGAAGGATTTCAGGAAACTCTTTCGCCCTGTCATTTCAAATCTTACTTCATACTAGTACATGTATTTATACATACATATATTATTGAACAACTGCCTACTCCGGAGAAACTTAATTACACCTAAATTAAAAAGTTTCAGTCTATTTTGCATCAAAAATATAAACAATGACAACCAAACTCATTGTCCAGAACAAAATACCAATAAATCAGTGCCAAACGTTACACAACAGATCTCAAACAACCCAACACGAGCGGAACAGTGAAATTAATTACTATGTAACAACGATGTTCTCGTTCTATTCGATTCCTATCGAAATTATCTCGATAGTGAATCGCGTTTTACATACATCATTGCGTGCCCGCACTACGTACACAAAACAGGCATAACAAAAGGTCAAGTGGTGCAACTCAGAAAAAAACAAAACACCAACTAAATTTATGTAGTTTAAAACACAGAACAATTTATCAATTTGAATGTTCCTTGGCTTAAATAAGTGGTGCTATTATTATGTTCGTGTCAAATAATAATAGGGTATTCAATAAAGTAGACCTTTTGTTATATATTGTTGTATACGAGTTGTTCCGTTACGAACGATTAGTTACAATTATCGAGTCTAATTGCAACTTGGCGGGAAAAGTCGAGAATAAAACAATGCGGATTTTTTTTATAGTTTCGCAAATGATAGTCTCGTTGTAAGCGTTATACAGCCATCTCGATTTATAAGGATAAAATTCAGTATTGCAGTAAATACTTCTTGTTTATTCCGGGGTAAAAAGCTAATGTCTTCAACCAACGCCGAGGGCACGGTGGCATGGGGAAATGTCAGACTCTCACCAAATAAAATCATCCCGGGCTCCTACATTCGCCTAAACCAGAGTCACGGGATCGTTTACGCATGCTCTGCGGGATTCCGGCTAGTTGCAGTACCTGCGTAGTTTTAGGCTTATATTACCCAGATCAATTTTCCGTTTTTTGCTGTCTAAAGCCATCTAATTGCCAAGAACTAGATTAAAATAATATTTACAAAACAGTAACAAAAATCTTCTACCTACATAACAATATTTTGAGCGTGTGTTAAAAAAGCATACTTTCCAATGTTTAAAAGGAGAGATTATTTACAAAACCTATAATAGAAAAAGAAAAACAATGTTAATGCGATTCAAATTACTTTTAAATCAAATTATTTACTGAGTATTAATACATAAAGAAATTCAAAAGTAAGCAATCAACTTAACCATATTCAATTCAAAAGTCTTACATATCCCCCTCCTAGCATTAAATGGATGAATGCAGTAATCCAAGTGAACTTCGTCTTAATTAAGTGAATCTAATTAGAACAAGTCGATCGGAGTCAGTCAGTTGAATCACTTCATTTGTAGAATCGAGGGGCTATAGGTTCTATATTATTTTACTTATGGAATACCGGATTTACACTTCGGGCGAGACGACAGGCGAGACACTTGATTTTTAGTTTATTTTAATATCTTAAGACTGCCGTAAGAGGCTAGTACCATTTAAAGACAGTGATTATTCAGTTACTATTGAAACTTAATGGAATCGAAAGTTATTGAAACCTATAAAAATAGTGTTTAAAATTATAACTAGAAACTTCTCATTTACTAAAATGATAAACGTAGCATATTTTTAGCCTTTTATTAAATAGTAGCATTATATTAAACACCAAAAAAGTAAAGAAATCACGTGCAATAATCTTTCAAATAATTTCTACTACCGCGAAAGACACCTATCGCAAAACTATCTATACAACGAATGTTTAATGCAATCTAATCCTCCTTGCTACCACAAAGTATTAAAAGAAGACTGTTGTAGTTGTGGGAGCGAGACGCCACACTCACATACACGCCGTGGATAGCGCTATCTTGCTTCCACAATGGCAATATTTTACTTCAAGCGTTAGTCGGCTGTCTGGTTATTACAAACGCATTAGATCGGGATTATTAATACGAGTAGTCAACCGTGAAATTCGGATTATGAATTACTAATTAATCTAGTAATTTATTATATTGTCGTTTTCATTAAAACACAATATTCCGCCATTTTTTTTCGTTTTTCATGACTGATAAAGGCTGTGGATGATGATGATGATGATGTATGACCTTGAAGCAGCGACGCCGACTGCTTCGGTCTGCCACACTCTGTGTGCTCCCAGTCGCGCTGGAGAACGTGTGGAGTGGCCATGATGAACATGATGATGAATCCACCTCAAGTTTAACAGGTCTAGTAAGAACTCAGCCAGAACATGAATGAGGCAACTTAAGGTAATAGAATCAAGGTAAGTTATAATTACCAAACAAAAAAGATTTCACCATTTACCTCTCATTGATAGTTCATTCATGGTTACTAAATACCTTTTACCATCTATCCTTCCTTAATAAAGATGTCTGTGAGCCAACTAGGGGCCTACCTCCATTTCGTCAAGTAAGGCAGTTGCCGTTATAAGAGGGGGATAGCGCATTACACAGCATAGAGCGACACCTCTTTTCCACATCTCCCATAGTCCTACTTCAAGAGTTGGTAGTAGGCTCCCAACGTGAAATGGCTTTAATACTAATTTCCTGTATTTCATAGCCATTTGACAAACTACTTTTGCTATTTCTTTAGTTAGAGATTAAATGGCGTCGCTTTGAAATGTTTCGTGTAGCCTTCGGCGGGTTTTAATGCCAATCACTTTTGTCTAATATAATTTGTTATAATATGCACGGATAGCCGAGTGTTCCACGAATGCTTGTCACCTAAGTCTGGGTGCCTTTGGGCATGTGATTTTAATGTTTCTGAAACATTTCTTGAGGACTTTATAAAATAAAAAATAGTTTGTGCTCTTTGATGTCAAGTATAAAACTGGTTATGAGATGGTGTATAATATTTAATTATATTTATTTAAAGTGGTCTTAAAATATATCATTTATTTTGCTTTTATTGTCTTCTTGTCCTACTGCACGTCA
Organism: Trichoplusia ni; assembly: GCF_003590095.1. Taxonomy (NCBI): domain Eukaryota; kingdom Metazoa; phylum Arthropoda; class Insecta; order Lepidoptera; family Noctuidae; genus Trichoplusia; species Trichoplusia ni. Next base: position 2,889,222 of record NC_039485.1, read on the forward strand.
AGATCTCTTTAATTTCATCTCTGTCTACTTAGAGCCCAGTTTTTTGTTAATCTATTGCCCGCTGCCCGACTTTGCAAAAAGTACAATGATTTTGAAAAATAAGGCGAGCGATTAGCTCAGCCTCTCCTTTTTGTATAAGCTATAAAGGTACCAAAAGTAAAGCAAAAAGAAAATATGTGTATGCAATAAACGCTTTAAAATAATATTTTACATAATTTTATAACAAATGCACAGTTTCCTATTGTTATTATAGTTATTAATTACCAACTTAGCCATAATAGCAAGTTCACATTACATAACAGTTAAAAAGTAACAGTTAATTTTTAACTTTACTACGATTACTGACGGCGTTTGATTTATTATTATGTGTGTTTATCACGCACGGATTATTAATCTACGTGTCTATGTCTAGATAGTCATACGGAACGTTTCCTGATGAGAATTAAATACGAATATAAGTTGCATGAAATGTATACCGAAAAAAGATTTAACAAAAATAAGATTTTCATTTAATTTTTTTGGGACAGCGATGACGTTTACGCTATCAAAAATTAAGAGAAATTCATTTGAATACTGTCCTATGTAATAAGTAGAAAAATGATAGAATACAGCACCTGTGAAATTTTAAACTACCTGTCTATCACTGTTCTTAAAACTTGTAGTAGATAGACAAACATACAGAAGAGCGTCAGTCAGACACGTAACCCCAAAAACAAAGAAAATATATGTAATAACATTTCTGGGTTAAGCTCGCCTTTTGTACCCACTTTTTATGTTATTCTGTTATTATAAGTATCTGTGTACAATAAAGAATTAAACTAAACTAAACATTTCGAGAAAATTTTCCTCAAACGAAAGCTTCAAAAATAATAATAATAATCGGTGGCTTTCATAATATTTTATCGTAAATAATAATGTATTACGAACAATATATTTATTTACACGAGTTTTGATATCAGCGTTGATAGTAGGATTAATAATGAGGCTTTATCTACATTATTATGCATATCAAGGGCGGTGAAAACTGATGTGATTTGTGGAAAACTACTAAGTAACTGCGTAGTGGGATAAGTACCTGTTAACTATAACTTTATCTTTTGGTTTCACTTGCCCTTTTCCGGCTTGTAGCGTGGAAACTATACTCTCATAGTGTAATAAGACGAAACTAAAGAAAGACCTATATTTTGAAGAGAATTTTATCATAATTAAACATTTTTGATAATACTAACTTTTTTATTAAATTATTTATCACCCTGTTATATCTCAAAGCAGGGAAAAGTTGTCCCTTTCTTTTACCATAACCCCTCTTTCTGTCTGAGCTACTTATTGCTCTATGCTCTATAATATGCGTAAACATCATTATCATCATAGCCTTTTCCCAACAATGATGGGTCGGCTTCGAATCTGACCGTGTACAGCTAGTTACCAGTACTTTACAAGGAGTCACTGCCTATCTGACCTCCTCAACTCAGTTAAATGGATAACACGATACCCGTTAGTCAGACTGCTTGTCTGACTTGCTAGCTTCTGGCTACCCGTAACGACTGTCGAAATTGAGTGCTATATAACAGCCGGGACCCACAAGATAACGTACCTACCAAAACGCAGAGGAATTTGTAATGATATAGATGGTCACCCATCTATAGACCGACCGTATGAAGTGTAGCTTAACCTATGATTGATGAACTTGTGCAGTTGTCACTTAGCCATGAGCTCTTCTGAGAACATAGACTAAACTCACAGGTACTATAGAACACTAAAATCTGATTTAAATGAAAACAAAACACTGTGTTTCTTGGTACAGTCAGAGTATAAAGTAAAGAAGGTTAATCTCTGTGACACCTCGAGAAGTAGGCTTCATAACGGCCGCGAGTCAAGAGCACAGTTCTTAGACTTCTTAGTACTAACTCATTTAAAAAGTGAATATTCAGTGAGGAACTTAAGCACAGGTCTTTAACATTAGTTTAATTGTACTTTTGCATTAATTTACTCTTTTTTCGCTTGCATACTCTGAACAGTGCAGTTAAAGTGGCATTTTGTCGGAAAGATTAGTAAAAAATTATATTGATTAAAAAATACAACAAAAAATCTTTGTTCGAGATGTGCTGAAAAGGGAAATAATTTACACAAATAAGTTAAAGAACTTTTAAAAGTATTTAACAGAATAGAAATAAATATACAACTATACGATTCATAGATTTTTGATTCCAATCATGACTTATTTCAACAGAGTCCATTTTTATGTATAAAAATAAAACATAATATTATAACGAATAACGGATTATGCCGGCGGCATATAAAAAAAATAAACACGAAAATGTTTTTTAAATAAAACTCCAACTGAAGAAAACACTTAAAACGCTAGCTGTGATTTAACTGATTAGTAACTTAATAATAGTGATGCACAGTGCATACTAATACAGCCATAATACTAGGTGTGCGTCGAAGCGATAAATTCACATACCTAATACCTACTTACGAGTACACCGAAGTGAATTCTTACGCTCCTGTAAACACTATAAAAACAAGAATTCTTTAACATAATGCCTACTTAATATACTTCAAATCAAATTCTTATATAATTTCAAATCACTTTTGTCGCCTATTTCAGCAACACGGTCTACAAGTGCACCTGTTTTTTTATTTATAAAAATGAATTGCTGTTTGTAAGTCTCGCTAAAACTCGAAAACGGCTGAACCGTTTTGGCTTATTTTAGTCTTAAAATATTCGTGGAAGTCCAGGGAAGGTTTTAATTAGTTAAAGAAGTAGAGATATAGTTAAATATTCAATTACTTATCAAAAATACTTCACTCTTCGGGTAAAGAAAACATAAGAGGTAACGGTGTCTTGCAATGAATTAACCTTACCGTTAAATACTTGACCGATAATTATAATCTATTTTGTCCATATAATGTTTTATCAAAAACTCTATAATGAAAAACTGCTATTTGATAACCGTGGCTTAATCAAATTAAATGGGTTTAATTTTAATTACACAGCTGTGTTACCGGTATTAATCCGTGCCTCCGGTGGAAAAATGTCTAGCCAAATATTACACGTATTTTTAATACGTGTTCTTGCTTCCGATTTGTCTTTAATTGGAAAAAAAAGTGTTATACTAAAGGTGATTTGAAATTTCAGTCAAAAATTAAATTTAAAAGATATTGTAACGTAAATATCATAAGATCTGAAAAAATAAGGCCATTTAAATAAGGTACAAGTATTAACGAGTTGAAATTACACATTCACGTTAATGACAATGAATGGTACTTGTCTTGTAGTAACTTGCGTAATACAAAATTATGTGAACAACAAAATGGGAACGAACGGTAAAACTATAACGTTTTAGCTAAACATTTACGCAAGAATGTATTGCGTAATAAAACAAAAGAAATGTGGGAGCTAAACACACTAATTCGGAAGTAGAAACTCTTTGCTTGATCTATACCGTGATCTCGCAAACGTTCGTCGCTTGTTTACAAGTCTTATTCATTCCGTAAAATGGTACTTGCACTTTCGAATCGACGCGAATGACTAAGTAAGTCTGTAAAGACAGCGGTTACTTTCTCTCCATGTCCGACATGTTACCAATAACGTTCTATAGATTCATTCCAGTGGAGCTTCTTCGAATGTATTTTTTTCTCCATTTTTAATTTCATTTGTACTGACGTCACAGCGATTGTACAGCTTCGCCGCCGCCGGTCATTTGCGTTCTAACATGAGACCAATGCGGCCGCATTTGCCGTCGAACACTATACCATAACAGCTACGTGCGCGTTAGTTACGTTACGCGAATAAATACACGAGATTTACGCGAACGTTGTAACGTTAACGCGTCAGTTTGTAGTTTCGTTATCGTCTCAGCCGGTACTGTTGATAAGGGATTTGTTTTACGTTTTTCTGTTGTGACTGATGGCGGATTGTGAGAAGTTTGTGGCGTTTGCAGAAAATGGAGTGTCATTAACGTAAAAGGTAAGTTAGGATGCTTTTTGTTTCTTATTAATGATTGTTTTTGTTTTGTTGGAAAAAGATCGTTGTATAGACGTGAGAAGCTATCGGAGTTCTAAACATCTACTGTTTTTAAGATTGAGCAATATATTTTGTTTCTAAAGTTTTATTCGTCTTCGGAATAACGATTGGAGTTAGTTATTGACTAACATAAACTATAAACGAAACTTTTTGAATTTATTAATTGTTGTTACTGCGAACTGTTTATTGGTCAAAGTTGTTTCTGAATTATATCGATAGTTTTATACAATAAATTTAAAAGTTTCGCGAATCGAATAATTTCGAAAACAATTTCATTAGCCTACAATAAAAATAAGAAAAGCCCTAATCTTACTTAGAAATAATAACCTAGTAATTAGGTATAAGAAAACGTATTACTTTATTAACATAAAAATAACAAAATAAATATTATAATCTATTCTATACTATGCTAATATATTTTATTCATAATTTCTACCAAAACAAACTCTTGAAACTGGGTCAGTGAAATTATATAATTAACTTTAAAATTAAACTACAAATCTCGTTAGTTGACTAAAATGTAACGTAAACAAAGTTAATCCTATGACCGAAGGTTACATTCTTTTTTGTTTAGGAATTTCCGATATGTCTACTTAGCTTATTTGAGTTGTGACTTTTCAGGCGTAGAGCCAAATGTTGGTCTAATAGTGATTTATAAGACTAGGTTTTGAATAGAAATCGGTGTGAATACTTTATACAGATAGCTATGGCAATATTATATTAAAAGAAGCATTATAAAGATATCATTCTCCAATTGTTTTCTTTTATTTTTTATTATTATTTAATCAATTTCCTGAAGCGTGATCATAATATCATTTAATAACGGTTTACACGGGCGTTTTTATTGGGATTGCCGGACTAGTTTCAGAACTAACCGGAGCCCATAACCCCCGCGAATCAAACTGGAACTTCTTTGTTATAATTATCATTTAAAATCAGAATCTTCCTACCAAATAACAGTAAGTATTATTACATAACAGTAGTGTAAAACGTAATTTTTATTCACTTAACGACCATGTTTTTCAATAGGTAAACATAATGTATCTACATTTATTTTTCTTTGTGTACCACTTAAATTTAGAGAATAAGATTATTTTAAGAACTTTTTAACCAACTCTCATCAAATAATTACTCTCTGACCAGATATTACGTCGATCCCAAGCAGCAAAATAACCTCATCTACATATGTAGTATTTCCTAAGAAACTGTTTACTTTAATAGCTTCATACAAATAGAGTCATAATGCAAAGATTCTCTCACGTTGAGTGCATTCTAACGGTTTGTATGAGATAGATCATACATTACTCGAGTTTTTATCACAACACATTACCTTTTTCATACACTTATATTCTCAAGGCATAGGCTAAAACTGTTAGCTGTTTTATAAATCTCCTATATTTGAAACCGTGTTTCGGAAGGCACGTGAAATTGTTTTTTGGGTCCCGGTTGTGATTCATACATCTTTGACAGTGGTTACGCATAGTTAGAAGCTAGGAAGTCTGATAACTACGCATTTTAAAATTGTCTGGAAATTAAAAGCGTTCTCAAAAAAAGTGATAATACATCATACTTGTAGAATAAATATTTTTTTTTAAATTCATTTCCATTCTTATTAACGGGTATCGTATCGCTGGGGTAACTGGGTTGAAGAGATCAGATAGGCAGTCGCTCCTTGTAAAATACTGGTACTTAGCTGCATCAGGTTAGACTGGAAGCCGACTCCAATATATTTGGTAAAAGGCTAGGATGATGATGTAATTTATAAGCCTCATATTGGACTACTGCATACTATACTTATTGTTACGAATACATTGTATTTGTTGTAAGGTTACCTAAAACATGCTAAATACTAATTCACGACTTGCTACGGGTTTTATCATTTTATCCCCACTACGGTACATAGTTGTATGCTCCACAAACATTTCAAGATATTCTTATTAGTCGCATTTCAATTTACCATATCGTGGTGGTTGGCGCCTCTGTATGGACTTTTATGCACAAGATGCAGGTTCAATCCTGACATAAGCAAAGTATTAATGTGACTTTTTCAGATTAATATGAACTTTTCAATGAAATTGAAAATAAAGTGTGTCAAAAAGCATAGAGAGACAACAAACCCCGATTTACAAATATTTGAATCTAAAATCGACCCGCAGTGAGCCAGTTTGATCATCATTACCTTAATACACCTTAGATTATATACCTATATTTTTGTTATATATCCTGTTTTAGATCCCACTGCCGTTTGCGAAATAGCCTCCCCCTCTCTCTTCCAGGCTCTATATCTGAGATCTGACGCTTTCTGACCACGTGCACCCCCGTCGTTGACTAGATAATAAAAAAAATCAAATTCTGATCTTGAAATTCCGTTTTTTTCTACGTTTTTATACACCGTTCTCAATACCAACTTAACCACATTTAACTTTATCAATCGTTTCTAATATCATTCTCCACGGTGGATATTCTAAGTAAATATTAGCTAGCCGATGTTCATACCTACATTAGATAAATCTACGATCACGTTGCTTTGCATGCGGTTTGTGCGGTAATCGCGGAATAATGTCTTTCACAGTTACTCTCAGGAGTAGAAGAAATTATTCGGTTAACATGGAGTATTCGGAAAGTAGGTTGTATTTTCAAAACAATTAATGTCTACTGAGAATTGATTTAACGACGGAAAAAATGCGAAAGGTAAGAGTTTGACTTGCGAGGGTTCCGTACAAATAGGCTAAAGATTAAAAAAAAAATGTCACCCATCTAATTTATGATCCGTTGTCAAACTACGATTTTCTATTATTATATTATGTTGATAGAGCGAAATATACCAATGTGAAAATTGCTACTGTCAGACTGCCTAGATATGTTCGGTTCATGAGATACAGGTGACAGACAAGCGGACTGACGGACACACATGCACGCGTTAATATTTCGTCATTCGGCCCTTTTAAGGTATAGCGACCGATTTTAAGGTATAGGTATAGACTAATAAAATAATTGAAAAAATAAGTTATTTTCCATTATTTTTTAAGTTAATGCAGTAATAACTTATTGATCGATATTATTGTTTAAACAAATTTAAAATTTAAAGAATGCTGAAAACTAAATTTTTTACATTAAACTGTGAATACGTAGCTCGCACAATTGCTCAAACACGACCACATTGACACTTCCCGATTGTTGTCAAACACCGGGCGCCATCTTTAATTTCACACATTATAACGATGATTACTACGACAGTAGTGTCCATGACAGCTTCGCTCACGTTTTGTTTATTAAAATAGCAATTTTTTTTTTTGTATAGAACAGTATAGTTAGGAACAAAAGTCGTCTTCTTTACAAAGTGCCAGTACTTTTTTTGTGGTGTGTTTAGCATGTTTTAGCCTATTTTGTTACCTCAACAGCAATTCATTACATACTATTGTGCAATGTTTAGAAAATGAGGAAAGTCTGTTGATGTTAACCAACTTCTGTTGCTACCTGTACCATATTAGCGCCACAGGTCGATGTCAATGAACTTGACAATCTAAATATTGGAAGATTGAGTTTCCGTCTAAATATGTGATGAAATATTTAGATCGTCATTTTTTTTCTTTGTTCACTTTTCTTTGAATCTCACGGAGGTCTACGCGATGGTAAAGTTCCCCTAAAAGCAAAAAAAATGTTAGACTTAATAACTTAGTTTTTGGTTTCATTTAATGTTTGATTGATTGCCTAGACGGTTTTAAAAGAGTTTTCTCAAGCAATCATATGTTTGAAGATGTTTTAACAAAACTTTATAATTATATGTTTCATTTGTAGTGATTCGTCAGTTGACTTTAAAAGGTCTTCAAACAGACGTTATGTTTTATAAACCATTTTTAATCGTGTCGTGGCGATCATAAATATACTTAAACGAAGTATTTATATTCTATTGTATTGTCATCAATTATGGCAAAAAGTTAACAGTTATTTTTGCATAAATTTAATTAAAGTACTTTACGTAATGAACTTCGTAATTGTCAGCCTTGCACTGTTAGTTTGTCTTCTAAGAATTCCTAATGATGGCGAGATCATTAGAAACTCTCTGAGGTTAAAGATTATCTCTCGCTAATTGGGTAAATATGAGAGATTTACATATCTAAGTAAATTGTATTAATAGGTATGGGAATTTTTATTTTAAATAGTGTAAATGTCTTGGTACCTTTTAATGAAGGGCTTATTAGTAACTTGTTGACAACCGGTCAATTTGTTGCTTCAAATTTTCTTTTAGTTTAAATATTTTTATACAAGTCTTGAACAAAACTTTTTAGTTTATATCTTAAAGAGGCCGACAACGTCACAGGCTACCAAACTTTACATTTTGTTTACTATGATTATTTTTATTTAAACTCTGTACATGCACAACTCTAAAGATTGATTTAAAACTTTATCTCTCAGCTATTAACATTCGTATTTTGAAAGACTATTAACAACAATACAATGTTCTTGTCAAGGTTACATTTATTTAGAAACCAGTGTTCCATAAAAAATGTAGCGCAAACTCTTATGTCACGACGTACTCTGCTAATGCCTGAACAGAAAAAGTTTGGTTATATTTTTTACACGACACTGCATAATGGGAATATGTCTTACTGCACAATATTTCTTAATCATCGTGACAAACACATATTTTAAACAGAATTTTATTTACAATGGAACAGGATATTATATTGAAATTCATCTCTTTTTTTTTTTAATAAGGCAGACCAGGTGTCATTTATCTATTTAAAATGATCTTCCTGTAACGACTGTCAGAGATGTGTACATACCAGTGGGACCCACAATTAAACGTACCTTCCGAAACATCGAGGAACTCGTTATGACATAAACTATCACTCATCGACGGACCAACCGTATCAAGTGCAGCTGTACCTGTGATCGATCACCTTGTCAATTAGTAGTTTAACCACGGCCTGTATAGTATTTAAATCAGTTGATAATTTAAAGACCAAGTACAAGCGCCATTTTCAAGTGCAATTCTGATTTTGACTTATCATTTTCTGCTAAGGTTGAAAAACAAAAGAATACATAATTTTCACGTCACTATCACACGGTACATTTACAATTAGACTTGTACAACACTTCAGTCTTGTCTAAGCCATTTGACCACCGATAACTTGCTTGGTATAACCTATGCAACATTTAATAGGTAACAATAAACTTTATTGTTCCTTCAGTTACCGCTTTAGATTATCCTACGATAACTAACAATGCAGCTTAACAAAGGCTATTATTAAATGTCTAAACACCGAATCAGTTATTTAATAATGCATTTTATTACATTAGAGATTAATTTTTGAGATTATATATTATGTTCGTAAACTATTGTACAATGTGATCGGATCGCGATAAAGGTTAATGACTTTTGAGGGTATCTAATATATTTTTGAAACTTGTAAAACAATGTTTTTGTTTTGCAATTTCAATTGAACATTTCAATGGCATGGTTGAAAATAGTTACCAGTTGTGCACTGATAGCCTAGGGGTTGAGGTCGCCATGCCAAACCCACTGAGCGCAACGAGTCGAGGGTTTGATCCTCGCGTGAGAAAAGCATTTTGTGTGTTGCGCGACGATCGCTTGCCCTGAGCGTGGTTCTCTTTGTACATGTGACTTGAATGTTTGTGAAAACACCAGTAACACAAGGATGAAAATAACGAATGCGGAAACCATTAAAAAATAACCATGGTCTAAAGGGTCTAAGTGGACAATTTATAGAATGGTTTCCAGAAAAATAATGAACCACCTTTAAAAGTTTAAATATCTTAAATAGCAACAAGTATTTTGGGGAAATAAACTATTATAAAACATAAAAAAAGAAATCAATGTAAATGATTCTATTTTTGTATATTAATTTGCCAAGCGGATTTGCTAGGCGTAAATTTAGGTACAATTTTCTAAAGTTAAGTGAAATTAAACATGGTAATAATGTTGTACTACTTTCTACCGTCCTATGGTCAGTTAAGTACAATATTAATTTATTTTGAGTGTGAAATATGCAGTAGTAAGACATATGAGGTACTTTAAATAAAACTATACAAATGAACTTTGCAATTATAATTGTGTTTCGGAAGGCACGTTAAACTGAGTTCTGTTATCCATGCATCTTTGGCAGTCGTTACGGGTACTCATTGAATAAACTAGAATCTGACGGCCAGTCTGGCTTAGTAGCATTTTGTTGCCTAGGTAACTGGGTTGAGGCGTCAGATAGGCAGTCACTTCTAGTAAAACTCTGGTACTTAGCTAGATCCGGTTGGACTGGATGCCAACCTCAACATAGTTGGGAAAAGGCTATGAAGATGATGATAGGTACCAATATAGTGACAAAAAGTTTCGAAACGAAATCGACCTTTAAAAATTAAAAAGCTTTCATAAATTTCTGTAAAAACTTAACGACCAATATAATATGTCCTCTCATAATAACATGACTTTAATTATTCGCCCTTTCTTTTTAATCGCCGAACAACAATAAACTACACAAAAATCGATAAACGAAATCGAATTCTCGAAACAACTACTCGATATCGGAATCGATAATTTTTATGTAACGATAAATAAAATGAATGTGTTTACGACACGCGAATATCGTTAATAACTTGAAGCGAAACATGTTTTATATTATTAATTAAATTACATTGTACTGTGCACGAAATTGGGTTAAATGTAGAAACTTTTATGGTTAATGCAGGTAATAAAGTAGCCTTATTGGTCTTACCATAACTATATCGGTTAAAATATCGCAATAAAATCTGTTCAGCTTAATTTTCGTCTTTTGTTACTTGTGCAGTTTTAAATTGCAAACTTGCAAAAAGCTCTTGATCCAAGTAAATAAATCAGAACCGCTTATTAAAAGACTGTCTTAATATATTTATAACGCTCAATCTACAATTATAATGTAAAATTAGCTGCTGCCTTAATCAGAAGACCATTTAAGAGCATAAACTGATCAAATATTTTCCATGTACCAACTTTTCAAAACAGAACTATGATCAAAACAAAATTCAAATGAAATCGCTCTTAATGCTAGCACAAGGTCTCGTATACATAAAAATGAAACGCTATTGTTATGGCATAAGAACTATTTTGCCATGATTTCATCAGATATGGGACTATATCTACGGTATCGCGATGGGTAGTCGTAAAAAGTAGGTACATGATAGTGGTTTCTTAGGTTTACGCGAATGTTAGACATTGAAATGAAACTACTTTTACGGATTTTATTCAGCCATTATATTAGATTTGACCAACCACAGATCCTCGCTAAAGAATCCAAATTCCTACCTAGGATGTTTCGCGAGGCTATTGAGATTAAAAAACACCCTAATTTCAATAGAGAAGATGGCTGGAAGATATCACCTACTTGGGATCCAATAATAAATAAACTCAAGGCCAAACCCAAGAGCAGCGCTGCAAGACATCAAGACACAGTGAGCTCATACTGCGTAGGTCGGACCACAAATAATTAATTAAAATATGAAGGTAGAACGAGCAACATCTTCTGTCAAGACGAACGCCATCTCAGTCTGCCCGTGACCATGATACCTGCAAAGGTTTCGAAACGTCGGGAACTAAAATCTAAAATTAAACCGCGATAAAATCCGTAAAAGTAGTTTCATTTCAATAGGTACATGATTGTATTGTTTACAGAAAAGGAAGCTGATTTGATACTTTGGATTTATTTTGGTCATACTCGTATCTGTTTTATATAGCCGATATTAATCTGTATACTATAGAGAAATATCTATTATAATAAACGTAAAAAATGTAGCGTACATTCTTTACAAAATTTTGCAAGTTTTGGCATTTACACGTAAATACTTCTTACTCCAAAGTGCAATTACAATATATGGACCTGAAAAGACGTTTAGCAATTAAAAAAAACTAAAAAAATGTATTTTGAAGCTACCTTGGCGTCTCTTTCAGTTTCAGTTTAAACTGGATGTCGCGGTATAATTCCATCAACTATATACTGAGCAGGCAACAGTTCTGACAAAAAATCATAGTGTCATTAGAACGAAATGCGAAAAAAAATGAATGAAAGTCATCGAGTAAATGTCAACATCACCCAAAATTCGGTTAACCGTACTAAAGTTATGATAAGTCGGCCAACATAAGTCGACCTCAAACAAATCTTGTGTACACGGAGAAACATTGCATAGTTTTATTCAGTAACAATAAATTGCAGTAATATCATGAACTATACCAGATATAATATCTTTGTAAAAGTCACGAATACGTCCGCAATCAGAAACAGTCTAGATTTTTTACATAAATACGTTTTCACAACACCAATTTTATGGATTTCACAAAATCAATCGTGTTTTTTACATTCAGTAAATGACAGATGTTAGATTGAATGGCAGAAATGAATGAAGGAATGAAGAAATTACGATTATTAAGTTTACGAAACATTCGGATCGATTTAATGTTGTTTAATATCCTACTATTACGTTCATCGATCAATTGAACAATCTTTGAGAACGATACGACATTCAATCAGTCTTGAATGATTGGGAATTTAACGGTAATTAGGTAATGCGTTTTGGTTTGGTTTGGCACTAGATTTAGCACAGCGAAATTACAATGTGATCAATAGATGGATATATTAGATTATTATGCAATAGATTGATAGAATCGACATCATTTTTGCATTTCAACGTTGCAATGCTGCCAGCCTTACCAATGCTTTTACAGGGATGAAGATGTATTTATTGACGCTTTGTAAAAAGATAGAATTGAAGCCACAAACTTTATGCGAATTTAATATTTTAAAAAATTTATAGACATAAGCAGAAGGAAGTCAGTTACAGACGTTGCAGGTATTATAAAACTGAAATTAGTATCAAGAAATTAAGATTGCTACGAGTACCTACTTACTTTTATATCTACAGGTTGTGACAAGTCGACGGGGTCATGTTTCAAATACCACCTCTGAACAATTTGGAAGGAACTTTATTTTTCAAAAATCTATTTGGTGGTCAAGCGGTTGTGAGATGATCACAATAATTTATCAATGTATGTATAAAGATGACTTACCTGCGAAATTTTATTTACAACATTAGCTTCTACTTAATAAATTTTCCTTAAAATTAATTTAAATTTTTGTACACCAAGTCTAAAAATAACTATTTTTTTTTTCTAAAAGACTTAAAACAACCTTGGAAAGAGTTGTCCATAATTTAGGCATTTTTTTAATGATGAAACGTATTTTTTGTACACCTGTATATTCTTAATGAATGCGAAAAGATCTAATCGTTTCTTAAAAAGTTAAAATACTAAAGTCATTATCGTTACTGGTCCAGTATAATGTTGGCACAGAAAAGACTTCCCACGTTTTCCTCTATTTCCTGCCTTATCTAGACAAATTGCTTAAGAAATTTAGTAAAAACTACCTCTGAGAATAGCTGACTACTCAAAGATATGTTAATCTTGTAAAGGCTTTAATTTAGTTCTCCTTTGTCATCCTTTCTGAATATTTAAGGTAAAAGCACCTATTACGGAGGTATTTCGCAACATTTGAAAGTAAGAAACAAAAATAAGCATTTGTAGGTATTTCTAAAGGTGGAAAAAAATTCTATCGTTAAAATTGGAATTTATATTTTGTATTGCGGTTGAGACTATGATTCTGTTGATGATATTTCTTATTTTAAAAAAATATTTAAATAGTCTGGTCGATTTTCCCTAATACGGAGGTACAATTTTGCTCTGATCCTATTACTGCGGTAGATGGCTCCTAATACGGAGGGTCAGAACTTGTATTCATTAAAGTTCCGCACAAATAATATTTATTTAATAATATTAATGTGTTAGTAAAAGTTTTTCATTTTTATTCAAAATTGATTTTATTAAATTGCGTAATCAAATTAATGGTGAATGAATTATTTCCATTTTGAGTAACTCTGACAATGACATCTAATATGTATGGGACCCAAATACGGCTAGGCCTATAATAATTAAGGACATATTCCTATAATAGCTACTGTTGTTGAGATCGCGTTCCGTAGTAAGTATTTTTTTCATAGTAATTCTGACCTTGATCTGACCTGATCTGAAATTGTTGAGAATCAATAGTATGCGAGGGATTAAATCACTTTCCCCGGCACCCGCAGTTCTACGGAACAACGTCAATGGATAAAACTGAAAAATAAGGTATAATTATACCAAGTTTCATCGAAATCGAACAGTTATTTTTCTCGTGATGCCTGAACATACAGACAGACAAAATAAATTTTAATCACATATTTGGGTTTGGTCACTCGCTGCTGTTTACTTTTTCAATATTTTCAGTGTACAGAATTGACCCTTCCACAGATTTATTAATTTATAGATAAATGAATAGAACCGTAATAGGAGATCTTAGAACCCTACACTGAGTTACCTGGAAATAATTACCGCCGTAATAGAAAAACTACTCATGTTTTCGATAATCCTAATTCTGACCCATAAATATTTCGATAAACAAAGGAGTAAAAATGCCTAATCAAACATTAACAGTTTTTTGGCTCAGATTTGTAAAACTCAAGTCAAAATTTATACAAAATAAATATTTTGTGATAAATCAAAATACACCTTCCCATTTTTGCCTCTTCTAAGAAACTAACATTTTTTACTCGACAGTTTTCTATATTTAACTAGATTTCCAATTGAGAACACATACCACAGAATATGGTTTTTAAGTTATGTGATTAATAATTATTTCAACTAAACTTGAAACTAATTGAATAAGTTAATCAATTGAAATTTATAAACAATTAAACATGACCAGTACTTTTCCTATTTCGGAGTCATAGCACCGTATTAGGATTAATTTTCAAAATTTGTATCGTATTACGGCGGTATTTTATTTTTAAATTTTTTGGTAAAAAATGACTTACAAATATAAAATAAGCTATTTAAATAGTGAGTGTAATAATAAGAAAATGCTATAAATAACAAATGAACAAACTCGAACGGCATCTTAATACGAAAAACTTAGTTTCTAAATATTTGTGTATTTACTTATGTTGTTCCGCGTTTGTATGGAAACACCTCTCACGTCGATTACGTTACAGAGACTGATTGATTTTGTTGTGTTGTCTATGTGCTATAATTGCAAATGTCAGTTAAGTCATAAAGTAAAAGATTTAGAATAAATAGTTTCGGTTTCGGTCTACCTACACTGAATAAAACGGGAATAAAACGCGAAAATAGAAATACCACCGTAATAGGAAGCGATTTTGACTACCGCCGTATTAGGAGCGTTTACCTTAAAAGTTGACAGAAAAATATACAAAAACTAGATTAACTACCAGAAACACGAATATTTATGTAGAGCCAACACTAAAACTTTAAGTTGTAGTTGCATTTTTACACACGAGGTGCAGGTTCGATCGCAACACAAGCAAAGTACCAATGTAACTTTAAGTGACATGTATGTGATTCGTGTTACATCACATGCCAGTAGCAAACACTTTTAATCGAAATCACAAACATCAACCAATGTTTAGGTACTTACGAAAAACTAATCAAAATTAACAAAAAAATCGACGCTTTTTAAACTGAGTTTTTAAAAATGCACCCACCAATATTTTTTGCCTTTTTTAAGTGTCTAAACCAACAGGGAACGCTCAAATCGTCATGACCTACAAGCTTTCTTTCATACGAGATTAACTCAATACAAGTCTGAAACAAAAGAAAAAACTGCATCTTTATACCATTGAGTAGGTCATTAGCTCGCCAGACTTCAATACACGGATTACTAAGACATACTTTCATTGGCCAAGTTAATTATATTGTATTAATTTCGATAGCGATAACAAATATAATATGTTCTACGAATCACCCACATGCTCATAAATCGCACTTGCACCCACACATAGAAAGCTGTGATTAACTAAACATTTCTTTTTATTGTTTTGACACAAATTACCTATAAGGCATGATACCGAAAAAACTATGAACAGTAATCAGAAAGCAACCATAGATTTGGTCATAGGCCTTTTAGACTGAATAGCCAAAATATTTTTTTTCGTGGCATAAAAGTTTTCAGTTTTTTTTATACAAGTATTGTACTTTTGTCACCTCTGAACTTCAAAACTGCTTGTCTAATTTTGATATGAAGGTACTTATGTTATATACTTTTTCATCAAATTTCTATTCCCGCTTTGGGTTGGGTGGAAGGGAGTGTCAGGCTTTTACTGACTAGAAAACCCATGTTCCACGTTCCTACGCTTGCCTTTTGTGTACCGGGGCCGTTTGTGACAATCCCGCTGGAGTTAGGTTGTATCCTAGATAACCAATGTGTGTTTTAAAATGTCAATGTCTTTAGAGGTTTAAGGTAGTCACAATTTTAGGTCTAGCCAACAATCTCGGCATGTTTAAGACAAATGTCACGGGGAACGGGTTGCATCCATTTCGCTGCATGCATACGCGTCTCCATACCAAATGGTCCTTTTCTATGGGCATCGGAATTAAGCTGAAAAAGTGTTAGTGGTCACCCAAACAACAGCCAAAAGGCTTGTACCATCATACATTCTGAACACTATTAACAAAGTTATGAGTGCAATCCGCCACAGTTCCGAAACAGCTTAAGATATAATATACTCCACACGCCTAATACCTTCTTACACATTATGCAACACCGTTCCCTGCAAAATAATTGTAACGTTTGATCTCAGCCATATTGCACGCGCGAGAGTCTAACGGAATATAGAAGTGAGTAACCTCTTAACGCGTTTACGAATCTGCAAGAAACGACAAGCTCGATTAATTTATATCATCAACTTCATTAGAATTTAAACTGTATTACGTGATAGTTTTAGGTCTATTATTCTTTGTTTTAGAAGCTTATGTTATCTTTGTTGTTAGAGCAACGTTTGCTTTTCTGAGTTTTCGTTCTTTATGATGTCATTTTTTTTTAATGCTTTTGTTTTTATACGTATAATGTACTTTTGATGAAATTCTATATAATCGACTTCTGATTGCGTGTCACCATGTCTCAAACTTTTTTTTGCAATTTTTTAAGAGACAGACCTACATCACATAGAGTCAAATCATCACGATGATAGTGCAATGAGTTTGCATTTCAAAGATGATCATGGACCCAGAAGGTAGCAACGAGAACTCGAGACCTACCAAGTCTTAATGTAATATATTATTCCGGGTGTGGAAGAGGGATGCCACTCCACTCAGTGTATTGCTCTGTCACACTTCCACGGCCATATAAATGCAACTTTGAGACGTGGAGGTAGACCCTTTGAAACCTTGTCATGCTTCATTTATTTTAAAGTACTTTTAATCCTTTAAATAAAATGGTTTTTAAACTTCCGCTCTACATTTATTTACCCCGGGTTGATTTATTCCTAAACCGTCTAAGGCCTTACGGAGGCACAAAAAAACATCACTGAAATCGGTCCAGCTATTTAAGAGTAACAGTAACATTCACACGTAGGTACAGCACTATTAAACGTGTCCAAAGATTTTTCTGTAAACCAAGTCCTTCCATTGTTTTATCGAGGTAGAGCAGTGACTTCAAAAAACTTATCCGCTTCAAATCTTTCACACAATCAATGTCGAAACTCGAAGCAGTTAAGACATGTTAGTATACAATGTATTGCAATGTCTACGCCTGATTCAGTCCATCCATCTGCAGGCATTACCTCACTTCGTTGCATAAAACTATTAGCTACAATAAATTTTCTGTCGCTATTGCATAGTTACCTAGTTATACCATAATTGCTTCGCTCATGTTTGTTTAATAGAAAGTAAATAAATGTCAGTCGAAGAAAATCAGGATGCCGCCGCCCACTTATTGAATATCTCAATAATTATATTTCAGACATAGGTTAATGATCTGTCGAAGTGTCAACGATATTTGCAAAAGGTATTTGTAAGCAAAATGATTGAACTGTACTTAATATTAAAACTTATTGTTTAGGTACTGCAGCCTATTTTGCAATAGGTTCTATAAGTGTTTTATTTATGATAGACAATAGTCTGTAAATTTTGCTATTACAAACCCAGCCATACATTCCTTTAAAAATAAAAGTCTCCCGCATCAAGGTATTTAATTTTGTGTTATAAAACTTCTCAAACTTGCAAGATACATACACAAAAACACCCAAATTCAGAACCAGCAATTGTGTATCACACAGTTGTCCCATGCTCGGATGAAACTCGCTACACTTCGCACACAGGTATTGGCGTGGTGACCTATACCACTCGGCTATAGCTTAACCCACCACGCTGGAATTTGATGTATATAAGCTAGTATTATAAAGTATTGAAATGGAAACAAACATATCCATAAAGTAGCAACAGTTTCTCGACACAAGAATTGCCCATAAATTGTCACAGACGAAACAAAAAGCTATAATTCAAATTAATTATAATTTAAATCTCCATTGGTAATGAGTGGCGTGAGACACTTACAATGAATAATTCAATTAACTAATTACTATCGTAAATTATCCCTGTATTATACAATTCATTTTGCTGAGGTATACTTGATCAGATACAGATTTAATCAGATAATTTGACGTAATTCTGAGAAAACTTATATAATCGGGAGTTAATTAATACAGTGTTCGACGAAATTGGTTTCATCTTTTATAATTATGTATTTATAGCTATCCGTGAAAGTCAACTAAAATTCATAGAAGAAAAAAAAGGATTTATGAGACTATTTTGAAACTAGAGCCTCATTTAAGCTGAATGCGATGATGTCAAAATGTTTTATTTTGTCCATGTACGATATAAAAAGGCTCCCGCACTAAGGAGTTTAATCAATGTATCGCGGGGGGATTTCACAAACATTTAAATCAGTCGGCCAAAGACGCCTAGATTCAGCAAGACTCGTAACAAACGTTCTAGGGACACTAAATGCTTGCCCTATTTCTGGATTATTAGATCCTTTAAATCATCATATTTAAAATCAGTATTAGTAATATAATTTAATCATTGGTACACTTGCCGAGATTAGTTGTTAGTCAGATCATCAACACCAATCACCATACCAAACACTTTAATTGGGGATCAATGCATGATTACCAACACTACCAAGAATGCAAAGCTTATAAAACCATAATTAGGAAGTTGTGAACAAACTGCTAATAGTATGGGAAGAGAATAAGGAAAAGACATTATTTTATATAACGTTATCGACTTTAATATACTTACTACCCACTTAATATAATCACACCATTAAGCTACAATTACTTTCATACAAACAACATAATTTTACTTTCTACTACTTAAACAATTTATTTAGATCACTTGATTCGCTCTAATTCGCAAGCCAATCGATAAGAGATAGAAAACAAACAAATTCTAAAGAAACGTAGATCCCTACTAATATTATAAATGCGAAAGTAACTCTGTCTGTCTGTCTGTTACGCTTACACGTCTAAACCACTGAACTGATTGTAATGAAATTTGGTACAGAGATAGTGTTGACCTTGAGAAAGAACATGGGATAGTTTTTATCCCGGATTTTTGAAGATTTCTCTTGGAAACGCGATATAACCGACATCGACGCGGGCGAAAAGCTAGTTAAGAATATGTTAGAGTTGCAATAACGATAGTAATCGATAATGCAAATCGACTTACTCGATTCAATCGGAACGAAAATGGAATAAAAAAAATGCTTTTATAAAATTGGTGGTGAGACCGAAGTCAGACAGTCGGTCATTAAAAAAGCAATTTATTATATGGTTTTGTTAATTAATTGAATTGATCAGCATTTTTTATTGTACATTGAATCGATATAATTGTAATGCGGGCTTTATGATCGATGTCTTTCAATTTTAAGTGAGGAATCATTGTTAAGTAATAATGTAAATTTAGTCATTTCAATGCACGCCTAGCCGAGTGGTTGAGGTTACTTTCCGAAGACAATCATTTGTGTGATCTACGAATGCTTCTCCTGTATCTGGTTATGTTTGTGCATGTCAATAGAATGTTATAAAAATAAAAATCCTACAGTGGGAGTCGTCTAAAAAAAAAGAAGAAACAAAAATTTATCATTTATTCTTTTATAATTTCGAGTATCGATAACTTTAATGTCAATAGCCATCTCTAAAAGAAATTTCCCGTCAAATAATTAGGCGGTCATTGCCTTTTAAGGTCACCGGACAAAAAGTTAATAAAAGTCAATTCAAATACGGCGGGCACCTTTTACTATAATTCTTCATGAATGATTTTTTTCTTACAGAAGATATTTAATGAATTTTTAATATAACTGGTATTTTATTAATGGATTGTTTTGTGTATTCCAAAAGACGTAAAGGGCTTTTATTCCATAGACTGTTTTGAAATTACAATCCATACTTTTCTGATTACTCTAAAGCTGTTGCAGATGTTGGAAAAAAGGCAGCGTATTGGACGATATAGAGCACCTTTTGTTCCGGAATAAAACGATAATAACTTAACCTAAGTTAAGGGCACATTGTGGGATATATCGGTCTTTCACAGACTAAAAATAAGAGGCTGTTTTTCTAAGATTGCTCGCGCCTTCTCTACGCCACTCTGGCTAGCCCTAGACCTTTGGACTCAACACAATGGCTAAGAACAACTGCCACAATCTTACATTGTGGCAGTAGTGGAAGAGAGATGCCCCTTTACGCCTAGCTTCAAGTTTCGACAAAAAAAAATAACATTACCTACTTTTAGACGAGGTAGTAGACCGTTCACACAGTATCTTCTTCTTATAACAAAGATTGATCGATGCAAGTCCGTTATAGAGCTAAAATTACCTGTAACGAGATTGACGTTACATTATTTGACGTAACATCAGAAAATAATGCTAATTCGTCACGCTATGTACTGCAGAGCACTAAATGTCAGTAAAATGGTATGAAATTAGAATTTCATAGAATACTTTTCTGATGTTTAGCTATGGTTTAAATTAAATGCAATTTTTATGCACGTGGTGCAGATTTGATCCCAAAGCAGGTAAAGAATGAATGTGTTTTTTTGCAAAGTTACAAATAAAAATATCATTTATTCCTCTGAAAAAGGTTTCGGTACAAGTTACAATAATAAATGTACAGCCTATAATATAAAATTATAGGTCCTATCTTAATTATTGTCAGACACCACTAACAACTGCGGAAACCTGGATTTCAAATATTTGAATCTAAAATTGCCAACGAGCAGTCAGCTGGCGTGGTGAGCAATGCCAGCGCCTTGCATGCAATGGGATAGGAAGTTGGTATTAACATCTTGTTAAAGAATAAAAAGATTTGAGAACTTCTTCATTTTATTATTAAGTCGGCTAGCACTAAAATATTTCAATGTCAAACTGAAACATTTCGTAAGATTACTACGCCTTAACGTTGCGGACGTAATTAATTATTATCGCAATTAATTTTCCTTTACAGCAAATTCCATGAAGATTAATCAAACGAGTCTATACGTTTTGTTGTA
Source organism: Trichoplusia ni (assembly GCF_003590095.1). Lineage (NCBI taxonomy): Eukaryota > Metazoa > Arthropoda > Insecta > Lepidoptera > Noctuidae > Trichoplusia > Trichoplusia ni. The sequence continues at coordinate 2,910,671 of NC_039485.1, forward strand.
CCAAGTAACTCGTTTATATGCCGTCATCACTTTGTACTGATTTTATAAATTACTAAACTATTAGGTTATTAATTAAGAGAGAGCTTTCGTTATGATGATAAACTTCAACTCTTTCTATACATAGCAAACAAATTGTTTGAAAAATATCGATAATTGCTCAAGAGTTCTTATAAGATACGCTTCTATGTTATATTTTATATAAACATGCTATTCTTCTTAACTTAAATTAGTCGTAACAAGAACAATTAACTAATAAATATGCATTTTATATCTAGAAGTGGTTCTCACACTCAAGACTTAAGTTCTTGTAACTAGGGAATTTAACAAAAAAAAACAACTGACATTCACAAAGATACAGATCTTATAAGATCATATCAAGCATTCGTGGATCACAAAAATGCTTGTCAAACGCGAGGATCGAACGTGCGACACGTCGCGTACGATCGATTTGGCGTGATAACCTATACCACTAGGCTATCCGTGCTGACGATTACCACAGTTTCTCAGCAGATGACAGTATGTTTATCAAGCCTCAACAACAAGGTCATCCTAGTTTTGAAGTATAACACAGAAGTCACAGTTATAACTATGTGAGTAGATCAATTACATTTACAATGCCTTTCAGTACCGTAAATAATGTTTTCTTTAGGCAATATCTCGTTACGATTTCTTTCAAACGCACTTTTTATTTGTCACTCAATACTGCGACATATAAACTAAGTGAAGCATGGAATATAGGTGTATCAAGTGTTACAAATGTGATACAAAATTGCCAGTAATTTGATGATGTTTGGTATATTTTGTTTCTATGATTCCGTATCCAATAGGTTTAAACGGAACTGTTTTTTAAGGCTTTCTATTGGCGGGAGAGTTTGTTGCGCCAGTGCTTTTTTCGCAGTATAAGCATTTAGGAAGCGGTGAAGACTAGTGAAGAGTGAGTAAATGTGGTTGCTGTCCAATGCAATTTGATACTCAAATTGGTAGCTACTTAGGAGCCATGAGTAAATGACGCCATCAGAATTTCCGTATGTCACTCGTGAACAGTCGAAATTATGTATTAGACTAGCTGACCCAGCAAACGTTTTTTGCCCAATAAATTATTTCTAGCTGTATGTATTTTTAATTCCACAATCAAAAAAAAAAGTTTCGTACAAATATTTTTTTTTTTTTTAGTGTGAGCAACACTTAGGAGTATAAAAATATATGTTAGTCGATTCTCAGACCTACTGAATACGTATATAAAATTTGGTAAAAAGCCGTTTCGGAGGAGTACGGTACCTAACATCGTGACACGGGAAACGCGTTGTAAATTTGGTTATCTTTTGTCTATTTCTATTCTAGCGATCCCTAAGTACCGACTCGCACTTGACTGATTACATTGTGTTGCAACAGTTTCATTGTTTTCTTTTCATAAGGTTTTTAGAACTTTGTTAGATAGTACAGTTGTAAAAAACTATATTTAATTGTGTTTTTTGTCACCCTCGACCTATTGAGATCTTAAAACGTCCTAGCCTTTTACCAACTATGTTGGGGTCGGCTTAAAGTCCAGTATTTAACAAAGAGCGACTGCCTATCTAATCTTCGCAACCCAGTTACCTGGGCAACATGATACCCCTTAGTAACACTGGTTGTCAGACTTTCTAGCTTCTGACTACCACCTACCTAAATTCTTCTTTGACGGGAAGGCGGGAATAATAATTTAACGTGCCTTCCGAAACACGCAACAAATAACAACAAGATTATAATACGGAGGCCATTTTAACTACATAACTGGCAAAAAAAGCATGTTCTGTCATTTAAATCTACTTATTTATAATGAAGATATCATCCCATTGTATTAAGTACTGACAGACACGATTACATTGCTCTGCCATTTTATTACCTATTATGACTGGGTTAGAGACCATTATGCTATAACTAGTCCAGCTATAAATGTCCGTTAATGTGTTTTGTAGAACCTTTTGTTATGCTTTGTAAATATGATCTTCGCAGCGTACTTAATTTGTCTCCAAGTTAATTTAATAGGTACGAATGTGTAACTGTGTGGTATGTGCGGTTCGTTCCATAAGCATAGAACAAACTTTTGTGTGTTCCATAAATGCTTGCTTTTATTTTGGATTTTGAGGCACTTTCCGATCAGCTAGAAGGCTGCAATTTTCAGGGTAGCTTCAAACTCGATGACAAATCAATTTACAACTAAAAGCAACTGGTACGATTTTTATAAAATTCGAATTGAGTGACGTTTCAAAACGTCCGTTTTTAGATATTCTAAAACTATTATGACATTTTTTAATTAAAAATAAAACGATTAAAATTATATTTAAGCGAACTCTCATATTTACAGAAAACACAAAACCCTTGTGCGTAACTCCGACTCAAACCTCATTATGTTATCCAGGTTAAAGACCTTTCATATAAGTAAAAAAAGATCATATAATAAGAAAAGACAAGTAAACTCAACATTCGTCTGAATAAATCAATTCTCTTTAGAAGAAATACTAAGAGGATAATTTCTCGAGTAATATCACAGTTCAATGACCGATATTCAATGAGGCTTGACGATAAGCATTGTAACAGTTCATGAATTAGAGTAATTTGCTGAAATGTACTGTTTTATGTCTACATTTTGTATAGGATTAATGAACTTTTGAATATCTTTCATGTACTTACTATTCTTTATGAAATTATGATTATGAAATCATTTTTATCTCCATTCAAGAAAGGTTGTTTAGTTAACAAGTTTTTAAATATATTTTTTATTTAATTAGAAGCAAGCTATGATTTCGAACGATCGATAATAATATAACAATAATTACAAATTGTTTGTTCCAAAGTGAAGTACTGCAACTAAAGAAAAATAAACCATGTCTTTACACTTACCATTATACTAACAACTAAGTTCGTTCAAAATCAAAAATCAAAGTCAAAAGTTTTTATTTCAAGTAGGCCGTCTTCCAGGCACTTTCAAAACCTTACAATGATGGCTCTAGTTGCGCGGTTCCAAAGTATCATTCTTATGGAGAAAAACCTTCAAGAAACTCCATAAAAATGTTCCATTCAAAATTTCGTTCGTATAGAGAAAAACAAATAAAAACTTCTGATAAATAATTTAACCTTGTTCACCTCTATCTCACCCACTTAAAAAAGGTCACAACATGCTCTATAAAATTTCTAAAAAAGACTAGGTACTATTTTTATAATCTCTAAGAATAAATCTATACTTACTAATATATAAAGCTGACGAGTTTGTTTGTTTGTTTGAACGCGCTAATCTCAGGAACTACTGGTCCAAATTGAAAAAATCTTTTTGTGTTAAATAGACCATTCATCAAGGAAGGCTATAAAGCATCACGCTGCGACTAATAGGAGCGAAGATGCAAAGAGCGAAAATGTGAAAAAAATAGGGCAGGTATTAATCATAACTTTATGTCTTCTAACCACGCGGACGAAGTCGCGGGCAACAGCTAGTCTTAAATAAAACTCGCTGAACCTTACGCAAATAATAAGGCATTGTGCCTAGTTTTTTAAGGCTTTCTTTCGCCATATATTTTCTATCTGGGTTATATTGTTCAATATTCTATTTACTCTTTACAAGAAAAGGCTCTAGGGTTTCTTTCAAAACAGCCTGACTATCTTATGTTTGGTCTACCTAGAGACCGAAGATGGGAATTTAAGAATAGGTAGTAATATTATATTATCCAACAATATTTTGGCTTACGTAAATGTGTTTTATATTTTTTGTATTGAATCTACTGTGACTAGATGTAAAAATAATTAATATTTTAAGACGTCTACAGTGTTTGCATCTTTTTTGTTCCATGGCCAAAGGTATATCCTTCTGTCAGTCTGTATGTCCATCACCAGGCTTTGTCTCACGAACTGTGTACCTAGAGTAGAAAATTAAAAGATGTTGTATTGTAGGCGATTAACCTGACTTCCAATGTCACAAATTTTATGAAACATATTTTTTTGGGATGACTAAAACACTGTCGTAAAATCGTCAAGCGAGTAAATCTATCTTCATTTAGTGTTTAAACAGGAAGTTTAACATTACAAACTAATAAATAACAAAAGTCTAAAATATAGCGTGTCAAATCAAATTCAAGTACTTCAGTTAAACAAGAAACAACACAACAATTGTAAACAACGTCAAAGTTTTTATCGAACAAGTTTGACAGCACGCGATGTTCTGAAACCGAAAGTAATTAGTGCATTATAGACCTTATTGACTTTGTAATAAGGCGTGCTTCCAAGAAATGATATAACATGAAGTAATTGTATGGAGAACAGTTTAATTGGCGATTGCTAATCCATGATTGTATCTGATGTTTAATCTTCGTTTTAATTATGTTGTAATTGTCTCTGGATGTTGGTTTCACTGTTTCATTATTACCTGGAAACGATTTTGTTGCACCGGCTACTTATGATACAAACTTTCGTTTGGTCTAAGAAAGTTCGCGCCTTTGAGAACCTGCCTTCTGGGTAGGACCTTTCTTTATCTCGTGTCGAATCGAGTGATCTAAGCGTCTACCGTCTTAAAAATCTTAGTATGGTTGTAGAAGCGTGACAGAGCAATACACGGCATCTCTCTTCCACCACACGTCACGTGAAATATTGTTGTCTTAAAAAAAACACCCCCGGACTAAGTGTTCTTATTCCTGTGCCGTGGGGGTCGTTTTACAAACATTCAGGTCATATGCACAAAGAGCCCTCAGGACAAGCATTTGCGGATCACACAAACGCTTGACGCAGAGATCGAACCCATTACACGTTGTAGTATAATCATATCCGTACCGTCAAGTAAACGAAAGAGTAACAACTATTCATTATCATGACACTACTATCACTGACAGACAAACCCTAAAACCCTAGAAGACCAACCACTTTACAAATAAAACTTCGAACAATATTTTGCTCGATTCTCTTCGTGCAAATATAATTTGGTATTACGTCAACCTTAAGAAAATGAAACACAATTATAATGCTAGTGCTCTCACATAAGTATAGTTTGATATCGGAAAAGAAACTCGCGGTAAGTCACGTACTGACAGACGTGATGGGTTGAGATGTCATGAATGTTTAATGGCCTACCAATATCTCTATAAAAGCTGCTGAAGTTGTAGAAAAGAGATGCCGTTCTACGTAATGTACACCGTCTCGCTTGCACACTGGCATAATTGAAACTTTAGCTTAAAGGTTGGATGTGAACTGATGTTCTCGGTGGTCTTGCTTATTTGTCATTTGTAAAAAAAGATAGCTCGTATTGGATAAAAATGTATCACTTTCTTTAGAGTTAAGTGCTTATGAAAGTATAAAAAATACACAAAATAGATTCCAATGTTCATTCTATTTATAGATACACAAGCTTCGAATTCACCATTATTTTAATTAACTTCTGTAAGGTACGGTTCCAGGAAATTTGTAAAGATCTAGGAATTGTTTACAATTCAAATGAATCCCATTTCAGGGAATAAAAATACCATTTCAGTTGTAAACATTTCCGATTGTTTTTTTTTTATAAACCATTTAATCGCTAGTAATATAAATACACAGCATGATAATGAAGTTACATTCAAAACAAATGACTATTCTATTCCATACACCATATTCTAAAAACAAAATCGCAATTCGCAGTTTATAGCCTCGCAGCCATTAATACATAAAACCCCTTGGTACACGGTTCCATTAGCAACAAAATATTAGTACAGTAATCTCGTTTGTTGCTACAAAATCATTGAGATAAAATCTCCGAAACCCAGCACTATACAGGCAGATTCTGTTAAATTACTCGTATAACTAAACACGCTTTACTCGTTTACAAAGTGCTATGGACATCCAATGTTTAAACCCTCACGTATTTAGACTGCAAAACGTGTTGTGGCGGCCGAGAAAAAGTGCACACTTTATATTCTGTTTTTTTTTTGGAGTAAAATTTGTGAGAAAGTTTTTTTTTCGGGTTATGTGATACTGGCAAGTGGAGAGATTCTGTTTTATTATCAAATGACCTTGTGTTTTTTTTTTACTGTGATATACTATTATCCTAGAAGATGTTACGTGTATTAATCACGTGTATCAATCGTAAGTAACAGAAAGTCGTGATAAAACATTTGGTTAATTTTGAGACAGCTGTTTAGAACTAAAATGATCATAGATAATCTTTTTTATTTGTACCATGGTTTTTAAAGATATAATTAGTCCTAAAATGTATTCAAATAATTATTAACTGAGAGCAATTAGAATAGTTGCAGCAGACAAGTACATTAATGAAGTTTTAATGTTATTTTATTTAAAAAAAATGTTAAATAGACGCCCGTTTTAGCTACCAAAACCAAGTCAACTAAGTGCATATTAATGCTTAACCAATCACTCAAGTGCACAACCCAGTACCGAAGTTACATTAACTAAATGTCTTGTTAGGCCCGCATGCATCAGACTACATTAACGGTTATCTATTAAGTTAATTAAGTTCAGTTAATTGACTCCAAGTTTAGTCATGTCAAAGCTGCGTGTATACACTAAGTCGCTGTATTGATTCTGCTTTCAATCATGTCTTGGGATAGTACACGGTACTGCAACACCGTTTTATCATGCTCATAGAAAATTTTGTCATTTTGAAAGCAATGTTTGAGGCATAAGAGATTTTTAGTAGAGGAACATGTTAATCAGATCAGATATGTCAGTGCAATTGGTGTATACATAACAACATACATAGCTACATATACAGTTTTGCATGGTACATACATAAGCAACAAAATATGTTTAAAGTCGGTTTAAATAGGAAAATAGAATCCGGTGAAATTGATACAACGTATTTTGCTAAAAAAATCCGCTCCCTTTTCTGCAAGATAGATAAATAATGTCATTAGATATACAGATAGATAGATTTTTTTATTGCACGCCACATATGTCTATAATAAAGATTTTATGAAGCAGGTTAATTATAAGGTGAGAAACCATACACGTAATGTTAAAACCTTCTCTACATTACCGAACCGAAGTTATTAAGTTTTTAGTATAATTAAAATCTTACACGACACTTGACTCTTTAAACGAAATTACACAAAAAACATTTCAGATTATCCTTAATTAAGTGTAATAATTTCATATTGACACTAATTACTTTAATTTAACAAGCAAGTTGATTCGAACTCGCTCATTATTACGATTATCTCATTAAACGTTATTAACTTGGCATCGGTATGTTATTTACGTATTATTTAATCACGTTATTCGAATACCGTATTTACAGACTACGTAATAACTGGGAGTATCATTACCATTTTACGTTCTTATTTTTTTTCTTTAAAACGACTCCCGCATTGAAACATTTTTGCTCCTTGTGTCATGCTTGTCCTACGTGGGGATCGAACCAGCGACACACCACGCTCAGTGGGTTTGGCATGGTTACCTCAAACACCTCCCTCAACCAAACAATAAAGATTCAGTTGCAAATAAGACTACCAACAAAAAAAATTAAAACAAAAAGTGGTGCAATCAATTTGTCCTGAAGTGTAAATCATTAAATTAAAAGCCAACAAAAAATAAAGCAATAAAGAATCAGTTGCAAATATAACAATCAATAAACAAAATTGTAAAAACAAAAAGTTGTGCTATAAATTTGTCCTCATGTGTAACTCGCATATTATTCGTACACTACGGGCCATTGTAAAGGCACAGTCCGCGGTGAATACGATGCATCCAGTGGTCCTGACACATCAATTATCTGCGTACATTTTCGTGTGTTCTCATTGTATTTATATAAACGCTGTAGGTTGGTACTTCGTAATTTGGACATGAAAGGAACAAAGGGTGTTCTGTGTTCGTGTGTGTCAATTGTTTTATATTCGATTTTGTATCGATAATCGTTTATTGAGTTTTGTTTTTAAGAGTAGCTCTGATATTTTGTAATGTTATATTGACATGCTTAGAGTGTTGCTATTTGCTACCAATATAAGAATCACATTAAAATGTTGTTTTTTCTATTAAGTACTTTATGTTGATTATTTCCAGGAACAGAAAAGATAATTGAAATGTTATGTACAAGCTTCAGCAAAACGCGATTTACATGATATAATAAAAAATCAGGAATAAAATACTGAAAACCACTCCAAAATCAACTATCGAAAACACAGCACAGGAATTGTTTTAATTTAAAAATAAAATCGAATCGCTTTTAGAATAAAATGGAGAAAAAAAAATACCAATTCTTCGAACGGAATTCGTATTTAAAAGAACTGGGGTATTCAGCGATATTTTTTACTCTTAAATGAGCAATCAGCCAGTATTTTTAAAAACAAAGCAGAATCAAGTTGCATTCATGCATAACATTTTTATTTTTCTGAGAGAAAGCAGGTCTTATTCGAAAATCAATGAAAACGACTGTTTTGTTTCGGTAATTTCTATTTTAAAATTCGAATGTGTTTGTGCCAGTACTATTTTGTAGTCTAAGAACTAATTGCTTGTGTAAATAAAGCCATTGTGTATGTCTATTGTAGTACAATCAAATTATCAAGTTAACACTTCTAATATAAGTTTTGGACATGCAATAATAGTCCTTATTCTAATTCAGTTTTGAGTTAATGTTGCATGTTGTAGTAAGATACATGATTACTGATATTTTTTGAAGTAATAAATTAATACAGAGATGTAAATTAAGCATTTTAGTTTAAGTTTGATAATAATACTAAATTACCAAGATTAAATCGGAAAACGAATTTAGTGTTCTCAATTCAGAATTCGCTTTTGCTTTTGATAATGGACATGCAAAAACCATTAAATTAAAATTCTGTATAATTTGGATACTAACTTTACAAATGTACACTTACTTAAAAATAAATCTTTTAAAATCTAATCTATTTCCATTTTTGCATCGAATAATCAAGCGAAAGAAAGTCCAATGAAATCAAGTGCAGCCTGTCTTCTATAAATAAAGCTAACGGTCGAACCTTTTTAGGTTAATCCATTAACGGGTACCTAAGGTTGATAACCCCTGACTAATTATATGCACCATTGCAGTTATAGGTACGTAACTTCATAATGAAGATGCGAATGAAAAAACAAAAAGATTTTATATTTAATATTTTTTGTTACACGACTACATTAGAAGAGTAATGCATTTCCAGTAGGTATATTTGTTTTGGTTAGGTTGCGTAAGTTGTCTAAGAAACTACTAATCCAATTCTGAAAATACTTTCACTGACTGCTGCATTGCTATTTGACAAATAATTGAAACCTCAATTGGGGTTCGAATCCGCGAACTTATTAGCGCATGCTTCTTTTTACCAACTAATCTGCTGAGGTCACTGATCAGGAGTTCAAGTTTATTCAATCTTTAAAGTGAAGGAGGCTTTTGTTCCACATTGAGACACATAGTATAGATCGTCATTTTTTAGTCTTTATTTAACGACTTTCATACAATTTGTACATGACAGTCCAGTTATAAACAGAATATTCAATTGCAAAAAAAAATCCTCCCTTTCTTTTCTTAAAAGAACACACTCCATCAACAAATGACAAATCTCACATTTAGGTGATTGTAATTTTCCCATTAAAAAGGGAAAACTGTTTAATAGAATATGTCCGGATCTAATCCTATGCGCTTTAATTTCTAAGTATTGATTATAACACTATTCTGAAATATATAAGTACATTGTTATTAGAGACAAATGACTAACATGGCATAAGCCATTTGTTAGCTACGTACCGTAATAAAGGTTGATAGCCCTTGTGAATGTTGTTGAATGTTTCGGTAGTATGTTGCTATGTCAGCCTTATCAGTAAGGAACTTGTTTGCTGATTTCAAGTTAGTTACTGGTTACTGGTGATGGGTTCCTTTTTCCGCACGTAGGCTCCAAGTCGGCCCATTGTGCGTCAGGTGGCTTTGGGAGGCTGTCAGTCCAGCCATTCCAACTCCCTCCAGAAGCGCAGAAGTCTCCTGGGACGTTTGCAGGCTTCTGTGACGGAGCTCGGTGAACCGAGGATCCCTGCCCGGCATTCCGCGACCCCCGTGCACTCCAGGAGCACGTGTGCCGCTGATTCTTCATGTTGAAGACAGCCTCTACATAGTGGACTATCTGTAACAGTGATGGTGAAAAGGTGTTTATTTAGTGGAATATGCCCGGTCAGCGAGCCCACCACTATTCGTAAGTCGACTCGCTTTAGCCCAATCAGGCTGCGAGACAGTCTTGGTGAGCGGATAGGGACCGCTTCCCTTGACTGTCTGCAGCCGTTTACCGTGGCCCAGCGGTCGTTGTCAAGTTAGTTTACTAACACTAATTTTAATGATACTTTTTTCTATTCAAATTAGAAAATATGTTGTTCCTTGACCTAGTAAAGAAAAAAAAACACTTTTACTTTTTTTCTAAAGTAATATTGTAGTATTCCGCATTAATAAAAGATATATCTCTAACAATGCCCACACTATTTTACAAGTACCAAAAACAGTTACTAAAGTCCAGTCCAGTTCAGTCCTCGATTAGCGGTCCCATCAGTCAAGATTACGTTCTAACGCCGAAACTAACACTATTTGTCACTTGCAATATGACCGCCGTAGTTAATTCCTCAGCCTATATAGGCCAGGCCGGCTAGAACTGAACCGTGTTGGTAAATTATACTAGGATGTGGTGGGAAAAAGTGGATTACACATCCACTTTTTCCCACCACATGTGTTGATGTGTTCTCTTTGACTTAATATAATGCATAAGGTGTTCGTTAGAGTAAAATAGGTAAAATGTTCTTTTGAAGAAAGCGTTTTTTCTACACAATAATTGGAAATTCATTGTATTGACCGTAAGTGTTCCGCCCCAAGCTAAATTTATATCTATACTTCTATACTTAATATATAAAGCTGAAGAGTTTGTTTGTTTGTTTGTTTGTTTGAACGCGCTAATCTCAGTAACTATTGGTCCAAATTCGAGGAAGGCTTTAGGCTATAAACCATCACGCTGCGACTAATAGGAGCGAAGATACAATGGAAAATATGAAAAAAACAGGGCGGGTATAATTCATCAATAACTTATATCTTCTACCCACGGGGACGAAGTCGCGGGCAGCAGCGTTCTAATAACGGTGCGGGCAAAATTCTTAATATGAATATTGTCATTTTAATACAAAGTCATTCATCGGTAATTGTAAATAGCAGAATTGGGACCGTGGCATTTCCTTTATAAAACTTATCTAGAACTAAGGGGCTAAAACGAAATCTTAAAAAAATACTTTTGTCGTCGAAAAAGAGAGACAGCAAAGTAAAGTAAGTACTCTGATTCGCTTCCACAAATAAAAGGACTCCCTTCAAAAGGTGATTGAGGCCGCCAGTATTTTGTTAATTTTTATAAACTCATATCCACTTACATTTATTAATAAAAAACATGCTTTCCAACAAGAACCGAAGACCAGGAAACTTCTAAAAAAATAAAATTAAACCTTCTCTAGAGCAAGATTTTAATGAGCAAACAAATTAAAATCTGATATTAATTATAATTAAATAAAGTGTTCTATTATGAAACCTTCAAAGGTTATAAAGTTGCAAACCAGTTTAGTAAGTTAAGAATTTATTTTATTAAGCGGCTTTTCTTGAAGGCAGTTTGAGGGAAAACATATATGTTTTTCATTAAGGCTTAAAGCATTTTAAATCACTTTTTGAATAAAGCTGCAGTTATACAGCTGCACATACAGTTATTAAAATAAATCTCATGAGCCGTTCACATTATTGGGTATTTATAAAAAAAATCCAATAACTCCGTCTGATAGATTTCCAAAGATCATGTGACGTCACTTATCAGTAGAAACTATTTATCGACAAGTGACGTTATTAGTTCTCGATTTGATTTTTTTTCGTTACCTAGTACTGCTATTTTTGTTTCATTTAAACCTATTTCCGTGCCTATATCATCTTATATCAAGACATTTATGTGAAGAAACATTTCTTGTTATAGGCTGGATTCGAAAATAGATTAGCTCAGAAAGAGAGGTAATCAATACTCATCCAATCTGACTGCTAAAAAAAATTACAATCTGTTCATATCCAATGTATCCCAATTTATAGCCCAGATATCCTACTAATATTATAAATGTGAAAGTTTGTGAGAATGTATGGATGTACATATGTTTGTTATTCTTTAACACAAAAACGGCTGGACCGATTTAGTTGAAAATTGATATGCAGATAGGTGATACTGTATATTTACGCCTAGAATAACATATTTTTGTAGTTTTTACCGATTTAAAGCGAGCGGGCCCGCGGCCAACAAACAAACACGGGCTAGTTTACAATATGAGCAATCATTTTACATAAAACCTTCTTTCGTTTGAAACCTTCAAGACTTCAGATACAACCTTGATATTCGTCAAGATTAATCTTTCAACGTAACAAGGACCTTACAAAGTACCTGTGGTGACAGACATACGTCAGCTAAGACTTATCTTACGTCAGATGCTATCTGTGTTATCTGTCATCAACATAGATTAAATTGGGAGTGGTTTAAGTAAATGCCACACCTGTTTGTATACTTGTAAGACTATTTTAATATCAATGCTTTAAAAGTGAATAATATCATCATCATCATCATCATCATCTTCATCAGCAAATTTTCGGCCACTGCTGGGCATAGGCCTCCCCAACTGCAATTGAATAATACACGTGGTTAAAGTTCAAGTAATGGTATAATATTATCATTGATCCGTTTGCTGTTAGAGGGTGCAAGTTAATATAGTCGAATGATGGCAATAGTGAAAGAGAGATATGTACCGCACTACGCCGCACTGTGCCGTCTTGCTTCTCCGCGACACAAGTCACTATCCAACTACACCGTTTGATCTGTGTACCGGAGTCTCATCTAAGTTCGAAGTCCAAAAAGGTAGACAAATTTGCCTACCAAGGTAGACAAATAACAATGCTAGTGTGCGTAAAACAAAACTACGAATAAAATAAATTATAACTGACTCATGAAGAAACGAAAAGGACTTTGGTAAAAAACATTAAACTTATTAAAACAAGACTCCCGCATTAAAGACTTTTTGTCTCAAAAAAATTATAAATTCAATTGTCAAAAATCGAATAACGAATAATCTCCAAATACAATTTAGTTTTAGTCAAAACCAAGAATTTTCTATTCACTTCTAAACAATTAATGAAAAATGAAAATGAAATTCAATGGTAAATAATCAGTTCAACCAGAGTCAAGGTACTCCCATTTCAAAAACAAGACTCTCCAGCCACTGCTAAATATTTAATACATACATCTTTAAAAATTCATATAATTAAAACATACAAAAACGCATCTTCATTAGGAAGTGCACTCATGCTCAGTCCATTTTACAACCGCCAATTACAAGAGTTTTTTAATAAACACACAACTCACTGCAACCATTTTGATTAAGTAATCTCCTTAGAATATTGTGTTCAAGAACCGTGACGCTTCTGGCACGGTGATTGATCTATGTATCTTACGCTAAGGCTGTCTGCGGACTGTGCGACTTTTTGTCGCATGATACTTGCGACAAATAGTAAATTTGTGGTGTTATGTTTTTATTGTTAAGATTATGACCTACTTATGGTAGGAGGATGGGGAGTCCGTCAGTGAGACAAAATAACGCAATTCGTATAAAATAATATGTAATTACAAAAAATCCAATTATAGTCTGTATGAAAAACAGTAGCATCGAAGAAGTAGGCCAAAGAATCATTGGCTTAAAGATCTGTAGAGATTTCTGAAAAACGGTCAGATAGTGCAAAATATAAAGATAATTGAGACCTAAACACGACAGGAGGACAGAAAGAACATATAAATGTTTGTCTCGAGCCGATTAATAGAGATGAGAAAAGGGGAAACTAGATAAAGTGGCGCCGATCCGCGTTATGTTACGAATTACCTTTCCATAAAAGGTCCAGTATCTTATTTTGTATCTGCAAAGTAATAAATCACATAATTTAGGTTCTAAGCATGTAAACCTTAAAATATCCTCTATTATTATATTATCTATAGATAGCTTAAACAAAAGCCAATTATGACAAGTCTTAAAAGGACAACAAAAAATCTTCCTGATTTTTATTTCCTTAACTTATTAATTAAAATACTATACAACATTCTAAGGATAAATATTAATATCAAATTCAGAAACTAATTAATTATTTATCATAGTAATGTTTGATAACAACGAGAATACTTCAAATGTTTAGAGTTTCTCACATACGTTTTATGTGTAATAGAGTCCTTGTGGTAAATATTAATTAACTACTGCATATAATGATGCTGTTTGAAGGTTAATTAATTACAGAAATTGATGTTAGATATTTTAATGTAAAATTTAAGCTATGAAATAAAAACAATGTTACATTATTATAGACAAAATTATAAAAATTGAACAGGGCCCCGATTCTGCTATTTTACAATGGCCGACGAATGAATGGCATTTGGATTAAACTTGAAATTATTCCTATACTCTTAAGCATTTGCCAATACAATAATTAGAAGTTAATTGTATTGATCTTGAGTGTACCGTCCCGTACTGAATTTACAATGATTGTGTAGAAAAATTCTTAAGAGAATATGAAAATTGACATTTTAAGCCAAATTTCATTCATTCATCGGCCGTTGTAAATAGCAAAATTGGGGCCCAAGAAAAGCATTCGTGGCTCATACAAACGCTTGTTATAACGTATACCACTCGGATATCCGTGCACACATGTTTGAGTTCTGTGTTAAAAAAAAGACAAAAACATAGTTAATTGTATGACCCATCCACTACTGATAATTATTGTGTAAGAAAATCAATATATAAAATTCCCGTGTCACGATGTTAGTTACCGTACTCCTCCGAAACGGCTTAACCGATTTCTAGCAAATTTTATATGCGTATTCATTAGGTCTGAGAATCGACTAAGATCTATATTTAATACCACATTGCTCACACTAAAAAAACTTATTTTTTGGACGAAATTGTTTGTTTTTTTTTTAAGGGCATTTAAAATAAATACAACTAGAAAAAAAATATTCGGCAAAATAACGTTTGCTGGATCAGCTAGTATTTGTATAATAATTTGTAAACAATAATCGTGTCATCCCCAATCGCAAGTTTGCAGCCCGCCTTCTGATATAAAACAATTGATAGTGATAAATTTAGAACACCGCATTCAGTTGTCTGTCTACATGCGCGTAAAGGTGTACAGTGCATTATCTATTAATAATATTGAAAATAATAATAAAAAAAGCAATATTTGTGTTGATTTTTGGTCAAATAATAATAAGATTAAGAACAGTGAAAGTATAACATGAATAGTGTAATTATATAAAAATATAGTGTTGTGTTTTATGCGTATCAGTGCCTTTACTATGCAAATAAGTTTATAATGTTTTCATAGCAAAATAAAACAAAACAAATTTTAATGAATGGGTGTGAATTTGGTAAACAATGCCATGCAATTAAACGTTTGTTTTCTAGTCGTCGAAGATTAAGAATTAGTTCTGAAGCTAATTTTTACGAAGAAATAGGAACGTAAACAAACCTATTTATAATTTTAATTGAATATTCGTTATTTATTTTTAAACATCAGACTGGATTTAAAATAGGTTCTCAATTGTAATTAATAATACTGCGATAGTTTGTATCCTCTAAAATATAAATTCCAGTTCACTCGTGTATGTGACCTCGGTGGCTTAGTTGGTAAAGCGTGTCATGTAGAGCCAGGAGTTGCTGGTTCGAGTCCCGGTTCTTTTTCGGATGCGAAATCAATAAAGAAAATTTGAATTTTCACATTGTGTTATTTGCTTTTAGTTTTGAAAATTATCCGCCGCGCATTGCTTTCTGCATATTCAATAACTACAACCTATTAAGTAAGTAAGTTGCCTCAGTATTCTTCTTAATGCAATATTTATCGATCGGTCCCATCATCAATAACATTTAAGAGCCATATAACTTGACAAAGTATCAAACACCTTTCATTTATATATCACATAAAACCTTGTCTAAATAACACGAGATGTGTTAGACTTAAAACTAATAATTTACTATTTCGTAAATACAGCCCTGATGAATCAAAAGTCTGCCACTTAAAATGGTCACGCATTTAGTAGCAATCTCGCGGATTTCTACAAGCAAGATACAGGGTATCTGATTGTACGGTAACTGAATACTAGCTATGGGCGTAACAGTGGACTATTCACTTACTATTCTTATAGAACAAAGTACAATCACTCGAAATGCTGTAGGGTAAAAAGGCTTACTATCACACATTTTGGAGTTGGTATACATGTATGAAAGGTATGGCGGTTTTTCTTTCCAAAGTCACTTGTGAAAAGCCCTTTTTTTTGTCTCACAAACATAAATTGATCAAATAACGGTGAATGGAACTTACTCATGACGTCACTTACACGAAGACGTTACGTCACATTAAATCAGGGCACCTCTTCGCAACTTTAAATCAGGGTATAATATTACTTATTGTAAATACACACATGTCTTTTTGATTACCTATCTAACGGACTAACAAACGTTTCATTGAACAAAAGTGAAAGTTAGAAAACAATGAATTGGTGTGATCTTCATGTAGTAGGTCAAAACGTAAGTGTCTTTCTCTGTCCAGTGTTACACGTGATACACGATCATTGTTTAAACTGTATTGAGTTTTGGTTACAATGAGGCATTACCTACTTGAACGTTTCGAAAACATTTGTAAAATTTAACCCAGACATAAACAAATAAATTGTCAAAAAGGATATAAATGGAAATAGGATTTGTACACAAAAATCTTCTTGTTTTCAAAATGATTTTAAATTTCTTAATCGCTGCTTGTTTTTCAATAGAATTGGTGCCAAAACAATTCAATGAAATATAAGAATTTCAATGAGATTTTTTTAATGAGAAATGAAATGAAATCATTTATTCTGTAAGTAGGATATATCATCACTTTTACAAGTTTTTTTTTTGAGAACGCTGGAGTCGACATTTCCTATCTGACTACCCTGAGAAGAAATGTCCATACAAACTCAGGGGTCACAGTCTCTTTTGAAGTCCAGACAATTTCGAATTTTCAATTTAGTACAGTAGAGAAGACTACGAATCCAGCCTTCTATAGAACTAGCAGACCTACACGACTCCGCCCGCATGGTATATTGCTATAAAACATAATTGTTTTTTTGTCGAGAAAACTATATGATACATCTAGTCCCTCCAAGAACGTTTACATGATAATCGGTTAAATATTTCCCGCTTGGTCTCTCTTACATTTATAATATTAGTAGGGATAGTATGAGTAGGCAAAATAAAATAGAACAAGTAATTTTTAAATACCGCACCCTTAGTACCCTTAGACGCCCTTTAGTACCGTTACCTACACTTTTAAACTGTCGGTATCTATACGTAAATAAATAATTGATAATATTATCGTAGATTTAATAAGATAATACAATTTTATACTAATTATAAAAATTCATAATAAATGCATTTTGTTATAATCATTGTTAACTTTTATTTGACAAAATATTTTTTTTTTACGATTAATTAGTTTGATAAGTTTCTTATCATCGAAAGTCATTAATTTAACTATTGACATTCCTGTTAAACAATTTTCGAGATTATTCGATATTATCTTTCAGTTATTGTGGATGCATGAAACATCTGTCTGCAATATTAAAAAAACTGAAAAAATAACCTACTTGCGTCCGTTGGCCATGTTTTATTTGTTTAATCCATGTATTACAAAAATATTTTAAATCTTACCTCCTTTTTACATTACGCAATAAGTGCAATTAAATACAAATAATAAATATCCAATTCGCAGCACTTTCTGCTTATTAAAATTACCAATTACCAAACCATGTAAAAACCATAGAAAATATGTAAATACTTTCTTATTATACATACACAAACATCTATCAATGCACAAAAAGATAACTAAACATGGGATTGTTCCGCATTCTCTTCTCTTCTTAAAAAAACGACTCAAGCACTAAGGAATTTAATCCTTGTATCGCAGAGGGTTACCAAACATACAACTCACATGCACAAAGACACCCAGATTCAGAATAAGCATTCGTGGATGACACAAATGCTTGTCCTACGCGGGGATCGAACCCGCGACACGACGCGCACGGTGGGTTTTTGGCGTGGTGACCTCAACCACTCGGCTATCCGTGCAGTCAAGTTTAGTAATAAACCCGGTTTTACAAAAAAAAAAACTTTGAAGAAATAAACTGATTATTTTCGTAGAGACATCTTAAACCTTTCAAAACTCAGATTTCGCTGTCACGTGAGATCAACTTCAACAAATAAAAACCATGTGATTTTATTACATAAAGTTACCATCATTCATATTTTGACGCTATCTTCATCTTTTATCGTTTTTGATTCGACAAAATCACTCCGATTTGTTCTTATTTACGGATGAATATAGCTAAGAGTGTTATGGGAAGTCAAGGAGAAAATATGATGATAATGCAACTCCTTGCTTGTATAAAATAAAGGTCAATCTGTTATGTTTTCAATGCCAAACCGCTCAACCGATTTCGATGAAATTTGGCCTAAGAATGGCTTGTGCTCCAGAACAGGCATATGTGTGAAGTCCTGGATAAAGTTAGATTTCTTTTAGCAAACCTTTTTCAGAATGATAACTTTTTTATTTATTTATTTAATACAGCATGGAAGGCTTACAGCTAAATACAATTCTAATATAAAACAGTTTGTGCAACAGTGAGCCAATTAGGAGATCGCATAGCAATTAATGTTTTGTGAGCAAAGATAGGTAGAAGAAATATAATAAAAAAATAAAAGGAAATTACTCGTACTCAAAGAATTTTGTAGCCTCTAAAAATATTTTCTAAATTTTTATTAGAAAAACACACAACCTATATTATAAAAATTGTCTCCTTTTAAAATACAAGTTTACCTTTTAAAACTTCACAAAATAAGTTAAGCATTTTAATTATAAAAACGTAACATACAAATATACAATACGCATTAGGTAATATTATTAGTAAGGATAAGGATTTCCATAGTTAAGCTATCTATTGAAACGGTAGATAAGCAGTGATAACAATGTATTACGATACTATGAGAATTTCTCAGAATTCTGTTTGTATATAATACCATTATTACTTGTGAAGTAGGATTATGGAGCAAGGGCGGTTGACCATTCGCAGATTAAGTGATAATTATTGCATTTTAAATGGTTGTGAGAATCTTTAGATTCGTAAATAATAGCAGAGTTATTACTATGAAATCTAAAAGCTATTGGCAGTATGACTGTTGCATTTGTGGGAGTAAGATGGCGGTCTACAAGCCTAATCATCTCACTCTTCTCTCTCTCTATTTCAGGCAATTGTAAAGAAAATCAATGATGAAAATCAAGCATTTTTTTCTGTCGAGAATCAATATCGCGGTTTGTTGCGCATCATAAGTTAGTTAGATGACCTCTATCATGCAGACGAATACTTTATATTGACAAGTCATCATTTATTATAAAAAAACAATGGCTTAGTAATGCGTTTACCAAAGAATGTATGGGCTTGCTTTATCCTCAACTGAGAGTGTGATCATTTGTTATCAGGAAGTTTCTTCACAACAAAGTCCTAACTAGAAAGAAAATTGCTAATTGGAATTCAAAAACTTCGAATTTAAAATAGGAAAAAAACAAAAGTGAAGTAAAAAATGTCATTTTGCAATGCACAGTGAAGTGGCTTGTTATCTCGCCGACAAACCCAGTTCGGCACCTGTCGGATAAGATAAGATATAACTGTATTCATTAACAAAACATTCCGACTTGTTTATTTATGTTGTATTCATATCCTGGATTACCTATTGCCAAGACTTCGAAAAATATTACTAGACTTGCTGCTACAACGGGAGCTTTTCTGTAGGGCTAAAACAGCGATTAAAACAAAAAATCTTCCAAAGCGGTCCAGCCGTTGATGAGGTCCGATTTAGACGTACTTTAAAATACCACTTTGGATTATGAACAACATTTTTAAGACATATTTTGGGTAGCCCGCAAAAAGGGGCATAAAAAACGAAAAAGGATATCAAAAATTGTAAAGCGGAATAGTTTTAAGAGAGAAAGTTGCTTGAAACAAAAACAGTTTTACTTTTAAAGGTAACTTACTTTGGTATCTTTATAGAGTTTCGATTTTCATTCTCGTATAAACATTGTATCATCAGATTTCTGTCGCGGTTGCTACACACATAAACCTTAGATATAGCCCCATAATGAATAACAGGAAAATGTATATGACTCTTACAAAGTATTAGAAACTGTTAATCCACGGTCGATAATAAGGATTTCATTAAAATATTTATAGCACATCATAAATTATTTTGTGCTGATAATGATTTCTTGAAAGGTCATTAAACTAGACCAAGGTTATTAGCGCCTTGCTGTCTATTTAGAATGTAAGGAGTCAAAGTTAGAAGTTCAGGACTCATGTTCTTATTATAATGGAGAATGTCTGTCTGTCAGCCTATAGATACTTTTGTTAATCACTATGCTGTATCATAAACCGTTAAAGCTAGACAGTTAAAATTTTCTCATATGATCATATTTCTGTAGCCGCTATAAAAACAAAAAAAACGACGTTCAGCACTGTTATATTTTTATCTGTACGGAATCCCCAGTATTGCAAGTCCGACTCGCACTTGGCCAGTTTTTCCTGAGCCCTCGCAAACTACAAATCGTTTACATGCCGATAATTATACAACGAGTCTAATTACAAAATTTTAAATAATTTATAAACTTTGAGAGAATTTAAAAAAGGAAAACACCTTTACATGCAGGATTCTAAATTTACCTATCTACTAGACATGTTTGTGTGTATATGTAAATATGGTACATACACACACACATTAAATGCCGAAACAAGGACAACAGTATTTGCCCTGTCAATAATATCGTTGTGGGTTTCCTAATGATAACACAACACACAAGCCCTTTGAGAATCTGATTCCTGAAATACTTGTTACATGTGATATTATGTTAAATCTGTTTTAGACACAACATTTTGATAGCCTAGTGGTAATACCGTTGGACTGCCAAGTCAAAGGTTTTGAGATCGATACCAAGGCACGCACTAACTTTTTGAATGTTATATTCGTTTTATAAATAAATATCACAGCTAAAGTGTTTCGGAGTATGGGTCCTGCGATTGGTCTCTTTAGGAGATGCAAGTTCGATCCCAACGCAAGCAAAAATCTTTGAAAAAGTCACATTGATAGTTTGCCTGCGTTGGAATTGAACCTCCACTTCGTGCATCAATGCAAAGACCACCACATCGATATCATAACTAATTTTCTATCAAGAGCTATTATTTTTAGTAACTTTTTGTTATTTGAATTATGTTCCTCTTTTCAAACGACATTTAGTTTCGCGTAAACAGGCCTGATTTTTTTCATTCCCCTGAGACGAAAATCACTTTTATTCGCTTCCTCATAAAAAAGTATTTCATGACAGTATGTTACAATTATTTTCGCCAATCCCAAAGATGAGTGTGCCTTGGAATTTACAACTCATTCGAGCCCCAGATTATCTTGTTAGATAAAACTGTTGTAAAAACATGTACCACATAAAAAGATAAGTACAGAGAATATAAATTTCACTGACATGTTGTTTGAAACATAAACAACGGAAATTTTAGGTCAAATATCTTCATTAACATTTGAAATACAATGTTAGCATAAACATAACCATGTTTTCTAAAATTTACATAAATTCTTTTCATAGAAAAGGTAATTAACAATCTGTGTTTAAGACGTAAAGGGTTTGGTTTGAAAAACGTATAATAGTGTCTTTTTATTTCGGGTTTTTTTTCGATTCGTTTCGTAAACGGAATATGACAGCTATGTAGGTACTTTGAATACCATACGCAACGAATTGCAATGCATTGTTACATGTGCCAAGTTCCGGCCAAACGCGGGAGACATTACACGGCACGCGATATAGGTTTAGTCAGGAAGAGTAAGAGAAGACTACTCTTTTCCACCTCCAAAGAAGTGTGTGGAACCATATGGATTCTCGGGCAAAGGAAAAAGGTTACTTTGAATATTGCAGCACTTCCACCACCCTTCAAAAGAAGGATTCTTTGAGTTATGGTAGAGAGACGCCACTCCACGCCTTTTTGAGTGTTGTGTCACAACTGCAACAGTCGTACTTAAATCTCCAAACAAAACGACATAAAAAAGGTTAAATTATGACAACTAAGTCATAGTTTTTGAAGGAAATCTTCGCGTTTATGTTGGGAAGATTGGCCGGGATCTGCTTATTAATGTTAATGAGTCTATGAATCATGTATATGAATAGCTATCAATGT
This sequence comes from Trichoplusia ni, assembly GCF_003590095.1. Lineage (NCBI taxonomy): Eukaryota > Metazoa > Arthropoda > Insecta > Lepidoptera > Noctuidae > Trichoplusia > Trichoplusia ni. Next base: position 2,932,960 of record NC_039485.1, read on the forward strand.
TAATCTAAATCGGATTACTAACATATCGACGTTATCTGATGCCTTAGAAATAGAATAGATGACAATATTGTTCATCCATCACACCTGTATTAAATCTTGTATAGTTGGTGTTGTTTTCGGGTCTTTAAGAATTTCGTACCCAAAGAGGAAACATAAAACATAGAACTCCGCTCCTGTTTGTTTGTCCGTCCATCTCACAAACCGTCATAAATATATTTCTGTTGCCGATATAACAATAAACAGCAGGTTAAGCTGCGACTGATACGGTTATTTGATGGGTGATCAATATTTATTTCTTTATTTTATTTGTATAGTTTTTACGATACGCGATAAATAGCAATAAATACTTTTAACTAGGCTTGGTTAAGGTGGATTGTTAAAAAGAACATAAAAAATCTAAAACAATAAAAATTATAAAGTTTGTTAATCTGAATGTATACAATGACAGTATTCATCGTATGTTTAATTTACTGATAAGTAGACACTAGATAATCACTGACTCATTAATAAGCTTGCTTAAATCGCTAAGTACGTAATTTTCACGGCTATAGTAGGTATCGAGTGCCCAAGTATTCTGTACTTTATTCTACCTATATTTTAGTATATATTACGTCAATGTTTAATATGAACATGCCCATTTACGTGTTTTGGAGAACACCGGTCCAAAAATAAAGTCAAAAGTGGTCCAAATGTTCTCTTGAATAAAGATTATATTTTCTACGCTTAATCCTTATATTGCTCTTGTCATAATCGAACAATTGAAGATGAACAACAATAGCAACAGATATTACAACAAAAAAATTTGCAAGCTTAAGATAATTATTTGATAACGGTTTACTCACGCGTATTTATCGGAATCGCCCGACTAGTTTCGGAACCAACCGGAGTCTTTAATCATGAGCTAACGCATTGGCGAGACCGTCAATTGAACGACGGGAAATACCGAGTTTTTTAAATTATTTTGTAATAATAAATGCGGACAACATCACATAGATTGTTCTGAACCCAAAGTAAGTTGCCAAAGCACTTGTGTTATGGAATTCAGATACAACGAAGGTACCACAAACACCCAGACCCGAGACAATGTAGAAATGTGATTTTTTACATTGACCCGACCGGGGATCGAACCCGGGACCTCAGAGTTAGCGACACCTTGAAACCGGTGCGTACGCCACTCGACCACGGAGGTCGTCAAAACAGAGCAATTTCTGTAGTTAGGTACTGTAAGTTCGACTCTACAAACATCAATTTTACTCTGCTAATTCAAAACGTCCACACCAAAACCATGCAGCTTACTCATTCGTTATATTAATGAGATAATCAGCGAGTTGACATAGATATAGTCATTGCTGCGATAAGATACTAATATTTATCGAGATGAGTAATAAAAGCAGTAATGGACGATGCGTCTTACAATTTGAACGTTAGATGTTATTTCTCTGAGATACAATGTTAGAAGTACTTGTTCGGTGTTTGTTGTAGTACTTGTGAAGTGTAATGATAAGTGAATAATCTAGTCGCGTGTTTTTTAAGAGTGAAATTGTTGATAAGGAGATTGTGAGAAAATAAGTACGTATGGTTTTCCTTATAAACGATGGATTAACTTTCGTCAGGTTAGTTGAGCTGTAAAATTTAGCGATTGGGCTAACTAGGTAGGTACACATCATACATCATCATATATAAATCATAATTAAGGTTTTAAGTAAAGTGACTTTTTGTTTGAATTTCACTTCAATACTAGGTTGTAAGTTAATAAATTACTCTTAAATCCTTTTTTGTTTATTTATATTTTTTTTATTAATCATAGGTTTTATAGATAAAGCTATAATTTACCTACGTATACTGTTAAAGCATAATTAAATCGTCGGTATAATATTTTACCAAATCCAATTACTTATTTCGATAAAATTATTAGTGAATGCAGTACAATCTTCGTACAGGAAGCAGATAAAGGGGCAAGTAACAGACGAATGATGTAGTTTTTGCAGCAATTATCGATGTTTATCGAATTATCAAATATCAATATTAATAATATCGATGGATACATTTATTAGTAAGATTATTATTTTCATGTTATTATCAATTCATTTAATAACTCCACCTGAAAATCAGGTAATTTAACGTTTCAAGTCATGTTTGGAAGGATCTCAAACACTAACAATGACAAAATTAAAACGACGTTATAAAACGAAACAAGTTTGAAACGTTGGACTGTTCATTATTCAAATTTTAATTTCCCAGAGCATTTAAATTACCTAAGCACCCAAGAGTGGTCCATATAATTATGACACTGGCCAAAATTGCTGTAAGTATCAACAATTATTGATCAAATGAGAAAACAAAGTATAATCAATTTTGTTACTTTTTCGTGTATGTACAGATATCACAGGCTGCTTATAATAATCAAAAACGTAAGGAAAAAGTAAATCAATCTCTGTGCCTGCCTATTAATTAGACCTGTCCTCCGGGGGTTGTGAACTTTTAGTTCCTACCAGCCCAAACAAAGTTCCGAACCCAAACTTTCTATTTTCGACCTTTCCATCCACAGTTCACACCCTTCTAGTGACCACTCATTACCAAGCTAATTGTGAAACCATCATGATATTGTAGAGCACTTAATTCAACAGCAAATCTAGATAAATGTAGTATGTACGGTCAGCAGCAAAATAATAACAAATCATATTTAGTAGCACACAAATTGCTAATCTGCAATTAAAATTAACTAAATGATGCAACGATTTATTCACGCGAATTTTTCGGGATTGCCCGACTAGTTTCGGACCCCACCGGACTCCTTAATCATGAGCTGCCGCGGCGGGGCTCTTTTTAGTTGAAAAGAGGGCAAGAGGGCGCTGCAACCCCTTCGGACAATTACGCTGGCCCGGCAAGTATTACCCCTACTGGGCTTCTCTTTCAAGGAGCCTGAGGCCGTCCAGCACGGGAATGGCTCTGATAGTGCCAGGGTGAGCTACTCATCACTCACTGTCCGCAGTACATCTAAGGTAGTTAAAACATATGCGCGATGAAAGGCAACGCATTGTAAAGCACCGACCAAAATGCGGATGACGTTGCACGGAAGTTCAGGATAAGTCAGTAAAAATCAAACATTACATATGAAGAGGGAGTCTATGAGGATACCTTACTAAAAAAAGACTTGTTAAAGCATACTAAATTCGAATATTTTTATTGTCGACTGTACTGTTATTGCATGTATAAACAAAGGCGGGTAAGCTTATTTAACGAGCCAATCTATTGATAAAAATTATTGTTAGTTTAATACTTAAAAGTGTATCAGTGATTAATGTTGTTTGTACATGGATAGTAAATGTTAAGTGTCGGTAAAACATCTGTCGTTTTAATTAGGCAATGTTTATAGTGTTTATAACACAGGTCAAGTGCGAGTTTGGTCCGCTATACAAAGAGTTCTGCACAAATAGGCTTAAAAACAAATCGTTGGGATGAGATCCTGGTAAGAGTCTGGATAGTCTCTTTGTCGTATTAAGTCAAGATGGAGTTTAAAAGATGGTTATGTTACAAAATGTCTCGACTTGATCATTAAAAATTACTGGCGTTCCAGACAGGCTTGTGTCCTGCGTGCATGTCAAGCGATTAGTTTATTAAAGACACATACAAAAACAACCTTTTTGTCAATCTAAACGCCAGAAAAATGCATATAAAGTCATTTTTCAAATCGGTCCAGTCATTAAGAGGAGTGTGGTGGCGAATAAACTTCGAGGCAATTACATGTTTAAAATTTATGAACAACGTATACCCATAGATTTATAATAAAAGGGCACTGATAAGCAAAACAAAAAATAATCAAAAACAATTAAGTAATGTTACAAAACACGACCAAAAATCAACACACGACATCTCCTACGCACATTAACTAAAATAAATATTTGTGCAGCATTTGAAGAAGATAATGGGGTCTAACTTATAAAGGACAATGTCTGACACTCTGGAGAAACTTTTGAAACAGTACGAAGAACATGTTTTGTCTGAGGATCACCCGCGAAGTATAGGTCAGTGTTTAATGAGTATTGTGTAAAATAACGTAGGTATTAGATAGATTTGGTTGAATATGACCAAGATTATATCGCATTGAGCAATCGTAAAGGCTTCACTAATAAACTACAGTTACATATTGGGCGGTTGTCTTTTTTAACTTTTTTTCAGCTTAGATAATGTTGAAATGATGTTTGTTTATTTGAGGATTTTTAAGCCTACTGCTATTATTTTGTTTATAAAGTGTTATTTTCCCCGATATATTGACTGTTATCAACGTATGGTATGACATGACTAGGCAAGAAAGGCATACAGGTTTAAATCTTCAGCATGAAATAAATATTCTCTTATCTACACGTATTCTCAAGATCGCAGGTGAATGGAAACTACAATAACCCTACAGCCGATTAACATACTTATGCTAATAAGACTAAGATGAAATGATAATATGTATTTTTGTAACGCCAAATGTATCAACCTAGAAGTAAACTTCATCGATATGTATGCTCTTCTCTTTATTCAATTTTATAAATAAAAATAATATCAGGTAGACATACTAATTAAATGGGCATACAGAAACTTCAAAAAGATCTCTGTTGTCAGCACCCTTGGCAAAACGTAACTTTTTTGTTTAAGCCCGTGTGGTGCCATTTTCATTCTTAGAGAATAGAGTCGAAATAGCTTAAGCATGCTCTTCACGACTTCGACAGGTTTTACACCTATAGCTTTCACTACCGTAAAATGTCCAAGAGGATACTACCGCCAAGCTAAAAAAAGGTTTAATACAAATCTGTCAGTTAAAGAGCAAAATTAACAAACCTCCTTTCTTCCTTTCAGGGTTGTTCACAATCCCTGAGTACCCAGAGTTTGAGGCGGATCGAGGTATGTGGTCTGTGGCCCTCGACACCATACTGACTACGCTGCGGTACCTCGCGCCAGCCACTATCATCACACTGTTCTGGGGCCAACACAGCTTCCTGTTCAGAATATTGAAGAGCATCGATTCGGCTTTCAGGGCTAGTAAGTATGAAATATTTCTTTCAAAACTTCCACACAACGCCATCTTGTGTCAAACTAAGCAAAGCTTGTATTATGAGTACTAGATAACTGATAAACATACTTACCTTTATATTTCTAAATACAAACATTAGGTAAATTACACCCAGACACAAAACAATTGATCGTGCTGATCACACAAACATTAGTCCTGGGTGGGAATCGAACCCGGGCCACTAACCACTAGACCAGACAACGTGTCATGATCATTTCAACATATAACGTGTTTAAATAATCACAATTACGTTTTTAATATTGCTAATGTAAGTAGAACTGAATGACAATTTACGAAAAGCCAGTCTATTTTCATAACAAGTGGGTGTAACCATTTAAAAAATTGAGTTCTCTAAATTATAATTATGATTGATTTACTATCTGCTTCATTACTTGTTATTATCATATTATTATCAGATGAGATTCTAAAAATTGAAAAGAAATAACATTAGGCACAGCTATAGAGCTTTTTTTAGGATTTATATCCTTGTGTCACAAGCATACATTATAAGTACATATTACATATCTTTACGGTAGTGTGTAATATGTCGATCACAACTCGCGTTAAAGGTTAATGTTGTTTAGCCCGGGAATGTTGCAAAGTTAAAGCTGCTTTTTATAGAAAATGCTAATTGAAAACGGGAAAAAAAATTAAAACGCAACGAAATGTTTGCATTACTTGTCAGCATAACTGTTGCAGTTCTGAAAGAGATACTGTTCTACGCAATGTAGAGGGCTATGAATCCTACTTTTCAAACAGCCACATTCATGCTTCAAGAGGTGATAAGAATCCGGTTAGTTTACATTTACGCCACTTCGCTCCGATATCAGCTGTCATGCTTTATACTTTAATGAGGGGTATCGCTTATAAAACAATGGAAAAACGTTCGCTACGAAAACCACAAATTTTCTAGTCCCAACATTGATCGCTTCATTGCTCATTGTTATAAGATTCCGAAAAATCGTGGGAATCATTCCCACAGTTCTCAAACTCAAGTAAACCTCAAGAGAATACGCTACCAAATATTTATTGTTCAAAGAATTTAGCACATGCTTTATCTTGGCCTTAAATCTTTTGAAAGCAAAATTTAGGTTGAGTGTAGACTGGCAGTTTAGCTCGACTTTTCTTGAGGTTGTGTGCACATACTTTTCACATTTTCGATGTGAAAGCTTTGGTTTATAAAGATGAGATGGTGTTGCTTCGGGCTTCATTTTTATGCTTACTGTGCTACGAGCGAGGTGAATTTAGGTTATGTAGATAAATGCTACCCATTACGTACTGAGCTAAGAATAATAACCTTACTAAATTATCTTATATTTGAATAACAAGAAGTGGTATATTTCAAGAAAATTTTTTTTAGCTCATTCTTCTTGAATGATCTTTGATTAAACTTAATCAACCAACTCAGCCTTCGACCGTTGGACATACCTAAGCCTCCCTCAAGTCATCCAAGATAAATAAAAAGACAATTCACATTAATGTAAAATTTACCCTAAACTGTTTTGCCTGAAACAATTCACTAACATCCACAATCCTAAAACCAAAAAAAAAAACATTCAATTAATCATCCGGTCGTTACGACCATTTTATTTAGCACACATTTAGTCTCAGGCAATAGCAATTTAGCGAGCATACCTAATGGACCAACACTTACCAAGTCATGAACAAAACAGTTGAATAAAATCTCACGCTCGTATAAATATTAATAAACATTGTTGTTAATGACCATAAAGTCACAAGCTCTCTAATTCTTATCTCATTTTAACCAGAATCTTTATAAAGCTCAACTCTCACCGCACCACTTCATTTGGCACGAAACTGTTTTACCGACACATTCGCACTTTCGTCGGTAAATTCCCATGCAAAACCGTTAACCTTTGCCATGATCTTAATCTTGCATGAAATGTTTTTAACTCAGTTTCACTTACGTTATCGTTGAATTCAGGTTAATTTTTATACGGCTTGGTTAAATTCAGTTCAAAACGCAATTTTAGTCTAATGGACGTTATAACGAGTGAAGTGGTTGTAAAGGTGATTTGTTTGTGCTTTCATAAAGATTTAATCCGTTTTAATGAAAATCGTGAGCGGATTATTGTTTTATCCTCTAGGTATGTAATTTGTTAATGGTAATTTTTGACTAAGTTGCCTATACTTTCTTACGTATAATATTATTATTTCTGTATCATGCGCACAAACTCTTCTGCGTTAAAAGGCTGTAACTGAATACAATAGAAAAAATGCGCAAGGATGCAGAATTGACTAAAAGATTAAAATTACTGCACCAAATAAGTCCTTTTTTTCTAGGATAACGGCGCGGTTTCATTCAGATTACTAATTTAACGTTGATCAATGCTCATACCTCATACCAAAGAAGCCTGTGTCCAGCAGTAGGGCATTTATAGACTGCATTTATCATTTATTATATCTATTTAAATGTCGATGTTTCCCTTACAAAGAAGTATTATCAAGTGATTAATGGATGGCTACTGCTATCCTGCACATCTTTGCGTCATAAACTTTCCACAAATTTCAACCTAATCAAAGTCCTCGTTTTCCTTACACAGTAGTATTCTCAAGCGAGGAACAGAAGCAGGCGGTCCTACAATGGCTGGCCGAGGCGGGCCCTGTGAGGGTGGAGCACCTGGACACAGTGTGGCGACACGGCTGGGTGCTGTGCGGCGCGCTCGACGCCGCGCTGCCCGGCGCCTGCGCTGGACATCCCCCTACAAGGCTGTCGCTAAAGCACGCACAAGCTATCGCTGAACATTATCTTGGGGTTGAACCTGTGAGTTTTCTTTTTAAAAAATATAAGCTTTAATTTAACCTTTTTTTCCTTAGCCTTAACTCTAGATCTGGTGGGCAAAGGTCCTAGTCCTAACACACAAAAATATATCATAGATTTACTTTTAAGCATAATAACACATGCACGGAATAATACATAGGTTATTAAAGTCTGCATTGCCAATGTATCGTCTTGAGAACTGGTTGAAAAAATCACACATAGGATTATATTCTACAAAATAAAATGAAAATAATTACCTGTATTCCACGCAGAAAGCGAAAAATATTTATTTACTTACTTCATTCATTGCCGACGACTAAATTACTTCAGTATAGAGCACGATGATAACAAAATCAATAACACGAAATTTCTCGATTCCAGGTTTTCACCCGGCAGGAACTGGAGTCGAACGACTCACTGAGCCGGCACCAAGAATGGAAACTCGCTAGTTACTTAGACCGCATCCGACAAGCTTTATTAAAATTAACTCCACCTGTTTCCAAACCTGTCTCCCAACGAACGTCGCCAGAAACCACACAAGTTACTCTCGACTATGTTGCAAAAGGTTCAGGGCTATCTGCTGCTCAAGTAAATAACAGAACACACTTCAAGTTATATCCTACTGCACAGCAAGCTTTGGACCCAGGAGAAATAACCATTCTCATCCGAGGCCCTCGTGACACGTACGGCATGACCGTCATACCACCAATATTAGGTAAAGCACAAATGATTCGACAGAAACTCTTGGGCTTACAATCGAAACAAAACTTCACTGAAAATGCTCTACCGATAACGCAAGGAGCTGCGTATTTAAGGCTATACGGTAAAACTGACATGAATAAAACTTATTACATACCTAAAACGAAATACGATATTGATATCGAAGTAGAATCCCGAAAAGATCACGCAAAAATAGGTTACGTGGCTAATATTGAAGGCAAGTACACCATTTCTATTACAAGTAGAGATCAACATATTGTTGGGTCACCCTACACTGTGACGGTAGCTAATAATATCGTTGGGGTCCTAGAAAAAGACAATTATTGTTTAGAAGATGGCGAAGAAATAGACATTGTAGACATCAATAACGACAGAAAGGTTGTACTGAGGATAGTTGACTTCGTAACTGAAAAGATGTTACTCAAAGAAAATGGGACTCTTGAAAAGATAAGTGATGATGAAGCGAAGAGCTTAATGACAATCGGCACAACGAAAGATGTGCCAAACGTTGTCAGTGATACTTATAATGAAATCTCCAACAATGCAATAAAAGACAAGTCAGAAGAACCTGTAAAGAGCCACAAATTTAACAAAGCTGCGGCTAAAGTGTTGGCTATGTATCGAGTTTGTAAAATATTTACAGATATAATGGCTGAAAAGCAAGTACAAACTCCAAAGAAAGATATTCATCACATTCGACCAAGAAGTCAACCGGATATACCCGATATTGTCAACTCTACGTTTACAGAAACAAATATAAACCCATACATATCTGAGTTGAGAGAAAAGTTTATTGTTCCAGAAAATATTTCAGTTTCACTAAGAGCTGAAAAATCTACAACTTCCTATCATACTAATTTTGAAAATATTGTAAAAGAGCGGGAAAATGTGACGGTAAATATACCTATGGATAATACTGGGATTGATAGTCCAGATAGTTTAGACGGATATAACGCAACTAGTGAAGAGCAAGAGGATATTTCAGTTGAAGAAATAACACCAACGAGTACTAGCAACCCATTTATAAACGAAATGTTCGAAGACAATTATGTGGCTTCTAAAAACTTTGGAGCTTTTGTAGCTTCGGAGTACGAAACGAATAATTCACAAAACGAAGAGACACGAGACAGTTCGATAACAATAATTATCGATCCTCATCAGACACCATCACCTATTAACATGAACCCATTTATTGAGGCAGGCAATATAGGATTTGTGAAACCAGACCCTGTTGTATACGAAAGGCCAAAAACGCCAGTTTTCAAAATAATATCAGGAGAAAAAGTTGATCGTGATGAATCTGTTTATATTGACCCTAAATCAGAATTGGTTGATGAAGAGGCTCTTGGCAACGAGTTTGTAAATCCATTCTTTATGCACTGTCATCAAAGCAGTCATTTCGAACGCACACCAACGACCGATTTCATAATCGGAGCACCAGTATCGTTGCCTCCTATGATCAGAGCTCATTCTCCAGAACCTGAAATAAGATCATTAACTATTACAGAAAGTGAAAAATCTAAAAAGAAACAATCTGAGAAAAAGCTAGAGAAAAACGTGGATCTTGTCTCCGAGTCAGTGTTTTTAACTCCAACACATGCAAACTTGAATTTAACAAAAGATGCAAAACAAGAAAATACTGCCGTATCATCAACTTTTCACAGTTTAGAATCGAATCTTACAGAAACAATAGATAACTCTAATGCATCAACTACCAGCGACAATCAGTTCGCACCATATCGGCCTGAATCAAACAGAAATCTTTCACCTAGAAAAGATATATGGGACTCTGCCTACGTAAGTATTGATGACAATATCAGTTCACCAGATAGCAATAATAACGAAAGTACAATCTGCGAGACTCTTAGTAAACCGAAGTTTTCTCCTAGTGACGTCAACTTCGGATTAAAACAAGAAGAGCTATCGAATATGGGCCCAGCTGAAAGAGAGATATGGCAAACGTGCAATGATTTAAAACCCGAACCCTCAAAATCTCCTGAAGAAGTAAAACCTTATAAATGGGAATTCAAAAGGCCAACATTCACACCTATAATTGAAGAAAGCGACAGAAGCATATCATCAGGCACGAAGGATATAAGGACCGATTTATGTCCGAAGCAAGGGGAAACTGACACAGTATCAGTGGCATTTGCTGAACTAAATGACATGTATGAAGAATATTATCCTAATTCAGAAACCAGTTCTATTGATGTTGCTAACGAAGATCATCTTCATAGCATGGAGGTAGAATACGTTACCCAGACTAAGGACAGTAGTGTCAATTCTGCGTCTGAAACATCAGATGTGAAGAGACACGAGGAAGAAATAGAAGGAACGATTTCTGAGGTTCAGGCAAATGTCACTGAATCTGTTTCAGCAAGTCAGACCTTTCGCAACGAAAACGACTCGACGTGTGAGTACAACAGGGAAAATGATGAAACGCAATTTGGTAAAACTAAATGTAGTAATATCGTCCTTGAAAAGAAGAAATACTGGGACGAGAAAATTCGGCAGATAGAAGCAAAATCCGCAGAAACTGCAACTTTCTCAAAGAAAAAACGAGTTTCTTCGAAGCAGTTAAAACATGATTCTCTAAGTAAGCGAAGAGGAAAACAAATGATTAAGAATTTCCTTAGTGCCGGAGATTACAGTCAAGTTAAACAAATCTATCAAGTCGATGATAAAGAAAATGATTTTAAAGTACATGAACCAGTCAGAAAACAATCATTAACCGACGAAGTTAAATCAGATGAGAAACTTGTAAAACGATGGAAGAAATATTGGGATGAAAAATTAGAAACAGACCAGATAGAGCATGAAAATATTACTCCAAAACGAAAATCTCCGAATGTCCATATACCCGTACAGTCTCCACAACGAAATACAGTCGATGTTCAAATTAAACTAGTAACTAATGACAGCCAAGATGATTCGACAAGTGAAGAAACGCCAGTGAAACAAGAATTGCCTGAAGAAGTATTCAAAGCCTTTGAAACTAGCCCAAAGAGATTCTTCGGAACATCAAGACAGCAGATTTTAAATAAAATAGATACATTCTTAGGAAAACCCGCTACTGTTGATATTCCAACAGCGGATATCTCCGGCGAGTGTCACGAAAGTGGTCTTGTATCTAGTCGAATATCTTTGTTCCATAACTTGTCAAACACTGAGGAACTGCCATGGGCCAGAAGAAAAAGCCAATCTTTACATAACATAAGTCAAAGACGAGATACTGAGAAGAGCATAGTTTCTATGGAAGAAATCGAACTCGAAAATGACGGGTTAACTGATATACCATCAGATCTAAAAGAGAAAATGAACGAAGCTGCAAATGTAAATATAACGGAAACTATAAGTTTGAAAAACAAGAGATCTAGAATGGTTTCTACGTCTTATAATAAAACCTTTGATGAAACCGATTACACGAAACCTGAACATATACAAATTCACTCTAACGAACCTGCAAGAAAGGTAGCTTATGACTTTAAACAATTAGACAAACCGATGGAAAACACTGAGGTCCTAAGAAAGAAGTCATTTAGCAAGTCAGAGATGGACATTTTCAATAAACCTCTCAACGATCCGACAGACGATGGATTAGATAAGTACAAGTCATGCAACGAACTACCCAAAGTCAATGTCAAGAGCTTTATATCGCTTTATGAAAGCGTTTCGAAGACTGCCGTAAAAGAAAAACCGTCCAAAAAGGTGTGGAGAACAAGTTCAGTTGATTCACAGAATAATTCGCATTCCAACAGCATAACTACAGGTTTGTATTTAAAAAATGGATATCATGGAAATGACGTTCAAAAAGAAATAGACCTAATTGCATACCTTTTTTACAGATGCTGTGCGCAAGCAGGCTGCAAGCGATCGAGGAACCTTATCCAACAGTGCATCAATAACAACTACACCAGGAGTCACACCTACAAATCTATGGATGAGTAAAAGTTCTGAGGCAGCAAGCAATCTCAGTATAGACACAAAAACTTCTGGCTCCTTCGACATTGAAATTATATCAAGTGATAATAAAGACACAACGTACTTAAGTCTATCTGATATAGAACTCGAAATTATAGAAAGCAGTCCAGAAAAGTCTAGTGAGTCATCTCCAGAAAGGAAAGCTCCACCAGAGCATATAGAGTATAAGAATAGATTCAAACTAGCAAAGGAATATTTTCAATCATTAGAGGATGTCAGAGATCTAAAGAAACCGAAAGCTGAACCAAAGCTGAACGAATGTGAACAACTACTCCGACAACAGTCAACAGAATCTCTAGAACCCGAAAGACCGCAAAAGCGTGTGAAGAAAAACATTAAGTCTCATTCGATGCCGTCATCTGAAATATCGAAAATTTGGAACCAATTACAAGAAAGTCAAGGGAATAGTTCAAACCAGAAACTAGTTAAGATATCTGAGAAATTTAATGTGGAAGACTTGTTTACTGACGTCACTGAGGGAAAACTGAGTCGACAAGGCAGTTTGAGAGGCATACCACATAAGAAAGCAGTGTTAGAAGCTTTTCGATCCATGGAAAACGTAGCTGACACACAAATCAATTCCTACGATATGGCCGAATCACAAGTAATCGATTTCGCTAAACAGCACACGGTAACGAAAGCACAGACTTACCAAAGCGAGTATCCTTATTTACCGACGACCGATCCATCGAAATATCATTCAAGATTGGACGTCAAAGCGTCTGGCCTTATTTCTTTAAAAGAGTTATTGGAAAAGAAACCGCGAAGAAACAGTGTGCCTGACTTGAGATTAAATCCTAAATTTAGTGTTGACCTCTAATTCTATAACCCCTAGAGATTTCCATATTTTATCTCTACATATGCAACGAAATAGATGTGTGAATGTTTTCCTTTGTTTTTAGGCAAATTAGTTTAAGTATAGAAATTACAGTATTTACTAGTACCTAAAACGTAGTTAATACTCAATTTGGTTTAAGGCGTAGTATTTTAAGTCCTGACTAATGTTCTTAAGGCTAAATTTGTTATATTTTCGCATGAATGGCGTTTGAGTTTATTTCACGAGTTTTACTATATTATATTTATATTATAGTTGATTTATTTTCATGTTGTGTTGTTGGTTGTTTTTTTTAATTTGCAATTTGTGTTTTATGCTAGTATTGTACAATTCTGTACAGTTATTGAATCTAATATTTTGTTCTAAGATTTTATTGTAACTATTTATTCTACATTAAATAAATTACTATTACTTTTGTCTTCTTACTTTAAACATTGGTTTCTTGTCTTGTCTAAGATACCAGCCATGGATGAAATATAAGAATACATAAATGACGAGAGCGAAAGAGATGAGAATACTGAAAACAATTCCTTCATTGATCGAGGTTTCCACATTATAAAATGCATATTTCATTTAATATTTTATTTTCATAATATTCACATTACAATTAAATTAATTCTGAGCTAGAGTTGATCAACTATACAAAAAATATCATGGGACAAAAGTATGTAAATTATAAAATCTATTGCTTTAGGTTTATTATGACTTTCATTGCTTAGTTACCGGGTTTACTTATATTTTCATTCTATTTAAAATTGGCTTTTAAATACTATCGTGGCTATAAGGGAAGTTGACTATTAATGTTTCAGACATATTTTTGCCAAATTTTATGTTCTACCTACCAGAATAATCAGCTTTATTACTTAAAGAAAGCCTAATTGTGCCTAAAATGTTATCAAATTCATTACTGTTGCTCTGCTTTTCACCATTTTTTTTTACTCGATCGTTACTTAATATGTATTTGTACGTATGTGCTAGCATGGTCCGCCCGCCGCCATGCAAGCCACGCAGCCAACTGCGGGTCGTTGCGATCGCCTCTCGCTTCCAACTGTTGATAGTAAGCTTCTCGAATGATCCGGAAAGCGTCGACGCTTCTGTAGGGGAGTTTGGTTATTGGATCGATGTAGCGAGCTGGTCTCCTAGAAAAGAAAATGGGTATTTTTATTAATTAACTTGCAGTTAATTGGATAAGGTAGGTACTGGTTTTAAAAGAATCATTTTTGTAGTCAGTAAGATGATACAATTGTATGATGTGTGAACTAATGAAATAAAGCGAATAAGTTGAAAAGTAGTGAGTTATGACGTCACGTGTTTGTAACGCGGAAATATAGTTTACTGCATAATTCTTTTTAATGATGTGATCAATAAAGAATCGTATTTAATATTTTTTGGGAAACCAGCCTGACGCACTATTTAGGTATTTTTAGTCAAATTCTCTATTCATACTATCAATTTGAACATCAGATATTTTTATAAAAATGTACTAAAAGCTCAAGTGATAAATGACATACTTAGTAACAGCACACAGCATCTGTCTCCGTTTCTTTGGTTTGGACTTGGGGAAGCAAGCGTTGAAAGCTTCGTCCTTAATATCGTTTTCAAATGACAGTAGGGTACGCTCGTGGTATCTTGTTGTGTTTTCTTTCTTTTTCGACGGTTTTTCTTCTTTACTGGAACATATTTGAATAAATGAATTATTTATATACATAGCGTTCGCCGATCAGCGGATATACATGTTTGATTTATGCAGAGTAGGAGAATGGTTAATCTCTTACTGAAAGTTAAAGAATGGTAACAAAATCTTAAATTAAAAAATCTGATTAAATGATCTGTGGTTAAGTTCATACTTGAATAAATTCCCTACACGTCATTTAAGTGTATTAAAAAGGTATACAAAAATGTTGTTTATGATGTCTTAAAACTCAGTTTGAATTGAGGACGAATTGAGAACCTCCTCCTGGTCTGAGGTGGTTGAAACACTTACGCAGTAACATCTTCAATGTTAACTTCTTCGTCTGGACCAATAACATCTATGTTCAGTTTAGTTTCAGTCTCCATTTTCTCAATATTCTCATCTGGAGTTTCCGTCTTCACTTCAGTCATGTCTATGTCACCAGACGCAAGTAATTCTAGAATATTAATAGGGAAATATACTATGAATTCTAAGTTTAGGTTTATCATTATTAATCTTTCATAAAAAAAAAATCTCTTTAAAAAAACGACACCCCAAGGAATTTAATCCTTGTATCGCAGGCGGATTTACAAACATACAAACCACATGCACAAAGACATCGTCATCAGTCTATTATCTGATTATCTTTTCTCATCTAGTCTTTACATTAGAATGTGTATCAATTTGCTACACGTATTTAAAAGATTTTAAGTAGTAAAAGTATAATATGGATAATACCTTCTTCGCTTTTGATAATATCGCTTAAGTTGAGGTCTCCGAGTGGTGTCAGACTGCCTAGCTTATCATCCACTTGTGGGATTTCTTCTATAGGAACAGCAAACGAGTGGTATCTAGAAACCCCAACAAGAAAATAAATATGAAGACCATTATATTATTATAGTTCATTTTTAAAGAGGATCCTTTGAACCTTCTTGTATGAGAATATCAAACAACCTCAATAGGCGGAACTACAAAGGCTACGGAGAACTGACGACAGCCGACAGCTACAGAATAATTAAATATGATTTTTCTTTATATTACCTGATCACGGGTCCTGTGATAGTCTTCTTAATAGGCCGAATCTTTTTCCTTTCCAACTCGATTTGTTCAAATCTCTCTGAAAAGACAAGAATATGATGTAAGAAATAAGGATATTGCACGCACGCGACTGCACGGATAGCCGTGTATCATCATTCCCCTGCCCTTATCCCAATTATTTTATTTGGGGTCGGCGCAACATGTCATCTTCTTCCATACCTTCCTATCGGCCGTCATCTCATAGGGCAAGCGTTTGTGTAAAATACTGTCTACAAATGCTTGTACTGAATCTAGGTGCTTTTGTCCAGGTAAATTGAATGTTTATGGAACCTCCGCGACACAAGGTCTAACATCCTTAAAGCATAAGCGGTCATTTTAAAAAGGAAATTAATATGAACTAAGTACAACAAAAAAGCAAGTTCATGTTGCATTTAGTAATAAAGTATTCGAGGTTCGAGTGCCTCTAAATAATCCAGGGCGCCATCCAAAGGCATAAAAAATCATTGGTGAGGTTGTTTAAGAGTTCACCGCAAACACATACAGTAGAATTATATGTAAAAGAATAGCATACCTAAACTTTTGAGGTTCTCTTTCTCAGTAATAAGAGCCTCTTCTAATAACTCTTCTTGTGTCGGCATCTTGTCCTCAACTTTCTTTGGTTTTTTCTTTTTCAATGCTGATCTGATCTTGATCCGTTGTTGTGTTTCTGCTGACTTTACTGCTGTACTTTGCCTGATTGATTTTCGTTCTGAAATGAAATTTCATTTACAGTACAGATTAGAAAGCATTTCTTTTAAAATTTCTTGATAATATTACATTAATTACATCTTTACATTACAACTGATAATTTGTCATTGTTTTTTTTTTTTAATTTATTCTCCGGCTTCAAAAACTAAAATTAATAGAGCAGAATGCATTTAACTTGCAATTCTAATGGTAATTTGGTAAATGGTAATTTCAGTACAATTGAAACAAAAATTAATAAATGACCATGAATTCCTTAAAAAAATATTACAGGAATTAGTATGCCAATTCTTTAAAAAAGTTTTTTAAAGATATTTGGCATAGTCATAGGATATTTAAAAATTAAATGGTACCTATAGATGAATCATGTGCTCTTTCTGCCTTAATGATCTTTTCTTGTTTTGGTTTTGGTTCCTTTACTTTCCTTTCGTTAATCTTTTTCACTTTGTCTCCCAATGTTGGTGTTGGGGCAGCTCCAGGTGCTTTTTTCTTTTTGTTCGGGTCCTAAGTATGGAAAATAATATTCAGAAAACAGGAGATTAGCCAACAGGATAGAGCAATATTACACTTTGTCCTATATTGGCATTGAAATAGATTTTAGGTACTGTTAGAGAAATAAAAAGGTAAAATTAATTTATAGGATTGATTTGAATAGCAAGAGAAAGTGGAGAATGGCACAAGTAAAGTGAGGCCTATACCCAGTGATGGGTTGTTCACAATAACAGTAGGTTTTATATGAAAGGCAGAGAAACACTAGAGTCTAAGTTGCTGGCAAATGTTATCCTAAAAACTATATACTTTGTGTGATTGGTAATATGCCATCCATCGAACAATAGACTACAAATAGTTTAGTGTTCAAAGATTCTATGAAAAACTTGCACAAAACACTATACACAGACAAATTGAATATTTAAGTTGAAAAGTTGATTTCAGGGAATAAAATATCAGTTACATAGTCTCAAACATATAGTTTACCTTATATACTTTAGTACCACTTTTCCTTTTCTGTTTTTCCTCTGTCTCCTGATCGGAAGTAGGTTCATCAGCCTCGTCTATACTGAAATCTGAGTCCACTACATCATCCTGTTCTCGTTCTTGTCTGAAATACAATAGTTGATAGTTACTAACACTGGTATTAATTCGTACAATATAAATGTCTCTGCTATGTCGTATTCAGATTAGATACGGGATAAATATGTTAAACTAAGAATTAATTGAATTGCATAGGACTCACTAAAGAATTATTTTTAACCTATTAAGAAATATAATCTTGGATCTAACTTTCGGTGAAAGCTAGTAATCATACAACTATTTAAATTTCCCGCGTACTGGATCTAACATGATCTACATTGTGTCTAGCATTAAAACTAGTCGTTTCAGCAGAAACTAGATCACTTTATACTAATTACTAGGTTGATACACTTATATACTGATAGAAGAACATACTGGTAATCATTATCTTCCTCAGCTTCGTTAAAACCGCCGTAAGTTGTTGAATAGAACTCATCAACATCTTCCTCTTCATCAAGCAGTTTCGCCATGCGATTACCCGCATTTGAACGACGCTCTCTTTGAGCCATGATGTCTAATTAATTCTTCTTTTATATAGTTATAGTATTTAAAACACCAAACTGCAAAATAAGATGCTATAATAACAGAAGTAAATATAAGATTTTCAGAATCGATCACCACACAACAAACAAGCTTGAGATGTTCCACAGACTAAATAAAATTTCGCTGTCAATGTCAAATTAGATGGTCTGTGTTGCCATTACGATTCAGACCTAAGATAATTCTAATAATATAATATAATTATATTCCACAATAATCTATTTCGAAAATGGCATACTCAAGCGACTTAGTTATATCTATTGGCATATTTAATAAAGAGCAACAAAACAAATTATATTAAACAGGGAATCGTGTGGCTTGGTACCTACAGAGCCGTGAGATTCATACTTCACCAGCACCAGCAGTAGAATTTGGTTGGAACAGTTGAACAGTCAGTACATATTAGAGGTATATTTATTTCGAAAAAAAAGGATTGTTTTTTTGTGTGGTAATAATAAGCAATAGGTGTACTATGAACAATTTTATAGGCATTAACAGAAATAATACAAAGTCTTTATTCGTAGAAAATAAGTAGTAAATTGGTGTTACATTAATGAAATTGACGGCTATGTATAGCTGGAACAATAATATGCTGTTTTAACACAATAAATTTAATTTTACACTAATTTTTGTAGAGTTATTAGGTACTACGGACCATGTAGTTAAGATGAAGGCAACAAAATTATGGATCTTTCGTTTAATCGTAACATCGTATTCTACCAAAAGATATTGGTTCTATAATTTACTGAACGTCAAGATATTTTTTGTAGTAAGTCATTGAATGCATCATCATCTCAAAAACTTACAAACATTATATTATATTCCATTTTTTTTGTAAAATCCTGGGTAATAACCTGGTTTACTTATTGTCACTTATTGACTTATTTTAAATCTTTTGAACTTTCACCAGCTTCCAGCTTTCAATAAAAATAACAGCTCGATCCAACCGTGTGCAGTTTGATTCAACATAAAAGACAGGATAGTTTACATCTCAATTTATTGCGGCGATACTGTTTTGCTTACGAAAATATTTATCTACCTAACCTGCATCCTACTTACCACGCTGACAAAGTCGCAGACAACAGCTATATATAATAATATATATATAAGTTTAATATACCAAAATAACTAGAATAACACTATTTTTTTTTCTCATCTATAATCTATATAAGAAAGCCACTAAAACAATGTTTTGCCTGAGATGTATTAGTAATTTCCTTAATATTATTAAGTAGGAAGTCAGGTAGAAAAATAAAACCACATAATATTTTGTGCCGTTTATTCAATTGTTAACAGTTATTATAATAAGATTTTACTTCAGTCATCTTTGTTTGATTCAGGTATAAACCACATTTGACAGTTTTCTAGTGTTCTGATATCATACTGTTACGTCATACTCGTTTGTAGTTTATGGTAATGTTTGAGATAGGACGATTCGATTCGCTCAAACAAACAAGTTCTTATTTGCATTTTCTACGAATCGCCTTAAACCAGACATTTGAATTTAATAATTAAATTAGTAGGTATTACATTTAACTTTAGTTTAAGTTTCGTTTGATTTCATGTGATTTTATATTTAAACTTTAATACACTTATATTAAGCTACTTTTTGGAATACCGTTCCTAAAGATAATGATGTGATGCAAATTAGTTAAGTTTGAACATAAAACCACAGGAAAATTAACCCTTTGGATACCTAGTGCTATAACCGAAATAAGTACATCAAGATGACTTATTTAACGAAGTAACACGTCCTCAACAAAAATCACATGATTAAAATTAAAATTAATATAACACTTGAGTGATTTATTCAATAATAATATAAGTTATGAAACATGAACATAGTAAATGGAATGTTTGGGGGACCAGGTGTTTCGTGATGCTTATAACTTTGAAATATTCTCAGATAAATATACTATTAATTACATATATTATATTACTATAATGTGAGATATAATCTCGAACACGCATCCCACAGAGCAGCACTAGCCACTAATAACAGAGAAACAAATAAATTCGCTATTTGATTTCTTTATCATAAAGCATTTGACTAACATCAAAACATTTTAATTATATAGAAAATCAACATTATATATTTTTGAAACAATAACTTTGTAATAAAGCAATTATGTGAAATAATGCAACTAGACTTGGTCGTTTACCAACGTATTGTATCGATCGACATTCAACTTTAAACGTACATGATAAGAGCGATTTTGCAATGGCAAATTTTGTATTAGGCTCTTAGCCCATTGTCTTTCATTCAGGTATAGTAACTTAGTTGCCTGAAAGGTACACGACCAAATTTAAATGCACAATATTTTTTTAATACTTAAGTATGGGACTTTTATTTTTTAGACTCTAACTGTATTTTCTGTCCCAGTATTATTATCAATGATTCTCACTTCGTCATTCACGTATACACATTTCTTTCAAAGAAAACAGTGTTACCTGAAATCCAAGTTTCGTCATAAAGCCTACTATAATAAATATTTAAAAAGAAACACATCTTATATTTAATAAATATTATATGATTTTAACTATTAAATATCTATATCTTGCACGCGTTTAATATAAATATTACGTAGATTGTTATTTATATCATAGTAAAATTAAATTAAAAATCTAAATTTGCAAACAGATGTAATAAAATTTCTCAAATTTCAATAGCAACGTAATTTGATCTATAATAATTAATTATTATGTTCGGTAAATCCTTAATTGTTTTATTTAAACTGGCAACACTGAACACTTAACAGGCGATAGTGCTACCCGCACGCCAGCTCGCCTCACTTCGTTACAATCAATAACTATGTTAATTAAATTCAATATTGTATGATTAATTTATCTACTTTCATTTACTATTGATTGATTACTTACTAACAATAAAATCAAATCGAAGATTAAAAAGCAACAATATCGTGAATTAATTTGGTTAAAAATACGATTCAATAAAATTACTAACAAAAAACAAATCTGACACTTATATGTAACTTAGCCTATAATTAAATTGTTTGCTATACGTGGTTGCATTAAAACGCAAAACATAATAATCAACATGAATGGAACTCCGAGTATAAAATATATGAATTAACGTCTCATTTACCATAATAAGCGCTATCATTTTATTTTCACATTTAATCGTTGCTTTTAAGTTCATCATTCATTCACACACAATATGTATAGTTTATCATTTTACCTTTTTTGAGCAATCATATCATACATTATACTTGAAATTCCATAAATTTAAGAAAAATATACAATTAAGTAGAACTCCAAAATGATATTGAAACCTTACATCGAACCCTACTTATCCTAATTATATTAAAAAGTAAAAATAGTGAAACAGTGAGAGTTATATAGTAAAATTCCACTACTCGTTCAATATACTTATATACAGGAATGTATTTAGTGCAGGCGAGAAAAAAAACTATATAACACACATTTAAAGCCTTTTATACTCGAGGCAACACATGTCTATAATTCTCGACAACTTTAGTGTTAACAAAAAGCGTGCAAACTTTTTGTAGTATATGTGCTAGTAGCCGCTCATCGTCGTATCTGTGTTGCATCGTGTACAAAAATGTCAAGTGGCATAAATAACTGAATCCTTCCTTAAGAAGTATTCATTACATTGCCATATTAAATGTGTAGAGTAGACAAAAATACTGGTGAGAAGCTTATGAGAACTATAAATAGATGGCGCCACGGACGACTTGAGCATAGTCCAATACGTTAGCCTCACGGTGTGAAATCGTATGTACGTTTTTACACCTGAGCCCCTGAGACCTCAATATTGAACCTCTTGTAATACATTCCAAAGTAATTTACTCTTAAGATAAGGCTTAATAAAATAAGCCTTGCATTGAGTCAGTTAATATAAGAACATTAAAGAAGAAGACTGTTTTAAATTGCACATATAATACTCCCTAAGTCTTTTTAAAATAAGCTCTTAAAATCAATAACAAATTACAAACAATAACAAATATAAATTTAAAATCCCATCTTTAATCTTAGTATTCCATGGCACCATAAAAAACAAAACACTTATCATTAAAACCATGCAACAAACGCTTACGATAAAGCAATAAGTACAAATACGAAAAGTGTTGAATAAAAATGTAATGAAACAAATGACTATTATGATTCTTGCAACCCTGTGAATTCTAATCCTGTGATATAGTCAATAGACCGGTCTCCAACTAAGGAATACAGGGGCACTGTGTCAGATAATTGTTTACACTAAAAATGTTTGTTCCTAAGATAACTTTCAGATGTTCTTTCAACACTTTAGTGACGTCATATACAGATAGTTGATACATTGCAGCGACGTTTTTTGGCCATTGGATATTTTTAATACAACAATTTGTTATTTTTAAGGGCAGAATACTTATATACCCTTAAGTGGAGTTTGAGAGAAAAGTTGTTAATTTTTTTCTAAATGGTTAGAAATTAATGCATGGCTTATAGAAGATTGCAACTCATTATTTCCATCAAGATAGCAAGTAAACAGATAAAGTTGCTACTTCTAGTCGAATTTTGAAATTTACAAAGTGATCTGTCACATTTTTAGATGATTATAACAACTATCACACAGTGCAATAAAATAGACACCTTTAGTTGGAAAACGACAAGATTTTACAATAGTTTACTAAAGGTAGAATAGATCTTAAATTTAAATGTTGAAGTAAACATTTTGAGCTACGGTACATTTCTAGAGAATTTGTTTTTTTTTTGTTAATATAATTTATGTACTAATGTATAATTATGTACATTGATCCAAAAATCGTGTGGGTGTCATGTGCTGGTGTTCGAAAACTGTAATTATGTCTCGAAAATGTCGGTAGTCGTACATTTGGCACATTTAGTGTGAATTTGAGCTTAGATACACGAAATAACAATGCAAGCGCTATAAGACTTTCCGTTTCCGTTTAGAATATTGAGACGATAAACTATTTTTATTGCGATAATAGAAAGAATAATGTTTTAAATAATGTCTTTTTTAATAATAACTTTTGAACTAGAATAACAAGCGTCGAGTTGTCAACTCATTTGTGACGTATAATTAAATCTTATTGTAAGTCTACATTGCAGCGATCGAAATTACTCCCGATCTTATATTAAAATTAACTATCTAAAGTCTCGTGCGAAACTAATTTGTGGTGGGAAAATATAGAACTAATGGCGCCACTGTCGTTGGAAAAATATTTAAATTGAATAAGTACTTTTCTCACGATACTTACAAGTAGATACACATATATTTGTTTAGAGATAAATACTCGTAGATAATTTTTTCTACCGTATTGGTGAATTTAATACAAAATCTATTGTTGAAATTATAATAGTACTACATTCGTACATTCGATTCTAAATAGAGTAATTCCGATCGATTGAGCCTTAATCACAGCAAATATAACTAATACATTGAATTTATCTCACTAATTATGAAGCTTTAATCAAAATAGGATGGCAAAGTATTTATACAGGTGTCGTGATTTTATAAAGGAGACTTCAATGTATTGCTATTCAATAGTCAATGTAGAGGTGGTAGATTTAAAATCATCCTTATTCCTTTGCTTTAAGATCTAAGTTCAGTTACTTTAACACTTGCATACAGCAAAAAGGGAACCTTCAATAATAGACTTAAACTTGAATGTATTAGATTCATTTTAGATTATTACATGGGGCAAGTTTACATTGCGTCTTTTGTCAATGTAAAATGAACCCACGGTATGCGAATTTAAGTTCATATTTTATCAAAGATGATTTTAAACGCTATATTATCCGCGGCTATTTTGAATCGTATTGTGTCTATAAACTGCGCTGATAAATATTATAATGGTTTCAAACTTGCCTTTAGTTTTATGAGACGAACAAATATGGACTCTGTATTTTGAATTTGAGAAATTCGATCAATAAAGAGAAGAACCTATCCAGTGTGGGTTCGTTTTGTATTTGCGGAGATGGCAGTCAGTAAACCCAAGATACAGGTTCATATATAGCAGCATTCGTAGAGTGGTTATTACGTAATAAGTAAATATGTTTTCATAAATCATTCAATGTCAGTTTGGTTCGTAATTACGGTGATGGCAGCAGTATAAGATGCAGGTCCATATATACCAGCGGTTGCAGGGTGGTTATATGTAATGTCGAGTGTCGTGTGGTTCAGTAGACCCAGGAGACGGGCACCCACTGCGGCGTGTTGCGCATGCGCGCGAGCGTGGCCTCGAGCGAGGCGAGCGTGTCGTCGATGTCGGTGTTGACGATGTTGAGGTCGAAGTAGTGCCCGTACGTGCGCCGCAGCTGCTCCGACTCGCGGACCAGCAGCTCCAGGGACCCGTCGTACTGGGGGTATGGAATTATGTTGTTAGAAGATGCTATTGTATGGGTGTGGTGGGGATTTTGGCGAATTATACAATATGGAAGATAGTGGTTTCTTAGATTTACGCGAATGTTAGGCATTGAACTAAAATCTAAAAATAAACCGCGACAAAATCCGTAAAAGTAGTTTCATTTCAATATGGAAGATTTTCTGACATTAACTTAATGACTAAAATGTAGATATAAAAATCACACGCTAAAACTGATTATCGAAAGTATAGAACTGATCTAAATATCACATAATTTCGTAAATAAGTCAATCTATAACTCCAGGGTTACCATACTTTGATTAAAGTATTTTTTTTTATTTTTAAACGACTCCCGCATTAAGGAACTCAATCCTTGTGTCGCAGGGCCTTCACATTCAAATCGTATGTGATTGCATGCACATTTTTGGAGTTACGTACTCGTTAGATGGTATAAATATTCTCTATATTTTTATTGTCTTCTTCTATTGGTGTCAATGGTGCTCATACCCTTTTTATAATTTATGACACAAATGACAGATAAAACATTTTATCCTTATTCATACTCAGTCATCTACCATACCTATCACACTTACATACTTCCTACATCCAACAAAAAAAAAAGAAATAAAATAATGTATTATTATTATTAACATTATACTCACATCAGCAACATTATTTAGCGGGGGAGCAGCAATGAAGATGACATAGGGCGCAAACTCAGCCGTCCTCAGTATCTTC
The DNA here is from genome assembly GCF_003590095.1 of Trichoplusia ni. Taxonomy (NCBI): domain Eukaryota; kingdom Metazoa; phylum Arthropoda; class Insecta; order Lepidoptera; family Noctuidae; genus Trichoplusia; species Trichoplusia ni. The sequence continues at coordinate 2,958,490 of NC_039485.1, forward strand.
AATGCCTGTGGTTCCACATCCAGGATAGCGATCCTCCTCTCTGAATGTATACGACGAATCGTATCCAATTTAGTTCCATACATTGCCTCCTCGTGTGTACCTTTGAAGTTAATCATTATTGTGTTAGTGGTATTGTTCTAAAGTGTCTATTAAAATATAAGGAGCTCTAAATCATAGAACTTTTTTTGCCTCAGAAAGGAAAAAAAATGTCGAAAACAGAAAACTGTTCAAGTTACTTCGAACTTGTGAAAATAGCCACAATTTGATAATGCTCATGTTACAAGTAGTGTTCATGATGGTTTTTGTTTACAAGAGATGGCGCTATTTTTTTATATAGTTCCATTGTTTTCTTCTATAAGAACAGTGTAGTTTCTAATGCGGTTTAATTGGTATGGTATCTTTTTCGCTCGAAGCGTGGTTATAATATTTCCTACCGTATTCCAAGTATTCGTTTGCTGCGATATCAGCCATCATTTCCTCGTGTGTCACAAAGTAATAGTGTCTACCGTTCTCCTCATCAGATCTTGGCTGCCGAGTGGTATCTGAAATGAGGAAAAGGGGATGTAGAAAAATATTAATATCTTGCATAAAACATATAAAATGCCTAGCAAAATAGCATATAAGATGACTAGCGTAGGAAAATAAAACGTTGGACATTTAGAATAAGGTTAATTTTCGCCTAATGTTGACTATTACTATGTCTATTACTATGATAGAGGAACAAACTGCAGGAATATGCATATGATATAACAAAATGGAAAGAATATTGGATATTTTAACACATTAGATTAGGCCCAGTAGCCACATGTTCCAAATAAAAATTGTTAGACAAAATAAATTATGAACGATGGATTTCAATCATAATTTCTACTACATCAGTGCCAACAAAAATGTAACATTTAAATAACTATGTTTCCAATAAATCAAAGTGCTTAGAAGTATCACTCACGTGGTATGGGGTAAGCGTATAGATCAGGATGGCGCGCGATCAGAGTGTTCTTTATATGGCGACGACCGACGCCGTGAGCGCCCAATAACACCACCGTCTTGCGTTGGAATGCTGTAATTAGAATTATAATTAAGTATAAACATAAACATAAACAAATACGAAATTTTAATAAAACTGAAAATTTCTCATTCATTTATTATCCCTTAGTCTCGATTCAAAAATGATGGTTGTACGTGTCTTTCATTCATTGCCATGCCATTTTCTCGATACTTGTGGATCGCAAATTCAACTTAAATACATTTCTTATGAGTCATGACTATTTGTAAAAAGCCAATAAAATAAATGGTAACATTTTATTGAGTGGACATTTTGGATTAACTTTTTTGAGACACTATGAATGCAATTTCTATACAAAATCATGTCAATAAGTAAATTATTCATATTGTTCTAGGTTTGCAATACTTACATGGCAACTTGACGACCTCTTCATAGGTCACAACGTCCAGTTGATCAAACACAGCGTTATGTTTCGCTAGATATTTGTCTTTCGATTGCTTCTTCTTGCGACCGAATATAGAACAGTTCACTGAAACAAAATAAAATGATAGCAACATTATTCTTCATGCATTTATTAAAGTGTTACAACCTAAAAAAATAAGCTTTTTAAAAAATCTTTAAATGCTTTTCATGCGCGAGTTTTAATTTAAAAACTTGTGTTTTATTAGGCATTTAAAAAGAAATAGTGTATTATATTTATATTCATGCAATATTTAATGCTCTTGACATTAATAAATTGGATATTTTAATAAAATTATTTTTAATTTAAGAATATAAAATTTTAACAACCATAAATCAATCAAAGCGAAAACATAATTATTTAAACATTGTTGATTACTTCAACAATTTCATAAAAATGAAAACAGTTTTTTTTATTTCATTTCCATCTAACAATTCAACACAATTTAAATTCAACTCACAACTATAAACACACCGAATAACTACAAATAGCCTTAGACTTACGTGCAACAGAAGTATATTGAAACTAGTTCAATAAATTATTTTAGCAAAAAAATGAATATCATTTTAAGCTGGCAACATTTGAGAAGTTTTTTTCCCAAGATTCTTAACAAGTTCAATATTTCTATCAATGTGATCTAAAATCCTCAGTTACGAATATTGAAAAATATCAAAATAAAATAGGAACTTTTTTCTTTATAAATAGTTCATTCAAACAAAATATAGGTTTTATGTTTCACTGTACATTTCCATTAAAATTACATTTCTAGCACTTTTTTCAAAGTAACATGCCAAAATAATTTCCGAACCAGTTTCAAATGAAAGCAGCGAACATAACTCAACCGTCTACGTAATATTGGGTACCTGTATTCTCACAACCGTCGGTATGCGACACGCAGCCTTCCGCTCCTAGCCGCACAACATTACAACACGGTTCATGCAAACGGAACGGATGGTAAACGGATAGCTACACGATTTGGGTCACACGCAGTTGGGGAACATGTTTTGTCAAATGTTGGTAGATCAACGTTGGTTTAGCAAGTCAGTTTGGAGCCAATATTTGAGCCAATTTTTAGTGTAGGCACTCGATATTTTGATATGTAGGTGAGCTAGCAAAGGTGTTCTGTCGTGCCCAAGTTATATTGAGGTTGGGTTTCAGTGGCACCGGATATGACAGTTTCTGTCTGACATCTACCCTGTTTAACTGAATTTGTCATTTAATAAGAAACGAAATATGAATATCTACAGCTTATTGCAATTCTCTTCAGTTAAGTTTCGTTCAAAAGGCAAAGAATTACGCATAATGATATACCTATTCAAGAAAATTTAAAAATTAAATTATTGTTATTACGACTGAAGGCCTGCATTATCGATGTCTTTAACCAAACAGTTTGGGGTCGTTGGGTTTGTCGGTTTGGGGTATTCAACTGGTTCTATCATCATTAAGCTTAGAATCAAGACTCCCTAGTTATAGCACTAACTTTAGTAATAACTGCCTGGCTCCTGTTTGCGGATGAGATATTGACTAAATATTCCTAATGAAACAATATAGAAAAGGTAGATAAGTCACAAATGGGAATAACCAATTTTGAACATGGCTTAATGTAGCAGGTTTATAAGACTTTTCATTCTCCTAGTTCAATTAAACAAATTGAGGATATTTGACAAAACATTCCCCAAAATCACCAGTAACTTGAAACCAGGGTTACACAAACTCCCTTTAGTAATACCGATAAACATTTTCAGATACAATTCGTTGATTCTACGTAGCATTGTTACATAAGTGGAATGCGTAATCAGATTACATGGGGTCAAAATACATAGTATTGAGGTCTCAAAACAGATACTTTGGACTACTTGATTAGGGAAAAAATACCCCAATTTGTACCATGCAGAATTGGTGTAGGTACAATTTCAATAGCACAATTTGGTTACATGGGAGCTTGTATCACTCATAAATAAAAGTAAGTAAAGCATTTTTACGTACCAACTGCTTCGTCCAATGATGATATTGAAAGCACAACACGAAATGTTTTTGTAAGTTAAGTAGATAATGATTGTTACAGCTATTTGACATACGATATAGATTTATGGACACGTGACATTTCTGGAAAAGTAAATGGCCGAGATCGAGGAATCCAATCGTGTAGAAATGACGATTTGTCTCAAAATGTTACGTGACTCATCACTTCCAAACGTTTGGGCGTCAGATTAGCGCTAACCACTTTAGAAGTGCCACTTGTCTAAGGAGGATGTACATTTTAAGTTAAATTTAATATAAAATTAGAACGCAATGCAATTCGATTCAATTTGATCTCCTAAACCTATGAAAAACTAGACAAAAGATTACGAAATACGACATTTAGAAGATGCGACACAGATCAAATGCAACTCTAAAACAATAATAGCAACGAATGGTTTGTATGACGAAATTGTGTCTAAATAGTCTGGTTTCCGAATACAAACTGACTCATGAACCAAAATGAATACAAACGAAAATCACCTCTAACATTTAAAGCACAACTTACAATTTAATTTGTACCTCATAAGGCAATGTTAAAGTCTATAAGGACTGCTTTACCTTGATCAGGATTGGATCTTTCGGCAGCGGCGCAAGCTGCCCGCCATTCTTGGAGTTCAGGACTTGGTATAAGACCGGCTGAACCGCCGGATGCGTCTTTGCGGGCTTGCCACCAATGAGAATCGTCTTTGCTAATGATCTGAAAATAGTTCATTCACAAATTAGTTTAAATAACACACGACGATTTTCAGTCGTTAGGAATTTAATGGATCATATACTATGGTTTTATGGTCTTGCTATTTTTCTATTATCCGGAGATTCTATCTTTATTAAGTAATAATATAGACAAGTGCTATCTGTGTGACATAATTTTATAGAGAAGTCTTTAATAAAATTGCTTTGATCTCTGCAAAAGACATTAAATGGGATGGGGAACGTTAATCACGAAAACAGTTTTATGACGTCATTTTATAACCAGTAATAAGATTTTATTTCTCAATTAGTACCTGAAGTATATCACCGGTGTTGAAAGCGATACCGGCTTGAGCACAAGGAATCAGTTCATCTTCTAATGGATCATAATCGAATTGTGCTCTCACGAAAATCTGAAACAGATTTTCACATTAAAAACTTAGAAAAGCTTAATGAAACAAGTAGCCATGAATGATACCATATTCTGTGTGTTTGAATGAATGATGAGTGTCTCATGATTGCAAATACATATAAAATTTTGATCAGTAAGTGAGGAGAGTAAATAGCTGATAAGGCTGCCAATTAGAAAAGTTTTCAAGAATTTCAAAACGAAAGGCAAACGAAGAAATAATAATGATAGATGACGTAGGTGATGTGATGTGTGATGACAGTGAAGCGATGATAAAAGAACAACAAGCGCACAGAACGTAGGAGATCGCGGGGACGCGCAGCCATGCCCAGGTGACAGTACAACAGGAACATAATACAACATAGGACGAACAACATAAACATAACACAAAGTAGCAACGGGTCTGGTCTCGCTACTTACTAGCACGGGCGAAGGCTTTATCCGGAAAAGCTAGTTAGAACAAAAATACAATTTTTTAATCTCTTCTGTTTAATACCAATTAGTTGAAGCCTCAAGACAAGCTTTGATTGTCAAGAACTTGTGTGCGCTTGTCGTTATCTTTTAGTGTAAATACAAGCGTTAGAACCACACTACATTCTATTGTGTTAATCGCAATCAATATTTACGTATTGTTTTCGAGTTTTAATTCAGCTAATATTAATACAAACTGAGCTACATCTACTTTCAAAACCACACGACAAAAACTTGGCTAGTCTGAAGGGCATCATCAAATCCTTTAAGTATTGTGGAAAAGTTATCAAATGGTGTTACCTCGCAAGGTGGTGGTGCTGAGCGGTATGATGGCACGATCTTAAATGTCACCGAGCCGCGAGCTTCACGCTGAAAGTTTTTGTTTAAAACAAATGAATTAATAACACATTTTTCACTCTATAAATATCCATGTCCTTGGTCATGAATTGTTGATTGTATTATATTGTTCTTACCGGGTTTCGAACCCACAAGTTTTAAAATTGTTGGCAATGTCATTAGTGCCAACTAGAAAAATAAAAATTCTAATCTAAAATTGGCGACATGCAATCAAAAACTGCATCGTTGTCAACTATTTAAAGTCTTACAGAAAATCTCATTTCGGTTTTCCAATCAAGAACTGACATTCTACGGTATGACTACCATTTTCATTGAGCACATTACAAGCATATAAACACGTACCAGCATCCTCTGTAGTTGGGCAACAGACTGGTTGGCGACCGGCGTTCCGTTGATCTCTTTGATCTCATCTCCGACGTGCAACGTCGCTTGTCGATGTATCATTCCTCCGTGCATGATGCGGGCTACGATGCATCGTCCGTCGTCAGCTAATTTTAGTGTTATGCCCTGTAATAGGTGTTTGATCTTTTGGTGAATTATGTGGCGAATACACTTTGAAATCGATGCCAATATTTGTTACTATTAAATACAGGTATGACCAGTTTTTTTTTTCATTCTGTTGCAATATCTATACTTATACTCGTATATCTATACTAATACATAAAGCTGAAGAGTTTGTTTGTTTGTTTGAACGCGCTAATCTCAGGTCCAAATTGAAAAAATATTATGTGTTGAATAGACCGTTCATCGAGGAAGGCTTTAGGCTATAAACCATCACGCTGCGACTAATAGGGCGAAGATACAATGGAAAATGTGAAAAAAAACAGGGCGGGTATAAATCATAACTTATATCTTCTACCCACGCGGACGAAGTCGCGGGCAACAGCTAGTACAAAATAATGTGCCGAGTAAAAATTAGTTTACTTTTTTTTTACTTAATACATACAAACAATATTTGTTCCGTACTGTAGCTTTTATATTTTTTTTTGTGTCTACAAGAATACGACGCGCTATAGGAGAAACATCAGAAGCAAACTTTAAAATCTTGTTGCAAAACTGCTATGACGTCAGTTCCAATTTAGCTTAAACAAAAGAAAAGCTTCTGAAGAAACGAACAAATAGTCGCAATTACACAATGATATCCTAAAAATTAATCATCTATATTAAATCCAATTTCTCTTTTGGATTTTTTTGATGGATCACTGAGTTTCTTTAGGGCCATTTCTATTAAGAATAAACAAGAAGCCATTAAATATAAATAGGTAACGTGGGTGGCTACGTCTTGTGATGAAATGTTTCGGCACTACCCACGATGATTACAACAAAGGAAGTATTATTGTCACGATGTCTAAGCAGTTTGCACAAAAACCTCTTATAGATTATTGGCTTGAACCTACCTATTGACCACTACGAAAATACAATATATATAATATTTCATGATGATTTTAATGACAAAATATTACAGGAGAAACAAGAAAAGAACTTTCAATTCAGCCAATCGAGATCCACTGCTAGATACAGGGCCCCTAAATCGCAAATGTCTTTTTTACCTCGCCCACTGTGTCCCACTGCTGGGTAAAGGCCTCCCTCAAATGATTCCACGATTACAAAAGTTCATACATATACTTTTTTATCTTATTTTGTACAGAAAAGTCACCTGTATACATTTCTTTTTTTGAGAATTAACACTTACATTATATATAATTACTGGCCTGCCCGCAATCTTATGGCCATTATAACAATGCAGCCTCGTCCGTCAAAGGTGAGGCAAGAATGCTATTATACAAGCCCACACTGGCACTGGCAAAGCTTGACTTAAATAAAACAAATTGATTACCATCGGTTCGTCGGTATTCTTCTGGAACTGCACGAGGCGCACCCTGGTCACGTTCTCAAACTCGGGTTCGGTGTCCTCTTCGTCTTCGGGCGGCGGCGCCGTGGTGCGTCCGTTGACGGGCGGTGGAGACGCACGCAGCGATTCCTCGCCGTACACTTCGCGGGCAACCACATCGTGCGCCTGGAGTAGGGCCTGGCGACAATGTTATAATGTGAGAAGACAGCAATAATATGACAGAGAAGATAATGCGTTTCTTTACACGATGATCTATATATCCAAATATTGACAGTTATCATTTTTTTATGAACGAGGGAAGTTAAGGCTTAGCATCGTACAGAGCGTAAAATAAATGGACAGCGAGATCTTTTTTAACGAAAATATTAAAAAAATACTTAAATTATAGACCGCGGATTAGTAAATGGACAATTAATGATTTTACATCAAAAGTACTTCGTTGAAATGTATTCGTATTTAATTTCAAATATTATCCGCTTCGTAGGCGCTTTCTGCGTATCTATACTTCTATCTATACTGTATATAAAGCTGAAGAGTTTGTTTGTTTGTTTGAACGCGCTAATCTCAGGGACTACTGGTCCAAATTGAAAAATTCTTTTTGTGTTGAATAGACCATTATTCGAGGAAGGCTTTAGGCTATAAACCATCACGCATAACTTATATCTTCTACCCACGGGGACGAAGTCGCGGGCAACAGCTAGTTAAATAATAAAACCACTTCGTTGAAACTAAATTGAGAAGAAATTGCAGTCGATATGCTCCTATAATTCGATTGCCGAAATATGGGCGTACGAAAATCAACTCTCCGACCACGTGCTGCGTCCTGAATAGCGAATTTAAAATGTTTCGTAGTATCGTACACAATTCAGTGCGATCCCCTTTCATTTTACGTTTGAGTGCTCCAAGCATACGCCAATGGAAGGCCACTGGAATATCGTGAACAACCGATGCCGATATTGCGGCTCTTAGTAATCCGCTGGACGTACTGGTGACCGCAACAAATTTGCCTCAGCTTTTCAATTGGGAACGGTGAAAAGCTGCGGGAATCACTCGTGATGCGAATTAATTGCTTCACAGTCTATAAATTCTGGAAATACGTGCTTGTTTGTAGCTTTGATTTTTTATTTAACTTTTTACTTCAATGGATATTGCTTAAAATAATTGTGAGTTTGTTTTTGGAGTCACTTCTTTAAATAACTTATTTATAATAATATTATTTCAATCTTTATCCAACAGCACTAACAATTTAAAAACAAGTGTATAGGATAAGGCAAGGCGCTTTGACTACGCTCGGTATAACCTAGTTATCAACAATCTGTTATTAATTTTCACTTATATCTTGAGTGTAGTTTAATATCATACCAGAAATGTTCAAATATGTAGGCAATGTACAATATGTTAATCCTGGCTATAGTAACTTAGGTATATTTAGGAGGAGCTCGTGGCTAAGCTATAACAGCAAAAGTGAATCGATCACAGGTTGAGCTTCGCTCGACGCGTTTGGTCATAGATGGGAAACTATCTTTGTCATAACAAGTTCCTCCTTGTTTAGGAAGGCAAAGGCACGTTAAATTGTGGGTCCCGGCAGTTATTGCTACATCTTTGACAGTCGTTACAGGTAGTCAGAAGCTTGAAAAGTCTGACAACCAGTCTAACCAACAGCGTATCGTGTTGTCCAGGTAACTGGGTTGAGAAAGTCAGATAGGCAGTCGCTCCTTGTAAAACACTGGTACTTAGCTAAATCCGGTTAGACTGGAAGGCGACCCCATCATGGTTGGGAAAAGCCTAGGCCGATGATGAGTAACTTAGGTATTTGCACTAATTTCAAATCAACTAGCTATGTATTATAGTTCGGTTTTTACCGTCAGTTTCGCCAACAGCGTCTTGCCACAAGGTATAAGGAATGGTAACTAATACACATTTATGTACAAGCTTATTCTTTCAAGATTCATTCGAAGCACCTTTACTTTAATTGAATGTGAACTAATTTAAATCGACATTGAAATAGTAACTAGCTTTCAACGAGAATTTATATTAGAGAATGCCATTCATCTTCATTAAACTGAGACAACATTTATTTGGAATTGTAACTAAATAATTAAAGCAGTGTTGCCTCTAAAGCTGGAATAGTAAAGCGAAGTCCTTTATTCGCTGTTACACTAATTCCTATCACAAAAACAGCAGCCCATTCGTATGTTAATGTGGAAGCTGCAGTGGCACTATTGTTGTCTGCGAGATGTTCTGAATCCTGTTTATTTGGATAAAACATAGATAATCCTCTAGGCGCTTATGCGATACCGCAAGCGCGCTTAAGCGAGGCTTATAATGAATATCTATAATGTATTCTGACGCTACATTTTCAGATTTAGACGCTTTCCATAAAAGTGTCGAATGTGCGTATATGATGAGAGAATTTACATACATATTGATATTATAACAATGAGTGCTAAGGAGTTAACGGATTATAGAGCACTTGGCACGCTTGGTGATAAATCTGTTTGAATTAAGGAAGTAACGTTTAAATCCTTATCTAAAATAAGAGAGAACATTAAAAGGAAAATGAGACTTGAGGAAAATCTTTGATGGTATCTCATCCTAATCAAATCAATTTTTAGAAAGAATAAATAAAATGAATTGAGTTATAGAATAAATTGATGCGATCTTAAATTATGCGCAGAAATTTTCAATTCATTCGCAAAGCAATTTGATAAAATTGTAGCCCTGAAGAAATTGAAATGAGACGATGAAAATAAATATACTACATTGTGAAGTGGTTCGTTAGTTCAAAGAAAACAAATAATACGATTAATTCAAACAATATTATCAAAGGTCCCAAATAAGCCCGGGCTCGAGTAGTTTGTTATGGAAACAAAGGTATTGTTGATGAAATTAACTGTACCTTCCCATAATCGCATTAATTTGATATTATCACAGCTGGGAAGCATCGTGTCGTGCACAGTAAAGATTGGACTCAAAAATTAGTTACTTTAATGATAATAATAAAACGATGTCCCGAGATCATCAGAGAATTGCCCGAAAGATATCGACAAAGTATTCTTTATCGATAACGTAAGTTTTTTCAATCGGGACTATGTATTTAATACGCTCAGTATCGGCAACAAATAATATCTCTTTTCCAATTCAAAGAAACTTCGACGTCTACAGTTTTGGCACCTAAAAATTGTCAAGATTATTCACTGCCTTAGACACTTGCACACTTTGAGTGTATTGAAAAGCTCGCATACAAATCAGATAGTAAAGTAGGTTAGGATTGTATTCATGCGATGGGCCAGACTGCGAACGACCGTCTACTATTCCTATTTCACGATGCGATGACCCAATATTTTTATTCGAAACATGAGATTAATGCCATGCTTCAGTGAGCCCAGCCGGAGCCAATATTGGGTATCCGATACAAATGACGATATGATGGCCACTTTAAATGTACTGCGCACGATAGGGGTAAAGAAAGCGTCTATGAATATGCCAGGACATTTCGGTGTTCTTTTTATATGGCTTAAAGATAAAAAAAATGTTCTACTTAAAATAAAAAGAGTTCTTTGTAGTGTAAAAATCGCTAGTGTTTTTATTGATCGTTAAATACAAATATTTTCCCATTTTTCCTTTACGTGGCTCAGAACTTTCTATCTTTTTCGAAGTATCATCATCTGGAATCAGGTGTTTTTGGTGGTGAAATTCAAATAGAAAAAAAAGGAACAATCAAGTAGTCAAGACACAAAGATAACAATTACGTTACATATAGAGCTTTAGTTTAAAAGAGGATAATTAATATTTTTTTTAAAGACCAGAGAATTTTTTACTCGCTTTTATATTTCTACATATCACAAATCAATCTACTAATTGATTGGCACATACATGTATAAAGTTCTCTGCTCGCACAACTATAGCACATATCGACGGACAATCAGGATTTAATTTAATCTGGAACTTCGGCAAGCGTTCGACAGCGCTCAACGTATGTTAATTTGAACATGACATCCACATATCTGCGAGAGTGCAGACGTTAGCAGTATCCGTTTGTCAAACCAGAGGTATTAGCTTGCACCGTTCAAATGGCGTAGATTTAATTGTCAACCTAGTCAAAGAGCTTTAATGGCGTAACGAGTACACTTAGAAGCGCATTAGGTATTCTAGGTTGCAATTTGTACATTATTAGAGTTTCCTAACTCGATTGTTACTGTAAATTGCGACACTGGGATGTATTTTAGATTCGAATACAAGTTGACACTATTGCAATCTCAGAATGATATTTTGTAAGTTATGCAAGAAATTAAGATACATATAATTCCTTAGCTATTTGCAGATAAAATCAACTTGAAATACATTTTTGGCATTCACTTGAAATGTAAGTAACAGTCGTGTTTTCTGTCGAATCAAAGGATTAGCACTCTTACAGTTGAAAGCTGAAAGCAAAAGTTGCGACCGAACACTACGCCGATCCCTTGTCAATACTAATATAAGTTATTTGGGGACTTCGCGAAGAAAAGCTGACTTACAGTTCTAATGATATTTGTAAATGTGGAAGTTTGAACTGTCATTAATCGGATTAGTTTATTAAACATTGAAATGGGGTAAAAGTTCTGAATTAAATAAGAGTGAAATATTTTAGCAAATAAAGTAAAACTTGGTACAAGCTTGAGACTAAATTATTGAATAAGGATTTTTCTATAGACTGCACCATGACAAAACTGTACAGGGTGGCTTTTCGTATCTGTTGGCAAGTCTACTTTAAAATCTTCCGCATCTACTTATCGAAACCAACGTCAATAAAAGCGTTCAAGTGCGAATCGGACTCACTAGGGTTCCCGAACAAATTAATTAAAGAATAACAAATCAGTTGGGTGAAAAATATATTTGTGGGTCATCTAACATATTTAGGTATGACCGTAATAACTGTAACTTAGATGAGATCTTTATTTTTAGTATTGTTATAATTTCGACATCTGTCTGTCTATAGCGATTCCTGACGAACAGCTTGGTGAATGACGGACGGACAGAGACCGCAGCATAAGTAAATAATAGGGTTAAATTTTTACTCTTTGAGTACGGAACTTTAGGAGCGTTTAAAGAGGAACGTTTAAAAATAAGTCCTTTATTATAATCCAATGGCTTCCAGAGCTCAGTTTGGAATTCCTTTTTCATTTAATCTGTCCGAGTGAGTTGGTTCTTAAGAGGTTTGTTGGAACACGAGAGCTAACGGATCGAGGAGCAAAGCGGCTTGATTAACATCAGCTGTCGGCGTGTTGAGATTGTGATGGAGAATTACATTTCTGGTAAGTTTTTAATAGAAGATCTTATCGCGGTTTGATTAGTTAAAGTACGGGTGAAGCACTAATAGCTTATGATCCAGCTGCTAATTATTTAAAAATGTTACCAAGTTTATCTGGTACTAATTGGGTGACTTCTCTTGTTTCAAGATTTTTCCAAAAATAATATTTCTGTATGAGAAATGGATGTAAAGTTAAAGATTATTTATCCGATAATGCTATACAAAACAGATCTCATAGCAGAACTAAACTGTATGAAATGTGCGGAGTTAATAAAATAAACACAATTACGAAAATATTAAACAATCCATCAGCAATTCAAATATCTCTCACGATTTCATTTTATCTGATCGATTACTCGTTAATATAAAATACCTTGTTGGAACGTCATTGCAGTATAAAATCAATTAAGCCATAAATTAAAAGTATTTAACAGCAAACATGAGTAACGAGGATCCAATATGCATTCTGTTTATGTAGTTGACGGGATGATATGAAATCAACTTGATTTTTAATTTCGGCTCAAACGGAGCGTTCGGTAATTTTTCAGCACGTATTTTATAAAGAGCTATAAAGGTATCTGAAGGTATTTATTTACTATAGTTTTAATTAAAACCTCTGTTTCTGGGCAATTGGGATTTTAGAAGTATGAAAAATTTATAATGAACTTAAGGATCAGTTAACGTTGTGGGAAGTACTAAAAATACATGTTAGAGCTATGCTGATTAATTTTCGACTGCTTCTTTAAACAACTTTCTTGGAATATTAGGACAACAAACATGCATACATACTTGACACACTCCCACAGAAATACAATGATATATCTCAACCCGTTCATAAAATTAATCCCTATTACACCCCAAAACCTAGTGTAGATTTTTAGATGTCTTTCACGGCAAATCTACTGAGAAAAATGAATGAAATTTGGCAAAGTGATAGATCATAGTTTGAAACGATATAACTATATTAAAAACAGGATTATTATTTACAGCATTTACCTGACACCCAAGCGTTTACACCCAATTAGTTCCTCATAATTAGCAATTCTACAAATTTACTTCAAAGGCTCCAGACTACTGAAATCGATACGACCATAAAAACAAAAAGAATTGAAAAAGTAAAGACAAAACAAAATATCGTGAAATGAAATCCGTTCAGCTATTAACTCAAACAGATCAAATGACAGAAACAAACCGGTATTATAAATCGTATTCGATATCCAAAAGAAAATAAATATTGTATAAAAGAAAGCAGCAAAATGTTTTACACAAGATAAATAATACTTATTTTGATAGTGTTCTTTGGGTTCCAGGATATAACAACGGAAGAAGGATCTTTTTTAACATCAGATATTATGAAAAGCTTTGTCTTTGGACAAAGTAAATATTGAAATATATTAAATATTCACAATGAAACTCCCTTGTTTTGATACCTCGTATAAAGCTTGATCAACAAATTTATTAGTTAATTATCTTTGGTCGCTGTAATAAATCACCAATCAAAGTTAAGATATTTGATTTGTCACAAATTAATCACTCTCTTACACATTTTCTTCCGGAAATTCAGTTCGCCCTTACCTTTAGTTACCTATACTTAATGCCAGAAAAGGTGTATTGAAAATGTTCAGTGGTTCTAAATCATTGGATAAGTCTACCCTAAGGACGTTTCCAATCACAAGCTGACACACCGTGTGCGGTTGTTTCGCTTGAGAGATTACGAAATAAACGTCCGTCCCACTGAAACCTTTACCTTTCTAAACGTAGAACATCTCGGACATTTCAGACTAAAACATTAGCAATAAATAACTGGGAAACGGCAAGCCTTGCGGTTCTAGGGTTTCTTATCCTCTTAAAGGTACGACGAGCCTCCGAATGTACCGTTTTATGTCCTCACTTGAGTTCGAGAATGAATGTGGGAAATCTATCCAAAATGGCCGTAATTGATAAATTATCCTGCCGTTAGCCAGGTTTTACATCAATGAGAATCAAGAAAAATGAAGCAGACTACAGCATTATTCATGACACGTTCATGAGCCTATAATTTAACAGTATCTACAAGAATACAAATTCCTATGTTCTAATAATATCACATAATACACGTGCTTATATTGTTTATCCCGAAGGTAAGGCATACCTCTGGAGAACGCACAAAAACAATGGACTGGAATGGAATCTAAGGTAAAGCTATTAATAATTACAATGTTATCGAGCGTCATGATGTTTCAATTAATTTAAGCACACGGGTCACATCGTGTCGGGCAAACTAAAATAAACTAAATAGAGGAATAGCTGAAATGTCGGCTGCGGCTGGCTTTGACACAAAAATACGTAACCAGATAATTTCAGTCGAGAACTTTGAAATGGAAACGAAAAAACGTCACAAACTTCGGACAGATAAAACAATAAATATAGTCTGTGTTGTTACGTTAAACAATAAATCCTTTGATATTACAGTTGAGCCGGCCCCGATGCAGTTGGTCGGTATGACAGTCGGTGACAGCGTAATACCGCCTCGCCAGCGGTATAAAGCGAACTGCTAACAAGTCAGATGTTAATAAACTTCCGCAAAGAATAGGATCAAAAAGGCATTGTAAATGTTTGGACTACGTGGATGAAAAATTGCTTCGTGCGGTTACAGTAGCATTTTCCAGCACACGTGCATTAAATTTATAGTTGTTTGACCAAGAGAATGAAATATAAGCTTATAGTTTGTATAATTTTGTCGTTTATCAAAAGCTTCACATTTTTTTCTAGCATGGAGTGTCGTATGTAGCTAGTTTTGCTAGAATAAAATGGTTTTCATACGGTTCGTATCAAATAAAATGCAAAATGTATTTGCCATAGCAAGTTCAGCAAATGAATATTTAAGAAAAGTAGAGCTAACCTTATACAGTTAGGATATATAGGATTATTCTCGTACCTACATTACTATGCAGATACTACAAACGAACAAAAGACGTGTAGTTTGGGTACAGAATATCTAAAGTAGAAGTAGATAAAAGAATATCGGGCTATACATGTATTTACGTAGAATAAGTTCATAAAACCTTACAATATATTCCTATTTCTCGTATAAACGGTGTTTACCACGCACGAATAACAAATGAAGTTGTTTTCAGAATTAGAATAAAAAAACAAAAGCGATAAGGGAGTATCTATAAACATCGCTAAGCCAGGTTCATTCGCCATGAAAACAATGTGCTCATAAATTTGCGTTAGACAGCTTAGTTGGTCAATTCTGCCGATGTATCGGTCGAAACATTGGAAATTTACGGTAATGATGTTACAAAAGCAATTTTGTGTCATCAGCCTATTCAATATTCCTAAACTGGACAGCGGGGAATTGAAACATGGCAAGAGTGGCCCGTATCGGCGAACTATTTATTTGTGTTTGTCGAAAACAATATGGGACCTTTTCGTGTATGAAAGTAATTTGATCATATTTACAGGACTGTGAAATAGGTTTCCAGTCAATTTATTTAAGCAGGTGCACAATAAACAACAGATGTCACAAAATTTGGCAATAAAAAAATATTCTTTCCTCATATTTCAATGCAAAGTACCATTTAGGTAGCGATGGTGGGCTACTAAATTTCTCGCTGTATAAAGATCCGATTTATTTTTTTATGTCTTCATGACGCTCGCGTGCTCATTCTTTTAGAAAGGGTTGAATTTATTCTTTGAACTAAATGTTTGAAAATAATTTTGAAGTAGCTTTGAACATACTTATAAAATTCATAATTATTAAAATGTTACCTTAATTTTATTTCAAGAGAGTGATTTCTTCATAATAGGTGAGAGTTCTTACGTTGGCGAAATTTTAATGGACAAAATGTTAGAAGTTTATTATGAGGAAAGCCAAGAGCAAGCTCAACTACACCGTCTGAGCATTATGCGTGAGTACCGCGGAAATGTTGTCATAAATCTACTGAACATAGCCCACCATGTTGAGCGAGAAACGCGAGAAGCTACATTTGTAATAATATTTTCCGTAAAATAATGCACTAAAATAGCAGAGCAAAAATAAAACACTTAAAATCTAACACCTTGAAGGATCGTAATAATCAATTTAGGATGACGAAATGTGTGATATATTGAGTATTATACCTTAATAGCGTGTAAATCACCTTACGGGCATGAATCTAAAGATATGACCCGTCTAATATTTCCCAAGAGGGTGTTCAAATTTATTGCGTTTTTACAACAATTACGATCGGAAGTTTTATTACACCTATCCATTACGGAGATAGCCTGTTATCTATGGAACATGGTTTTGGCTCAAATACGTTTAATCTATCCAGACAATGTTCTCATCACCCGAAAAAAAATAAGCTATCCAACATTATTAGCCTTCAGAGGACAGTAGACGGAGCCGCCGAACCAATTCAGAAGATTTATTAATGTGTTTGCGAGCCGCGACAAAGGCCGGATGACGCTTTCACATTGTTTGATACAAAAAAAAAACATAAATAACAGCCGAAAACATTGTTACCGATGTGGGAGATCCTTTTGAACTCCACAAAAAGTTTCCGTTACAATAGAAAGAGGTATCTGAAGCCTAGATAGCCTTAAAAGCAATTGTCATCGTGGAGGGAATTCCTATCTCTTTCCGCGATGGTTAAACTAGTGCAGCGAAAAACCTAGCCTGCATGGTAATCCGTTCACGCGTACGGCTGAACGACCGCCACTTTACTCTGAAAGGGGGAAAGAGACAAATTTAGAGATATTTGTGCGATTGCATGAATGAATGCTTGAGTACAGAATGTACTCTGCATACCTGATAACTTACAAAGGATTTTCAGAAGCGCAATTGTTGTAAAAAATACCGGTCAAAAACAGAACGTTTTAAAACTCAAACCGGGATGATTAAGCCAGCTACTTAGTACACAAAATGTTTAAATGGTCTACTTAATTACATAAAACACACAGAACCTTCGGGAAGTATAAAAATAAATATAAAAATATGTTAACGAGCAGCCTCCTAAACTCTTCCAAGGGACATATTTGAACAAAAGCTCCACATAACAAGGGTAGCTTGAATTTATTTTGGCGATCGCAACAACAGTTAAGCGGGGAAAGCGGTTATAGACTAATGTTTTCAGTAAAACCACTTCAAAAGCCAATGCTGAAAGGTTTCACTTAAAGGTTTACACCATTTCTTTGTATTGACCTTTGGTAAGACTTTTTCACCTTTAAATACGCCTCGATTTTTAACGCCGATAGGCTTTTTTTGCGATCTTCAATAATTGATTGGGGCTTTTGATTGGAATTCTTGATGAGATGCGAAGTGTACTTTGAATATAAATTCGATATCGATGCCGCATTCTTGTATTTGGTGATAAATACAAAGCAATTTTGCAGCGCGAAAAAAAGGGTCTAACCTATATAATAATTTGCAACACAGCAGCAATATTTAAAAATAATAAAACGCGACCAAATGTTTTCGCGAATTTTTTCCTGCAATGTTTCCATAAAGGCTTCAATTTCTCTACTGCATATATTCTGGTAAGTTATGTTAGCTGACACCTCGGTATCTCCCTCATACATTTCCTGCATTTCCTTGTTCCTTTTATACTTTCAAAGGTTCCTTCCGTACCATTGTGCCTCTAATCATGGTGGGAGGAACAAATATTTCACATGTATATCTCTCACTTTCATATCTACCTGTGTCACATAATGGTCCTACTCTTCCCCCATTTTCTCCACTGTTTATTTCTACTGCTTCATTCCTTGACGTTATCTTGCTAATTTGTGTAATAGCCAGTGACACGGTGTGGTGATTAACTGAGAAAGATAATTTCATACCTAGCGTCGTTTTAATATATCCCCGGTGAGTATTCACAAAAGTACTGTGGAAGTGATGCTGGTTCTGACTAGTTGGTAATTTGAAATTTCAACTTTGGCACGTGATGGACTTAATAAAAGCAAATTAAGGAAAAGATTTCATTTGGGAATGACTAAGTGGGTAAGTACCCACTTTCTGTAATATTGAAAATTTATTCTATTTTGGTACAGTCACAGCAACATAATTAATGATGAATAATGGAAAAAGAATAATCATGAACGACTTGCGATTAATAAGGAGCGCCTTGTTGCAACAGTCATATACAGGTAACAACCATACGCCTTTAATGTAACCTTAATAAAATAAGAAACTTGTGTTATTATTAGCGTTTATGATGCCAGTGTTATGTCATTACTTTTTATAATACGGAAAATTGCCTTTACTATCGTGCGTAATGGACAGAAATTACGTAGGCGGAATATAATTTGAGGTGCATTGTTACTGGCATCATTATTACTACGTTTTTATTACAGCAGACTTAATGATATCAGAGAAAATATAAAGGACGAAGAAAGAGATACTAGGGGAGACAGTAGAAACAATACACTACTTAATGTGATATCACAAGAATGGATCCTAAGTAAGTCGCATGAACAGCTAGTGCACTCTTGTTTTGTAGATCTAGTAAATAGTTTGTTTTGTAGATAGTCCTATAAATGTTTGAATGGCTAAAACAAAGCTAAACGAAGCAATTCAATTACTAGAGCGAAGAAAGAGCGTCGGAAGCACTTCCTTAGATGGCCGCTTTAAGAAAACTTGTGCAATACCAACAGCGAATGTCAGCGTAGGTTCTCAGACAAATTGTAAAATGCAAATATACTAAGGCGAATGTATTCCTATTGTCATAAAGTTTATAGAAATGTTTGACAGAATTTTCGTAGCAGAAACCTACGGTCATTTTTGTACGAAGTTTCTTAAGTTAAAATGCAATGAGTTAAAGCTGCATCAGGGCTTTTTGAAAGGAATTCCGACAATCATTACCGGTAAAACGGCTGACGAGAGCAGGTTTATAACGATCTTGGAAGTGTTCCTTCGTTATAATAATATGTACTGAAAGCTAGCTCGAATAACGAAATTGTATTACTTAGCTACGCAAACAATAAAGGCTTCAGATCTTCTTCATACAAACATGGTGTGCAAATAGAGTCGAAGTAGGAACACACACACGTTACATTGACAAGCACGAACATATCATACGTCATGCCAGCCAATGCTAAAAGTTTCGGCGTGTTTATGTATCCTGGTACAAAAATATAACATGTCGATCCCAAAGTCAATTTCAGGAGTAAATAAATTATGGAGGGACCCCGCAAAAGTTTTAGTACGAGTAAGATCAAAACTGAGAATATAACTCATGCAAATTCACAAGTTTATATAAACCATGCCGCCGAAACTTTCGAGATAGTTTCATTAGTTTTCCAGCACTCGATTTATTTTTTGGCAAATTTCGTTCGGAATTTTGTGGATAATGCGTTTATGAGGAAATTGTAACACATTGTAGATTATACTAGCGTGATAACTCTTAAACACCGTGTACTAAATGAAATAACTTGAGTTTAACTTTTCAGTGACGCAAAAAATGTTGACGTGAAAAATTAGTTTGTTTTCCAGACGGAACGTTGTAGCGGTTATTAGTCAAACAGGGAACGACATTTTTAACCCTTAAATTTTAACTCGAGCTCACATCTTTCATATTTGCTAACAAACACAGAATAATCAGTAGAAGTAAAATTAGGAGAGATAGAAAACAAAGGTATACAGTGTCATTTGCGATACGTATCAAGATGAATCGTTTCACAGTTCATCAATCAACATCAGTTTAATTAAGGAACTCAGCTTCAACATCAGATTAAGCAGGAACATTCGTTCCACTGATTACGGCGGCCGTTTCATTAAAGCATCAAGAAAATTATGGGTTTCAAATTCGTCCTTCAAGGAATCACATATAACATTATCAATATATAAAGACTCCGGTATGTTGCCTTCACTTGCCATAAACACTACACTACAGATACTTAATACCAAGGATCATAATAAAGCTTAAACATTAAGTCTCGCTTATATTTTCACTTCCATTAAAGTTTGGCGAGAATTTCGCTGCAAACTAACTTTGAAGTAGTACGTGTAGTTTACTTCAAAAAGCGTGTTTTGGATCTTAGCTCTATCATACATTAAGACACTGTCGCTTCATATCTACTGAAGTCAAAATGATCTGAACTAGTTATAAAGACAGATGGTATTTATGTGACCGTTTTAAATGGTCCATTGTTAAGTCGCACTTCTAAATATGCTTTTAGTCTTCCACCCAAGAACCTAGATCTTATTCTTCTGCGTAGCCGTTTCTCTAGCTTTCCAGTAGCCCAGCAGGTTTGTTATCACATCACGTCAGCCTGAAAACATCCACTACTGGGTATGGGCCAATCTTTTTTTCTTTCTGTCGGCTCATCATACCATTAAATCTGAATACCGCTTTGTAGAACGTCTGCTTCACTGATCTTCTGTCTTTGTTCATTTATGATTTGAGAGAAAACAACTTCGTACAAACACGAGTACAAAGGCGTCAGTCTTAAAACGAGGCTAGTAAAATACCCGCATTCGTTAAGTAAACACCCTAAGTGCTGTAAGTAACCAAAACTTGGTTTCATGTAAACATTTCCAAGTTGCACGTTTCGTATCACATTTGGTCTTTGTCGGGATGAGAGTGGAAGGTATTATTATGTATGTATCATTATACCCGTATTTCGTGAAAGGGTTGGCAATTTTTTATGTAACTTGTGATTATTATTTACACTTTCGGGTTTATTGGAGGTAGGCACGGATAGCCTAGTAACCAGTTACGTTGCATATTCCATGAACTTATAATTTCCACTTTCATTACCTTTGGAAGAAAACTGCGCGTTGAATATACTACAATATACACACCATGAGACAAGTATAAACATACCGACCCTAAGTGATCTGATGGTGACAGACTATTCATCTTCGTATCCAGAACACTGATTGTGGAGACTTTACGTTCTAATGTAATTTTAAATACTGAAGTTCACAAAAATGATTACAATTTTACATCGACCAAGATCTTCGCTTTTCAGCTATTAAGGTCAGTTTCTCAACTCCATTCTAACATATAAAACTGGATTTCGGACATGAAAGCGTTTGTTTTTCCACTTCCCTAGACTATGCAAAGGTTCACAATGGGAACATTTCGACGCTTAGTGTGGCCTCCTAAGGAATAGTGTTGGTCGGGGAATACAAGCGATTCGATAGAAATCTGAATATTGAAGAAAAGTAAACGAGTAACATTAAAATAACGCATATTTACAGTAGTTCTTATATATTTGGTTTGTAAACGCTGAAACAACTGCCTTTAATTATAGACATATAATTATAGGGTTTCATTTAAGCCAATGTAGCATATATTGGCTTAAATGAAACCCTATAATTTGTTTAGTAAACCAAAATTTTCTCGACCCTAACATTAGTAAAACCAAATGCTAATGTATGCCATTGCCGAATGTATGGCCTTTCTCTAAGCATAATGAACTAAACACTCTACTAGAAAAGACTGTCAGCCATTTTTAAACTTTGAAAATAGTAAAGCGCTTCTGGCCGCCCGTATGTCCCGAGCAAATCGGGACACTTAGCAGCACTATTCCGAATGCTTAGACTCGCGAGTTTGCTCGTGCCCGTATGTGGGGCACTTAAAATGTGAAACTGTTGAAGAACAGAGCGCAGTGTGTCGACAAACTTCGCCTCCTAAGTGAAATTCGTACAAACATTTTAACTGGACGTTTTAGTCAAAATGGGTTTACAAATGGATTATTGATAAAACATAGGTAAATGTGGCTACCCAAGCCTACAAAAGACTTATACCAAAGTGAACAATGTTTTTATAAATAAGGTTTCGTATTTAAAGGGAAAAGTATTTTCAACGATATTTACGAGGGCGAAAAGAAAACAGTTTGGGAGCTTTGTTGTTTGACGATATGTTGTTCCGAATACCGGAACGACATGAAAAAATCACATTAGGAGTCACTATACAAACTGCTTCGGGAGAAAGTAAACATGGCCGCGTATATACCATCTCGTTTACGAAAATCTTGATACTTGAAGTAAGATCAATGGCTTTGTCGGATTCACGTTATAGCTGATTACAGATATCGAATGTCCAGATGGATAGGATGACTTGAACTCTTTGGATCAAGTGAATCGTGATGAATATCCTTTCTTTGATACTATTTTGCAGCAAGAACCATGTGATAAGAACGATCTCAGAAGTACTGATGTTATGAAATCAAAAGATAATCCATAATACAAGTGTTGAATTGAAACAGTGGTTTCGATGTCACAAGCAATCCTATTGCCATTAATCTTTCGAAATTGCCTTCCGTAGCGGCTTGTCTGAAGAGAACTATGAGCCAAATTGCTTTTTGAGTTGCATTGACGCAGGTTGTTCCGTAATCAAATTGTTACTCTGATGTTACGGAAGATAGGAATCTATATTGATTCATTACGCAAAGTAAGAACTTAGAATAAAGTAAGCAGAGTAGAAAATTAGTATACTGCAGCTTCATTTTAAGTCAGTATCGTAATGTTCTGGATATAGATATAGGAAAAACATTAAACTGACCTAGATTTAAATTAGACTAGCTTTTAAAGTGGATTTTACAATATACGTTTTAAAAGGCATGGGTGGACTATCAGGAAAATAAATGTGTGTGCAGGAGATGCCATTCACACATGCGTTTTGGACATAAATACGTCGAAGTTACTACAGTACCGGTGTTTTGTTTGGATTCAAGCCAATACCGTTTTACGTGAATCACGAAACCTGTCTATACTAGATTGTAAATGTGGATAAGATTCCAAAAATCTATTGCTTTCGAGATTTTCAACTCGATAAAATACTATCTCACGAGAAATCAAAATTGATGCGCCAGCGATACGGCAAATGTTACTAGTCGAACTGAATACAATGAATTAATCAAAATAAGATACTAAACATTGATACCAAAGTAAAATAAGGTACAATTTTCAATTTCAAATACCAATTGGAATTCGTAACGAAGCAAGAGAAACAATTTGCAATTTAAAAGAACACATAATTCAATTGGTAGAGGTCAAAGCAAGGGGTTGCATGTATTAAAATATTTAGCTTGTATTTTTTCTGTTTATATAAACTTGAGTAAATTGGGTTACGTACGCACAGGGACCGAAAAGACGTCCAGCAAAGGATGTAGAATTTTAATGATTGGACAGCATTTGGCAAGCTTTCAATAAAACGAGTCCGTTTTACCGAGTAGAATATGCACAAAGTTTTACTCTTGGAATTATGGATTTACTAAACGGGAAGATAAAACGTTCAGGTCAGCCATTAATGCCGACATAAAAACACACGTATTAGTACCTATAAGGATACCAACGATAAGCTGCGTAGTTTTATAGGCACTTAAATATTACTGCTACCAGGAGTGACGTAAAAATCCAACTAAAAAGTTTAACAACATGAAATAAAGTGGGGCTTTAGAAGCTAGCCAAAAAACATCGCCTCCTGAGGATAAGGTTGATAAAAGATGCAATAGTGACTACACAGGTGGCGAACGGTGTCGTTTGCGGAGCCCGACTTATGCAAATTTTATGAGTTATACACGGCTTACCACCTGACGCATTAGCCATATCAAACATGGACAGAGCAGTATAAGGGATTACAATCCTATTGAACTAACTGCTAAGGTGGCTGATCGATTGATTGTTTGCTATCGTCATTTCAATGATTGTTCAGTAGCTAATACGAAACAGTATGGTTCGAATAGGATTAATTAATTACCGTTCGATTTATAATATTTAAATAAGAGCTGGTTTGTTTTAGTTTGTAAAGCACAGGCAATGTTAATGTCTATTACAATAATGGGATTACACAATACTGTTTGAACTAAGCTGTTGCTATTTATATGATTACAAATATTTGTAGCGTTGCGTAATAACAAACGATATCCATTCTAATGTTTAGGCTAACCTAAAATATCTGATTGGTTCATATATCATGTCATGATCGACCTAAATTTATTTCCTTTGTATTATTTACTGGTTTAGATAAACGGTTACTTTTTGATATTGAACATTGTTACATGTTTGGCATGATTTATTGTGGATATTCTCATTATTTTAAACGTTCGATTATTTTTTGTTATAACAGGATCTACTACTACCTATACTACGTTTGAAAAAATGGGCGCATACGTGTACCCAAATTTTCAAGCTTTTATCTTTAAATTTATCCGTTGGCAGACTCAAAAACACTATTTTTACGGCCCCGTCGACAGTTTCAAAATACAAAATGCCAAATAAACTTTAAAACTGAGATATATCATAGAGCAGAAGCGAAAACTGTCAAAACAGTGATTCTAAGCCTCCAGCGAACGGTTACGAATGTTGCGAACAGCGGTCATGAATAACCCTAGACTTGATATATTGAACAAGGGCGTAAAATACTAAACACTATCTGTTATACTGATCTGGCAATCAAAGGAAAACATATATTTGGTCTGGTTACATTGGAAATTGTTCTGGGATTTAAATCCTAAATAGCAATCGAGAAGATAGAATTATTATCATTATCTCGCTTAATTTGAGAAAGAGAGTTTGATTTGAAGATCACAGGTGCGGTTCTAATAATTGTACATATGTGAAATATAAGCGTTGATAGGAACTGCTTTCAGTAAGGCATAGTTGAATGTGTGGCTACTTATATCCTCATTTCGAGGCAAATGGGTGTTGGCTATAGTCCAGCAAGCTGTAACTGTTTGAGGGGAAATTATTACATTTTTTACTAACTTCTGGGGTGTAACGTATAAAGAGGCGTTTAAAGTTATGCGTGGACGGGTCTGTAATATTTTAATGTCTACTTGAATAAGTAATAGTTTTCAAACAGTGGTACAGCGGTAGAAATATTTTTAAAGTAAGTTTCGTGACGACGATTCATTCTTTTACAACGGTTTACTCAGACGTATTTATCGGGATCCCACCTTGCTTCGAACTGACCCGGAGCTGACGCAGCGCGCAAAGTTACATTTGTAAAATTGTGCTAGTTGATAAAATGTATGCTAGCAAGATGATGATTATTCGCGCAAACGTACTTAAAATCTTCAGCCGACAATGTTACAACCGAAATGCAAGCGGCTAATGAAACCGCGCCTTATAAAACAGGTGCTAATATCTCACACGCCTCGCAACGGGCGCTGCACTGAAGTGTATTTAAACATTTCCACACGTTTCCAAGCACATTTCACCAGCAGCCAGGCGCAACAGAAACACAATAACTTTTAATCTAAATACAGTTCGGATATGAAAAGCGTTGGATTGTGTTAACATGATCGAACAAAATTTTAGTTTATAGCTTTTGAAATTATTTTTGAATGTCGACGGCACGAGCCGAATTGTCAACACTCTGAAACTAAAATATTGCGAAAGTGTATCGTGTTATTTCCGTTTCCAGCGTGAATATGTTAAAAATAAATAACGGTTTATTTTATACGGCCGTCACTGAATTTGTCGTTTGTTATTAGGGACGTGTCACTCTGCCACAATAAGTACTCAATACTCAATACGTTTATTGCATTCCACAATGTGAACTTAGGTGGTACTCGTAGGTACACAAGATACATTAGTTTTGGAGCATTGTGAGACCTGTCGGGCATAACAAAAATAAGAATTTGGAGGAGGGCTATTTATAACAAATTCAGTTTTATAATTAGTATTTATGTAGGTAAATATTCTTATCTATATTTGGTTTTGGTATTCATATCTACATTTCTATGAATTTAAATTATATACATTTTATTATTGTTCCATATAAATAACACTATATGTAATCAGTATATTTTAAAGAGTACTACATATCTAAGATGCCACAAACAAGAACGATGAAGAAACTTTTCATTTTCCGTTCAGCTGAGGTCGATTCAACATATAAAAAGATAAAGTGAGCGAAAGAGTTTGAAGCCGAATAAAAATGGAGAGTGCTTCAGAACTTAAAGTTTTACCTTTGAATGAACACAGCCTGAAAATTGCTTGAACCTAAAGTAGTCTAAATTACGAGAGGTAAAAACTAACTCGGTAATAAAACACTTTTTGAAAATAATTTCAATGTGGAGAAAACTGAAGCGTTTTTCTGTCTTTATTTAAATGTTCGTACTTGCTCAGAAAGCTTAGAAGTATGTTAGAATTTATTACGTATTTTATTATTAGTATCGATATCAACCGAATATTATGGTAATTAAATGGCGAGAATGCACTCCAAGACCATAAAAAATGCCCATACGAGGACAAATCATCAATTAAAAAGAGGCCTATATCTGAAAATTCATCTATCAAGATACAAGTTTTTATTTAAACTTTAAACTAACCATTTCTTTGGATACAATACAAAGAAATTTGTTATGGCCAAGAACACTATGAAATGTTAAGTATGTTTTAAAAACAAATACTTTCCACATCTGAGACACGAAAATGTTCTAAGCTATTGCCGAAATGCTCCAATCATACTCTCAATCAAATCAGTACCTACAAATAAACTCGTCTTAAAACACAAGAAACCACGTTTATTTATCTTTACACTTATAAGGGAGAACCCAATCAGTTCACATCAATCAACGACTACAACCAGTACAACCTACTTATGTTGAGCTACATTCAATTTTCTTTTCTATTACAATTTCCATAAGCTTTATATTCTAAAAACTGTCAGTCCTGACTTCTGGCTCGTTTCACGCTGTGTTCTCTGAGTGATACAGGTCTATCTGAACATTGTTGCGGATCTTATTACGAAAGGAAACCGAGCATGGCATACTAAGCGACGGGCAACTGAATTTGTGGACTGTGCGAACTATATCAGGAGTATAGTACTCTGCTATAGCAATAACCTAATATTCTATTCTGCGCGTACAAGTACTGCAATATTGAATTTGTATTTCGAAAACAATAAATTATATTAGTTTACTATGGTCATTGGTTTGTGATACGGTATTTGTATTATATTTAGATTATTAAATAATATTAAATTTAAATTAAATTAAATTAAATTAAATTAAATTTATTTATTGTGTAACTAGGACTAGATTACATGACAGTAGTTTTATGACAGTATAGGCAGGCACAGAGTTAGTATTAATCTAGTTAATGGGTTGAGTACTGTTCTCCTAGATAGGCTACAAAATAGCCTGTGTTTAGGAAAGACAGTTCTGGTCCCAAATCTTAGTAGAAGACAAAACTGTTGCACGTGTTATGATCAAAAATAACATATTAAGGTTTGTAAAATTTTAAATCAAAATTAAAATGTACTGCCGGTAATTGTAGCAATAGGATACCTTTCTTAATTCTAGCCGGTATTAAACTAAAGAAAAATAAAATAAAAAATAAAATGGAAAGTTAGTGTTAGTACAGTGATATTATGTAGTGTGTATGTGAGTGTGTGTGTGTGTGATGTCTGTTTGATATTGTATTTGGTGTGTGATTATTTTATTTGTGTGTGGTGCTTGTTTTCGTGTAAGTGTGTTGTGATAGGTATGTGACAATAGGTAGTAAAATCATTTATTCAGGAACACTTCAGTTTCATGATAGTTAAGTTTTTGTAGGTGCGTGCGAACAATCTTTTTGCAATGAAAGTAAGTTGAGCCGTATATAGGGATTATTGCGTTAATTTTATTGTAAAGTGATGGGCCAAGGTAGAGAGAATTTTTTTTAATAAAAGACGTATGGGCAGGTGGAATAATGCAGATTAAGTCCTTGCGGCGCTTGGTGATTTGCCGGAAAGGTGTTTTTGTGTGTTGCAATAGAACTATGTGCAGAATATATTGTTGTCTAACATTAAGTACGTTACACAATTTGTAGAGTTCACTTGTTGGAAATAATATGTTTCTAAACGTGGCCACTTTCAGAATAGCCCTGTGTGCGATCTCCAGAGGATTCAGAATGGTCTTTGCAGCACCACCCCAACAGGAAATACAATAGATTAGTAAAGATTGACACAGTGCAAAGTATACGGTTCGGATGACATATGGGTTTGCTACATATCGTAGGGTTTTAAAAATGTACATTAACTTGCGCATACGGCCGGAAAGAGTGTTAATGTGAGACTTGAAATTAAGGTTTTTGTCCAGAATTACGTCAAGGTATTTAATTTGGTCCACTGAGGTTAATGTAGGACATTGACAATTCAATTTTGTTTGCGTGGTACAAGAGTGAGCTTTTAGCGTAATTGGCGTTCTTGGTTGTGAAAAGTTGGAAATGGAGAAGTTAATAAATTTTGTTTTGGTGGTATTAAGGGTCAGGATGTGAGAAGAGAGCCATTGCAAGGCAAAATCAAAGCCCCTTTGGGCAGTGACTTGGAGTTCCGACCACGAATTAGCAGAAAAAGTGATGGCAGTGTCATCTGCAAATGAGACTATATTAGCGTTCGGAATTCCGAGATTGCAGAGGTCGTTAATGAACACTAGGAAGAGTGTGGGTCTCAAAACGCTACCCTGTGGCACGCCGTACTGAATGGGAAGTCTATCGCTCTTGTAGGCATCAATAATGACTGTTTGTGACCGATCTGTAAGATAACTCTTGAATAAGTCTAGTGGTGCACCCCTGACACCCAAACCTTCAAGTTTAAGTAGAAGTGTGGAAACGGGAACCGTGTCAAATGCTTTCGTAAGATCCAAAAATATAGTGAGAACTTTCCTGTGATTATTTAAGTTGTGGACAATATCGTCAACTAACACATGGACCGCTTGGCAGGTTGATTTGTTCTTACGAAAGCCAAACTGTTGTGGAGAGAACAGCTTGAAGTGCTCGAGGTAGTAATATGACAATCCTCATCTTAGTATTCCTTAAGTATAAACGTTTCTATATTTATATGATGATGTGCTATTGTTATAGAGTAATATAAATACTTTTTGACTTATCATCATTTAGTGTTAGCCCAAAAATAACTCTCATTACTGAGCTATCTGTCCTCCTGTAATATATCAACAATGAAATTGAGCCTTTAGATTTGGATCTATCCTATTTGTGCAAAATTAACAGTATCGCGACTCGAGTCCTACTTGAACAGTATTTGTACGTACAAAACCATACGACAAACTAAATACAAATTAGACCAGTCATTCATAAAGCATCGTATAGTCTCAAGTAATTAGTTAAGAAGTAACACACCCGGCAGTTCTTGTCGCAGTTTGAGTAAGTCATTTAACGACTGTTTACAACGTGAGTTTCGAACTTCTTAGTTGCTCAGTAAATTAAGTTTCGGATACGATGAAACACCGGAACGTGTGAACATTAATGAAAGTTTTTGTCGAATGGTCTTTGATATGCAGTTTTGGAGTGCTGTATCATAATATACAGGGTATAGCGATAAGGGTTTTTTTAAACTGCTTCCAACAATTTCAAGAGGCAAATTTTACTAAAAATGTGTGTGTGTATATTTGAGAATAAATAAGATCTCTTATTAACTGAGCTAAAATTTTGTATTGTGCTTGAGACTAATTAATTTTTTGGGGAATTAATACGATGTTTCTTTTAAGATTTTGCCCGATGCCATATTAAGAAATGCCGAGAGTTTCCTTGAATAAAAAGACGTTAATTTTCATGGCGCCAAACGCCACACATTTTAATAAATAATTATTAAAATCAGACATTGATACGTAAAAAAATTTATAACTTTCTGTGCTGTGGACACTCGAATAAACCTAAATCCTACTAAAACTATGAATATGACAATTTGTTAGACGTAGGATTGCTTATTTGTAACCTCTCTATGTGAAAACGACGCTATGAATTTTTATATGAAACTAGAATAGTTCTTAGCGTGGATATAAAATATATGAATAAGACATGAAATATTTTTATGCTAATTATATTTTCTCGTGACTAATTTAATACCTTCTAGTTCGTGAAGATGTATAGTAATCATTGCGGTAGCCATGTTAACCAAACGCTTTAAGTAAATTATTATAACAAGTGAATGACCACAACAGTATTCAGGAAACAGGAAATCAAGTTGAGCATGAATTTGAAATATCTTTCAAACAAAAAACCACTACCGAGCTATTTACATCATTGTGTTGTGAGCCGTTACACACTCAAGTCACATACACAAAGACATCCAGTCTCGGGACTACCATTCATGCGTTGAGAAAAAAACTTGTCCTACGGGATAGATACAAGTCAATAGGTATAAAACGATATGTTACGATTCGAATTACCTACACGAGCCTAGATAAAACTGCAGAGTCAGAACTTTATCAGTAATGTAACAGATTCGAGGTTAGAATATCGGCCTAATGTCCACAATCTGGGGATAATGGTCCTTATACGACTATCTTCAATCGCGATAAGATTTAGGTCTTGAAGAATCATAAAACTTAAAGACTAAAGGGTGCTTGATATGGAAAACGATGCCGAAACAGCGATGTGATAGAAGTATAAAAATATCGTAAATTTTTGGCTTTGATAAATATATCAGGCACTGCGTATGTCTCTTCATGAATTCCTTCCATCGCAAGTCTGTTAGCCGAAAATATTTTGTACATAGTTCTAAAATATGTATGCCTTTTTTTCTCTTCTGAGTTTATAAATGAAGAAAAGTACTTATTTATAAATAAATCATTGTAGAAGAAATTTAATAATTAATCTACGTTGAATTAAAACTTAATATTCTTTTTGCTTTTTTTTAAATTTGTTAAGGAAATATCAGTCACCTGTCTTCCAAGAAAAGCTGTTCTGACGACAATGAATAAGCTGTAGATTCATGACGACTGTACAAGTAGCTGTAAAAAGACAACATAACACTCGATTGCTACCCATTTCACCAGTAGGAACACCTACACAACACTTTAGAAAAACCCACACGCTTTGAAATGATAATAAGTTCATAAATTTCTTTACTCAGATACAAAAGCTTGATATATTTCAAAGAATAATGAACACTGCAATTGCATTCAACCTTCCTTTCATTTGTTTTGCAATTCAAACGTTTGTTTCTTTATATTCTCGTTTTAAGAATGCAGGCGAGCGATTTGCAAATTGTTCTCGGCTGTAATATATCTTTTAGTCGTGTTTGAGTATTGTCGGGTAAGAAAACATGTGTCAGTCATAGAGGTAAATGTTTGATGCGGAGTTTCGAAAAGATGTTTTTCCTTTTTTTGCTCATATACCTATGTATTTATACTGCCTCATTGCTGGCAACGTACTCGGTGAATAAGCACTTAGTGGGGATAAGTTGGGGTTTGCTACTAAGATGCACAGCTAGAGTACCGGCTGGTCTACAATTAGGAGGTTTTAGCTTCTATTTGGATGCATAGGAATAAAGACTGTATACCATTAAGGATTTATGTATATAATATTATTCATCATCTATTTTTAATTCAGACAAAATACCAATCGAAAATACAAATCCAACGAAGCGAACAAATATGCGAAATGTCCAGAGAAAAACCTTGTTTCTCTTTACACAAAAATATCTAATAATGATATCCGCATTCGATTGTTGTTTTTCAATACAGCTTTTTATTCCGTTGATATAAATATACATTGTAGCACGAACCTCCGACAAACTACGTATTCTTCAAATTACTGCGAAAACACCCCAAATCCAATAAACGAATAAATGTCTCAAACGCAGGGGGTTTAGCAATATTTCGTTACAATTTGACGCTCAAATAGTCGAGTTGCTGAAGTACGAAATTAAACCGAGCTGGGAAGCCAATAATGATCGATTGGGTTGGCCGTGCGGGTCCAGCGGGTCTATAAAACTTAACTAAAAGCATAAAACCAGCAAAACTAACCGATTGTGACGAGGTTCCGTGCCAATCGATAGATATTTTTTCTAGCAGGACTGGTCGCAGTCGCAGTGCGGTTGCATTAGTTTTACATTCTGCTTTCTGGTTTCCGTTTACTTTTGTACTTCTCCCGTAAGTTTGATTAGATTTCTTTTTCTGATTACAACAGTTGCGAAATTTTATTTTATTATTAACTGTCGCCAGACATACCTGACAAAACTATCTTAGGTGTCAGTCCAGGTTAGAAACTATCTCAGTATAGAATTTTGTCCATATCTGTTGTGGTTAATGCGTAAAAATATCATCCATACTCATCCATACTTACCTACAAACTTTCGCATTTATAATATTAGTAAGTGTACGTGATACGTTAAGACTGTCCCATTGGAAGCTGATTATCTTGTTATAGCAACTGTATGATACCGTAACAAAGTAGGTCCTTTGTAGGGCAAGATTAAGAACAAAACAAAGGGGAAGCAAGCAGGTACTCAAGTTTCCAATTCTTCTTTGAAAGTAACTTGAAATCCTCTTAAGTATAACAGAAAAATGTTCTGTAAAACAGCTTAAATACTTATTAAATAATTAAAGAATTTTCTTATTTTTAGGAGTTGGAGTTATATGATAAGGGGTAGAAATTAAACATTACGCATTTTTATTATCTTTTATGGTATTTAAATGCGAACAATATTTTGAGTTAGTTGTCTACCGTTCCATAATGTTGCAGAAGTGAAGTGTAACTTTAGACACTTCTAAAATTTTAGACGAATTTTAGAATTAGACTATTTCTGAAATTTTTGAGACAGTAACAGTACAAAAAAATGTATGTTATTTTCTAGATAGACACACAGCTATTTACTTCCATTCTACTCAGAACCTGAATGGCATCAACAAATTAAAATGATTGATATAAGTTCAATTATTAATAACAAGTAATGTAAAAATAGTCTATTCGAAACAAATATTAGCAAAAAAAATGTGTTAACCTGGGTCGCAATTTGATAGACCATAGAAAAACTATCTGGTTTTATTAAAACTACGCGCGTCGGAATTATTAAGCCTTTCATTCATCAAAACCAATATGTATGATATATGAATTTGCTAGTGGGATTTCGAATTTTCACGCTAAAAAAATATACGGACCGCGCGTCACAAAAAATCTGATCATACGAGTATGTTAGAGCTGCAAATTATAGAATGTTCATTTGCGTGTGCAACTGAAAGTACAACCTCAAAAATATATTTTCTACTAAAATAATTTTACGTTGCACTACGAAGCGAAACATACACGTTAAGAGGTTGGCGTAAGGACATTTGCGTAATTTTATTCACAAACACTAATATTTATTCATGAAACAAAAAAGTCTTTTATTAACCTTCCAACCAATTACTGCCAATCTGGCATTCGTTATTATTTCGAAAATCGAAGCAGTTTACATTTAAAAGCAATTAGGCTGACTGGACAAAATACGTTACTAGTCACGAAGAAATATAATGCTAGCAAATTTTATTTGATTTCGAATGAAGAATTTCTTTTTCAGTTTGAGAAGGATGCATTGCGTTTTAATTTAAGTGAATACAAAAGAGGTTTTACTCTTACTGCATTTCCTAAATTCGTGTTCATTGTTTTAATATGTACTGAAGGTATCGACGGTAGGCTTTGTATTTGAACTTGCCTCGTCAAAGCAAACAAAACTTTGATCAATTTCGCTTGATTAGGTATCTTTCTATTTGGATCTAATCTCATTTAATGGTAAGCACCGATAGATGTTTTGTAAGAAACATCAAATAAAGAGTGCTTCAGTTTTCAGCATCTTTATCTCCAGAGTTATAAATAGACGTAAAAATACTTAACGTTGCTAGTTAAGGTTATCTTTGAATCAAAATTTCTTTCATGCAGCTTACGAAAACTCAAAATATTTAAAATTATCTTACTAAATCTGAGAATAAAAGTTCCTTTCTTTGAGTGGTTCTCTAAAACATTTTTCATGTCAAATGTAATAATATAATAATCGCTTTAAACTTAAAACATTTGAGTGAAAGCCTCCAGCAGACCAGGGAAATTACCACACAAAAAATCAAATGACAGATAAAACACTAGGAGCGCAAAGACGGGTATCTGCACTTTTTATAGCAATAAGCTCTTTGACGCGATTCCATTCCCAACCGTTCTCAAAGGGAGCTCCAGTCAAATAGTCAAGGAAAAATGGCATCCGCTTAGCAAAAAGTTTTTATCAACGTGATTGCTTTGACTACTCCCAAGAAGCTGATTAATTGTAGGTACTCATTTAAACTGGAAAAGAAGAAAAACAGGTGTTTTTTAAGAGGCAATAAGTGAAGCAATTTGTCAGCGTTTAAGTGTTTGCGACCTTGAATTTAAAAGCATTTTCTTTCATGAACCCCTTAACGACTTTTAAAAAATATATTTTTTTACAAAGCGTAGGTTATGGAAACTGGGCGGAAATAAAATGTAAAAACATTTATTTAGTTTTGGAGTTACGTAATAGGGATTCGTTTGGTGTGACATGGTCGTATATGAATATTCCGCATATTAATAACGAATGTATGTGAAACCGTACGAACACATTTATAAAATATTTAGTTCACCGCACTGGATAACCTAAAAACTACATATTTTTAATTTTGTATTACAAACACAGGTCATATAAAACAAAGACATCACGCATACATAAACATATTTGATCACGATTTATTAAAAAAGTTGAAGAAGCTGTCCTCTTACAAAACCGATTCATTGTATCGCGTGACATCTTTCAGCGACCTTCAAGATTTACTGCAGCAACTTCATAAAAACTGTATAAAACATATATATTATTATTATGAGAGCTTATAAATGCGGAGTAGACGCCACTGTAATGGATAACATCTGAGAGTGATTTAGTGTTTGTTCTGTGCATGTACTACGACAAAGCAATGACAGACTTTGCAAGAGCGAGACGGCGTGATCAACGCGAAGCGGTGTCTCTTTTCCTCCGTGTCAACAGTACTGTTTGAAGAGCTCGTAGTAAAGGCTTTGAAGATGGCGACAGGAAAGTTGCGAGATTACAAGTAAAGTGTGTCACTGTCATAAATGACGAATGACCTTTTGCTGCATAGAGTGAATAATTAATTATGCTCCATTGTGAGGCTCTATGTGGGCATAGGATGACATTTCTTTTGGAGCTTCACGAATGGGAAAGCTTTTGGCTAATCTTCAAAATTCTTTATTCATTTGGATCAAAGAAATTTAAAATGCGACTGAATATATTGACATTATAAACAGCTTAAACCAATACTGTGGACAAAACGTGAGCTTAAAAGCCAATCACTTCAATATATCTATCTAATGTACATTTTTTCGGCGAATAACCAAATCAGTCATCTACATTTTCTTAAGGGTGGATAAACACCTTAAACATTCAAAACCTAGGTCTTAGCGATCTAGTTTTTAGCAACACTAAACACCGGTAATTAAAAATCAATTTACTTCATACTGGAAATCTTTAACCATAAATCAAACTTTGGAACCAGAATCTTTGGCACGCGGTTTGTTTCAAATGTCTCGTTAACTTAAATCAATCAAAATTAATTAACATAGAATTAAGAGCGCCATTTCTTCGCAATCAGCAGAGTATACACAAAGTTTAAGGAGATTGTTTCACAGCACGCTTTTCTTTCTTGTTTACAATTGCTAACTGGGAATGGTTACATTTTCCGAACTTGTTAAATAAAATACGGAAATAGAGTGAACTGTACCAGTTAATTAATATCTAAAGAAGATAATATTCCGGAAGTAAATATTTAAGTAGAATACTATGTAAGACGCAACGAAAAGATCGTGAATTCTACGCTTGCTTGCATTGGTAAGATTAGAAACTAAAATATATACAGACAAATCTATCAAAAAAAAGAATTGACATTGGGATTCCACTACAACTTTGAATACCGACATTCTTCGTCCGCATGAGCAGTACGGAATCGTGTGAAAAGCGCAATAGACCATGAAAATCTAAACCGGAGAAAAAAAGGTTATTTGATATATTGAAAGATTTTGGATTCCCAGTGGTATGAGGTCGGATTTATTCTGTCCCCAAGATTTTGCGGCTTATTTATAAGCGGTATCACATTACATTGATCGATGAGTGCCTTTAATGGATAGCCTTTAGTGCAGATTCAGGCATGGTGATTTACAAGAGATAAACACATGTGACTCATCCATGGTGACCTCACAAGTATAAATGGGGAAGGTCCAAATGATATATTGGCCGGAATTTGGAAATATTGCTATTATCTATACTATTTTGATATTCCGTATAACTTTATGATCCATAAAGGCAAATACTGGATCAATTTAACACTGAATTAACTTATTAATGATGTCATAAAAAGTCCTTCACCAATATTGGGTTCAAAACAAATAGTAAAATGTCTTTGGACATAATTGAATACCCAAGGGTTCGAAATGAGCTACAATTAAAAAAAAAACATTATCAACTTTATTCCAGAACACATTTGAAAACCACATACCGAATGTCAATCACCATGCCGATGTGGAGTTTCTGATTTCCTCGCAGATACGAACGAACGCTGTCAGTGCGTCATTCAATCTTTTATGCAAGTGCTCTTATTGAAATGCGATAAATCAGAATTCAAACAATAATCAGCGCTCGCTCCAGCGTATTCGTATAGCGAATGTAAAACGTGGTCGTCCCAACAATGTAACCGTATTTCGCACGTATTTACGCAACGGCTTAACTCGTAAAGCCTTAGTTTGGAAGCCTCAGGGTGTTTGGCAACTTTCGCACCATAAACGTCAACAGATGGTCAAGTCTTATAAACTACGCTGAGCACATCCTTAACCATATAGTTTAATCTATATATCCTTTGCTGTGACACTTTGGTAAAAAGGGTTCTTGACGTGGGTGACCCTTTATAAACTTTCTAAATAACAAAAAACGAAGGGACAGTTCTCTTCACTCACAGCTTTTAAAACTGGCGAGATGGTTCTTCTTTAATGTTAGTTAGTATATTATAATTTTCAATTTCCATTGTTTTAAGCCAGTTTTTTTACATTTCAGCATAATTTCGAGGCTACTTCAAAAGCATTTTTATGAAACTTTGTATTTCGTGAAAGCTAGAATAAAATTATATTAAGTATAATTTTGAGAGGACTTCGGAAGGAAAAAATGTTAAATTTACACTCCATTCAACAGCAAGTACGGACAAAACAAAAGATGGGACAGAAAAAGTTTTGGTATTTTGTAAATTACTAAAGACGCTTGTTAGGAAAAGTGGCATTTATACCAATCAAGCTGGGGACTAAGGCCACGAGGGGAACTTTATGATGAAAAATAGCGAGGCGGCAGAACTGGAGATAGATACTTATCAGGAAAGAGAGTGTGCCGACTTTATCGGTCTCATCGTAATAGCAATGCATTACTATGTCGCTATCGTACATTCGTCGTTTCCACAGTTCGTCAGTCGGCAGATAAACTTTTAAAAGCCTTTTAGGCCGCAGTAGCCAAGATTGGCAGAAAACATTGGGCCAATATGCTTCTGATTACCAATCTCTGCTTACCTGAGGAGGAATAAAAGAATATATCCACCCCTTTATGATGAAGCAAACTGTTTGTCTGCTAAAAGCAAATTTTCGGTCGATTCGTCCCTCGTAACAAGGTCATCTCGCATTGTGTTCGACACGAGAACGCTTTTTGCTTGATGAAATAATTCGCATCAACAAATATTTTTCTCTTTTGTTTGTTTTTGTGAGCTGTTTGAAATTATAATTTGATTTATTTGAGTGTGTATTCAGATAACGCCATCCAGTATGTAATTTGGGTTTATTATTTTTAGTGAAAATGTAATGGATTGATGAAACCGTTTTTAATGGCTTTACATCAATCTAGATTTTTTTTTAATGTTTACTCAAGTAAATGGAAATTAGTCCTTCTAAAACCTTCGCTCAAAATATTTTTATTGATCTGCGTTAACAATACTTTTTATAACGAGTATTCTACTTCACATTTCGGTGAACCATTAACGATTCTTTATGCTTAACTGGCATGACGTTTTACTGCGAGGTAATTTCAAGTGAAATGGAATACGAAGCACTTGACTTCCGTCTGAGAATGTGTTACGCGACATATCGTTACAGCCTCAGAGAGTGAAACGTTGAAATGAATACGGAGCAGTGGCGCAGCGGGCAAACACAGAATATTATACAGCACATCGTTAAAAGTTACCGCGTCCCGTTCACACCACTTAAGCACGCCCCACTATAACTCTAGTTTCGAATTTTAACACATATTATACCCGTAGCTCGTATACTTCACAGTGGAAAATGGACAACTACGGATATGACCCAATAGACTCAGCATCTATTGTTGGAGACGTTTCCTATCCGACGGGCTTAATGTTGGGTGGCGTCTCAATTTGTATACGACCGCAGCCATATTTATGACATGTTTTTTTATCTTTTTAAATATCATATATCTAGAAACAATTCGGAATACAAAAGTAAAGTTTTTTTATCTGTTTAAATATCATATATCTACAAACAATTCGGAATACAAAAGTAAACAGTATTTATAATGTTTACGTGTAAAACCGTAAAAGCTGGCGTTTAAAACCATTAAACGTGTTTTCCTCATAAAGCATGGTATCAACAGTTTACTCATACCCACAACAAGTAAACATTCCTTTCGAAATGTAGCCCGCAATATTTCCTAGATTGAAAACTAAGCTTTAAGCTATCAGCAATTTCTGTTGAGCGCAAAATTTTTATTTGCTTTCATAAATGATTGATTGTTCAGCAAAAATAAACTAACACGTCGGCGTGGCTTTCAGCGGGAAATTTCACTTCATTTTTCCAACCATTTAACAGTTCCTGTTAAAGTTGCAGTCGCACGGGGTTCCTGATAACTTTTGTACACAGCTAATAGTGTTTAGAAACTTTCTCTGTATTAGTTGAACCAATAAACAGCGAAACTTTTTAATATCGAACAACTAAGTCGACAGCAATAAAGTTGTCGACTTTACGCGTTGTATCGTTTGATTTTTACAATACTGGGAATAATACAATCAACTTTATGGCTGTTATTTAGGTCATAACTTTATAGGTATCGTAGAGTTATCTTTTTACTGTCCAGATTTAGTTTGTTTCGTAACAATGGTAGTTTTTACGCAAACTAATGTCCAAAGTTATTGTCAACGCATTTCATATAGCTATAACTACGGAATTATTTTAAAGTTTTGTAGTTGGTACGAAACTTGTTCTTAACATTGCCTAGACTTGGTAGACTTGTAAGAAGTTTTAACTTATTAGGTATATTTTGTAGATTCGAAGACGGTATTGTTAGGCTTATTTTATGACGGTATGATACAAAAAATGTAGACACCATTAAGAGATGTTGACCACAAACCAAAAGCGTAAACAACTTGTAATAAATTGATTAGGAGACGAAACTTTTTCGATAAACGAGGTCACATTTTTTATTTAAGATTGATTTTACATATATCGACTTTATCCCCCTTTGGCTTCTTCGAGTTTGTTTTTATGAGTTTTATATGCAAAAACACAGAAAAATAATAAAAAACCGTGATCAGTTGCAAGAAAGCTGTTATCTTGACACTAAGATTACAATTTCAGGCACTATACCCCATTTAAGCTTCCATAAAGGATTTAAAATTACTTTAGAGAACTTTAATCATTAATTCCATCCGATAAGACTGAGACAACTAAAGAGTAATTTTCTAGACTAAAAAAAACTTAATTAAAAGTGAGATTCAAGGTTTTTCTCGGCGGCACTCGGAAATTTATGGAGTATTAAAGTATCAAGAGTTCCAAGCTGTTACGAGACTCGCTGTTGAGTTCGTAAAAGCTCATCACGTATAAAATGCGATCTAGATTCCCGGATTTCAAAACGTTCGAATACATTGAGGTCTGACCTACAAAGGGGCACGATTCAGTCACAATCAAGCTGTATTAGGCAATAACATTTAGGATAATAGCGGTATTCGACTGTTTTCTGTTAAAGGCGTGGGGGTTAGTCTACGTCGGAAGCCTATAAGTCGTTTTTGACGACTATTACTAACATTATGAGGGTATTCGGAGATGACGTGATACTGGGAACGTGGGTTTTAAATGCGAGTCTAATGTGCGTCAGTTATACTCAAACTTTATGTGTCGACTTAAAGTTCGATGACGTACATAAGAGATTTAATAAATTTAGTTAAATTAAGATGAGATTGCAAATTCGTTTTTTTTTTTGTATGCTACCTGTCCCTACGTGGTTTTACGTTTCAGTTATCAACTCAATCACCTGAAGCACAAGATTTTGAACCTCCGTGGTCGAGTGGCGTACGCACCGGTTTCAAGGTGTCGCTAGCTGTGAGGTCCCGGGTTCGATCCCCGGTCGGGTCAATGTAAAAATTCACATACTGACTTTTATCTGACCCCTTGAGTCTTGAGGTCTAGATAACGACAAATAAACTTTTAAAGGTCATCCTCTCACCAATAAACTCCAATACGAAGTCCAAGCCTACCAACATCCGAAACTCTAAGCTTTTAATCAATGGGATTAAGCCTTAGTAAACTTGGCGGAATTCGTATCGGTTCGGATTGCTATAGCCATTTGTCAGTGGAGGCGAAAGCAAAATCCACAGCCCCTATTTACAGACCACTCGATCGTTACCTAGTGAGTGCTTGGCTTCCGAAATACCGAGGACAATAAATCTAAACTCAGGGCCGGATTTGTTCGCTAAATTAATTCGCGACGTACTAACTTCTAGCGTTCCACCGGTTCAAAAAGTAAGGGTAGGAGTTACCTATTGCCAGTGTGGGAGCTAGATGGCGCATTAGATGAGTAGTGGTATCTCGCTTGCACAACTGCAACATCCACGCCTGTAAGCGTTCAGGTCCCGCGAGGCGACAACAATCATTTGATTTATGTAGCTTAGGTTATGACTAGCGCGGAACATTAGTGTTAAAAGTTTAAAATGTAAATGCACCGTTTTAGCGTTAAGCACTAATGTTGGTGCTGGTTGGTTCGTTCGTTAATTTGAAGTAAGTTTAACGCGCTTAGGATTTCGGTACTCGTTTAAAGTTGGCCAACTACGGTTTAAGCCTTATTATATTAAGGTAATAGAGTTTATTTGTAAGTAAACCGAATCTATTTAAAAAGATAAAAAAAGAAAAAGCAGTGCGTTTTTTTTATACAGTTGTAACTTCAATTACTTCATTGTTAAAACAAAATAAATATTTTGTAGGGTGTGAATTTTCTAATAATAAATTTGATATGGTTTTCTGAGCATATAAGGCAACGAAAAATTCAGAAAAGCAACAGTTCACTCCTTAACCGATTTCAGCTCATACAAGATAATGCCATGTAAATAACTTACCCATAAATCTAAGATCGTCCGGTATTAAAAATTCGTGCCTAATAATTTCTATTAAATAAAGGTTGTTAAAAATATTGACATAATGTCACTTTGTGAAGAAACTTCGTTAAATTACTTTAGCGTAGGTGGGCCTAGCTGAAAATGGTCTTACTATTGCAATCACAGTTTCAGTAAATTGGCTTTAGTAATGAATTATTAGTAGCCATAAATTGAATTTTGCATCTAATCGACATTCACCAGGAATTGACGTCATAACAAAAGCGTACTACAGATTTATAGCGGAAAATTTGAGCTTACACGTCACGAAGGGGACACATTATTTAAAGTTATAAATTGAATTTATTCCTATTGTTGTAATAACTTTCTCAAGGGGATTGCATAAGTGCATGCATATCTTTGACTGTACGTTTAGTCGATTCGTTTGTATAATCCATGAATGCTTGTTCTGAGTCTGGGTGTCTTTGTGCATGTGACTTGAATGTTTCTGAAACCCCCGCGTCGCATGGATAAATTTCTTACTGCAAGATTCTTTTTTATAAACCAGGCATTATTAACGAGATTACCCAGCACGACCTCTCAACAATTAAATTTTTTATTAGAGTCGAAGTAAATAACAACGTAATAAAAGTTGGTTTCCTAATAACTCCCAAGTAACAGTATCCATAAAGACGTTAAACGCTTAACCCTTTTTAGTTGGCATTTAATAATTTAAGGTCTAATCCTGTGAATATCACATAGGTAGTAAAACTGAAAATAAAATACTTGAAATAAATTACCCATCATGAAATTAATTCAAAGCCTCAG
This sequence comes from Trichoplusia ni, assembly GCF_003590095.1. NCBI lineage: Eukaryota > Metazoa > Arthropoda > Insecta > Lepidoptera > Noctuidae > Trichoplusia > Trichoplusia ni. The sequence goes on from NC_039485.1 coordinate 3,000,909, forward strand.
GTTGTACAATAATTATAATTGCAGTATAGTGAAAAACACAACAATTAAATTGCAGGATACATTTCAGTAATTAGGTAATTCGAAATTCCTAAATTCTCGCTAAACCTAATCATATGCACTGTGATCAAATACACAATTATGTACATCAAATATTATAATTACTGACAAACTACACGTTGTACTGAGCTAGTAATGATCATTACCTGTCTCTGAGTCTAGCTATAAATCCTATTAATATTATAAATCCGAATTGTATGTATGGATGTTTGTTCCTCTTTTACGCAAAAACCACTGAATGAATTTAGATGAAACTTGGTACACACATAGTTTATAACGAGAATTACCGTTACGGGTAGTCAGAAGGTCGAAAGTCTGATAATCAGTCTGACCAAGGGGTATCACACAGGTACTCAGCTCCATTCGGATAGATTGGTAGCCGACCTCAAAAAAGCTAGGACGATGATGGAGAAATAATAAATTACCTATACCTACTAGGAAAAAGTAAAAAAAAAAACTTATTAAAAACACTTCATTGGTTAGAGTCATTTTACAGACGGATGGATTTTAATTCTATTTACTGACAATAGGATGCCCAAACATTAAGTCTTAATGGTACCCATCAACAATTGCATTTAATTGTTCTAAGGTTTAATTTGCCTCTTGCAGCGACCGTAACGAGAATAAAATGAAAAATATTATATACCATTCCTTAACGTCTTAAAACAAATTTAACAATGCAATATTCAAACACAAAGGCGAAATGAATTGTCTGTGTTGCCAGAGAACAAAATTATAGCGTCCTTTATGATTCAAGTTTTAAAAACGGCATCGTCACTCATTGTATTATTAAAAGAGAGGTCAGTCGTGTACAATAGAAGTGTTGAATTAACCCGCTTACTTTTATTAAGAGCAGTTTCAAAATCTCGAATGTAATAATTCATTTTTGAGTATTTCTTTTGCGTATTTAATTAAAAATTTGGTCTGAACAGTTCTATTGAGTAAAATCTATACTTGGGATTTATAAATATATATTGAGGACCTTTCATTCCACCGCTAGACACAGGTCTTCCTTCCTCTGCATCGTTCTAAATACCTTGTCTGGCTACTATATTATAAACCAGTCCAGATCATCGCGCAATTTTCCATTGCTTGCCCTCTTCTGATAGAAGACTCTGGACCTCAAGTCCCGCTGGATTGGGCTTGACAGGCTATCTATATTTTAACTTAGTACCAACGGAAACGACTCGAGCAGAAAAGCGAAACATTATGTTGTGTACTCGGTCGTAAGCAACATACTTATCGCCTTTTGGCAACGAATAATTTTGAGCACACTAGATTTTAATATAATATTTCAGTAAATGCCCATTTTAAGTCAAGAGGCATTCCGTGCAAAGGCTAAGTCTGTATGTAACTGTCCATGATACATCATACATACATCGGTATTGTCACTCATAGTTTTTTACTAATCTCCCTTTGGATCCGTGCAACTCGAAAGTAGGTCACGCCGTTGTTACTACGCGATGTGACGTCATACACTGTTTCATAGCAAATTGGCACCCGTCACTGATCAATCTTTGGCAGTGCATCCGTTGGTAATATTTTGCTCTTAATCCGACTCCAAACCCGGCCCTGTGCTGCATTATCCGAGAACTAATCCGAGATATTCCTTAGCATCGTTTAATTTGCGGTCGTATACAAAGCGTTGTTGAGATACAGAGAGACATCTTAATTATATTACGTGTGAATGAGGATTATGAATGAAAATTAGGGACAAATGTACAGCGGAGTAACACAATGAAATACAAAGTACTTAAAAGCGTGTTTACTTATTGAATGAAGGTATTTTAGCTTTTAACATTTTAATGAATGCTTTTTAATTTTAATGAAAGCTTTGTCACTCTATTTTGGTATATAATATTTCATGTCAGTTTTTAGTAGTTTATTCACACTCTGATACTAAAATTGTTCATCTAAGTAACTAAATATATATTTTGAGAAAAAAAAGACATTAAAGTGAACGTGATCAGCGAATTGTATAATATTAATGATTCTCCTTGACATTAATCATTTCGAAAAGGTCGATGATAGTAGATTTAAAAATTGCGTGTATAGGCTATTTTGTTCAGTCTTGAATAAGAATAGCTAGTTTTCAAATTACTTTTTTAAAACCACGAATTGAACGCGTGACTTTTTATATCTCAACAAGTATTAACAATGACAGGCAGGAACATTAAAAGACGTTAATTTTTGTTATTCACTGTGTTAAAAAAAAACTGTGTTTCACCAATTCAAGTATAACAGCTCGTTTTTATTTAAAACAATGTCATAACCAGAGATAAACAAATCAATTATTTGTATAGTCTCATATTCACCAGCAATAGTAACCATACAGGTTAAAATATTAACAGGGTTAGCACATCAACCGGTCCGGTTGGCATAACTCCACTATCAACTACGCCATAAAGCTGAACTTGGGAAATTTGGGGAAACGAGACGCCATGCGAGCAATGTAGAGCGCTATCTCGCTTTGACAACGAGTAGTCTTACAGTAAGAGATCGTAGTACACGTAGACTGATTCCACAAGGGGAACAAAACTGTTATCGTACATAACAAACATGTTTGTTAGTAAAACTTTGTTCAATTGAGCCTATTGGAAAGGGGTGAAAGCAAATATTATAATAGTGTTATATAATATGTTAAAATATCGAATTTGACTCGTATCAACGTCAATTTAGGGCATAAAATTAAAATTTTAAATAAAACGAGGACAGTAGGTTTTATCTTTATTTTATATGAATTTTAACAGTTCAGTGCACATCCATTAATTAAAATTCAGTCATTTATGTTCAATAAACATATTCGGTGACCTGATAATTTTGGTATTAATATTATTTACTGTTGGTTTGGTAAGCAAGAAATTCGATGAAATAAATTAAAGGGACAAATCAGAAAGCCAAAGAAATCCCGTATAATATCGTGAGATTGATGACCGGATTAATTAATACTAGGTAACTAAATTAATGACCCTTAGCAGCTTTAAGGCTGATGAGATTCCGTTTGAATGCTTTAGCGTTTCGTAAGTCTAGTGTGTATAAAGTAGTTTAGTTAATGCTAATGTCTTAAATATGTTAATTCGTTGAATAAGAAGAATCGAAATATGGTTAAAATGATTCATGTAGCAATGTGTACCTTTGTAAAGTTTTTATTTATTATTATCGGAAATCGATTTTCATTTTAACACCTTTTAAGCGATTTTAATTAATTTAAAGTGGCCTACAACCGATACCGAAGTTAATTTTTTTCTTATTTTTTTTTTCCTTTGTTCGTGCTTGTACACGATGAACGCTGCTTACAGCTTACGCGGTCGCGGTTGTCGGTTATTGTTTGGGATAAGCTTCCCTTAACATGTTTATTTGAAGAGTATCGGTACAGAAATAAAAAAAATATGCTAATTTAGACTCATTAGAAAATTTGTTTAAAACAGGTGTATTCAACATGACTGTCCAAAGTCATTTTTCTACACGAACGAGAGTCGCTAGTATAGTATATAAGATAAGTTTAACATATAAACACATTGTGTCAGTAAAAGCTTATTGTTATTCAACAATGCTTTTACACAAACCCCGGATCAATTACCAAACATACTTGGGAGAATTACTTTAATTAGGTTTATGTAAGTGCACATGCTACGTTCGTTTTCTCAACGCTATTGTTTATATGGCTTTCTCTTGAGACATACACACGTATTTTATTAACACTGCATTATAAAACTAGATAAATCAAAGCTACAATGAAACTACTTTAACGGATTTTATCGCGGTTTAATTTTAGATTTTCAAAGCTACGATTAACCATAAGTGTAGCGGTATATTATAATTATGGCTTTATACGCACGGACAGGAAGGTTCGATACTAAAACTCACATTGTTCGCAGCTAAGAATTAATGTGACTTTTTCAAAGTTATTTGACTCTCCTAATTATTGTATGACTGGTCAACGAAGGAAAACTCAATTCTCAATATTCAAATCTGAAAATGCCAACACGCAGTAAGCTACGAAGTGATCAATGTTATAACCGTATATGTGGGAAGAGGTTAGCATTAGGACGTATATAGACTGGTGTTACGATGATACGATTCAGAAAAAAATGGCAATGTCGATATTTTTTTATCATTGGCAGACTCTAATAGTTAAACAATAAAAATTTTGACATATGACTCACAAGACAGGGAAGTGGCTAATTATGATTAAATTTGAAGTTGTTAATTCGTCTTTAAGTATTACACCTTCATAATTTGTCCACCCAACCACCACAAAGTCTTTAAAAGTTTCGTTTAAGGAGAAATCCTATTATAAAAGTTTTATAACTCATTAAGAAAAGATAAACCCAGGTATTACCTGGATAAAAGTAAAACTATTTTACGAGTTTCCTAGTCGGTTTAAGTGAACGACACTGATATTTTATGGTTACGTACATAATTAATAATTCAAGCGTAAAATATCGTTATTTTATTATTAAAAACAGTATTAAAACAATATTGAATGATGAAAATCAGGGCACAAACAAGTAGAATATTATAAATTTATCAAAGTAACGACAGCAGAGCGGATGACTGACCAAACACGTAATTAAAATTATTATTTAAACGACATTCTTTAATTTTTTAGTCATAAATAATATTATGTATCAAATTATTAATTTGCAGGTAAGAATCTGTAGATATTAAGCCTCGTAGTTAAATGTAATTCACAGGTGAGGCGGTTACTTAATTACTCCAATGAACAAACTTAATTTAAAGTGATTTATTACCAGCAATATATAGCTCAAACTGAATTACGACTTCCAAGGAAGTTATAATTTATTTTAGGAAGATGAGAAATCTATACGACGTTTTGAGATAGAAAAATATTGTAATCATTATTTCAAATCTGAAACCGTGCCAGATTTAAGATATATGGGGCATTTAGCTACGTAATTTAAGTTCAGGACTAAATCAAGTCGACTGAACTTCGAATATTGTTGTCCATTCGATATCTTTACAATGAAGATGTTATCCAAAAGATAGGGTAGTGACCTCATTTGGTATACTAATAGTATATCAGCAAGATGCTCTGAATTTATCGAGGGACGGTCGGCAACAGAAGCCCATGATGAACACGATCACATTCAGAAGGCAATATAATAAATCAACATTAGCACTGTAAGACTAAAAACCTTCAACATCTGAATCTAAATAAAAAAAGAAAGAACGAACATCAAAATATTGAACTTTAATATTTTGATGTTTGTAGACATTTTCGGAACCAGGTAAATCTGCTATCATCAACTTTCGTTGTTGACTGTCCATTCATACGTGTACCCTGGTAGCTAGTTAATGGTCGTGGTCTCCATATCTATAGCAAAGCGAATGGATATAGGACACCACAACATAAAGGAAAGTAATATGGGTAAACAAGGGGAAGGTGAATGGAGTAGCTAAAGAGGAATGTTCGGCAAAATGCTCTGACCAAATTAGGGATGTTTATGAAAAGAGCTTTGACAAGATTCTTCAAAGGAAGTGAATGTACGTTACAATAAATGAAAATGTACATGTCTATAGTTAAATAAATTCGTAGCGTTTAAGGACATGGTTTGAAAATTGGTATACGTAATTACTAGCCTGTAAATGAGCAAGGGTGGTGGTATATACTTTTAGCTTCTAAGGACATTTTGCGTAGCAATGAGATGAGGGAGTGTTCTAAAATATGTCTAAGATGACTGTTTATACTTGATTATAATGCAACCCAACCGATGAGCAAAGGACCCACTGAATTTCTGAAGATGGACATCGCCGTCGACGTTGTTCCCGGAAAAGATGGTATGACTATCTTAAGATATGTGGGACGAACATGGCCAGAAATGATGGCAAAACATAGCGAAGTTTGGAAAGAAAAGTAGGAAGACTTTCCCCAGCAGCGCGGTCTTAAACTAGTTAATTAAAAAATCTCTACATCCAGGTAACTTCAACTATATCTTCCGTAATAAATGTCGTACCTCCGTAATACCAAGCTAGCATATATAATTAATGAGTATAGCATCAACCGCTGAAAGCAAGTTTTATTTATTCCGTAATTTAATTAACATTAATTTAGTGTTAATGGATGCCAGCTCGTGTGACACTTAATGGTATTAAATATGGGGTGAGGTTTTCACACCTGTATCTACAAGTATTTTAAGAATAACTATGATGTCATGTTCCCTATAAAGAATACGAGATTAGATAGTTTTTCGGAATGGACTATCTGGAATCTACTATCTGGAATATACTATCTGGAAAAATGAATGAAATGATGATGATGATTCTACACGAACTGTACACAAATACGAATGAAAGTTCATCATCTATTTGCCTTGTTTCCAATTATATTCTTCTTGCCTTTTTTACCAGTTTTGGCTGCATATATGTTTTCAGTTTTGGCAACTACCGTTGATTTTTGAGGATGGTTTTACGTGTATCTTCTAATCAACTATAGAATTTTTTCATTAATGTTTTTAAAGAGGCCTTGGATATCAATCATAGTTCTAATGACGCGATTCTTCAACGATAGCATAGAAATTCTCTGTAACAGGTGCTTTAGAAATATTCCACCACACGAAACTGAATTCACCGAATAAATAATAATACTAGAATATTATCTTTGTGAAGCAACATAAATTCAATCTTTGTTTTTTCGCGCATTTCGATTGGTTTTTTGGGAGGAAAGGGAGGTTCCGCGGTCAAACCTTCAATTTGGACGAGCGGCCGGGGTAATTATATTTTTTCCTACCTTTATCGGGCTTTTGTTTATCATGTAATGTCAGAAAAATACATAAATGTATTCCAGCGAAAATAAAATAAAATTGAAAATGAAACAGCAGCCATGATTGGAAATGTTTGCGTATAACATATGTTACATAGGGAGACAATATTTCAACAAGAACACAATAACGACAGAAAGCTTAGTGTAAATTGTACGTCGTATCTAACATTTAGGTAACACATGCGACTCAAAGGAAAAAAATAAACAAACAGCTACAATGTATCAAGTTGTTTATTTTGTAAAGCTTTCGGGAAAAGATTGCCGGTGTAGGCCCTTACCGAGAGTGTGGAAGGCAATTTAGGGGATTCCTTCAATAATAGTACCATTGGTTTGTGCGTTAATGGTAATGTTACACGTGATCTGTTTGACAAGTCATAGTGGTAATTATGTTAGTAGTTCTTAGATTAGAACCTCATTGGGTATCTTCTAAAACGTAAAATGCTTTAAGTGCCCAAGCCTTTCATGTCTGTTTATCGCTAGTTAGTAGTTTAAATTATTAATGTAAGCTAGAAACTTAACCGCGACTTAAGAATGATTGACGTCTCAGTATTAAGCGTGATGTGTAAATAATAAACTACTTTGATCATTCAATTACTATAAGCGATTATAATCCCTTTGTGGTTTGACCATTTTCATTTTATAATTTAGTGAGATGGATGAACATTTAAGAAGCTATAAAACTATTAGATTACTAAAAAGCTTATAAATGATCGGAAGTAAATCAAAATTTGCGGGTTACCTTTTCCTAGTAGTGACACAGTTTAGGTAAATAAAATACCCAACTACTAACTTTAAAGAGAACAAAATACACCTAAAATGAACACTTAAATCTACAATCATAATTAAGACCAAGTACGCGAACACAAAGGTAAGACACATCCCTTGTTAAGGCAGATTCTAAACAAGCCTCTTAAGGCGGACTACTTCCAAATTCATTTCTAGATTAAAAGTCCGGGGAACCGGAAAAATCATTTCGTGGCAGAAAGTGGGTGTAAAAAAGATAATCACATATTTCGAGGGTCAACCTTCTTTCCTTAAGGTCAAGAGTTCTATTGCCGTTGTTAGAAAGAGACGGCGCTCTACAACGTGTAGCGTGCCATCTCGCTCTTTTAACTGCAACAGTCTTACTTTAATACATGATGGTAGATTCTTTGACCCCCAAAATTGTAAAAGTAATATAAAAATAATTACGTAACATCCGCATTTCCGAGTCAGGTTTAACATGAATATTTTATTTCATACAAAAAGACGGCGAAATAATCCCCTTGAATTAGGAAGCGGTGAGCGATTAACTCTGGACTAATTAGGTTTATTAATTTTACATTTTTGTTAGAGGGATTACGAAATGCGGTTGGGATTGACTCGGAAAATTATTTTATTTTTTACTGTTGAATTTTAGCTTGTTTTTCTTACGATTTTACTTATATCCTATAATTACTATGTAAATAAATAATAAACGTAGTATTTAGTGTATAGAAAAAATTAAGCACCTATCGAGCATAATGAGTAGTTTCCAAAAGAGTAAAAAACTAAAAAATAATGAGGTCTTTTTCCTGTTTTTCTTTCTTGAATCAGTGCCAAAGTACCGCTTAAAACAAAGTCTAACAAAAAATATTGTTTCAAAAGTTGACAAAATGACACTATTTAGTGAAAGATTGCGGTCCGTTGTCCTCTGTCTACTGACATAAAGCATTTCCTGGCTTGACTTTTACGACTTAAGCGAGATGATAAACAGTATATAAACTTATGTTTCACTTTTCCTTAAGTCCATTGAGATTTGAGCAAAAAGGTTCTAAGCTACCTTATATCCATAATAAAAATATATAATATTTATATAAAAATACACTTACATAGCAGAGCATTTCGAAATCATTTATTTCATTCCGTTGAAATCCAGTTAACTGTCACACATATAGTTAAATTGCTTTACTTGACTTTTTATCAGAAAGCGAACACAATAAAATAATAAAAACAATTAACATTCATAATTGGAAAAGCGCGCGCGAAGAAAAGTTTTAAATAAATTTATTTAATTCAATCAATTTATTTATTTTGAATTCAATGCATTCATTTATTAAAATGGAATCTTCAATTTAATTTATTTTAATTGTAATATTAAAAGTTTATTTTTATTGAATACGTAAGTTACGTTCGTTGTAAGGCAGCCGCGCGGTGCGCGACGCGGCCTCGCGGCTCGGGTCCAAACATCGACTGAAGTCTGAAATTCAATGTAGAGCCGACATCCTTCCCTCGGAAACACCGCTGCCCTATATCAGACTGTAGACTTCACCTTTTTATGGGGCAGCTTAAAACTTGCTAAGTTCAGCGTAATGAATGTTCGAGCGATGTCTAAAAAGGGGTAAATATTTTGAATTAACAAAATTGGTTTTTTGGATAATCTTTACATTAAAACTTGACCAAAGTGAGCGGTAAAAAATTGATTTCTACTCTTCAATTTTTTTCAGCTTTTCCGCATGTTATTAAATTACATTTTTTTTTACACTTCATCCAGTCATTTACAAGGCTGCACCAAAAACATTACAACCAAAACAAAAAAAAACTTAAAAGCTTTAGTTGACAAAAGGCGACGAAATTAATGTCAAGTCTTTAGATACCCTCTTTGAAGCACTCGTAAGTCTAAGTATTTAAATGGAGACAGCACGAATACATCTCACTAAAGCTACGAGCAATCCTAGCGAACAGGACAGACTGTTCATGACACATTGTTGGTGCAATTCAGGCGATTTGAACCGTCATACGCTACGACGCTTTTGAACTAATTGCTATTCGAAAATTGCAGCCGTACGACGTTGTCTTAGCACTCTCAGAGATATTAATGATTAGGAGACCTAGAAACATACTCCAATACAACTGTAACGTTAAGGTGTCTACATTTGTTGGATACCTTAAAACTGTGATATGCTTGCTTTTGAATGTAATTTTTTTATTTATGAAAATTGGAAACAAAATGAAAATAAAAAACAGAAATTGAAGAAGAGGTTAAAGAGAGAACTTGTTTACCGTGTAGTAAGAGATAGTAATATTGTTTAATGTTCTAACGCCATAATTTATTTTATAATAGTTACAAAATATCGCTATTATCTCATGCTCATTGTTTGTCAGTTTAACGATTTTGAAAAAACAATATTAATGTATGACTTTATGGTAAAGAAAAAAATAAAACTTGATAAAATTGTGACAGACCATTTTTCCAAAAACATAAAACCATACATTGCAATCTGTTACCATTAAAATAAATCACCGATGTCAACTATCAAGTCATATCTGTTGCACTATTTTGTTTTGCGGTTAAAGTGAACGGTACTCGGCGGAGTAACGTCATATTAGCTTTTTGATAGAAAAACGTGTAAAGATAGAATAGGTTTTGTAATTTCAATTACATTCTAGTCGTGACAGGCATTTGTGATGTGAGACAAGTGTGATAAATAAGATTACTTGTAGTGGAAGAAGAAACTGTTGACGTTACAAATATATAATGTTTTTGAAAAGATTTCTAAGTATTTTCAACCAACTTCAAGACGGAGTAAGTGTATTTGTTATAAACACTGATTTTGTTGATTATTTTTTCATTTAGCGTGGAATTGCTGTCATTTGTTCCCATAAATTTGGTCAAGTTTGGCTCGGTAATTTCTGTTTGAATGTATGATTTTGTTTTTTAAAAGAATGCAAGATATATATGAAAGGATTTGTCTTGATTTTTCAATGAAATACGCCATAGTGTATAAGTAAGGTAATCTAAACACACTACATTGTTTATGGAAGAAAAGACCTTTACCCGCATTGGGATAGTAACAAGCTAATACTAAACAAATGAAACGCGAGATCTAAATATTGTTTAGCATAAAATAAAAGCTGATAGAATGTATTTGTTTATCAACTCCCGAGAGAACGGCAAACAAGTGAGTATTGACAAATTCACGCAGAGTGTATAATAAAATGAATACAGTAACATATTTTATGTCATGTTTGTCCCGAATTAACTTTAACCACTGAAACTACTGAACCATGACGTTGGCACACCTCCCTACTTGAAACACGTATTAACATTGTACATTGGGTTTTTATTTGTTAATTAATGTTACTAGGCCCTCGTTATCGTGATATATAGCGTTCGTAAGCCTTTTTTCGCGGAAATGTTAATGGTTAACATAAAAAATATGTTTTTTTACGATCTGATCTTTTACGCGGTAACGTAAAAACCGCGTGCCGTTCGTAATGGTTTAATACATTACATCAATGGTTCGGATTAAGGGGAAATGATGGGTTAAAACGTACTCGTTCTTTTTATGTTTATGAAAAAAAAAAACAGTAATAAATTGGAGGTTCTGTAAAGCCAAATAACGCTCCTGAATCAATAAAGAACATAATTGAAGTGTTTCATATAAAAACGGAATAACCGATTGTAACAAAAATGATCGTTGCCTACCGGTGCACTGTTTATAGTCTTCACGAAACTACAGCTATCTAGCTTTTATTCCGTACATGACATCATACCAGATGATAAAACTACTAATGAAATTTTAACAGTAACTTTGGTGAGGATACATCAAACTTGCAATATCTAGATCTGAAATGCAGGCTGCTTGCGATAACGGCTATATACTATATAACTTGGTACGAAAAAATCAATCATTTCCACCTGAGACTCTCTAAAAGAAGTCCTTCTGCACATAGGAAATTGACTAGCATAATTTCCCTGCTAACTTAATTGAAAAGGCCAAAAAAATGTTATTCAACCTATACGAGGACACAAGTATCAACAGATTGTGCTTCTCCCTTCCGTCTTGTTAGAGTCAAAGTAAAACAAAGATAACATCGTGATTAACTTATGTAAATTCGAGTTCATGTAATTAATCCGACGTAGGTTGAATAGCGAACAGTACCCGGAAAGCAAAGTTGGTGTAAGATAGTATAAACATGTTGAAGGAGAGCATTAAGACTGATTTACATGTAGTTTGTTTTTTTGTAATTTGTTGTTGTAAGTGACTTTGATACTAAGGATTTAATGGTGCTGCCCCCATTGACTTACGAGTATAAGGATTGAAATGGCAATGACTGAAATGGCAGCCCGAAGTATGGTCAGGTAAGCAGGCAATGCCAGCAAGTAGCCTGTTGGTCATGCATTTAAAGTCGTTTAAATTCAATAAGTCTCAAAACTATGGACTGGATGAAAGGATTGCGTCGATTCATTTTTCACGTAGAAGCAAAATTATTTATAAAAAAGTCATCAAGTTTACGTACTTTTTAGTTCTTAAAAATATTATGAATTGCAAAAGGAGCAAACAACCAAACGTTCTTGATAATTCCAGCGCGAAAGGAAAGCACTTTGTTCAACAATAAAAAAAACGTCAAAATCTAGTTTATCTAACAAGGGATTGATCAATTGCAATACCTTATTTTTCGTAGTAAAACGGCGTATTACACGCGTGAGCGGATTTTGGGCAAATTCTCCACTTCCCTAAACTATCTATCATATGTGATCGAACAATCTGTAAAAGCCCATACATAAGATAATATTATCTTTTTTAGCCGATCGATCACGACTGAATGGAGACACTTTTGTTAACATAATTTTACAAGTAGACAAAAATAGGCTGTCAAGTTTATGCACATTCATCATCCAATTTTCTTTATAATTATAAGTTTTATTTGAGAGCTTAAGCTTGCTTCACCAAAAATTCGAGAAAAGATTCTCCGATTGTAGCGGACTAAACGTATATTCCATTCAAACTTCTAAAAAGCACGTAATAAGAAAATGCTAATAACACTTTTTATGTTGCACAACCAACGCAACGCATACCAAATGCACCAATTCAATGCATAAATGTAAATAAAGAACAATTTCTTGCATACGTCTTCTAAGTAGAATAAAGTAATTTAAAGGTTGAATTCACTGTTTATCCGAATCTGTATCGAGCTCCAACAAAAATTGATTTGAAGGAAATATGCAATGCTATTCCATTTACGGGGCTTAGATTACATCAAAAGAAAAAGCATTGCTTAAAGTTTATTAGAACATAGAAAAAACTGATTGATGTTTATATTTGTGCATAATTTTTGTTCGCCTGTACAGCGTCAAAAACATTCTTTGTTCTTCCAAAATACTTTGTTAAAATCGTTTTAGTACTAAAGTGTTACCCGTAAATACTTTCGCATTATATTATGATACCGATGATATCATATTAGTACAGATTTATGCTTAATAAACAAATTGACCCAAAAGGTAATTCGATAGCAGTCATTTATAAATGAATGTAACATAAATATAATTGCGTAACTTCATCATAAATCAATATTAATTACATAAGGCTTTTTATTTATACGTAAATACATCATTTATGCGCAGTGGTTACTGATAATAATATAATCGTACGTACAAAGATGTGTATGTAGGTGTACTCGGTATGTTTGTTATTTTTTGGTATTATGGTGTCATCACCACAGTCAGTTCAACTTGAACTAAACAAACAGATTCAAAGAACAGTATTTAAGAACTCGATGCATTGCAAAATAGCCCTTACGGTTCCGGCCATAAAGAAATCATATTCGAAAGATACTTAACGAAATATGTGCAGTATAACAATGCGCATAAAAACTTTCTACATAATCGTATACAACTTCCAAGTTCGTAACAATATTACTATTATAAAACGCTACAAGAACAAGGAACTAGGGAACTTTAATGTCTCTTCGCTTGGCGTTATCGAAAGTCGGAAGTACAAGCAGAGAACACTTTAACAAAGGCTTATCAAGGATGATTTCAAAGAGTAAGATTAAAAAAAAGAAGTTGAATCTTGAAATTGAATCATTATCGAGGTGTATCTTGGGACATAAGATTTGAAACCTTTTTCAATTTAATTACCAATTGTTTACAAAGATTCCGCAAAAGACGTAGTGAATCTGATGCACGAAATAAAATATAAAGAAAACAAAGGAGACTCTTTATAACTTGCAGTAGGACCAACTCCTACAAAATGTAAGAAAAAGAAATTCCTTTAGTTTTCGTAATTGAATCGGTGGATTGTTTTTAATTTATGTTTTTCATATTTTTTAATATGAAACACGAAGAAAATGCAAATCGGAATAATAAGTGTTTAAGTGTGGAAACTGTTTTGGATTATGTGTTGTTTATTATGGCTGTAATTGTTTATATATCATATGTGTTTGTATCCCTAATAAAAAAAAAAAATTTAGGAAAACAATTATCTAAGTCCATTAGTGTTAGAATAGTCGTTTATAGTAAAATAGTCAGTGGCTTCTATAATGAAACCCGACTTGAACACGGGCTTAGTCGGAATGCGATAGCTGAGTTACAATGATAAATGGAATATACATTGTAATTCGCCATTTACACATTTAAGTATCATTCTAGCAGACGTTAGCGGAAAAGGAATCGAGAAAATTCTACTTTAAAGCTTTGTTTTTTTTTATCTATCAAGTAAAAGTGCTAATGAAACAATAAGGTTGATTTTCTAATGGCAATGCAAACTTCGATTATTCTCGTAATGAAATAATTTATTCTAAAGAAAATTGGTAGCTTTAAAATATAATTGAATTCATTTTTGTGCGCCCACAAAATACCCTATCAGTTAAAATATTTATAAAATTGATTTGAAATCACAACCTTTTGTGATTACAGCGTGGAAAATTTATTTTAAAAGTAAGCTTCGATATATTTATTTTCCTTGAACCAATTAATGCGTGGTTTTCCAATACTTAATGCTGAGGACCTAGTACTTTTGTAAGTGAAACTTCTTTTGCGGCTCCCTCCATGGTTGCGTTAAACGTTTAACGCTACTGGGGAGGGGGAAATAGAAAGAAGCAGAGTGAGAGTGAATTCAATTTCACGTTACGAAGTTACACTTCTTTTACGCGTTGAGACTTCACGCACTTCTTATTAAACCGAAAAGAGTACACTCTACTAGTGCGTAGGCCTCCAGGAGTGAATAGGAACATGTATATATAATGTCGATTCGTACATATTTCATGGAATTCAAGGCTTGTAGGACCTTCTAAACGCGTCAAACACGACGGGTGATCTATGTACATGCATATCAGATGTCAAGCGTAGACAACAGTGATAAACCCTAGTAGGGTCAACTACTTGAATGTTGTCTCAATCGAAAATGAACCTTAAGATATTTTGATAAAGCTGTTTTCGACGTGAATTTGTTGGAATTGGTTAGTGGTCGAATGTAGTATGATCGCAGACTTCGCAAGGGAATATAAACTATAAATTCAGGGTTATAGTTCTGCATAAATTATGAGAATGACTAACAATGTATAGGTCAACGTACGAACACCTGCCAAACCTAACTCGGTGGGATACATTTTAATATCTCACTTAATTAACTTTCTGTACCGAATTTGTTGGATCAAATAAAATAAATTTATGTTACGCGGTATTTCTCATTCAGTTTATTTTCTTATCAAATATGTGTTTGAATGAAATGTTTATTTCCAGTTTTATTTACTCTTTCACTTACATGCCGAAAAAGATTTTGTTTATCAAAAATTAAAGCCAAAATCCCAGTTAAAACAAGATGATTGGGCTTCAAGGTAAAACCCGCAATCTTATACAGAAAATCTTTTCTCACACACCTGAATTTCCAAGTGCTCATGTATGAAAAATCACGAATATAAATCTAGTATTAAAAGTCAAGTCATAAAGTACACTTACAAAGTCAGATTTTTACTTGCCATAAAGTATTCTGAGTTCTACGTTTTAACACTTTACGATTTTCAATTCTAAAATTTACATTGTAACGTTGAAATATCTTTTTCTTTATAACTGTACGTAAATATACCAGTATAAAGGGTGTTTAAGGAGATTTTACTGTGATTTTATAAGATGTTAGAATGGATTCTATTGCAACTACAATGTAAAAATTGTTGGAATTGAATTTTACTGACGGTGTGATGGGTATAAAGAATATATTTTTTTAAGCTACAGTATCGGAGTTCACTGTAATTGCACCGAATTGTCACGCACCGGCCAAATGGTGGAGACGTTGCACTTCGGTTCGAGTTTAGTCAGTAACAGTTTGACAACATCCACTTCCACCACCGAGGAGGTGGGTGTCCATCGGATCTACCACCTTACCAAAAAACTAAGAAGAGTTTGCTGTAGTAGTAAGAAACAAATATTTTTTTACGGAATTACCTCTAACGCCCACCATTTTAGCCTATAAAATTCAATACTAAATGATGTGAGAAAAATCTATACTCGAACGTCTTTCATATTTCGTCTGCTCTAAAGATACGATGCCCATTTTTTTCTTTGTATCTTGAAGACGGCACGTTTAATCTTCGCAGTCTGTTAACGTCGAACAGTACGATGCGGAGGAGTCTGCAATTGCTTCAGAGGGTATTTCTTTGCTGACATGTCTCACATCTGTACTAGGATATAGGAGCACGGAGCATTTGTTTGAAGAAACAATAATAGAGACTGATTTATTTGTATGGCTGGAATGAATACCAAATCGCTTATCTCTTCAGCATAATGCGCGCGCATGAGTCCTGCAGATGCAACTCAACTGATATATGTATACCTACGACGAGTTCGACTCGCGATCCCGCCGCGTCTGCTCATGATTAAGGACTCCGGTTGGGTCCGAAACTAGTCGGGCTACCCCGATAAATACGCGTGAGTAAACCGTTTCATCATTTAATAATGAATCAGTCTTACGATAGTTATTATAAAAATATACCTACGACGTTAAAAGTGAATGCATGTTTAAACTTTTTGAATACGGCAAGCACACATCTTGGTATATCTCCAAATTTTGGTATCTGCTATCACCAATCCGGAGTCAGCTTGATTGGTATCAATGCTTAAACCTTCCCTTTATGGGTAGCCGAAGGCCCAGAAGTGAAAGACTAGGCCAGACCAGTTATTATACATTAAAGCTTTCTTCGAGATATCCAGCATAAACCGAAACATAGCTATTAAAATAAAGATCTTACTCGAAACTTCTAAAGTTATGTCCATGTAAAAGCAATACTAGGGATATAAGGATAGCGAAGGGATTACTCTCGACTTTGTTGCATGTCTTTGAGAGTTAAGCTTGCATCTGCTTGACGATAACAAAGAAGGATTGCATGTAAACGACGTTTAGGTAGCATAAGGTAGCATTCGGAACGTCATATAACGTTTGAAAAATGTTGCTTTACTTTAAATGGCGCTCAAGAGTATGTTGCAAAGATACCAGTATAATGAAATTTTGTATATTTTTCTATGTTATATCTGATAAGTTTATCAAATAAAACAATAGGGTCGTTTTTCTAATGCCAATTGTTTGTATAATATTTTCGATTACATTCCTTAATGAAATAATTTATCCTAAACAAAATTTGTAGCTTTAAAATATGATTATTTATATTTTTGCGAACCAACTGCGACATGGACAATTTTATTCGATAACCTACATCAAAGATCTCACAGCTACGGGCAAAAGCATGCTCCATAATTACGTGACTCTTAATGTGTAGAGTACTTTAAGTAGTTTATAAGGTGAGAGTAACTCGGAACTTGGTACGTTCTCTAATGAGTAGCTTTAATTAACTTTAATGAAAGTTTATTTCAGCAACTACTTATAACCATGGCTGTCACTGGAGTTAACTGAAAGATGTGGTAAAATAACATAAGAAGGTGGTAAAATCAGTAAGTAGAAACAATAATGCAAATGCAATAACAAAATAATGGCAGAAATCACTTTAGACAGTACAGTAAATTACGTTGCACAAACCCACATATATAACGGAGATAGCATTTAAGCTCAGTTTGAAGGAGAAACTATTCCAAACATTTTTAATCCCATCCAGAAATTTAAAGTTAAACTTAGATACGTTTATTCTCGGCAGTAGTACCAAGTTTATATCCAACAGAAATGTCCGGAACTCTTAACGAGAGACAGAACAATATTGCATTCCGACTGCAGCCGTAGCCCACAAAGCAATATCATTTGTCATACGATGCACGCTTGCTACATTTGCTGCTAGTATATCGGTGTAATCGCGAACTAGGCGACAAGTACTCGAATGCTGACTGGAATATTAAACAGATAAAGATTTTTCTGTCAAAAGAAATCCACTATTTGAGTATGCAAAGTGTGAACCAACAAATATTAAGAATAACAAATGCAGTATGAAAATCAAGTCCTATAAGAAAGACGTTAAAGAAACGCTTAAAAAGCTTAACTCTATACAATAGACCAAACACAATAGTTCCCAAATTTATAATATTCGGAAACGTCGTCTATAATTTTACAAGCGTTTCTGAAGTTTCTGAAGTTAATTCTGGTAGGAACCGCAACTTAGACAATAGTACAGGACTTAGTAACATCACTGGTTGTGCGCTAGCACCAAGTTTGGTAATTAATAATTTCTAGAAGTGCCGAACTTATATTAAATCCAGCAATACAGATTTTGTGCTTTAAATAAAACGTATTCGATACAAAGTTATTGTCACGTAACGTGAGTTTGCCGGCACCTTACATATTTCATGCGATATCTAGTGGTTTAGATCATGTCACTGAGCTTGTAACGCCTAGAGGCCTACATAGCCTAAAGGCAAGTACATAAATCAAAACGATCGAGGACAGACACTTAAAAAATAAATACAAAAAATGAGACAAGAGGGAACGCAATATTTTTAAGAGCAATATTACGGGATTTCGCACGAAGGTCCTTTTGTGAAATCAACAATTTGAATCGAATCAAAAGTCCCTTAAGTATCTCTGAGGACACTTAGGAGTGACATTTTGAAATATTTTTACTTTGGACTATTGAGTAATTTATACATTTTATTTGACCTTTCTTGATTTTTACCGCTAGAGGAAACGAATTCGACAATGAGGTCGTGTTTTTGTGACCTTTTGGTTTTAAACTATATCATGTTCATATCTTTAAAACTTATCTCTTTTCCGGAAGGCTCATTACAAAAGCAACTGGCACAAGACTAAAAAGTAAGAATTTTATTTTTAGATTTCATAAAGTTTAATTGGATTTTCATGACGTAATTTTGTGGCGTAACTTTTTTTATTACCTACGTCACTTTTCAGGTAATAACGCCCATTTGTAAAGTTTTTTATACGATTTCCGTTCGTTGTTTTATTAATCAGAATATTTTTTCTAATTTCCTCGCAAAATCAAACATG
Organism: Trichoplusia ni; assembly: GCF_003590095.1. Lineage (NCBI taxonomy): Eukaryota > Metazoa > Arthropoda > Insecta > Lepidoptera > Noctuidae > Trichoplusia > Trichoplusia ni. Next base: position 3,019,929 of record NC_039485.1, read on the forward strand.
GCTGATATAAATATTCAGGCCAATGTTTATTCATGTCATCGAACCTTCTTTGGTCGGTTTTTGTTCATCAACCAGTTTTGTTTAAAAACAATCTTCTTGGAAATCAACTATTAACGGTTGACCTTAATAAAATCCGTCTAGCTAATTAAGAAAGTTTATCTCATGACGCAGACTTCTCGAGACATCGGGAATATTCAAGAGACTGAGGCCAAGGGACCGATATCGATTCTCCAAGTGGTGAAGTGGTCGCGGTGGCTAGGAACGTGCTTAAGAAGCCTTTAAGGTCTGTGAGAACGAGTTAAGCCAGTTTCAAGATACATAGATGAAGTGTGTAGAGATTTTAAGTGGGTGATGTCCGTGGAATTTTGTATCGAAGCGTTTTATGAGAACTTTAGTGAAACATCAAACTTTTATTTACATCTTATTTTCTAGCGAATAACGCGAACAGTAGTAAAATGAAGAATTTTTAGTGGATTCTTTGTCTCTTCAAATTTTAGCTTCATAATGTTAACGGTCTTGTTTTTCACTTTTTTTAGTAAATCAAAATAATACGGTTGAAATGTCGACATCATTAAGATAGGAATTTGGCTTGGTTATTCAAGATTTGTTCAACTCAAATTTTTTTTAAGCTATTTGAATTGTATCCCCTCAATAACAAGCTAAATTTCAGTGTTCAGAATTTCAATTTAAGCGTAATAAATTGCGTTTGAGGCAAGAAAGAATTGCCGAATAAGTGGTATAAAAAGAAAAATATCGACTAATGTAGGTACCTCGTTTAGCAATCACAGTCCAGCATAATTTTTACACCTACATATACGATTCATCAAAACTATATTTGTCACCAAAGTTAGATGGGATAAGTTTCAGACGAGACGTTTACACGTCACGAAGTCTGGAAAGTATATTACATACGTCATGTCAAACTACTTCGAACATGTTTTTTTGGCTCTTTCACCAAATAAACGTAGTCACAAATCGAATAACAAGAGATAAAGCGTTTTTAGAGTTCCGTAAAGAAAAGGCTAAAATGGAACCCTATTACTGAGGTATTCGTCTATCTGTCCATCCATCCTCAGGCTGTATCTCATGAACCGTAGTACCGAGACAGTTGAAACAGTTGTTACGGTCATACATTTGTTGATGGATGACAAATAAATATGAGGTTAAGAGGGCACAGTTTTTGTTTCCCAAACGATTTTTCTTTCTTTATCTTATTTGTTGAACGGAATCTTCAATGCCGGAAGTACAACTCGTACTTGAACGGTTTTTATTTCTATATGAGAAAAATAAATCTGTCATAAATTCGTATCTTATTACCGAGAGTGTTTCAAGTAACTCATTACACTTGATAACACTTTGCAACTTGAACACTCATGATACTCATACTTGTACCTTTCGTTTCTCATAACGCAACGAAAATATATGGCTGTTGCATGTTTCTTGTTCCCTCAAAGGAAATTTTTCAAATTATGTGTTGCTCTAACTCTGAACATTTTACTGTTACTGTGAAAGCTAATTGCTATTTCAACGAGTGTTGCGGAACAGGTACGAGTAACATTTTACACAAAATTAATTGATGTAGACGTGACTTTAACACATATTTTTTCTGTTTGAGTAATAATTTAGCATTGCATAATGCATAATATTTAGATCTGTCTTACCATATAATATAATGAAGTGATAGAGATATTTTTGGTATTAAGTGTATCTGGAAATTTCATCAGTTGGATGGTGAGTTGTGTAGTAAATCAATAAAGTTTCACCTTTCGTTGTTAAATAGCCTAACTATTTAACAACGAAAGGTGGAAACTCAAGGCATCATTATAAATAAATACATGTATGTAATTGTTGTACGGAACATGAACGAAAACATAAAACCAGTTCGGAAATGAAATGAGTAGGTATCAATGTTTTACATTGATGGAACATACTAATCAGGTTCACGAACAGGCACGAAAAGAGCCTCATCACAGGCCAAATGGATAAAGAAGGGATATCAGTAAGTAAAGTTATTTACGAGGGGCCCATAACAACGGTAATATTCCTACCACGTACAGGTCTTGGGGTTGTGTGTTTTGTAGTTTAGTGCGAATGAGAAAAGCACGATGGAATCGAGGATGTCACAAATTTTATAAAAGACTGTTAGGCTGTTGATTAAATTTCTTGGAAGCATTTCTACGTACCGCCATGCAATTCTTGCCGTACATGGCGTACTGCAAAACGCGGATAACTTAACACGGCAGATTAGGTTTAGGAAGAGTGTGAAACAACCAGCTTTTTCCCCTAATGGTTGGTGTCGATGATGATATCCCACTTTATCAAAATAAGGGTTGTGATAAAGTTGAATCGAGAGTTTCAGAAGTTGAAGAAGCTGTTGCGTCATAGGAATAAAGTAAACCAGACCTTTACATGTAACAAAACGAATCCCTGATTTGCATAGCATTGGAAGAAATAAGAACATAAGACGTAAGTATAAAACTCGGTTGGCTTTGCATTGAGGACCGATAGCGGTGTCATTTACAAATGGAAGGTCAGCAGATTTATTAGAGATAGGATAAAGCTTTATGATATCAGATATTTTCTGATGAAAACATACACGTTGCCTGAGTTATGTTCAGGAGTTATTTTAATAAAGTAATAGCGTAATTGGTACGTTAATGCAATAATGAGCTGCTTTCGGTGTCTATCGGAATCATTTGATAGTTAAGTACTTTTGGTAGAAATATTAACCAATAAGTTAAAAAGAAAAACTAAACATTATACCTACTTAATTAAGCTCCTTTAAAAGGCGGAGACTTAGCTTATTTGTTAAGTATAGTTCGTTGTTTTAAGAGATGTATAAGAAGATTAGCTAACATTTCATGTAAAATTATTTATAAACGAGTGCTGCTATTTGAAATGCAGTCAGAAAGATAAGTGGGTGATTCTTCGGAAAATATACACTAGTTAAGGTCATATCATTATCCTCACCAACTGGTTCACTTCACTATGATGCTTAAAATGTTTTCATTCTTACTTCATCTAATAAGAGCCGCAGTACTTTACAAACTTAGGTAAAAATAATATTAAATCAAGCAATCTGCAGTATGAAAAAATGTGGTGAGGATAATGATGTTCTTAATTTGTGTTACTTTTTTTCCGGAGAATCACCCAAGTAATGTGGCAATGGATAAAAATCTGGATATCAACATTCTAAAATGATACACAACACGCCATCTATCGAAAACGTTCAAACACAAACTCAACCCCTCTTCAAGAGGTCTCATCCCTCTCCCTCGACTAGTTCTACACGAATGTTCTGAGTTGTACGAGAGGTGGCGCTTTTGTTAGTTTCTGAACAAGACTCACTTGCCTAGAGGGCGCTGTGAGAAGTTAGTACTGGTAACAATTTATAGATGGCGTTGTACTGCGTTTTCGCGTTGGAGGCAACTCAATGTGGGGAATATATAAAGATTTGTCTGACAGTTTATCAGAAGAAAACCTTAAGTTTTTTGTTTTCAGAAGTCTTGAGCGATTCTTATTTTAGCAGTTTTTATAAAGTACCGATTACAGAGAAACAACACATTAGACATAACTATCTAGGACGTAAGTTTTTATGTTCTAATTACACATACCTTTGAACTGATCAATGTTGGTTATTATCATTTGAAATTACCTGAAACAGACAACAAAACATATAACAACTTCTAACCGACAAAAGAATATTTTTCACAAAGACAGAACAAAAATGTATCTCAGAATCAAGGAAAATGGCTAATAAATTTTCGTGATAAAAACGGCATTAACACTGATGAAATAACAAAACCTTAAAATTGTCCCCATACCACATAATATTAAATAATGCCCAAGCTGTGTCCCGACCACAGCCTCATGTCAACAAATTTACATAATTTCATAAGGCAATTTTTTGTCCCTTATTTTTCAATTTTGCATTTTTCTCCCTACCACCAAGGGATGACAACAAACATGGTTACCATTAAATTTTTCATACAAGAAAATATGGAATAAATTTGCTCTGTGAAGGATGTACGCATTCACGTGTAAAAGGCACTTTGAATAACATAAGGAAAATGTATTTCACACGAGTTTTGGAGCTAAACACCACATAAAGCATTTTGTTCAAGTACCAATTCTTATGTATATTAGAGCTTTATTCTTGTGAGGACGTTTCCTGAGTTACTTATAAACAAGTGAGTTAACATAAAACATGTATAAAATTGACCTATGAGGTTTAAAATTTCACTAGTATGCACACAAATACATATGCGATAAGATTGGAACCAGATTGGTTCCAATCTTATCGCATATGTATTATTTATTAATCAAAATCGTAAATATCTCTTACTTCTGCGAATGTTCATTATAATATTATGTTGTTTATTATTGCCAAATGATGATTTCGACAAAGCGGCAAAGAAAATAAGAGGTCATAATATTTTCAAGTTGATGATTTCAGGTTTGAGTTCATTTAAGTTAATTACTGGCTAAATTCCAATTCCCTTTTAATTTGATTTTAACTTGAATCACAGACGAAATTCCTCGAAATATATTTCCTTAAATTCAACAACATCTTAGATTGCTTGGCAACAATTATCAAAGACTATTGGCACAGCCTCGTTTCCTTTACTTTCTGACTCGCGACGATACGAAGACGCTACGTCTTACTCATTTTAGGAAGACAGAGGAATTTTCTCCAAGATTTTAACGGAAATAAATCTCTCTTTTAATGGGTCCTTTTCTTTGAAACATTTACTGTATCATTAAACTTGAAATACGTCTGGAGGTGAAGCTTCAATACGAAAGAATTTAATAATGAGTTCTTTGATAGAAAAGTAATAACGGAAGATTTTTTTCCATTTAACCGCAGTGCAGTAATGGAAGAGTGGTTACTTGGTGGTTTTGTTTTCTTTGTTTTAGTTGGAAGTGATAACTATTGTTAAAATGACTTTTCTTCGGAGATTTTATATAGCTCATAAAATATTAAATTCGGTGGAGAAGTTGTATTCTATGAATTTGATATACGAAACAAAAAAAAATAGATGCATTCTGAAATCATACTTATTTGCATGACATACGCATTTTTACTTATATTTTTCGCATCGAATGATCAAGCCTACACCTGAAAATGTTCTATTTTAGACATAGAACATTTTCAATGTTGTGTGGCATAAAAAGCAGTTTTACTGGAAAAGATACTCCAAAATCCATCGAGCGTAACCGAAATATGCACACGAATAAGCTGTATTGGTAGCCAAAACTTATTCACTGACGCTGTGAAAACATTGGTCAGTGAGCAAGTAACGAAGCTGAACTGTTAGGGTGGCTAAACAAAAATAAATGAAGTGTCATTTTAGTAGAGTGATTTTAAAAATAAGTAATTCAATACGAATAATTTCTATGGTTTCACTAGAACTTAGATTATATCATATTCACTTTTCTACAAGGACTTACAAATGCCCATGTTTTTGAAAGCATTGCAATCATTAAATATAATAGAATTGCTTTAAATTAGGCAGCAATGCAAAACATATATGTTATGAATTTGCGAGTAGTTTAGAAAAGCACGTTTAAGTGTTTGTTTGGGTTCCGTACCCAAGGAGTAGAAATACTTTTACTGAGGCACCGCCGTCACCAAGTCGTGTATCATGAAATGTGAAGCTAGACAGTTTTCATTCAAAATAAATAATTAAAAATCAAGTTTAAGCAACTATTGGTACAAATATAGACTTCATAGGTAACTATTTTTCGTAAGCCATTTTTCGCAAGATCATTTTACACCTAAGATCAACCCACGTATATCCATCCTTAAATCAAAAACTATTTAGTAACATTCATGTTTCTATACTACAAACTAGATAGACACGTGTCTTGAGGAACACATTACCATATTTGTAATAAATATGTAAACGCAAGATGAGGCAATATCCACCGGACATGTTGGTAGCCTAAAGCGTAGTGATATTGAACGGTTGATTGAAGCGAAGTTTCAAAGCTTCGACCTGCTTAAGATTCTATCAACGTCCTATGAGATGTTTTCCTTGGTTTTGTTGCTATGCGTTTCGTTTCCTATCAAAACATTTTTGTTAGGCGATTAGTATTGCGTGAGTCAAGAAAAACATGTAAAATTGACTTTTCATTGGTCAAAGACTTCTCCTTCTTTAAGATGTACTAAGAAAGGTAAATACTTAACAAGAATTGATCTCTAAATGGTTAAGAACATAAAAATGAAGAATATATAGCTTTCAATTACATGTTAATAAATGTATCGTAATCGAACAAAAAGCTTTTTACTTATCTAGAGAAACGTACTCATGTATTTTGTACTCTCAAAATTGATTTCGTATTACATACCCGAAAAACTTGAAAGGTCTAAAGATCTTATTTATCGATATTAAATATCAAAATCCCAAAACATTATTGTAGTTGAGTGCGACCCGTGGGTCCTTAAATTGTATAGCTATCATTTTGAAAGCCCCATTAGGGCGAGACCACACTCGTATCGGCGTAAGAAATCTGATTTTTGACAGTATAGTGCGGTCTCTGAAATAATGTGCGTACTAGAACCATAAATGGACTATTGAAAACATCTTATACAAATCGGCATACCTGAGACTGAATCAAGGGTGTGTTTTGAAATTAATCATACTTTAAGATGATTCCCGCAAGTGACTATTAGGTGTAAAAGTCATTTAAGAGTTAATTGTGAATGCATTTCTATTGTATTAAACTATTTTTATTATTTTTCTCGATGACGATTGACCACACGTGGCTCTTACATGACAACCTTCAGTTGGCCGTGTAGTGTGACCCCGGCCTTATGTGTGCCTTTGAGAGACGAGATCGTGCGGGTCTGGTAACTCTATGTTATTTTCATGTATTATGTTAAATAGAAGTACTAGTCTTTAGTTCGTGTTAATTACTCAAGGGATTGTATGTTTATTCAATGGTACTCAAAAGCTCTTTTGCTTTGTAGATATTTACAAAAACAATTCTAAAAAACATTAAACAAGATGATCCCTACATTTTTGAGTTTATATCTTTTGGTTTTTATAAAATCTGCTGACACAAAACTGACGATGCTAACAGTACACAATACCACGGACATGTGGTTACCAGACACCAGAGAATAAAAACCGCTTCCCGACACGTTCTTGATTACGTCATCGTATCGCAGTGTTAACCACTGCGGTTTTACTAGGGGGTTCCGATGCCTATCCCCTCTATGACCGCCTTCGTTGTAGCCAGAACAGTAAGAAATCGAATTTGCATAAATGAGAATGAATGTTGTGAAACGATGTTTATGTAACTCTAGAAAAACAAATAGAATTGGTTCATAAAGAGTATGTCACCCTATAATTTCCAATTTCAAGCTAATTTTCTAAATCAATTACATCTGCGATGCAGTTTTGTTTAAATGACGGTTACCGGTATCAAATCAGCTAATGGATGGTCTACCGATTAGATTCAATCTACGAGCAATGGACTGGTTCATTGCTTTGTCGGCGATATAAATTAAAATGGGTTGCAGTTGGTTCTCTTTCGGTGAAAGGTTTGCCAAACTAGATTTACGTTATTAATTGGTGGCTTGAGTAGCTCCAATAAATTCTGTAACCCTGGTTTAATTAATGTTATTTCGCTATATTGATTGTATTGGGGTAATAGGCGGTATTGTTTTAAAGTGCTTTTGAGAATGTTTTCATGAGATCGGGGGAAATGTATGGGGAGGTCGGCGTTTATTATGGAGGGGAAATTGTATATTTAATGGCAAGATTGGGTTGTTTTGTGTTTATAGACCACGTGTTGGGAGTTATTCAAAATTATTAATGATTTGCCAATTGTATTACAGTGAGGAGAACGTTTAATACGCGATGCAGTAACTGTAGCAGTAATAACTACGCAACGTTATTCAATATTGTACACTGATTTTTGTTGGGATATTTTAGTTGGTTCTGGTTTTCGAAAAACCTAAATAAATAACACCAGACTCACACTAAAGACTATACGTACCCACTGTCGAAGTCTGGGTGTGCATCAATATTCAATACGCTTAGGCTAGAGGCGCGGTACACAGAATAATCACTAGGAAATATGAAGGCTTCAAGACAAGACGTTTGCCAACTTAAAATTTACTTTTAGTTTCACACGCAGAATCGAAATACGATGAACTCCATGTTTACACTTTTTTAATACAGTTTTAAAAAAGTAATAACATGGAACGTTTACGAGGGGTCTAAAGAAAATAAAAATTTAGAGAAATGTGCAGAATAAATATCTTCTGGGGAAAAGAATCACTTATGACACTAAAATCACAGTAGGTATGCAACTAAACAATCGGTTCCCTTAAGCTTGCTAATAGCCTCTAAATTGTATTAATATCTTACATAAAAGACAGAAACTGCTATGAATAAGGGTCGTTATGAAGAAACTTATATCCAAGTGAAAGATGCAATCATATGGACGTAGAAACTCGTGTTTTACGATTCCATACGAAGAAGACGTCGCACGTTCTCGTACTCAGCAAAAGTTCGTAATCCGTCGTATTTAGTTTCAGCAAGTTTGAATTGAAATATCTTTTATACAGTCTGAGTTGACCAGTAAGAAATGTGAGGAATTTGTAAGGCGAATATGGTATTATATTTTCATGGCAAATATTTTTAGAGAGAGAATGAGTGTGACAGAATAATGATGCTAATATATTCCTCTTTCTCGCAAAAACCGCTGAACGAATTTGGACGAAACCTGGTACACGCTGAACACATACACACATAACACATTTTTATCCCGATTTTATGTTCCCGTGGGATCATTTTCGATTTGCAGCGTGCGGGGCCGCGGGCCACGGCTAGTTGTCAATACGTCCAATATTGCACATACAGGGTTTCCTTAAGGCTGTGACGTGACAACCTACTTTCTAGCCGGCTGATCAGTTTAATCTACTAACGAATCTATTAAACATGAGTGTCAATGCTTGACTACAAGATTTACTATCAATCACACAGCTTAACATGAGATTTGATGGTCTATTAAGTAATATGTATATGTGGGTTCGATTCGAGAAATCAACTCTTAAGCCTGGTTATTTAATTACTTTGATATTATATACTATGACCAAGATTGTCTTTACTGCTGCGTTTAATGGACCATACCTTCTTTTTGCACGATTTTTGTTGTTAAAATAAATTTCAATATGAAATACGATACCGATAATAAGGGGCAATGTCACCTAAATAACAAGACAACGCCTGTCCTGGCCGCTTCGGAAGGAAATAAATATTATTGGGCTTGTTATTTTAATTAAGAAAACGCAGAACATTTTAATACCGTTGTTTAACGATTTAATACCGAGCTTGACATTAACAAATACGGTATATTATAATTAAGTTTACCTCGTTATATTTTGTCTCCGTGGTCTAGTAAAGTGGAGCTACTTTATTATGAAACTGGCCCTATTTTCTATAAAAAATGAACAAATAAGTTATGCTTTTCGAGCATACATCACAGAGAAAAATAAACTGAGTATCGATGTTACGAGACTGAAAACTACAAATAGGAAAATCAACATATTAAATAAAAAAAATAACTGGCTTTTTAAATACTTGGAATAAATTTTTACGGCTATCAGTTCAGAGTGAATTCAATCAGATTTTTTTAACACTGTTAAAAAAAAATACTATGAAATTATTTATAGTAAAACAAAAAAACGTGAAATAAACTGTGGACTTGTTCCGTTATTGAAAAATAAGAGCAGAAATTCAATTAATCGGTGGATACTTAAGCAAGGACCATAGAACACCACACTAAAAGGAAACTGCGTACTTTATCCGTCAAACAATTCGGGTCATGAGGTAAATTGACTCCGTTTTTGTACGGAATGTATATTCGATGGCAGCGAGGCCTCCCTCATTCTCGCCTTTATTACTTATATACTTATATCTATTGATCCCAGGAACCCCACGGTGATCCTTGTGTAAGCAGACTATTGAACGATCAAATAGCTTTTGAAAAACGAGGGACCATAGCAATGGTGACGGCAATAAATTTGGCTTTTACGTCTAAAAAGTGTTGTCCGACAAGTCTTTTTGTGCTAGAATATTCAGAATATTGAGAGTTATTGCACGAATCTCAAATACGGCAGTTTTTCGTGTTGAACGTCGTAAAAATTCGAAACCACTGCTTTTATTTGAACGGCAGAAATCAAAGGTCTGTTTTGAATTTTTCTTGGTTTGTGTAAGTAATTTATTATGAACGCTATTAAAATTTTCCTTACAGTTTTCATTAAGTACTTATTAGAAATAAAACGCTTTATGATTGAGGATTATAATATTGTTTCATATTTCGTTAACCTTGCTAAAAATCGTATGCCCAAAACTTTCGAATAGAGATCTCTGCTAAATAGATAGGTACAGTATAGGAGACGTGTATACCCAGCTATTTTAGTAGTGTATGTCACTACTATAATAGCTAAAAACTAAATAAGAAATCCAATTGATACACGAACACGTCCCAGTAGAGTTCATCGAAACTATCTCCCTCTCTTCCTGATCACACACGTATCTACGTTCAGGGTAATGTTTAGTGCAGATTGCCTCTCATACAAGGAGCACAATGCAGCCTTCATCATTTGTTCCGTTTGTACGCGATGCCACAACAAATACAAGCTGGGAACACGCCGCCCACAATGGCTGTCTGTAATACGTGAAGTGCACGCTTTTGTATCAACGCCGTAACGTTATTGGAAACGGATTTTTATACATTTAATCAGAATATTTACAGAACCGTGAATTTTACTACAATAGAAAATGGGAATGACTTGTATTCTAAACAATAGAGAAAAAAAAGCAAAGGACGCCTTATTTGAAATGCTCTGGTATCTGTAGTGATCTAAATTAAAAACTAGGGTAGGTAATCTAAAGTTGTGTTATTTTACACCTGAGTTGGCTAAAACTACAGCAACTAATGTTTTAGTTAAAATACATTCATATTGCATGAACTGAAAAGTTCGAAGTTTTGGAATAAATTTTACATTAGTCTGTATTGTAACTCGTTATGAAAACGTATATTAAAGCAGTCAGTGCAAAAACACGTCATGCAAAAAGGTTTTATGGACGAGTTAATTAAAAATATTTGTGCCCATTTACTTATGACTACAGGGTGTAATTTGCAGTTATTCATTTTCCCCGAATGAATTCACACATTAATCTGCCAACTGTTAAATTGGTCGAAACACTGGTGAAATACATTTCAGCATCTACGTAAAACGCGGACAAAAAGATCTGTATGCGTCAACTATAGGTACTTTGAAAGGGCAATTACCGTCGCAGCTTAAAAGAAAAGAAAAAAAGATAAACGACAATTTTATCTCAAGGACTGTTCGTTATCCTGTAGAGAAATAAGCCGGTCCTCGGACGTACTATGCTAAACAAAAGACATTTTCGACATGATGATGGATGAAGCCACTTCGCTTTGTAATAGATCAAGTGTTATAAATCAGCTTTAGAAATGTGCACAATATCGAAACAAATTGTAGCTGTATGTAACAATGTCTTGCCAAAAGGTTTTATGATTTACGGACATGTTTAGTATTTTCTGAAACAATAACTGTTTCCATACGTTCGGAAAATGGTGCGGTGGGAAAGATGAATAGTTTTATATTTCTTGTAATAAATTTAGGGACCTCGTTACCTACCTTTATCAGAAAATCTTCTTGTGCAAATAACAAGTAAATATTCACGACTCATCCCAGATTATCAAGCAGTTCCAACGTTTATCCTTCAAAGGGTAAATCGACTTTGTATTACAATGACCTTCTAAGAATAGTTACTTTGTGGATAGAAAGGTTAAGTATGTATTGGCATAATGTTAGCGACTGGAATGAATGTTATTTTGCAGAAAGAATTTGCAGTCTTCAGAGCTGAATATAATAGAAGCTAAGTAAGTATTTAGGAGCTGGAAAATAAATTCACAAATTCTCCATAAACCGTAACTAACGCAAACAACAATAAATCAACTTAACTACTATTCACCGGAGATCAAAATCTAAATTGGTTCACAGCCTAGGTCGAGAATGACATTTTACCACGCCGTTATTTCCCGACGGTAAATAAAAATGTAAAATTGACTAGGGTAAACCGTCGCAAAATCGCTCTCGATTCGTTCCGAATTGCACCGTCGAGTCTTATAGTATCGAAACAGGCCCTCGATCACGTACCCGCAATTTCTACCCATCGACGAGTTGTTGAGACTTGCTCGATTCGCCCGTTGATCTTGGATTCAATCGAGAGAACACGTTCCCATGTGTGTTTAAAACGGGACCTTATTTCAACTACAGTAAAGTTCTTTAAAGTTATGACGTAAATTTAAAATAACGATAGTGTAACTGCTTGTAATTACGAAGTTTCGGAAGAAAGTAATTAAGGATTTAATCGGCCCACGTTTTTCTTAGAGATGTTTTTTTATAGTATAAGTTAAGGAGGGTTGAAGTTAATGCAGATATACTGCGCTGAATAAGTTATGTTGAGGAAGCCTCCAGAGCGAAGACTCCAAACTCGTCAAATTATGCCATTTAATTAACGCAAAAGTTTTAGAACTTTTATGGGATACAAAGAAAAATACGAAAAAGTGAAAAAAAGTTCTGGAGTATATTTGTACGTAACGTTAATGTAATAAAATTGGCATATGGAAGCGTTAAAAAAGGCAACTCTTGAGTGATATACGAATGGACCTCTCCAGTAATTCAGTGCCGAGAGTGTAGAGTGACAAAGTGCCCATAAATAGGGCAAAAGCGGCGATGAAATAAACGTGGGTAGTTTAGATGACTAGAACAAAGAAACTGACAATCCATAGACCTTTTCAGTATTAGCTGCCCTTAGTTTGAAATACTAGGCTGATTTCCCAAAGGACTCGGAAGGTATGCCGTTGACACGGTCTGCGTAGAGTCTTAGCGCGTTCAGAAAACAAGTCTATTTTGAGGAAATTAAAATAGATTTGCTTAAAAAAACTTATTTCTGTAAAAAATGCATAAACAACCTCTCGAACAGGGATACTTTATTTTCTGCCTTGTTAGACTCAGTTTTATGACAAAATCTCGTTTCGGTACATTTTAATTTCAGCCAATAGCTCAAGCAAATTTAACGCTCCATCGTTTTCTAACCCTGAGATTGAATTTTTCAAGATCTGTGTTGGACCAGTGCCAATTTGAGCATTGGAATGGAAAATAAGAATTTCACGAAGACCGTGTATAGAAAACCGGCATAACGTTAATTTTTAATGTGACCTGAGAACCTTACAGGACGTAGGTACATAGCTACATTACTAAAAGAACGTGAAAACAATTGTGACTTATTTAAGATGGTGTTCTCTTTGGAATCTAAAGACGTTGTCTATAAAATCAATAGCTAATAATGTTCATTGTAATTTAAACATACGAAACATCAGAAGAACCAACGAAAACGATTACAATTTGAACATCATAATAATATTGAACAAATTCATTTCAAGCACTGCTTGTTATATGGGATCAAACTTATGAAAGCAAGTACCAGTTAGTAGGCACTGTTTTAATATGATAATTAAATGTTTGAAGTTGAAGATCAATTTACCGGTTGATTGAATAAAGTATCTAATATTGAGTAACGCTCTTAGCTCAGCACTTGAACTTGGTCCCAATTTGACGCCCACAGACGGTTTCAGTCAGTGGAAAATTATGTTGACAATAACCGTAATAACAATTCTATATGTTATGTTATTTTTGGTTGGTAACAGTGACGAAAACACAACAGAGGACACACTTGAATACACGTGGCGTTATGTCCAACGATATTTATTATCAGGTTGCGGGAAACCGATATTTGGCACCCTTGCCAGAAAAGCACAATGTAACAAATTTAATCTATCAAGGTCGGCGGAATGTTAGGAATAGGAATAGAACGAAAACATATTTGGTCTGTTTGTAGTACGTAACATATTTCTGCATGTTCGCTTTGTAGTTCTAATATATTGAAATCCCTAGTACGAATAATGACAATTCATTTATCAAATTCTACTTTGAAAGATTAATACATTTTCAAACAAATCGAATATAAAATTCAAATAAGTTGCACTAATAACGATAATAGTCGAACCATTTCAGTATTCATTAAAGAAAATGAAACAATAAACTCACCACGATTAAAAAAACCAAGTATTCTAAAATCCAATTTTACGAAAAACAAAAACAATTTGGAATGTTGAATTGGAATGAGCATTTTTATAGGAATTGTCTCGACTAACAGTTAAGTTCTCTTAATTGTTTTCTTTGTCATTATCATGTACTTCAATGAGCTGTTAAACATTTGACATTCTTTTGAATTTTATCGCTTGAAATTATCGAGGCACAAAATTCACAATGAAATCAAATGTTGTACGGCGTGTAGTTAAAATAGAATACAATCCAAAGTTTTGGGAAACTAATAGCTTTAGAGCATCTCATCCATAGTATCTTTGCCTAATTGTTCAAATATACTTTAGACCCTTTCTTAGTAACAGAGCTCACTAAATACAAAAGGTCAAGAGTATCGTAAACCAATCGCGCCAATTAGTTTCAGCCGTAGTATCTGGTCGATAGCATCGGCGTCGACTTGTTTATCAAATAGCGAGAATATAATCAAATGTAAAAAAACTCCATATTCATTAACTATTGTAGCATCCGCGTTTTGCGTTCAAAATACTCATTTTTATCCTACTAAAAATAAGGCGAAAAATATGAAGCACAGAATTACTTCATAAGCCCTAATAAGGCTGCGTTAAAATGAAATAAGAACAAATACGAAATAACCCCATTCATACACACGACATGATGTTGGTTAATTAGCGAAAGTTGAAGAACTAGGTAAGATTTGTAAAACAAGGGTCCCGTAATTAGTGACGAAAGACAAAAGCCAGTCCTTCTTTTCTCTTTTTTGAAATGGCAAGTTTTAGTGGCTTTTTCGTGGAATTTTGTACGAGCACTCCGTAACTAGGGGACATTTTCATTTTAGGTTTCTACTTTTTCAGTAACCTAAGACGAAATAATGATTTATTTGGAAAGCTAAATGAGAAAATAAATGAAAACAATATTTATAGAAAAAAATCTCTGATGGCAATAATTCATCAGCCCGTAATAAACTGCTCGTGATAACTCCGGCCGTAATAATTTATCTTACAGGGCAACGTAATTTATCGACAGTACATTAAAAGAGTATACACAATAAAAGTTTTCGCGTTACCAAGTTTGTGAGTGAGAGGTTTAAGTTCGATTCTAACTTAGTTGTTTGTTCCGATTGCGGTACATAATTGTCTGTGTTTGAGATAGAATGCGGAATCCCGCCGATTTATGTTCGAGCCATAAGAAAGGAAAACGGTAACTCTACCATTGTTTCTTATTCAGGCGCAATTACTATAAGATTAACTGTTTCGAGATAAGAATAATATTGTAAGTATTACTTTTCTTTTCGTGTTAGCACTGCCTGGTTGTAAGGGGACACGCCAAGTTGTACAATCAGAATAATAAATCTACTGCTTCTAAGAAGAGTATTTGTATACGCAAGAACTTATCAAAAATGTTTTCTTAAATTTTAGGACACATTCATTTGTTATTTTTATCCATGGTGCCTGGCAATTAGGCCTAACGCAGGTGTTAACCAGCAGGTTTCACCTCCTTGCATTGAAGGAAAGTATTTTTTTTTCTTTCTCCTCCTTTCACGATTTTTTATAAATTTCTCCCCCAGGATCAAAGATAGTCATTGAATTTGAACACACGAGCCCAAGCGTTTTGTTGGTGTATTCTTTGGTTTCATTGTAAATGGCTTACAGAAGTTACAACGACTAGTGTGTCCAAAAAAAGAAATGAAGATCGCATCAGGGAGAGTTGAAAATATAACCTAACAGTCTCTTGAGTTAACCATCATATTCTAAACATATTTGGTATTATCTACATTTTTTTTTTACTTTCTACCGCCTATTCGGAATATTTTTGTATTGTTATTCCAACACGAAAAATAAAACCATCAAATGTAAGCACAATTATAGTAGTTACATATTAACGGAGAGAAGCTTGATCTATTGATTAATTATCTTTTGAACATCAGCTTAAGCTGTACATAAGTTGCCTTGGGAACAATACACCACTGAGTAATAAAGTGCGTCCACTGAAAACCGTCTCGTTTTAATTTGGAATAAAGCTTTAATCGTTGTATCTTTAGGGCTATCAATTATGCGGTCTGATGCTGTGTAAAATGTTTATAGCCATTTGTAGTGAGGAAAACAGTTGTATATCGTTATAGATAAGAAAGTATAAAGGATATATTATAGTGATTACTGGTATATAAATTTTGTACATTCAAATTTTGAATCCCTAAAAGAAATAAAGCAATATATTAATCGAAATAAAATCATACAGCAAATTCCTATAAACACTTAGGAGAAAGTCTGCAACTGAAGAACGAAGAAACTTCTGTCATTATAAGCAACAGTCATCATAATATAAATAATGTACACCAACTCGAAGAAAAAAACCAACGTTGAAACATTGCTTTCACTTTTTTCCCATCACCAGTAAGAAGCATTTGCAGCAGCTTCGATTTGTAAAACTCGGAGATTTAGTGTCGTCTGTCGGAGACTTGCCCCGACTAATGCAAGCTTTCAAAGCTTTTTAAAATACTGATAAGTACTTTCCGAACTACTTACTGTTGCAGACAACTAACGTGAACAAAAAGAGGTGCCTGGATCAATACTGTGTTGTATTCACTTGGAGTGTTTAAAATATACTTAAACATGTGTTCAGCTAAGTTTTTATTATAAATGAATAAAGTATGTTATTTTGAGTTTTGTTTGCTGTATGCAAGTCATATTTACGAGGTACTTAATTATTATTTCATGTAGATGAAATTTTTGAAACTTTTTCAGAAAATTTTAGCTTGCATAGCTTTTGAAGAGTTATTTTTGCAATTCGTTTATTAACAACGAGAAATCCTAATACTCATATAATGTAAAAGACACAACAATCCCCAAAAAAGAAGAGCTCGTATCTTTCTTACCCAAAATAAATTGCACATCAAAATTCCAGCCTTAAACTAGCAGTATCTCAGACAAATCTTCATAGACCAAACCGAGTGGTTTAAGATTCATCCAGTATATCACCGAAGCTGCGGTTTAACATTCTCTAAGGCACGAGAGCGCTCAATGTGTAAAGAACGGCCATCAATCCAAGACAAGGCAGTCTTAACTTCAACCTCCCTCTTAAATCTCCATTTCAATCAAAAATATTGTGTCGTATTTTGTTTCGAGCCTTCAGGGATAATGGAGTGTCATATTACGTCCTCTTTAAATGACGTTGACAGAGAGTTGTTTTTGGACTCGGGGTACATAAATAAATACAAAGTATTTTGAAGTGTGAGCACACAGAATTATAAAAAATCTCAAGAGATATTTTTTTTGGTTGTCCCAAAATATTATCATAAAGAAAAAAAATATTAGATAATTTTCTGTCTTCATGCGGTTTTTGATGAAAATACCCGCGTGCAAATATGCTGTAAACAAGTTTTCAAATCACAACATATTATGAAAATTAAAGTTTATTCACAGCGTTTCCATAATATTGTGTTGTGTATCGCGAAATACTGAAAGGATTTTGCTAAAATCATGTGTTCGAGTTACTAAAAACGGAAGCCTTACGAAGGCAGCGTTCGTTTCACACCGTGTCAGAGGTATCGCTTCTAGATATTCTATCTTCTTAAACGCCTCATTTGTTGAGAGGCTTTCGGTAACATCAGAATATGACGTGACTAATAGCGTTATGTCGAGGATTTATTACTTAGAACATTGCTGAAGAGTAAATGAAGATAAGGAATGAACTATAGTCAAATAGACCTTGTGTTGGTGAGGTTTGAATGTATTATATTAATTGCTCATATTTGTATAAGTAATGGAAATTCGGAAGTTGAATAACTTGTTTCAGAAACAATATTATAAGAACTTTTGGGTAATTCGATTCATTACTGAACTGGTCTCATCGTTGTAAGGGGTGAGTTGTATCGGCTTTTCACAATACATTTCAGTGATTTACATAATAATGTAAGTCATTAGAAAGTCCAAATTTCAAGCAATCTATTCAAAGCCTTTAATCAATCTGAAACGTAAAGTCGCTTATACAAAACATTATTTCAAATTTAATTACAGCTTCAAGAGCTCTTACGTTAATCGTTAACAATATTGCTTCGTTTCACTTGTAACAAAAACCCTCAAAATCTCCAAAATAAATAGGCCTGTTTACAAGTCTTCTTAGTAAAAGAAGGCTTTCAAAGATTCGTACTCAGTTAAGACCACCCAAGGGAATTTTAATTATGAAGTTTGGTTAAGTTTTAATAATTTGCCAGAAAATTAGTCTAAGGGAAACTTTAATTAGGTCATGTAAACAAAGGACGGTGTAATTTAGTTACGTAAAAAGTTAGCTACCGGCAAAGCCTAACTTTGTTTTGACGGCTTGTCCTTGGTTAAAAATTCATGCAATGAATTGTTGTTGAATTGTTTAGTCTGGACCGTAATGTTAAAACCTAATTAGGTTTTACTTGTTATGCTAAGCAGATATAACATCTGTGACCTAGTTTATTGTTGGTGAAATTTTGTAGTATTGAAAAGTAAGCTTTTCTAATCCTTTGCCGATATGTAATAATCAGATTGTATTTTCATTCTAGTAGTCAGATATCGTCTACAAAACCAAGAAGCTATAATTAAAATCTTCCGCTAAAAAGCCATGGACACAATTAACAACTTTTTCACGAAGCTTTTAAATATAAGCGGTCGCCTAGCCGTAGAAACAAAGCGAAAGAAGGTCCCACGGGCCACGGTTTAAGGTGTTAGATAAAAACATAAAATGCCGGCGGTTTATTTCCCGGTGTCTCGTGTGTTACTTATACAAATGCATGCAATTTATCACTGACAACAAGGAAGGTAACATTGCTGAGGAAATTTACACATTGTAATAAATTTTCGACGTGTCTTTTAGTGATTCTAAGGTTAGTTAAAGTGCAGGTGGTAGGGTATGAAATTTCAAGTGGGTGTTGAGTTAGTTGAGTTTATTTGTAAGACGCCTTTGGTTTATTTTTCAATACTAGGTCTGAAATGACTTTAACGTAAATTTTCACTGATGAAATCATTCTAAATCTGTGAAATTAAACAGTCACCGATTCTAAAGCACGAACCGTCACAGTAATTCTAAACAAAACAGGCCGATCAAACAACAACGCGTCACGAGACAAAAGCGTCATCAAAAACCAACAGCAAACTGTTCCAGTTGACATTAGCAGACGGCTAACAAAATACGCGCACTGAATACATGTCAAACTAACTAAACTGACCTAAATTCAGACAATGACAGGAGGAATTGAATGGAACGCTCTTAAATTATTGTCCGTGCGTACGAGACCCTCCTTTGACACACGGTACAATACGTGAATGACGTCAGTTATCGGGGGTCGAAGGTACATCGAGATTATTTTCAATAGACACTGATTTACGTGAAAAGAATTACGCGTTGATGCATGATTTAAGGGTAAGAGGTTGGAAGAAACCTTTTAACAGGTGCTAGTAGAATAATATGGATGAAATATTGACTTTGTTATTCTTTGTTGGATGATGTGAAAACCCATAAGGTTTTGCATTTAATATAATTTTATAAAGTTATTTTCCGGTAAAATTGAAATGCTTTCAGTTTTTTTTTTATTCTGCTCGTCTACGGTTTGTACAAATACGAGTGGCTTAAAATTCAATACACGAAACGTTACAGGCTTAATTTATTTATCATAAAAGGAATAAAATAATGTTGAACTCTAAAAGAAAATGACTGAATTAAATAATGTATAAGTGTACAAACAAAGAAAAACATATCAATCGCAACATTTCCAAACAGTATCAAGTCGGAACACAAAAAGAAATCAGCTTCTCAAACACGTCCAGGCGTCACGGTATCCAATGATAAATAGGCAACTCTATTTAAATATAACTAGAAAACTTTGTAGTACAAATGGAGTAAGATAAAATGTCCACGGTACAATAGGAAACGGGTACGACCGAGGACCGGGGAAACGTTTGCCTAGGTGAAATTGTAAATCGGAAGGTCGAATCCCTTTCCATGTAATAAAATATACGTATTTTATATTATATGTTATATACCAGTTATTGATCTCGTCAAAAACCTATGAGGAATAAACTACTTTGTAAGAAAGTTATTGCTTTAAGAATATTGTTCGAGTTTTCGTTTTTATATCGCTTTAAGGGATATTGCTGTTTTTATTTGTCCAGTGTTATACGTTTAGTTTCTGAGAGCTAAGATTGATACGATCTAAACTAAACAAATTTGGGAAAAAAGAAATCGATTGACAGTTTAGCCAATGCTATTAGAATGAGAGCAAATAATGTCAAAATACTTGACAACTGAGCAAGATACAGCGAAAGCACTTTTTTTCACTATCATTGAAGGTTTATTCACGTGTCATTTTCGCGTCATCCAATTGTCAAACGAAACAGTTTATTCCGAAAATTATTTGAAAGCAATAGATCACGCCTTTTTTGATATATGTACTTTCCAAGTTTCAAATGTGAACAAAAATACCTTAACAAAACAACTCTTACCTGAAGACAAACGCGAAGGCTATTCGAATATAATGTCAATTATAAACACAACTGCCTTTCATGTTTATTCAGGTTCCGCTTTAGACGAAGTCAGATTTTTAAGGACCTTTTTCTAAGCGATAAAATAAAGCATTCTTCTTATTATATTTGTAAAAACTTATGACCTAGACACGTCACTTACTACGTGTGCTTATGACTAATGTGTTTTTCTTTGAATATTTCAAGACTTATTCAACCTTATTCAGCGTTCAGAATATGATCTTTTATTTTCTCGTACTTAAGCAAAAACTCGACTGTACTTCAAGAAAATAAGACGCTTGAAACTGCTACAGATTGATATAAATAGTACGTAGGTACTGTTGTGAACAACTTAATGCTACCGTTCCCATTTCGGAGAATGATCGATTCTCGACGTTCAACTGTTATCGAGTATTGAATCGATTTGGTCGAGTTGTATGAACTTCACCTGGAGCTATGCAATATAAATGGCATGTAATAAACTGCTTTGAAATTAGAAGTCATTTTTGGAAAATTCAGATATCGGTCAAGGTGGGCTGAATAAGACAAGAAAAATATGTTACATATCTCAAAGTCATTTCAACCTTTGACATTAGCAAATAGTTCAGCTATTTACCTTAGCTTAAAATGACGCTCTTAATGGCTTACTGAATAGACCGCAATTTCAACTGACCGAGTTCGGAATTCTGATAAACTACTACCAGGTTCATCCATTAAATCTTACTTGATCAAATACGTGATCAGGAAGTAGCTATTAAACTTCATTTAAAATAGTTTGCAACGAACAATTTTAGCTTTGTTCGCCATTTTGTCATTTTGCGTGCACATAAAAAAAATGGTGAATAGAGTAAATCGTTTGTATGAAAACTGTATTTTTCTTGTCAGCCATAATGGTTGTCTTTTGCGAAATTCGTCGTAACGCTAACTATGTGAAGTCGTGAGATGACTAACATTATCCAATTTCATTCTGCGTCCAAGAGGAAAATGTAATACTGTCTCCACCAGGAAATATTTTACCGTCGGAAATTTCATATCCAACTTTGTTATAAAAAGTTTGAGCTGTATAATTTTATAGGGCGCTTATGCAAAAAGTGGATCGTAAAAGGCGAGAGAGAAATAGATTTAGAGACCGTTATTGGTAAGACTTAATTGATTATTGACTTTTATGAGTGATGTGCGAAGCGATATGACTAAGCAATACATATTGATCGACCTTAACACTGACATTTGCATAGCCGAAGGGCATAGTTATAAATAGGAACCATTGTTAAAAGACAGACGATGAAGATGGAACTCCTAGAATCAATAAACATAGAGTTGAAGTATCACGCATTATTTTTCCCTGAACAAAATCTTAAGATTTTGATCCTGAGAAAAATACAAATGATTCGTGAAGAAAAGTGAAAGAAAAAATAACTGCATAAGCAGATATCAAATAAACAGTGAAGCTAAAAGCATTAATCTTATAAACGTGTGATAGCTACGAAGTCAGCCAAAGAAAGATATTAACTTATAAATAGTGTTCATGAAAAAAGATCCCAAACTTTTCATAATAAATAGTTCCAAGTTAACTTAACGTCAAAAGGTAGCATTAATATTAAGTGAACCGACACGTTCTCGATTGAGTTCCACAAACACATAGGAACAATCCAATTGTTCGACGATAAATCTAAAGAGAGTGAAGGTTTTGCCACGAAAACGTTCGGAAAGAAAAGTTTTGATGGAAATAAAACCTCGAAATACACCTTCGTATAATCAATTTATAGACTTGCGAAAACAAAATGGATTTGCGGATAGTCCCAACCTCAATATCGAAATAAATTGAAACTTGAAGTATGCATACATACAGCAGCTGTTACGAAGATAAAGTACTTTTTGAAGGTAGTGAAGCGTTGAACAGATGCATATGTCAAGAACAAAGAAACAATCGAAACTAATAAAATCCTCGGATAAAAACCAGTCATTAGATTTCGTAAATGTCCGAAAAAGGCCTGGATTTAGATTCAGTGCCTTTCAAACTAAGAAATAATTTAATTTTAACTTATACTTCTTCTGTTGGTACATTGGCTTTCTTGTAAAAACAACCTAACTGAGCGAATTCGAACAAATAGAGTGGTACAGGCCACTAAGGTAATTTTCATCAAAACTTTTAATACCTACACGAAGACCATTGTTCTGCACAGGCCGCAACACTAATACCTTTTCATAAAGTTTTTGACGAAACTGTACAAACTAAGCCGGGAGCTAAATGTCTGTAATGTTCTGAAGTTCACAGATAGGAAGTCATTGTAAGGGTCAAAATTAACATCGAAGTGGTGCGTAGGTTCTTTCGGACAAAGAATAATGTACAATTCTTCGTCTAATACTAAGGACAAGTTTTTATGATCCCCTCTGAATTTGGCCACCAACTGTTCTATTTGGTAACCGATTTATGAAGGTTCAAACTTTAGGCGACAGCGTCTGCCTTAATCGAATTCTGTCGGGGCTTTCGTCCGGCTAATCAAATCTCTAAGCTGGCGAGGAACTTTGGACGTGTTGGAAGTATAACGTGCCACTTTAAGTTAATTACTCGTATCGACATGATCGAGCACCAAAGAAATTTTATTGAAATCCATCGCGACGTTTAATATGACAGGGATAATGAATTATTGATGTTCGTAGAACTTAATTTATGGGTTCAATAATGAGATGTCGATATTATCGATGTCTTGTTACAATAGAATGGGGACAAATAAAATGGGAAAAATTTTAAGAGAACAACAAATAGATGTCTTGTTTGAAAATACTACAGACCCAATTACGGTAAAAAAAGTAAAGGTTCACAAAATATACTTCGACCAAGAAGACTCAGCAAAAACATCGGAACAACGTAAACAAAGCGTAAATGAATACAAAACTAAACACCAAAATGAAAACAAAGCGTCACATCCAAAGCCGTGGCGCGTGTACCCTCGGCGGAAAATTTTTGTTCCCCCCTGTCCTTAATTTTAACTAATTTCAGTTGCGAACGCCTGCCGTGTCCGCGCCAAGCGGGCGAACTGTCCAAGTAATTACTTCCAGGGTAATCCCACAGAGCTTGTAATCCTGTGTAATATTATGTAGACGGGTGTGACGGTGTTCTTAGATGATAATAAGCATTATGAGGCAAGAAATCTTTTACTCCCACAAAACTTTATGTTTATGTGGATACTTTAGAGATTTTTATTACTGTGGCGACTATTTGCGTACTGTGGTGGATTATGGTACAAATGATGACCGAAACTGTTTGGAGTCATTTTTTTCGGTGGCTTAATCGTCATCAGTCTTGATGAAACCAACTTCTTCTTCAAAAAGATTATCTTTAACTTCTGTGTGGTCAAGGTGAAAGATAAATGCTACGTTTTATATAAAATGTTCTCGTCGCTTAATCTCGGACACTGTGCCTTTCTCATCCGGCCCTCACTTTAAAAGCCTTAATGTTGGCGCGAGGCATTTTTTCTTGGAACACTTTTGTAAAGAATGATAAGACCTAAGGTGAGACTGACTTAGTTAAGTGTAATTTAGTGTGAAGGAGATTTAAGGAAGCGAGACGAATGATGAGGATAGAATAATGCTAAGAAGAATAAAATATTTGAATTCTTGCAAATATATTCTTATAACTTTTTGTACAATCAGGAATCGTTATGATATCCCGAACAACGTTAGGTATTACGGTTTGAGGCACATATATGAGACAAAGTCATTATAATGTTATCCAACGCCGTTCGCTTTTTTGTCTGAAATCTCTTTTCAAAAGAAGTATGGAAAAAATCTTCATATAACGATGTCTTAAAAACTCATGTCGGCAACAATGTAATTTGAGCGTTCTCAATGCCTCGAGGGTTCGACATTCCTCCACCCGTGATATCACGTTTGTTTTAAACTTTTACTGAACATGTTTTAGGAAAATAGAAAATTAAATTTCCTAAGAAAGGAAACTTTAGATCAATGAGAATGATCTTAACTTACATTAAGGAACTTTAAACAAATACGAAGAAAAGATATCGGCGGCTTTAAAATAAATAAGACTACCTACAGATTATTGTTGAATGAGAATAAATTAATTAATTAATTTTGAACCTTATGTGCATTGTAAGAAATAAGTAGTCTTTCAATGAAAACCAACAAAGTTATTAGAATTGTAAATCAGGCATATATTGAAAGAGTAGTACGAGTATCATTGTTAATGTGCAAAACGATAGCCGCATGAAAACAATACTAATTAAACGAAGCCAATGAAGTAAATTCATTATGATTTCCTTTACTTAAGAGTTCAGTTATATGAATGTTAAAGAGTTATATTAAAAGCAATAATTTGTTTAATCTCTCTCAGGCTCCAATTAGCTTAAACATCCATTGATAGTTTTTATCGATGTAAATCATTTACCCATTTTACTAATGGGTAGATGATTCAATCAATGGTAAAAAATAAATTCAATATTCTACGACAGGAAATATTTTCAAAATGAAATTAGGAAAATCTATCAAGTCCATTGTTTTAAGATTTTGCACAAGATCATCAAACTTCAATTTAAATTTTGTAAAGCGGTCAAAGAACAAAAGTTTTCAGATTCGATTTGTATGAGTAACATGATACTAGGTCGCAATGAATAATAATTATATGGAAATTTCCTAACAAGATTCGAAAACCAAACTTGTGTCAAGGAAAATTCAAACTACAGTCAAGTCGAGATAATGAAGGGAGTTTCTGAGAGGGATCGATTGGCGATCCACAATAACAAAGCACATTAATCACCACTAATACCTTTCTTGCAAGTCCAAAACAAATGAACTCTTATTATTCATGGAAGACGTGGGCTCTTCGACGACTTTTTTGTTTACGTTCAAGGAAATTATGTATAATATATCAGAACCCAAAGACGTTTTGCTATATCACACGGTAATCTAATATTTTAATCAACTTGTAAAGGTACGAAAGTACTCGAGCGAGCGAAAAACGCTTTACCACATCCCGCTTTCCCATTTTCAAGATGGTTCACCGAATTACCTGTAACAAAGTAATAAATTATTAAATATATTAATTAAGCCAAACGACGCCGAACGAGATCGATAAATAACTTGGATATCGCATTTAATGTCGGCAATATATTGCCGAGGAGGTTTACGAGCGCTTAAATAAAAATAATTTATTATTGCAAATAATAAAAGGGTAAGTGTTGAAGTTTGTTTTCGTTTCTTGTATGTAGCAAAAGCTGTTTTGTATAAAGGTAATTGAAGTCTTCATAAAAGAGATTGGCATTAAAAAAACCTGATTTCAGACAATTTATTAAAAACTGCTTTGGTAGATAGAACGATCAATACCTATAAAGCTATTGTCTTATTTTCAATACACGAAACTAATTAAACAATATTTTGCAAGATGGCGCAAGATTAAACAAGGAGCCCGCTATTTGATGTGATGGGATCCCATGTCACCTGCAGTACCTATTATGTAGTGGTAAATGACGAGTTGAATGTTCATGGTTATCCAATTTCCGTGCATGTCATGCCCAGTAACTTTCGCTCCCATGTCAACAACTGTCAAAAGTTACTGATGCCGGAATCGGCACGGATCTTTTTTATAAAAAAAAAACCTTTCTTAGCGGTTCGGCCTATTCATTTTATGGATGTAGCGTTTAGAATGAGGGTCTTGGTATTTTTAAGACGAACAAAGGACAAGGTTATTGAGGCTTTATATGACGGTCCGGCAAAAGTGAGTCAGTAGGTATATTTTATTCAATGAATAGCTATTTGAACGGAAGATTTTCATTTTATACCGTTTTATTTGCGTGCCAACTCAAACGAAAAATGGCGTCTCAAAAACAATAACCACAAAAGGCCACAATATTATTTCAAAATCCAATAAAGAAATAAAACTCAACAATAATATTTTATTCAGAATTAATTTCGAAACTTTTAAGGCTGGCTGTCAAGTCTGATACAGCCTGAGGACAATAAAATTATTCTTATTTATTGTTACAACTTCGCTGATGCAAAAGCGGTGTTATTATTTTTCCGCCGATATTTCTCCGTCACGAAAATGCTAAAACCAAGATGTTCAGATGTTCTGAATCGGGAACATCTTACATGTTTCCTGTTCTCATAGAATATTCGAGACGCGCTGCTTCTCGTGACATTTCCATCGAGTGTTCTTGTTGTTTCTCGTTATTCCTTGCTTTGCTATACGCATTTTGGTATTCGGACCGTGAAATTAAAATAAATCAATGCATTTGAGATTCTGGGATCGAGACCAATGTCGGGTATTTTATGTACTCTACATACTACTTATTTTCAAACTGCTTAGATTTCAGCAAAATTGTTTGCTGAAAGGAATCGATGAAGCTCGTAGGTTCTCGTTTACGTCAACATAAAGTTGTAGTCGTTGTTAAGTATAGTACTTTGCATAATGCTCCGTGATTTCCATATAAGCACACGTAATTATTTCTCGGATCGAGATTTGCGAACTACAATCAAGTGTGTGACGTCATTAGCATAATCGATTGATGATATGTACTTGTGACATGTTGCTGTTAAGATCTTCGTACTGTAACTATGCGCCAATTTAAGATCTATTAGTATTTAGAACCTATGGCATCTTAATTTAAACAATAACAATAGCTTTTCATGTAGATGGAGGGAAAAAAGGATTTTCACATTTACTAGTACCTATTCCAGTCTACAATAGCTTCAAAGTGAGATATCCAAAATATAAAGAGCATCGGCAATGGAGCTTTTAACGAATAGTGGGTTTAGTCACAAAATCTATTTGACTTACTTCGAAGACGAGCAAAATGATTTAGGTTGCTTTGTGGCCAACGATTTATCGCGAGAAATGCCTTCATTTGTTTCCATTAAAACTCTAACCTAAAGGAGTTGTGAGCCAATTCGAAAACTATTTTACAATTCCAAACAGCAGTTTAAAGTTACGTTGTTTAGGAGTAGCCACCAATTTGGTTGATGGTAGTTTAATACGAATATTTTTAATACGTAGGCATACAGAAATACGCGATATCGAAAATAAATGTAGTAATTGTATAAAAATAAACTAAATTACCTATATATAATTCAATTTACATTTCATTCCGTCGACTGTGACAAATTGAATATAGTACAAACCATCGAGAATAATATTTTATTCAATATCACATAATAAAGGCGAAAGCTTTCTTCAGTAACCCAACCATAGCAGCACTTGCCTTTTGCGTTTGACTGAGTAATTCACAATGGCTGACATCCTTAGATTTGAACAAAAGTAAAACGTAGGCACAATATGAAATATTTTATAGTCAAAGCGTCTTTGAGCCGGTTGTGTCACGCAGTGGATGAAAAGACTCCTCACATTTCTATTTGTCGCACGAACACTCCTAGGAACTGAGTTGTCGTGAATATTATGTATTATGTCAAGATTTTTCGTGTGCGAATTGAGGTGGCGAGTAATCGAATCGACATCGCCTTGCGCGATAAGCTTTGACGCACCTACATAGAGAACGTGAGCTGAATACAAAACAGATGTTTGAAAAGAGAAGCAGAAAGTAATTTTATAAACTTGTTACTAGTTTGAAACTGAATACGTTGGTGCCAGTGTAAGGCTGTGAGGTTAGCTGTATTTTATCCGGAAATGATAATATAATGAGGTCAGTGTTGTAACAGTTTCGAAACAAACAATTCTGTAATTGAAGTGGCTCTTGGTAATGAAACAAGAAGTTAGGAATTATACGTTTCTACATTAAAATACTGAGGAAAAGACTTTGTATTTGATGAGAACATCGTTTGCCTGATAACTGATGTTGCGGTTTTTATTTTTGTTTATATAAAATAGCATTGAAGTTTATACGAAGAACATCTGTTAGCGTAGACTTTTTGCAAAGGACGCTTTTCTAAAAATATTTAAAATAATTTTAAACGTTAAAAGCACTTGCATTTCTATTGAGGTTATTTAGTAGCTAAAGGGTTTGCAACTAAATAAAAGTTTTTGAAACGAAGCAACTTTATAGTTTTTTGCTGTTGAACAATTTTATGGACTGTAAAACAGAACACGTAGGGAAAAAAGATTACAATTCAGGAGAACTGTTGATGGAGAGCATTTTATCTTTTTAATTTATTTAACATAAAATACGTTGTCGAAAAAAGTGAATGTTGGCGATCATTTTGCTATTCCAAGGAGTAGAATGAATCAAGTTTCTACGTGTCACAAAAGTAAAAATATTTACTTGCCAACAGACTCAAATGTATTATGTGTCTTTCGAAATTTAGCTGCTCTTCAATTTTATATGATAAATAGCTCGGCGTTGTAGCCAAGAACAGTTTCTAGTTTAAAGGCAGGGACGTTTTTAATATTACATAGGTATGTGCATGCTAAGGTTAGAGTAGAATTCCGTTAAGAGGCTGAGTGTTTTTTATTTTTGGTAAATTAATATATGCGTACTTTAATAAAATGTAAAAGTTAGAGCAATAACTGGACAGTAAAGAAATCGAGACCGCGGACGTATTAATTGCAAAAAATAATCTACTATTACAATGAATTAAAGTTCAATAAAATATTCAAAAGAAGACAAAGCAAAATTATGTGGAAATTTATCGCACTAAGTAAAAACAATTTTCAAAAGTTAAACCGTCCAGAATCAACATCGATATCAAATTTCATTCCCCTTTTTTTGTTGGAAGAATGCGGTGAATTGAAAAAAGGAACACCACCAATCTGGCAGCCGCATTGCACCCAAAACTATCGACGTTACCGCCTCGCGCCAAAATGTGAAGCGGTGCGTATTTAACTTGGCCTACAGCAGACGCGGAGATTTGAAATGCGTCAAATATAGCCGAATCGAAATGGGGAATATTGATGGGGCAATTATTTCTTTGTTTCGTTATTGACTTTCGAATTACATATATTGTGAGGCATACTGACGAATTAATAGTTTTATGAACCTCAAGGGATGAGGGAGGTGGGGAAGAGGAACACCATGCGGTAGTCAATTTTTGGAATCACGAATCCATCTCAGATGCGACAATATAGTATTCTGCATCGAGATAAAACGATGGGACCTAAGAAAGACTAGACAAAGGCTATTTATATTATCAGTGCAACAAAAACCTTCAATTGATTTCAAATATAACTACGGAGCCAAACATGATTTTTATAATGAATTTGATGGGACCTAATGACACGTTAAATGAAAAAAGAATAAAGAAACTGGTTCATCCAGACCGAAATTTTGTGAAAAATGACGAGTTAAGATCGTCTTCCATTTTGAAGTCAGTAGCAAATTAACATTAACATTAAATGTGTCAAATGTGCAACTGTCTACTACCATGTTTTCCGGTTGGTCACACATAATACAATTGTAACATTAGAAAAATACAGTTTGGCAATGAAAATCGTCGCGAACCGAACACCGAAATAAAATGTTATGTTCGTTTTGTAAATGTT
Source organism: Trichoplusia ni (assembly GCF_003590095.1). Lineage (NCBI taxonomy): Eukaryota > Metazoa > Arthropoda > Insecta > Lepidoptera > Noctuidae > Trichoplusia > Trichoplusia ni. The sequence continues at coordinate 3,050,035 of NC_039485.1, forward strand.
GGCCGACAACAGGAAGCGAGCGACAGCATCGTGGCTTTCTGGTATATTTATAGGTACAACTAAATCTATTTCACAAACTGTATTTGTTTTCGACTGTATATAAGTATCAAAAATTTTTTTTCGCCTGACAAAAGAAATCGCTCAACATACCAGTTGGGTGACATCCCTACTAATATTATAAATGCGAAAGTAACTCTGTCTGTCTATCACGCTTTCACGTCTAAACCACTGAACTGATTTTAATGAAATTTGGTACAGAGATAGAGTTGACTTTTAAAGAGTTTTCTTGGAAACGCGATATAACCGACCTCGACGCGGGCGAAGCCGCGGGCGAAAAGCCAGTATATTATAAATATTTAATTGGGTACCGGTGAATTTATTTATTAAGACTAAGGATCCCGATCTTTTTTTTAGTATTTGTTGTTTCAGCGGCAACAGATATATGTAAACATTTCAACTTTCTACATATCTCAGTTCACGAAACACAGCCTGGCGACGGACAGACAGCTCGAGCGGTGCCAAGTATATCGGCTTGGATTTTAAATTCAAGCATCCTACCGTTTTTTATAAAAAACCCCGTCCACAGTCAATGTTACATTCACATTTTATGTATGGACGTATTTATTATCTAACAAAATGGAACATTAATTAAAACAAGATAATAGATCTAATTACATGGAACGCAAGTAGGCAGCAATATTATTAACGAAACTTAATTATAAGTAAGCAACCGGTGAACAATTGTTTGTTACGCCATAATAATTAACGCTCAATACTTTAATTAAAGTAGGAAGCGACGAACGGGTACTGCGAGTGACATCTTTGTTATAGACAGCATTATTATAGTCTATAGAAAACGTGAAACTTGTTTTATTTTAGTTTCAATGACATTTAAGAAGAAGCCGTACAAAAGGGGCCGATGAAAAACCAATTAATTGAAAAATTGGTCATCCACCACATTTATGACCATACTAACCGATGATTAACACCGATTACTATTATTATTTGTAACTGTAGAGGAAACAAAAATAAAATGACTAGTTATCGCGGTTCATGACATACAGCCTGGAAACAGACGGACGGACAAACAGATGAACAACGGAGCCTTGGTAATTTATGATCCCGTTTTTACTCTTTGGGTAAAAAGACCTTAAAAGACCTTTAAATACTTAGATTTTCCATCACACACGCAACGACATACATACAAGCATCTATATGAGAAAAAAAAACATTTAATCACTTCATAAAATGAGAACAGGCATAAAATATTTTGATGTAACAGCGTAGCAGTTAACAGTTAAGAACAGATCGTGTCTGCTAGCCTGGTCCCCAGAGACTATTGATTTATCAAGCTGACAGCAAGTGCTTTAAAAAGCAACGCCGGGAGGCCAATTAAATATCATTGTACATCAAACGAATCCGGTCCCAATGGATACAATGTTAAAATATAAAACGGGATGAAATAAATATAAATGTTATCGTTGGATACAGATGTCACAATAAACTTTAGCTGTGTTACAAACTGGTAACGAAATATATGATTTAAATTGAAATGTAATATGTAAGAGATATGTTAGTAATCGCGAAAGATAGAGGGGGTTTCGGGAGTCCTTTGCTTATCACTGTGAGATCTCACACATGCTTTATAAAAAAGGCGAGATAAAGTGGATGAACCGAATTACAAAAACTAGCTGTATTTAACTTGTGTTAACTAAGCTGTTTGACATGTTGACGAAATTGAAATAATATCATATAATAGTTACTTTAACACAACGTAAATAAATGAAACGTTTTTCAATCAAAAGCCTATAAATACAGGATTAAATAATAACAATAATTAAAACTAACAAACTAAATACAATATTTACAATACTGAGAATCAGATAAACAGATTCGACCATTGAATAATAACGTCGAATTGAATATGATATTGCGGTAATTATCATTATGTAAAATAAATACCTTTCGGAAATAATTACATTGGAAGCCTATTGGAGCCATCGCACCTGCGGCCATTATTGGATCGGTATCCTACCTCGATACAACAATACTTGGGATTTCGAGGCAGGAAACGACGTTATTTGGACTTAATTGGATGTGTATTGCTGTTTATTACATTTTAGTTTAAGTAAACGGCTCGTTTACTCGTTATTGAGAAGAAACTCTAGATTTTTATTATCTTTCTATGATAGTTAACTTATCCATGTTATGTTTTCTAATTTAAAAGCCACTTAATTGTCCGTGTACAACAGGTTTCAAAGCACAAAAAAAATAATAAACCATCACCAGCTGATATTTTTAACCAAAATAAGAGTGTACAAGATCGTTTGTCTGTAACTTGGAACTAGTCCATCTTTTATTTTACAAGCACTACTTGGCTAAGCCATCAACGCTTTAGCACTTGATACTAGCAGACCCAATATATCCCTGACAAGTTAGTTTTTGCAGTTTAATTTCCTAGGGATCTGGAGACTGGGCCAAAACTGACGGAATGGCACGGAGCCAAACTGCCTAACAAAGTGGGGCGCCTAGAGGAATTTCATTATTAAAAGTATTTCATTCGGGGACAGGTATGATTAGTCAGGTCGTAAAATGTGCTGTTAGCGTCAAAGAGATCAATACCTGTAATATTCGTGTTATGAGGTGCCTTGACTCTGGTAGCTTGTGACAAACAGATTATATTTTGATGAATTTTGAAGTTAGGTGTATACCTAGACTAGATATTCAAACTGTTTGCTTATTTTTTAAGAGTATTGTAGAAGCAGTTGAAATCTCACTTAAGACCGTTGTAGAAACGGAAAGGAAAAACGACTACGAATTAAATAATACTGGCAGAAAATAGAGAAATAAAAACTTCAATATTTTATTCAGAAAACCACGAACTATCGGAATAATGTAAAATATGCATAGTCAGAATATCAAGCATTTACCGATCCGCCTTGAAACCTCAACGACAAGCGACGACGTTGCAATATTTTTCTGCTTACTAGAAATATTGCTAGTGGAAAAGACAGATGTTAAATCGAATAAAAGTTCTCTTTTTAATACTGTTATGCGATTGTTTTACATAGGAAAAGGTCGAGTGAAAACTGAAAAACAGAATAAAGTGTCTAGATTAAGATAAAGCTGTGTAAATAGGTGTTTACACACAAAACTGAATATGTTTTGAATAGATGCTTATTACGTTTATTTGGCAGTAGTAGCTTTCCAAAAATCACTCAAAGTCAAAAAAGTTTTTATTCAACTAACAGATGAGCTCCGAAAAACCTAGTCACAATAAAGATCTGCTAACAAAATATAAACCGTTTAGCGATGGCACTCTCGAAATTAAGTTAAGCGAAATGAACGATCGGAAACCGACAAAGGAACAAAAGATTTAACTCAATGAGCGAGGCGTGGCGACCCAAAGTTGTTCAAATTTTATAGTATTGGAAAACGATAGTTCCCTCAGGAACAGAGCTTGATTCGTTAAATTTTTCATTCAATATCTCAACAGGCACAATAAATGATAAGCTTCCAAGATAAAGAAAGATGTAGTCGATTTTCGACGAGAGACTTCGTAAGAAAGCATTATTTTGATTAAAAGAGTACATAAAAATGAATGATGTTGCCACGTGCAGCCAATTCTCGGGGAGAGTAATCCTCTAGTAATAAATTAAAAACGGAGAGAAAAAAGAAAGTTTTATAGAAAAAGGAAAGAAGGCGAAGAATTAAATATTCGCTCAGATGAGTTTTTAATGGACTAGGTGTTGCGTATTGTGGAGATTTTGAGTTGTTTTACAAAAAAGTTTCCCATTTATGAAAATTTGAATTTAAAATATCCGCGTGAATTCTGTAAATACTTATAAAAGTTGCAAAGACCAAGGTAAATTCACATGTTCCATTCATCAGGATGATTCATATGAAAATAATGCAACGGTTTACTCACGAGTATTTATCGGGATAGCCCGATTACTTTCGGACCCGCCGTCGCGTAAACCGTTGTTTTATTTCAATGAAGACGAAATCATTTATTGCCTTTTTTAACGTCTTTTTTTGCCAATAACAATGAGAGAAGATTTTACTTTACATCATAGCGACATCAAAATAACCGGGATAACTCCTGGCATATAACAAAACATAATCATATCATTCCACTTTGTTAACATTCCTTTTGATACAGGAATTGTAATCAGCGTGCGTTATGAGACCGGAGTAATTACGCTAATTAAGTTTCCGTTTTTATTTGTTACAGAGTTAAGGAGATTTGCAAGTATTTTTAGGTTTTGCAGAAAAATCTAAAGGCATTTTTTCTAATAAAAAAGTGGTTCACTGACACCGTTCTAGAATATGAAACTTTGACATTACAAGGGTAAAGAGAACAAGAAGAGGGCTTTAAGATGTATTGGGACTGGTAGTTGCTCCTCCAAAATGTTTGATGTTCTTAAAAAAAGGTTATGTATGAAATCGGGACCGAATAACAGGAAATAAAAGGAATTAAAATTATAACGGGAAAACAAACTGGAGAATGATTTTCTTAATGAAATCCTTAAGGGAAAAAATCTTAAGCAATTTTCAGTTTAATGAGATTCAAATGTTCAATTACGTCTTTTGGTTGCTGAAGCCGGCATGATTTTTAACCAATTTTTTTTTCATAAAAATGGTACTAAGTGTTCTTGGCTTGCAAAGCTAATCAGAATTTATGAGGCGTGCGTTTGAAAGCTGGTTCGTGTAATATATTTCAAAAAAAGTTTGTTGCCAGCAGCGAAATTGGGCGCCAAGCCGGTTTGGTACGTCACGGAATGTAGAAGTTGGTACCACTGAAAGATATGTAATAAAGCTGGGCTCCTGAATTATTCAACTATAACATACGAGACCAAACCCGTATATCGACACCACAAATGTAAATTTTGATTAGTTCTGCGAAATCCCTTGAATGTTTGGAGTGAAGGTTGTCGAGGACGTAGTTATCAGTAACTATTAAAGTTCTAAAGTACGGTATGATAACATTCGACTGCCGATCGGGACATGAGTCAATCAAAATTTACATAGATAAATATTAAAGTTTTGCTTTGCCAATCATTCGACGCAATAATAACAGGAGAGTTGATAAAATATAATTAGTCAATTATACTATTCAGAAATTGAAGAAGAGCTCGTAGCGGAGCGATAACTGCACAAATTGATCGAAAACAGATAAAGATACGCTTGATACGGTCAGTCCGTGGATGGGTGACATGACGAGTTTCGGAAGGCACGTGAGATTGTGGGTCCCAACCAGTCCATGGCGTTTCGTGTTGCCCAGGTAACTGAGTCGAGGAGGTCAGGTAGGCAGCCGCTCCTTGCACAGCACTGGTGCTTAGCTGCAAGCTGGAAGCCGACCCAACATAGTTGAGATAAGGCTAAGCTGTTGATGACTACTGAGTTTATTTGTAGATCAAGGATCGTATGTAAAATGGAAGCATAACATATGTACATGTACGCTTAAGGACAGCTATCACGCTAGAGAAATTATTTATTCCCTCTTCCTTTCATTTCTACCAACTAAACAGAAATACAGCCTGAATTTATTTCCCTTCTAAAAATAAACCGCAATAATTCAACTGCCCACGTGTTTGTTTCATAAAATCGTAGGTAAGCTATTATTACACCTTTGTTTGGCCACCAGTGACAACATTTGCTAATTTCTATTCCAGCGTTTATTAAACGTCACCCTAAACAAAGATACGGGATCATATATAAATTGTTTGCGTGTGTAAGTCATTTTTAGATTTTGTTCATGAATAATCTTTTACCTAAAAGTTATTAGGGTTACCTAAGTAATAGGGTCATATGAGTAAGGTATGAGGGTATTCATTACATTGTAATCTATATGGGATACGATTAAACGTTTGATCAACGTAAAAAAATAATTTCCTCTGAAAATATTGAAACCAAAATTCATATCTGTGTTTTTGATGTCTACACAGCAATACTTTTGTGAAAAATACTGCTTAGTGTGAAAAAAGTTTCATTATACAAGGATCGAGTAGTCAAAACGTTAACCTCCAAAAAGGTCCTACTATATAAACGCAAGAAAAGCCAAATTAGTCCGTAGGATTTGCTCGCAATTAAGAAAAGAAAGATAAAATCGCGCCACACGACTCCGTAATCCATGTAGGCACTAAGAAACGGCGTAAATAGCAAACCATTAGCATTCTTGGTGCGGGCGGAGCAAGGCTAATCCACACGATTGTTCCTTAAAAGCCTAACCGACGGAAAGTCAATTGTTAACGCCAGCCCCGACGTTTGACTGTGAAATAATTTACCGATGTGAGATGTTTTCACGTTCTTAGCGATAAACTGGAACGCATGATACATGGCATATGTTTGGAGTTCTTTTTTATGCTTCATACCTACATATTTATTCATGAGATTTTGTTTGTTATTACTAATGGGTATGATGTGCAAATCCTATATAACATGATTTCTAGGTTAGACCACTTCCAGCGCAATAGAATTGATAGCAGACAGTATTGCGTTTCTATGTTAATGAAAATTCTTTTCTACAATTGTAGTGACTACGTCAACAATACATGCGGCGATGCGATAAGCGTTAAGGGTCGGAGAAATGTAACTTGGTAATAGACTATACACGTTATGTTGGTTTTGAAGAGTTTTTAAAGATTATTTAAGATGTTTTTGAGAAGTTATACAGACTTATGCTAAAACATAGCTTTTTGATTGAAATAGTATGAACATTTAACAAACACGTTGAAACTCACCGTGTGACGTTTCGATTGATTGAAATGCACGGACTTCATTTGTTTAACTCTTATTTGATTTGACTCGACCAGAGAAATACTGGGATTGTTCGAATCAATTAAACTATATTCGTTATATTTTGTTTTCAAATCAAAGATTGTATAAAAGTGTAGCTAGAACACGGGCGGGATCATTTCACATAGTTCATCAATTATAATTATGTACTTACTTTCATGTAGAAAAATGTAACTGTACGGTAAAAAATCAATACCAAAGGAGGTCCCAAAGGTTTCACAATGGCTGTGCCAAACAATTGTTTTCTATATTTTTTGTTGGATACAAAACAAAACCGGGCTTCAGTCATGAACAATGGACGAATTACGCATACTGTTGGGTGCGTAATGGTTCGCTATATAGTACTGTAAGCTACCTATTGCCGGTTTTACTAAAAGATGAGAGGCAACAGTGAATATCTAAATACATGATGTATGTATGTACCCATGCTACATTCACCTTTGGTTTCAAAATTGTTAGGCTAATTTAGTCTATAAGTAAGACGTAAAGAATAAGAATCAATCACAGACTTTTAAACATCATAGACGCATCAAAAAACGTTAATTTGCGCTTAAAAATGGACCCTTAAAATATAAAAAATACAATCAATATAAATAATAATAAAATAATTTCAGTATCGACAAAGTACGTCCACATTCATTTCTCTGATAAGGGTCTTCTTCCTTAAATTATGAGGGTTAGGGTAACATTTCAATGCAAAAATAAAAATCTATTTTTATATAACATGAGTATTTTGTATAGACAAAAACCATACCATCGTACGTGTCCAAAATAAATGTGTGCGACCAAAAAAAAAATCGGTAGGTACATCCCCCGACTTGAGTTGCAAACATGGTTTAAATTACGTTCGAAAGGCATGCGGCGTATATCCAAAAAAAAAAAATAGACCCTCCCCAAATATTTAATCATTCGGTGGTCAATGATAACATCTTTAATACACAACGGCATCCCAACATTGCATAGAATTTAATTTATAAAATGAAATTTTGCTTGATAATAGAATTAGAAATGAAAATGTTAAAAAGATAAAATGTAAGCTTTGCGCAAATATGTAGCAAAAATTTACATAATAATAGCCGTCTGTCCTTTGTTGGGGGTAAGATATGACGGTGAGGAGTCGTCGGGTAAATTTAATTAATGAAATCAGCAAGTGGAAAAAGGTCCGTAGTAGTTGTTGTTGCAAAATATTAACAAAGTTCCTTTGATGCAGCTAAATAACACAATATTGTAGCACTGTTATCTAAATTGGTTTTATTAAAATTGTCTGTAGCTGAAACAGATCTGTCGTATTGTTCAGAGTCACAATATTCAAAGGTGACTGAATTATATTTCATTTACAAAGCTGACATTTTGTTTTTCGTCGGTTAAAGTGAGAAACAAGTGGAAAGCATGAGTTAAAGAAGAGTGTCTCAAAGCTGACGCCGAGATTCAAAGGAAATCTATTTTTCAAGAAGGAAGAACAAGCGAAGTTACCTAAATCAATTTCTAAAGTGAAGTAAATAATCGTTTCGCCGCTGATAGAAAAATGCACCAAGTTTCGTAATCGATTAGTCTGTCACACAGGCAAGTTGGAAAGTCCCCAACGGTCCGCCCGTCGAACTATACCTACACCAAATTTATCACTCAACTCGATTTAAATGCAAAACAAGCGTGGGCGGACCATGTTGATGTTGTAGAATATTTTTTGTTTCAGCCAAGTTCGATAGGTTTCAAATTTAATTAAGCGCTACGAAGCCCTATGTTTATCTTCAATAATAAAACTAATGCTAGCGATTGATTAGTTAACCTTTAGCGAGGTTATTTTTATACGAGAATGTTAACCTTAATGGAATGAGAAAGAAAACAAGAATAAACTTGAGCCAGTCTAACATTTTTACTACATTACTATGTAAGCGCAACAAATATTCGAAGCACGCTTATCCGCAAAGGCGTGTCGGGCCCCAAATTGGCTGGTATTATTTATTCTGACACTTCAACGGTCCATTAAACGAAAAGGTGGCCTGTGTAAATATTAACAGGTGCGTTACTCTGGTATTAAGTTAGATGTAACACCTACACGTTTTATATGAAGGTTAAAGAATAATAAGGTGGAAATCCCGCGTTGTAAAATATAGCAGTTATAATGAAAGCGGAGACAAGCCTTGAAGAATGAGACTGTCCTCGAACACATATTTTATGCAATGAACGCGACTTCTTCCTTGGATTTAAATCCAGGGCCAGGAAGGCGACAAAGTCGTTGAAGGCTGCGACAGTTGAGCATTTTAACGAAAGTTAAAATTTGTTGACGAAAAATTGTGGACGAGATTCAAATTCAGACGAATATTGAAGGAATTTCTGGGAATGAAAAACGTGTGAGCGGAATTGACAAACGGAAAATTTGCATAGTTCAAATTCCATTCGTCCAGTTGCTCGTAGTCAGTTTCTAGGTGAAATAGAAGAGGAATCGCAACTAAAAGTTGGGCATTCTCTGACCGTCAGATAGGTTAAATTAGTTTCAACGCCATAGCTGTTTAAATTCCTAACGAAGGTATTTTAAAATAAAAGGAAGAGTGTTGCTGAGCGTTTAATTTTAATGAGAACTCGAGGGATTTTGACCTACGGTTGTGCTCAAGTTTTTTACTGACGTGATGATTCTAAGTGAGACTTCGATATGGTAATTTATTGTTACTGATGTTTAGCATGTATTAGTTAAAGATAATGGCATAGGTAACTTCGTAAGCAATTCATAAGGATAAGACATAGGTCGCTTTAATAAGGAATGTTTATCTGTATATTTAACGACTAATCATCGGAGTTTGCGATACTATTACAACCCACTAGGCAGATGACACGAGCTTACAAATTCATAAAGAGTGTAAACACATGACAGCGTAAGTAATATCTAATTTAGTACCATTCGTATGCCAAAACAAACACACACCCGAGATAAACTATCGCATTAACAGCGAAAATACCAAACAATTTACAACACACAAGCAAAACAACAGAATAATTAAAGTGTGTCAAACTTATGCTGAGTGTTAACTGAGATACATTCAGTGTGTAACGGGCTTTTATGTTTAAAAGTGAAATCGTTGGTACTGGCATTGCGAACGTATGGCGAGAATTTATTTTATATTAACACACTGTGAGCGGTGACCGGATAGTTGGCGTGGAGCTTACTGCTGCTGTGATATGATTTTTCATTTTACGAGTATATCATCCCGCGTTCCCCTCCGTTTGCTTTTGTTATTGTATTGTTAGAAATATTTTCTATTTTATTCGGATCATTTTCAACGAGACACGGTTTCGTTTCCTTTAAACATACGAACAAAAATGCAACTTCTCAAGCGCTTCGTGGTTTGAACTTGTGTGAGCAGTTACATGAAGTTGGAGCTTATAAAGTTTCCGACAGTATGAGTAATTGTCGGACACAAGTACCGTCGGGCAAACCTTACGTAGCACAAGATGTTCCTCTCAGAGCACTACAACTCGTTTCTTTCCCTTGTGACGCGTGAGAGATTCAACGAGACGAGGTAATGTAGCACTGAGAACTTTGCCCGCATAATGTTTTCTTGTTAAGAGGGGTTCGGGCAAGGCTTTCTTGAATTTTCCTCGGCGAACCAATACAAAAGGTCGGAGTGATTAAATGAGATTGTATTGTATAACGTTCACGCTTACAATGCTTTTTCATAAAGACCTTTTAAGAAAATGCATTCAAGTATTTTTTTAGGAGTGTCATACAATAAAAACGATTAGGAAACTGCTATGGAAAATACAGGCGTTTAAGTATTATCGACGTGCAAAAGACCTCCATAACATAATTTAACAAAACCTTCGAGTTCTTTAAAGCGCGAACGGAAAATGTTTATGTAAATTACCACTCTTTAAAACAGGAAATTGCCAGTTATGTACACCCGTGTAAACTCAAACGAAGTACACAGCGAAACCTTTCATCCGACGATCGTCCTTTATTTGTATTTCATCTAACAATTCACGGGGTTGGTTCCCTCTTAACGCGACATAATTCGTGTACGGACTCGTTCGTAATCACCATATGTAGCGACCCTTGCGGTCTCATCATGGATGCGAGCTCGCACCGAACGCCTTTGTAATTTTGATTCCCGGGACGTTTCGTAGACCCCACTAATTATGGGAGCGCGTTTACTACAATCGTCCGCCTATATGTGAACTTTATATTTAATACCCTTGAATTAACTTTTGCGGAACTGTCTTTAAGTGGACTTATTAATTTCAGTTTAAATTATAAGTGACGGAACTTGTACATTTCTACTTGATGCAATGATTGATTATATATTCTGATCACTATTTTGGTTAATAAATGCAAACGTATACTATTATGATATAAACTATCATAAATGTATACTATTTTCGAATATATATAGACGAGGATTGATTTTGGACATTCAAGTTAATAGGATATGTAGATATTGATGTCTATTTATTGAAGAACGTTATAAGTAGCATGCTGTAGAGCGGTTATCTTCAAGCTTCTTTTAAACACAAAAATTCATTACAAAACCATTGTATGTATTTATAAAACGTTTTGTTTTACTAACATTATCAAAGGTATTTACATTGTAACACCCACATCTGATACCCATTCTAAAATTGTACACGAGTTGTTTTACTTCAATTAATATATTACCATATTCTTAGAATTTTTAATTAACGTAATACAAACTGTAATAGCTAGACACAAAATAATGGAATCTTATAAAGGACTGCATTTCACGTAAAATTATAATTAACAAAAGTATTTTCAAAACCAGTATGCGGTCTGTTCATAGTGTAAATTTATCTTTTGCTACACGCCTCAACTGACTGCGGTTACAAAAGTTTTTTGCCGCCAAAAACCTAGGCATAAACAAATCTGCAAAAAGCGAAACTTTTCCACCGTCTTTAGACTGCATATTTTTGCAAAACATTAACTTGAAATTTGGCAAGCATCTTGGCTATAGCACAGCAATTAAGGTTAATTAAAGTTAAATGAACTTACTGACTGTTATGGCTGCATTAAAAGCACAACAATTGGCACAACTGAGAATGCTGATGACGCTCGGTTTCTTTTGCTGAAGACTTTAGGAGGTAATTAGTTAAACAGATGGTCATGGAAACAGTTGAATATGTAAGTAAAGACTGCTTTGAACTGAGCACCACACAATTCCAACATAAATCAACAGAAAAAAAGCATTCAAATTCTGCCACATTGAGTCTAGCTCACCTATTCTTTTACGTAAATAAATCCTGACATATGTCAACATAGTCAAACAGACTCGATTAGATCATAATATTTACCAAACATAACAGTTACTTATCGTAAGTAAATTCAATTTTGATGATACACCGACATCATTCCATCGAGGATTCAAACGCCACATCCCTAGGCCATGCATTACACGCAGAAGCGACCGCACATAATTCTTGATATGCGAATGTATGTACGGACCGCGAAACTCACCCATCAACCTAACGTGGCGTTCACACGAGTTCCGAGTACCGTGTATCCTAATAGGTGTCTTAGTTCACGACTGTCGAGCCCATACTCATTGTACGTTGTACTAGCGTTGGGTATGTGAGAAACGTTCGTATGAAGATGGTATAGTTGGACGTGTGACGTTAATTGTTAAGTGAAGTGAGTTAGTGATACATGTGTGAGTAAAATGATATCGTGTGGGTATATGTGTAGTAGTGTGTGATCATGGTTAGAGTAATAAACTGAACAATTTAGTGCGGTACAGGTATCAACTGTGGTAGAGTTAGGTAACAAAAAGTCAGTATTTTAAAACATCGCCCTTAGAAATTGTTTGAAAATTTACCTTTCATCGAGCAAAACGTGTAGCTAAATTAAATGTCTGTCTATTCCAAAAAGGTACTTTTAACTTCAAAGCAATTTTAACTTTAATCTTTACAACCAAGTTTACTATCTCAAACACACAAGATTGTGTTTTTTTGCATTTCAAAGTCGTTTATCGGTGTAATAAAGTGTAAAGGCCTTATGGCCTCCGACAGCGAGTACAAAGCACACCTACCTCAGTGCTGCTTTCCTGAGGGTGTCGTAAAAGACGCCTAAAAGATTATGGAATAAGTATAAGCGTAGTATGCTCTTGTGGAAGGAAAGCGATGCGATCAGATCTGTTAGCAAGCCCGACTAGCATCCCTGGAGTGCACACATTGATATTGTTGAATTATACACGAATTTAATAAGAATAGCGTTTTAATTTTAACATCATTTTCAACTCTCTTTTTTACTTGAGATTAAAGAAATTAAATTTCAAGTATATTAGACATATTTTTATGCTTCAAATATACGAAAGTTGTAGAGCGGTCGGCAAAACCAAAATTAATAAAACGTCCTTTATCAAAATAACGGCCCACTTAAATGAAATGATAAAGCTAGGTACAAATTAAGTGGTCAATTAAGATAATAAATAGTTTATTTAATAGAGATAAAACCTAGAATATGAATTCTTGATGTCTAAAATTTAACCTAATGGTCTAAACTTATAATATTTTAGTGACACGTTAATTAAAATCGGTTCAACTGTTTTGGAGGTTATCATTTATGCAGAGATAAAGGTTTTACGGCGTACCTAGCCTGATGAATACATAAGTAACACCCGGATTATATTTGATATCTCACATTATTACTTTGATCAAGTGTTAAAACTAGAGGGATTATGTGATATAGTTTGCTTTACAAGCATGGAAACAAATCAAGGTCAGTCCTAAAAACCCCCATACCCACCATTAGCATCATCAGCCCGCGTTTTCAAACAACTGGGTAAAGACCTTCCCTTTGTCTGTTATTTCCTTCTTGCAAGTTTTAGTAAACTTAGCCTACATACATTTGAATAATTACTAAGAACAGATTAATAGATATTCAAGGATATCTACAAAAAAAAACGCAAGGGAAATAGACCTTCTATTTCCCTTGCGTTTTTTTTTTTGTGGATTTTAGTATCAAATTTTTACAAAATTATATAAATTACACATAAAAAAAACTCAAAAACTAAAGAAAAACGACAATACTCCCATAAAAACCAATATCTCTACCAAAAAAAACCTTATCCAATGCCCATTACATCTCGAATGATAAGAGGATGGACCAAATTATTATGGTCAAGGGAGTAAAGTTGCATGTTACTTATTAAGATAGATAACTGGTGAATGTCGGTGTACACTCACAAAGCTTCATAATGACACACGAGGGACCACTGACAATGTATATTGGAAATGCTTCGGACCTCAGGGAGGGTATTCAAAGTAGATTTTCATATCTAATCGTAGTAAATTTGCTTCCGGTCATTGCGTTTTATATTTAAGGTGAAAATAATTTAGGTGAATAATGAAATCTAAATAGGGCATTATGCCTTGGGATAAATTTATGTAATTATTCTACGATGTAAAGCGCCACACGTCTTTTCGATCCGAAACACAGATGTTAATCCGCACAAGCATTATTTTGTATAGCGTATTAGAAAAAACATGTAGAACGTTATTGACTAATACATGATGGACTATCCGAAAAAAAAAAGGCCTTCATATTCACCGAGCAGCTTTTTCACGACCTTACTAAACCTACTCATATTTACTAAAACATATCTCTCAGAAACTTTACAACTCTGTTCTATCTCAGGTCATCTCCTGTTAAGACTAAAGGCGTCCCAAGTTTAATAATTAAACAGATGAAATTATACCTCAGTTGCGAAACATTCTAAAGTACTATTATAATCTTGCTTGTGATTTAAATGTATTAAACGTGACTAAAGCTTGTTCTGTCCCATCAATCAGTACTCCGACAACTCTTGATCAGACAAGACGATATTGAATAAGAAACAAAAAGAAAAGCACATTCTTTTGTTTCACAAATAACGCCTTGAAGGTAGTCCGAGTAAGCAAGGGGTAATCTAATACGACGGATCTTTCATCAGTTCAATAAGGCCGAAACGGAAACAGGAATAAATGGCTAATAATACAAGACGAAAATAATATATTACCTTCCAAGTCAGGTAAAGCCTTTCGAAGATTCAATCTATAATGTAACACTGGTAAACAAGGAAGGTAAATATTGGGAATTTTTGCATGTCCCTCTGATATAGAATAAATAATGTGCAATTGTGAGAGGGAAAAGCGTTTGGCAACTCTTGAGATCTTGTTATGTACGTTACGTGTTTTTGGTACGTCAAGGTAAGACTAGATTTTTCAATTATCTTTTACGTCCAACGTTTAAAGTGTGTGTTTAGAAACTCGTCAGAGGCCTACGAGCGATCTAAAAACTATAACACCTTGTTGCACAATCAACCATAAAAAATCAATAGACCCTGAACAAATCAGTAAAAATCAGGTTAAATTACCCAATTCCATCCTCGGTGTAATACGAGATACATAGGATACATTGTAAACACCATGTTTCCGAAATTTCGCTTGATGGATCAAAGCGTTTCTGTTCAAACTCTTTGTCCTTTGCTGACAAATCAGGAGCAAACACGATTGCAATACGTCATCAGTCGAAAGCTTTTATTATTACTAACTCTACAGTTTGATCTGTTATTGGAAACGATTCAACCTTCATATGACGAATGACCAGATATATGTATGTAGTTGTATACGTATCCACGGATCGGGGAACAAACCCTGGCTGTCAGTTATCCGCTCATCCCAATAAATAAGCATTTACGGTGTTGCCAGTAAATCTACTATGAATATCCCGGAAGACGTTCATCTTTCCGGGGTATTTTCGGAATGAGGTCTCAGAGAGAAAGAGTATAAGGGCTTGTAGTAATTTCAAGTATATTTTTCTGAAAATATTTATGAAAGCGTTATTTTACGATGATACTCTACTTTCAGTAAGAACGACAAAAATGTATAAAAAATGCTTGATGTTTTTTTGATTCCGTAGTGTATGAATGTCTTGAATAAGAAAGCGACATAATGTATTTAGGTCCCGGGAAATGTAAGTCGTGGTTTATTGGCAAAAAGAACTAGGTATGCGACCTTTTCAGAATATGTTTCATGCATATTAAAGATGTCGAGGAAAACTCGTTAACTAGCTCTTGGAAAAGACGTGCCAATTTAACGTGGTCTTACAAGGGTGTGACATCAAGTCTGCTATAATTTGGTCTTGAAGCAGTAATTCTTTATTGATGTTTGAGTAAAGTTTTTGATACAAAATATGAAATGATCTCATGATAGATAACACGCCTCCTCCTAATATCCTGGACAGAATGTTCATTGTGCATAGATCGATCGATGTTGTTTTGTAGGATACGATCTGTCATATTGTACTGGCTAAATGGGACAAAGGCAGAAGTAATCACATAATCCCGTAAAAATATGATTATCTACTTATCCAACTGCGGAAATCAAATTAAGGGCATGCGAATCTTAATAATGGGTAATATAAAAGCCGTTTATAGCTACTTATCGTACTATTGTAATCGCTATATGCTCATATAATCTTTATGTGTATACCCGGCTCTGTTTACTTATCCCGAAACGGTAGCGCGTGGGCGATATATTATAACGAGAATGTGTGCCTTTCGTGAACTCGTATTTAAAATTTTAATAAATGAATTATTACCAGAACCGAAAAAGAACAGCGTGTATTTATTTAACGGTATATTTAGGTTGATATATTAGTATATCAGCGGTTCGGATCATTGAATATTCTTTTGTATGTGTGTGTAACAGGCATAACTGTGTAGTATTAGTATTATCTTGAAAATATTAACCTAAACTGTGCTTTGAAGTTAGGCTAATGTTCCATACAATTTCAAAGCGCACTTACAGGGCGTCACACTCGCGACTGCGGCGCTGCAGATATCGAATAAAACACCGTTTATACGATAATAGCGCTCGTGTCGCGAAAATAGTTTCAAATAAAAGCGCCCCTATTTATTTTCGCTGTTTGTTTTGAATGCGAAATGAATAAAACTATTTGTAGTTGAAACACAACTGATTTGACGCAATGCGAATTCAATTATGAATACTTATGTATAGGAATGTCTTGCTTCAAAATTAGTCTCCAGTCAAACGATAATTACGTTGTGGAAAGTGAGAAAATTTTGACATTATGACATTTGCATAAGATTTCTATACGTTAAATAGTCGGCATCTACAAAAGCTCTTCATAAAATTCAACTAGGAACTGCTCGGGTTCACGCTACGCCGAATATAGTACTGGTGGAACTACGATTGTCTAGAACGTTCCAAACGTTAATTGGTACAAATGAAATTTCACAGCGGCTGGCTGAACGGTTCCGTTTAATAAGTATTGTAATTTAACTCTCATATTTGACTATCTGCTTGGTTTAGAGAAATTGGAATAGATTTTCTGCTTTTTGTAAAGAGAATTGAGGTGAATATTGTTCAGACGTTTTCTTCATTTGTTTCGTTAGAGGGTGTAAAGAGACTAGAAAGTGCATGAAACGTTCAGTTACAGTAAATAAATTACTATTAGTTCTTTATACAGAAAACGTGCATACGATTTTTATACAGCCAAAATTATATTTGAGCAAGTCTACTCGGCAAAAAATTCTCAATGTAAGTTCAATATTACTAAAAAATGTGTTTAGTACCTACGTATTTCCAATTACATCAGAACATTACACTGGTTCAGGTGTGACCAATTTAACGCGTACTTAATAGACCATTGGAATTGAAAATACATTTACACAATACGTTTGCATTCACATACAGAATAACTTAGAAAACCGTAACAATAAACGTAATAAAATCAAGCCAACGCTTAGTTACGTTGCTAACAAACAAGTTTCTTTCCGAGTTCCGAACTTCGTTTGACAAAAACATCTTAAATCGAATTCTTCCCTATATCCCCATAGGACAAGACTTCTAAAGGCTGGCAAATAAAATAAAATTGTGGGTATGTATTTTCTGGCTGCCTTATATCCCCAATGTCCATTCAAGCCATGTTCACACTTCCCTTAAACTATTAGCGAAGTTCAACCCTTATAAAATATCTTTATATTGCAACCCCTGACCTTTTGTGTCCCGGACGGGGCATTACACTCACTTTATGTACTTGTTAATATTTTAATAATGCCTGCATTGTGTAGAGTTTGGGTCGCTTGACATAATACTCAAGAGAAGAGTTATTCGTCTGCGTAGTCAAGATACGTTCAATCAAAACATGGTATAGATACAGTCACTGAATAGAATAGCGGCACATTGATTGGATCTAAAATTAATATTCATTGATTTTATGTAAGCGCTGTTGAGTAACAATAACAGTGTGTTGAATACGTAATTAATGTGAAAATACACGCAACTTAGTTAGGCGTATATTATGGCAGACAAAAAGTTTGAAAACTATAAAAATATTGACAAAGGTTTTCCAGCATTTCGCATTTTAAAATGAGGTTTTATTTTGCATCCAGGATAAAAAGTCGACAGGCGACAAGGAAGAATGGAAAAATAGTAAATATTAGCTTTTTTACTCTTCGTTTTGTCCTATCTTGACACTTTTTCAGTTTCGCAACATTCTAGAAGTCTCAATTTATACATTTTTACGAAGTTACATGCAGCCAATACAAACTGACTGGGTGGCTCGTGGGCGCACGTCTAAACATATTTGCACAGATATATACGTAATATTTGCGGTCGCCGGCGTGTTTAGAATGCAATATGTAAATTCATTCGTAACCTCAACTATTGTGTAGTTATGAGGGGAATGTAAACGAATTCTGTTTGCGTAGGTGCAGTATATTTTTAGAACGGTATGTTTTAGAGTTATGAGTTCGGAATTAAATATTAAAATATTCATGAGAAGATTTAATACTCCTTCTTGAGATGGTAATTACACAGAATGTTTGTAGCTTTTTCTTTCTCTTTACTTATATTGGAAAACTGTTGGACAAACATCTCTTAAAAATTCTTTTATTTCCTATCTTGTAGCCCATGGTTGCAGTAATTGAAATTTCCTTCTAAGAATGTATACATTTATAAACAAAGCATGGTAAGGAACTTGTCCACGTCAGTTCATAATTTAGTTAGTGTGAACATAACCGTGTCACTTTTGTCGCAACCAACAAAACCTTCCAAGCATTATAATAACTAGCTGCAATACAAAGTCTTACGAACTACTTCAGAACAAAATACAACTACATTCCGTAATAAAATTATGTGTTAATTGTGTAGACTACTTCGTAATACGAAGCTCAAAGACACTCAAGACAGGTTAAGCTTAAAGGAAATAAAATGAAACGGTCGCTTAGACAACTAATTGATTGCATAAGCACTTACTTTGTTTTTAGTTGGTTAGCACATTTTGTAGGAAAGATAAAACGATTTTAATTCGTATTTAAACGGATTATCATTCAGGAAATGGTCGATATGAAATTTGATAGTGAAAGTAATTTAGATAACGATTCAAAAGTTTTGTGAAGTATTTGATTTCTCTGCATTGTAAATAAAAGCCTATTGAGACCTAACTTGCTTCTTTATTGTATTTAAAATATCTGATATCATATAACTTCTTTGTGTGCATGTAGAAGTGTATTTCGTTTATTCCATTTTTTTTTGGAATCGACAATCCATGGGACCAGTTTGCACTTACACCACATACACGTAAGTAATAAAAACTCTTCCTCATCATAACTGTAGATTTCAGTTTTTCTATTTATAAGCTCAATATAGTCTAGTCTAAAATGATTCACCAAAAGCCTTAGCTTTTGATCTTCAGGCATTTTGCATCGGTTCGTAAACTCCGTTGTACATATAAAAGTGCTACGGCTCGTAGTCTATAACAATGCTACGCGGCTACGGTGCTACGAAAAACAAGTGTACTTCCTTTTTGGCTCGGCTTATTGTCCTACTCCGCTGTTTATATGCGGTTGAATTTTAGATAAGAATAAGTAAAGTAAGTAACATTACGTAAAATGTTTATGTGTTAAAACAAACAAGGAGATTTTATCTTGAATATGGGTCGAAGCTTTAAAACTTTAACTCATAAGTTCCCCATTCAATTTTATTATTGTGAAATGAAAAACTATATGAAAATAATATCAGTGAGAAGTAATCAGTAAAATGTTGTTTTCTACAAGAGTGCGAGCGAGCGCTCTATTTGCTTTATTTAATGTTTACACCAGTAGCTCAGGCTAATGAGCTGCCGAGTAAACAGATCTTTTTTAATTAGATTATAGACGCAGTAGCTTTGACTGTTCATTATTTATAGCTGCAATACATCTTCATACATTTTTAACTACATACATTTCAAACTCTGGAGTCGCAGATCTTCAATAACCAATCATTACCTAAAACAAAAGAAAAATGCAATTAGTATAAACAGTGAATATATAAATAAAAAAACCACAAACAAAAAAGCCGCACTGACCACAAATCAATCAGACCAATTAGAGAAACACGCAATCGAAAATATGAGAATTGGGGTAATTTGGATTATTGTTTCGTCAATAGTTATGTGGTAAATTTACGAAGCACATATTGAACAATGTACATCTTTAATAAATGCTAATAATGGAATGCAATAGAGAACAACGAATGTTACTAGACATAATCCGATTTCAATAGCATTGGCATGCACGACAGATGGATTAGGTGATGATATGTATTTGTCGACTGTCAGTATATTTCAGTTCTAACGATGCGGTGTTTCTCTACGTTTTATTGGTTTGAAACAATAATTTCAGTAATATAAAATACAACATTCGAATAACATTTTAAAATATTTATAAAAATACAATAATCATTTAAAAATATGAAAAACTATATTTTCGAATCGGCAACGGAAACAGGGTAAAAACTGGCGGTGGTTAGGGCTCCTGAGAGACTATTTAATTATTATAAATTGTTTTTTTTTTCGAATGCAAGAAACACTAGCTTTAAGGCTGCTATTGCGTTCACTACATTATGCTTTAGTGCACATCCAAACCAAGCCAATTAGCATGTCTCTCTATAACCAGATCTATGACAATACAATCATTATTATTTTAAGACCATTGTTTTCATTAGTATGCTGAATTTTTGCCTTTAAATATTAAGCCCTGAATCTTTTCATTTAGTTGTTTAATTAACTATATACACAAAACCTTCCCTTCATGATAATCATCATAAAAAGAAATATTGTGACGAAGATTCGTCGTTCGATCTACATTAAGTGCATCGAGTGATAAGCTAAACAAGTCTGCTATAAAAGTGGGACATTTAATATGATTGTTGACTAGCAAATGGCAATCTTTCGCAGGAAATGGAAGTTCGACGTTCAGTACGAGCAAAGAGTAACAAGGCTATAGAGGGGACAATAGGCTGTGTGAAGTAAACTGGGACATCGCTCAAAGTGAAGTACCGGGCAAAGGATGTTAGGTTATAACCTGAAGGAAATAGACAGGCTTTCAAAAAGGATGAAAATAAATATTGCGCTCTGAGAGGCGTAACAAGTGTTAAGAATAAACTTAAATATAACTAGATATTATTTCGTTGAGACATTGGTTGCATGTACAAATTCTGCTTGAGGGTCAAATAATGTTTTATGAAAAAGAAAAATATTTTAGGGACAGAAAAAAAAATATAAACTACAATAAAATATAAATATTACCAAAAAAAAAGTAGAAAAGTTCGATGGGGTAGGTATCAGTGTGGAAGTAACGGAAAAGGACCGATAGGTCATTATTAAAAAAATGGTGAACTGTGTGTTTTCCTATAAATAAAGTATACGGGTGTTTACTCGCAGTGTACGGGTGTTTACCGAATAACATATCAAATTAAATAATTTATTTACAACATTCTTTCAGCTTCAGACCCAGTTTAACTCAATTTTTGACAAATAAACAACCCATTTAAATTCCATAAGTCATATAAAATAGTCCGAACGTTAATTTCCATAGAGAATATCCAGACAAATATTTAAATGACTTGGTGATAAGTTACCGAGTGTTACGAAATTGTACCTATGTAAATATTTACTACAGTTTAAGTAATAATGTTTAAGCCTTTCACAGATGTAAGACTAGCTGTCCCCCGCGACTCCGTCTTCGTGTTAAAGGATAACGTTTCTTAGACGGATAGGCTTAACATATTTTATAGGAATCTTAATTATGTATCAAAAATATACACATTTTTATTTCACACCATCAAAGTTTTCTACATCGAGTACCGTCAAAAGCTTATAATAGTGCCTTGTTTAAAGAAGTTTAAATCCGCTGAAGATGTTAAGTAAAGTGTCAAATCGTATCTCATTGAAACTTAAAGAAAAACTCTTTTTCGACATTATATGAGTGTAGATAACTGCGAGGCTCTTTCACCTGAAGTTGTTCATTTATAGGGATTAGAGGCGTGGCAGTTCTGTTCGTGACGTCGGAACGGACTCATGAAAGCTTCCCTTCCCAATTGGCAACTATCGCTCGTCTGTTGTTTATATTGAATCATCAGGAACGTTCACAGCTGTGCAAGGGTCCTCATATTACATTATAAGTATATAGGAGAGATAGGTGAAGGTTTTCTTTTTGTTATTAGATATAGGCTTTTGTTTATTGTTAGATGTTCTATTAAAGAAGCGTGCTTCTTTGCAAATATGTTAAACAAATATTAGTTTGTCGAATCAAGAAGGATGTCAAGCTATATTTTAATGTATTAAGAGAGATTTATGAATCTTACTGACCATGACCGTTTGATGGAACAAGGATATCCTTTGTTCATAAAACAACTATGAGAACTTAGATATGAACCTAAGTCTAGTAGTACCGAACGGTTTTAGGACAACCACAAAATTAAATACGAGTAAAGTGGGTCTTCCACATGTTTATAGATACAAGTTTAAGTAAGAAACTCCTTTAGGGTTATCCTCGGGGGATTCATGAGAAAATCTCATTAGTTTTAAACTAAAACAGTAACTCCCAAGTTTTGGGGCTACACATAATCTACTGTCAGGCTACGAAATCTAAAGTTCCAAAGATGTACGTTTCTTCCATGAACCTAGTTTTGAGAATGTATTAAGTTACCCTCGTCTTAGGCAAGTCATTAGAGAGTGAGATATTGTAACGTTGCTTTGCTTATAAAGGGAAGTTTGTAACACTATTGGATGAAGTAAAAGGAAACTTGATTGATGCAAAATTTTGTGAGATATAATAGTTTTAGACGAATTCATATTAATTAAAATTGAAGACCCACTGTCTTCAATTTTAGAATTCGTCTATGCTACATAAATCATACTACGAATTCGTAGCACTTGTATGCGATGCTACGTCGTAGCAATGTAATTGACAAAAAGTTAGTACTTTTCATCAAACCTCACAAAACCTAGAAAAACTAATTGTTGACATTTCTCTGTATTTGAATAAATTTGAAGTTGATAAAATATTCCGATGCATACATTGTTTTATTAAGTCTTTATTGACGTTGTTTGGCGAGACATTATGTTCAAAATTACTTCCATAAAAAGTTTATGGCTTCATATAACCTTTAATTGAAAAGTTCATTACATTTTCATTAGAGTCACGTTCACTCAGACATTTTACGAATGAAGGTAAAATTACTTAATTTACTATGAATTGAGTTATAAACCAAATACAAAAGTATGATTAATAAAGTATAAATGATTTAAGAAATTATAATATTTTCCTGACATAAATCGCTAAAATAATTAAAAATGAGTGCAGTTTTGACCTAGAAACATAGTAAAGTAATACCAAAAGATGACGATGAAGATCAAACATAATTAAGTTATTGAAAAGCTTTCAACGAATATATTTACGATAACAGAAAATATCTAAAATCGATTCCATCTAAAACAAAATATTCCAAGCATCTGCTGTCTTTCCACGAAATTTAATTTGAATCAAATCTATTTCTGATGCAGTAAAATTGATTCAGAATCAAACTCTTAGAGACAACAATAAGTCAAAACGTATAAAGTTCACCATAAAAATACAATTCAACAGACATTTGTCTGTAGCATTAAGTTTTGCAAAAATAAAACGAGAGGGAATAAAACCTCAAAAGAATCCGTACGCTATTTCAACACAGAGCAAACAATGAATACAAATCAACACTATCTGAGAGGCCCGGAAGCGCCTTATAGCGTACTGCAAAACGAGAAACACTAATACCAAAGGCGCACCGACTTGAGAAGGGTCCCCTATTATTGCATTTCGAGATCCTGTCTACATATTATTTGTTCTGTTATATATTTCGATATTTACCTGTTTGCCTGGCTCTGGGAGCGTTATAGCTCGTTTCCCGTCACGAACCTTGATATAATCAAAATACATTACATCAAGCGGCAAGATTCGATCTCGTGGGAGCTGATATGTGAAATTGTCGACATCATTTAAACAGTATAAGAAAGGAATTTTTTTTTAACGATCCCTTGTGACTCATATATTTTTTTATGAAAAATGTTGTCAAATTTATCGGTACCAAAATATAAAAAGAACATACTAACGACCTAACTCGAAATATACCAACTTCAGGAACTCCTTTAACAGTAAAAACTTCATTTCCTAAACATACTTTTGAAAAGTTCGACGTATGATTTAAAGGCGCTTCATATCCTTTTGTTGGTACTAGTTATCCAATACATCAGTCGATCACACAAACTCTTTCAAAAGACTTCATAAAGATCGTATAAACTTGCCGCACGTCTTATTACGTTCGAGGAAATTTCAATATCGGATGCACGTTAGTTCATGTTAATATATCAAGGGTGAGGGAGAACATGTTATATTGAAACTGAATAAAATGTGTTGGAATGGGGAAACAAAGGGAATGTTATTTAACAGTTCTAACTCTTCGAATTGACGTAATGTAGCAATGAACTCGTTAATGGTTTGAATATGTTTTTGAAAGCGATATTTTCGTCAATTATTTGAGCCTTTCCTATATGAGAAAATGCCTCAGCAGGAACATAATTTATAAGCTGTATAATTAAGTATTTTAGTAAACGAGTCAGGAAAATTTATCAAATAAGCAAAAAAAATACATACAAGTCATATCGATAAAATACGTAATAAATAACTACATACTATCATAATATACAATCTACCTACATTAATGAAATAGAATTGAAAGATCCCTTTCGATTTCGTTTTCGGCGTTAACAAAGAAGAAAAACTATTTACGTGCCCGTATTTTACCAAAAAACGTTCGGAAAAAGCATCTATTGTCAAGTTTGAAGGTCGACTTGACAGGTGTCACCGTTATCGGGCTTCGATCACTTTTTATTAACGTTAGGATGCTGACCGTCTCTCGCCTCGTCACGATTTTCTACGATCGAATAGAGATACGTATACCATGTGTATATTTATGTTATGTACAAGCGATACGTGTATTGGTATTTACTGATCAGGGTTCGATGTCTGTAGTAAGTTGGGTAGTTAAGCTCTACATGGTCAATGTATTTTCAATGCGTATCGTTTACGTGTAGTTAAGATTGTTTAATCTTGTTTCAAGTCGATAAATTTCAGTGATTATACAAAATTAAATTAGCTCTACAAAATTATCGTTTGTAGAGCTTTTATATTTTCCTAATAGTATCTTAGATTAAAATTATAATTTAACTAGAGCCGCTGTCTCCCAGATCATGATAACGTACATTACATATTACCAGCAATTATCATTACTCTGCAGCTTGTCGTAATTGTTCAGTACTTCCATACGTGCAAGGGTTTAATGTCTCTATAAATCATGACTAGGCAGAATTAATTGATTAAACGGATAATAGAATCTTATATGTATTAGAATGGGCTTAAATTGTCATTTTTAAAATTTTGTACGCAGAAATCATATATGATGAGGTTCAAGTAACACGAGAATTGAACATGACTAGATAATCATCAGTCAGCGAAATCACTAAAACTTACTTGATAATTTCGATCACTAGATTTCCAGTGAATAATTTGAAGTAGTATTTCGTCGCTCAATATCAGTCACTCCAAATTGAACTGTTCTGTTCCCTTTATAGCCTTCTAGATTGGAGAGTATTGGTAATTTGGTCTGTCGATCGCCTGTTACTAGCTAGACGTTATTGTTTTACCGAGCCATTGGGGCAATGACAAGATGAGAAACAACCGTGTGATATACTAAATTACTTGTACTGACAAATGAACGCGTATGAATATTAATAATGCGAGAGTAATTAAACCGCTGTACCTAAGTCTGTAAACAAATAAGCCCCCAGCTTTATAAGCCACACAATAGCGAGAAAAGTAACAAAACAGACGTGAGTCTCAATCCTCGTGGACTCATATTCATGTACCTAAGTCAGCAAAACCGACACAGAAATATACAATCTCAGTACATCAGCAAAAAGCGTTACATTTGGAAAAAGGCTTTACTTATTTGCACAGCCCGGGAGCTGTGTCGTGATATAATTTGTCATGCACCTTGACCCAGTTTCCCTCGGTCAGAGTATAAAAAGGGAGGAATAATTCATTGGATTCCCTTCACCTGTTTGCGTTGAGATTTTAGAATTAAGCGAATTGAATTGAATGAAGGTAGTCGTTATGCGTTCATTCTAGGAACTTGAATTCATTATCAAATAAAATTATCTTTCTCGAGACGGTTTCATCAGCGCTACGATGGGTTCTTTTACAATAACGTTGATAGCATAACTTTTCCTGAAGATATTGGACGGAATAAATCTTTGACAAATGATGATTACATTAAAAATTGGTTCATGAAATGTTAACACCGTTTCTCGCATTTGAGATGTAGTCCGTTATTAAGGCACATGTTTAGTTATTTATTCGATATTAGTTTACCAAACCAACAATTAACTAAGAAGAACTAAAACTGAAAAATGGACGATACCAATCTTAAAAATGTGTGTATTATAGATATTATTTATAGATTCAATATTCAGACAACCCGATTTAACTAAGTAAAGATATCTCCACCAGATATCGAGACGAACTAAAGAGGCGTAAGGGACAAACAACAAGTTTATTGGTAGTAAAACATTTTTGTGAGCTCGCTACGCAGTTTAGGCCATCCTACAGAGAATAGAAAACTGAGTAAGGATGTGTAAAAATTCTTTTACGGACGGATGACGACCCAATAAAGATTTTACCGACGAAACTGTCGAAGCATGACATTAATTAAAGTATCAAAAAGGGTAGGCAATGAATAAAGTTTTATCTAAAGCGTAACTGTCAAGATCAATAAACCTCTTTAGTAACCATTCTAAAATATGTTAAGGCTATGCAAAATGCTACAATACATTCCTTTAAAGTGGCGCACAAAACCAGTCGTAGCAAGAGAACTTGGCATACAGTGTCGAGAACCTGCATGTTTAGTCGCTTCGAGTTCACAAAAATGTACAAATTGCAGGTATAAGGAATGTTACTTTAAGTGTGAATAAAATGTAGTATGCTTATTAGGTAATGCAGATAAAAAATAAATGTTTATAGTAGATTCTTTTGTGTATGTACCGTCTTTAGTAACGAAACAAGTCCTCAGGATCAATCGCGGAAATGTTGATTGAAACAATCCCAAAACTCAATTGAAATCCGTCCAAGATACTTGGCTGCGGAAACAGACTAACTGAATGATTTATTTTTAAAGATCAAATGTATTCAATTTGTTCGTTCATCATTTACATAGCAAACCCATTTACTAAAGCTGAATATTACATCACTCTGAATAAACCAACAGGTTTCCATTAAAAACGTGTTGACTGTTCGATGCTGGGGTTATTTATTTTTGCGGCTAGTGAGTAGGCTCTTTAATTTTTAAGTAGCACAAACAGCGACTGCAATCGTTCTTATGTACGTGCTGTTATAACGGCGGTTCAGGAAATAGAATAAATGAGCAGACTTCGAAATGCTGAACAGGTACATTGTCGATGTGATTTTTTTATACTTAAATACACACTTGGCCAATATGTTCTTCGAAAGTTCATGAACGAAGACGGGCTTAACCTAGAGATGGGTTCTCTTACAGCAAACCTTATAAGTGAAAACTAAATATGAGGTTAGGCAATATGAGTCCTTAATAAAACGAACGAAACCTACGTTCCATTTACGCCTAACATAATACCCGGAAAACGTATCTTATTTTTGTTTTACAACCGTAAACAAAAGTTTCATTTCGATGAATGGTCTTACCAAAAATGTCACCGACTCAGCGTTTTGTCCGTTGTCAACGTCAACAGAAACATAGGTAAGTAAGGTACGGATTTTGGCAACTTGATCTCACCGGAATACGTCCAGGTAGTTCGGGTATACCTTTGCCAAAAACCTCATCCCAACTTCATAGTTCACAATGTGTAACAAGAAAGAACGAATGAACGAAAACTTCGGATGTCGTAGCGTAAAACTTTTTAAATCTGTTTAAACAGCTCAAGTTGGCTCTAGTTCAGGATAGATTTCAATTTTAAGACCTGAATTACTTAGTAGTTCGAAGTTGCGGATCATGCACCATGTGCAGTTCGGGTAAACTGCAGATTAACCGATTACGCCCAACTAGTTTAGTACAGTTTGAATATCGGTCCGCGTTATTTAATAAACTGTTTGTAATTATGCAGCTGAGTTAACTTCGTACAATACGAACAAAGCTGTGCTCAGTATAGCTATTGTATTTTGAAGTTAATTATTTCCTTTACAAATTCTTAAGGAACAAAGTAATAGATACCGCTAGCTTTAATCTAATTATAACATGTCTTAGATCTTCGTACAAAGACCTTTGTTGATAATGATCTAGTTCATAATCTACGTTTGTGAGCAACGCAATATTCCTTTATAAATTCTTCCTTTGATATGACTACCCTAATTGGGTTTGGTAAACATTTAAGATTTTAATATAGGCAAAATAAATACGTCGGCTAAAAGTGCAAATATTTACTGAAGCTGTGGTGGCACTCAAAGTGAACATAGCCATGTTACCTTTGAGATCTAAAGTCTGAAATAGAAATGCTTTCAAGGTTCCTTGAGCCCGATGTCTGCAATATATTACGCAGCATTGCAGGTTAGTTACAAGGTTTTTCGTAGCCAAAATGTTGGAGTTTAGCCAGATCTGAGAAATAGTTGGTAATCCTGATGTAACTTGTAGTATTTTTTTGGGTTATGTTTTTGCAACTCGGACAAAAATGTAATTAGCCTAATGTCATAGGATTTTTGTAGCCAAATTTTTGACAGTAATCTTACTAAGAAAATAGAGCCAAGACAAAAAAGAGGTTTACTTCAGTTCATAGCTAAAGTTTACAATACACGTACTGTTTAGTAGAACCGTAGTACGTCTCAATCTAAATAAATACCAACATTCATATAACACAAGACTAACAAAAGCTGAGACCTGGTGACCATAAACGTTATACTACAAAGGAACGAGTGTTGCCACTGTAAAGGGACACGGGGACATTTTGACAATCCCAGAGCGACGGTCATTAATCAAGGCTCACTCAGTTATTACTCACGGGGGGATTCTTCAAATACTTCCCTGATTCCGCCCCGGCTCGGGCACGAAATTTCAATATTCGGATGTGAAATATCCTTCTTTAATAAAACAGGTCGAGTTTTAGTTGCTTCCAAAGATTGAAACCTTCTTCTTCTTTTAATATTACCTGTTTCGGACGAAAATTCTGAATGTTTAATGTTTTGCTCACCGAACAAGGCGATTTTGCTTGAAATGTTGTGTTATTGATAGTACGGCTAGACGGTTTAAATTCTGCTTTCACAAAGCTCCGCGCTCGAGTCTCGTGCGTGTACACGAATTGTTGTCATTGTTGAAATCGTTACAAAGGATAGCTGATACAATGCTTTTCACGTCATTACCCATAAACATGTTATGTTGACAATTCACTGGAATTATTAATTCTAACGTATTGCTACGAGGTTGGCAAGGGTCTAAATGGCCCTATAAATTCTATATACAATGGTGTCATTTGGCGCAATGCTGCTCCTGATACTCAAGGCCGCAGTCTCCAATTATAAGCGACCATAACCCGGGCCTAAGGCGCTGATTGCCGATAGAAAGGTCATGAGCTCCGATCTTTCGGGTAATGTGGGAACGCTTTGTGGCAAACCCAATTTCCGTAGCATTGCGGCTTGATTGTGAATATTCCGAAACAGTTGTTTATACAACTTGTTATTAATTTGGAATTAAGTTACACACATTCGAAAATGTTTCATCATTAAGAAGTTATTCGATAAACTTTCCCTTTAACCTTAAGCTTAACTAATATGTTAAATTAAAATAAATGTGTTTGATTTTTATTTAGTAAAAGCGAGTTTAGAATTATTTGCTTCATGCACTGGACCGCTTAGACGAAAGTCTTTGGAGCTTGTATTTCCGCTTACTTATAACGAATTATTTCACTAAGCTTTGACCGAGATATTAAGTTGAAGTAGGGCCTTACGTACAACTTGCCTTGCTTTTTGCTCGACAGCAATTTATTTTCCTGAATGTTAGTCTAAAGATATTTGTCGAGCGCAGATTATTCAAAAATAATCTAATAACTTTAATATTTTCATCAAAACGTCAATTTTGATTAAAATTGGATACTCCAAGTCCGGTCCAATACCAGTCCTGTAAGCCATCATTGCCAATGCTTACTACCACTATATGAAAACGGTTTTGGCTATAGGAATTAAAAAGTTTCTATATGCCAAGAAGAATCAAAGTGCCGAGACTACAAACAATTTTACTAATTGAAGAACGCTGCAACAAAAGCGCCCTAGAAAGATTCAAAGAGGTTCACTCATGTACCTATGTAACGCTTGCGTTGTGCATCGCTTCTACCGCAACATATCGCTGTAATTAATTTCCCTCTGACGCTAACGATTTGTTCGCAAAACCATGCATTCTTTTACATGTAAAAAATACCAGACGTTGTAAAAATTCAATAGAGAAACAAGGAATTGATGTTTGCTTTTAATGTTGTTAAAGCTGGCTTCAGGTATAGATATAATCAAAAGTTAAATGTAACCTTATGATGTGGTAGAACTTTGAACATTATGCGAGAGAATATAAATTACATTAATTTTTCTACAGTCAACTTTTAACGAATAATCTCTTGAGGAATAACTATACATTGAAAAAATTCACAAAAAAAAAACGAAACAAAAGCAACATAATAACGTTTGTAATGAAATATCAAGGTTAAACAAAAAGTACGTCCATCTGGTGTTTGTTCATTATTGTTAGTTGAAATCACGAAATAAAAACGTGACATTTTATGAATTCTATTAAAGTCCTTTGAGTGGGTTTGTTTGCGACTAGGTTCGTCTAATTGCCGTTATCAAGGCGAGACGGAGTCGGTTTTGTGCGAACGCAACCAACGCTGACAAAATAATTTATTTAGTACCTACTTACGACTTATAAGTCTTTGCGGTCGGTAAAGATTTTAACGACACCATTGGTAGTAATTTCCGACAGTATTACAAAATTCAAATAGGCCCGATAAAAATATAAATAAGAACTCATTTCGTTATCACGTCTTGCGGCCTCGCTAATTTAAGTAGATAAGTATTGAAATTCATTTTAAGCATACTGTTATAGATTCCGTTTTAAGGAAGTATTACGCTTAGCAAGATTAGTTGTTTTCCGTAAACTTTTTTGGTTTGCATTCAAATTCGTAAAATAAATTCTGTAAAATGCAGTAATAAACATAAAACTGAGAATCTTTGCCTGCAATCTATAGGTGACAAAATCTCTGAACACTTTATATCAGTACCGCACTATAATAAACTGTATCTAAGTGTACATTGCACTTATTTCTCAATCTCAGTATTTTCTAAGTATACGGGAAGCAATCGGCTTCGCGCTTGCAATCTACGATTTCTCGATGTGTGGTCTCAATAAAGTGTTACATTCAGCCAATAGCAGATAGGAATTAAGGATCGTATCTATTGGGCGTTGTCGTCGCGAGTGGTTTAGTTTTCTATTCTAGATATTTCTAATCAATAGTTATGATACTAAGATTCAGTTTAGTGGAAATACGTAGATTACTTTTTTGTTACACACCATATAGTATCTTGTGTATCTGATAAAAATAAACATGTAAACTAAAAACAGGCTAAAGATGTTCAGAAATACTTTTTTTTGCTTCTGATACAGAGGAAATCGCATTTGTGACATAATAAAATCGAATAAGTCCGTCAGACAAATGTAATAAAAATATCGGATACTTATTTTATTTTTATTCTTAATCAAAAAATTAAAATGAATGTCGTTATTACCCACCGGGGCAATTTTCATCATAGCAGATGCTTTATCTTGTGAAAAACATGTTAAAAGTCATAAATTCATTGTGAGTGCATTTGAATATTAAATAAAAAGTTCACGTTATCTATTCTGCGGAGTCTTGACCATACATTCCAAATTATTATTGTCAGCAGAGTCAAGTCACATACAGGCTCTGGTTTCCGTCCATATGGCGTTATTTTTATTACTACCTTTCCAATACCTCGTCTGTTGGGGTATGGTTACCGTAATTTGGGATTCGAATACCGTAGCGCAACACACACAGTTATTAAACTGCTGTATTTTCTGTTCTAGCTTTATGGAAAATTACTTTATACGTAAGATTTCCAAATATATTTCGCATTTGTTTCAGCTATTTAAAGAACATAAAACAATGCTTCTGATTTCATTTTTGTGACCTAAATAAACTTGTGACCTATAAAATAAAATTCTGTATGATTAATACAAGGAAAAACCGCGATGCCGATTGAAAATCGAACAATTCAATTTGTTAAAAAAGAACATACAAAAAAACCAGTTACATAAAACATTTGAAGCACGTGAAGGAAAGTGTGAAACAATGTTAAATAAAACAAAGTACTTGACGTACTCTAGAAAACAAAGAAAGAGAACAAACAGAAAAAGGGCGGTTGAGTTATTAATTACTGTTCATTTACAAAGCGTTGTGACGGTTGTCCTTTGTTATAATTCGTTTAATATCTTCCACACACATTGTTTTGAAGGGCAAAAGAATATTATGGAAAGATACGTAGTAAGGCACTTAGCGGAGCTGGGTAGATTTCCTTTTTTCTTTTATTTATAGTTAATGTGTAACGGTGGTTGGTACACGTGGTGGAATTAATGTCACTAATGCCACTTCTTGAGGCTACACACAAGTATAATACCAGCTGTGTGGTATATTCTTTTAAGGTGATACGTTGACTAGTAAGCATAAATCGTTGAGTAATCACTGAATATCGTAATGTCTGTAGGTATTTATTTCTTTATAGGAATTTTTGAATCGTAATTCTTTACTGAATTGTTAAGTATTGATCTTGCACTTCTTTCTTGCATACAAACCCGTAAATGAAACCGCAAGGTTACCACAGCACGACGATAAATGCAAGTTTGTATTTTCTCTTTATAAAAATATTGGTGCGTCATTCTGTTTTAATATGCACTCAATATTTGTCAGTATTTGTGTTCGCTGCCACCCATCTGGCGCAGAACTTTCAACCACCATATCGGAAGTTATAACGTATAAAATATGAGCAATTTCGTAGAATTAATGATGTTTGGCGCAGAATTGTTATTTTTGTGGATATTTCCCTTATAATCCACGTAAGTAGATACACGAGAAGTCAAGGTAATTTACTAGAACAGTGTTTTCATTAATTTGGTAGTTATATAGACCCAAAAAACGACTCTTAGTATATTTACAGAATACATTATTATTAAACGATGTAGCGGTTTACTCACGCGTATTTATTGGGGTAGCCCGACTAGTTTCGGACCCAACCGGAGTCCTGAATCATGAGCAGACGCGGCGGGATCGCGAGTCGAATATTATTATTTCCATCCTTTAAAGTATTATGATTCCACAAAAACACGTTCGCACTCGAGGAAGATCTAAAACGCTGCACGGAGCTACAAGGGCTACCTTTTATCTAACATCCAGGCTAGAGTGGCAGATCATCCAGATCGGCTTAACTTTTCAGGGCAATCGACCCGGCCAGTATCGGCAAAGCACTCATCCTCGCAGTGAATCACGTACTTTATAACCATACGCGTCAGCCTAACAATTTCCAATATAAATCCGTCGGTATCAACATAAACTAAGATCGTTAACCCTGGTTTAATTTAGAGTTCACAAACGACTGCACTGTGGATGTTACCTTCCGCAACCGTTTAGAGGAGGGATTATTGTTAATAGTTGTCAGGTAGAGCGCATTGTGCGACTGAATTTCGGCTGTGCAAGTTTAAGCCGTACAGATATAGCGAATTTGAATTTCGATGTCGCACCGATGTCGAATGCTTTATAGTCGCAGAACATATTCATGCAAATGCGGCAATTGTGAATAATTTTAGAAACTGATCGCAATTCGATGCCTGCGGCACGTTACTCGATGCAGATTTGTTTGGAATACGGAATGTTCGAGTAATACTAAGGCGAATTTAATTGAATTTCATTTTATACAATTGTTCAATCTCTAACATCTGTGTTGTAACATAAAATACCTCTTTATACATAACTTATAACATTCAGCAAAACGCATTTATTTCAACTACAAATTTACCTATACAAAAACTAAATAGTTACTACGTTTTAGCGAATCCAAAAGCGATTATTTCTATTTCCTAACCTGTGGCTATTTTCCACAGCCCGAAAATGGAAAGTGCTTTAATTTTATGACTAATAAGAGTTGGAAGTAGTTAAGCGAATTACGGCTGTGTATTCAGAAATTAAGAGGTTAATTACGGATATTAAAGGTAAGTATGCACCTTGCCGTTTAAAATAGAAATTACAGTGACTTTCAGATATTTCGACCGGTTATATTAATTCTGATATAATTTTGTTACAACGAATTGTGTTTGTAATTTAGCGACAAAATTATACCATGTTTACCATAGTAATGCTTTCAATAGGTACGGAGGTACCTATTGAAAGCATTACTATGGTAAACAGATTGTCAATCATACTGACTAGTATCAAACATAGACTTCTAAACAGGTCGTGTGTTCAATTCTCACCCAAGACAATGTTTATGTGATAAGCACAATCATTTGTTCTTTGTCTGTGATTTATCTATATTATGTATGTATTTAACACTATACTAGCATTCTTGTCAGTTCCCTTGTTCTCATAATAGCTTTGCTTAGGTCGAAACTAATATTTCAAACTTCGTTCACTTTGAAAATAATTTTCCGTCGTAATACACACTATTTTAATTCCGAGTTTTCTTTGTCTACACTAACACTTAAGCAATTACTATATAAGCTAGTAAGCCAAGTTAAATTACATTCATAATATTAGTAAACAATCGAAAACGCATAATAGTCGCGGGATTACAAGCAAGTTGCTCCGACTTATGCACCATTGTGTGCAAAGTTCTAGTCCGACCCGTTTGTAGTTTAGTTCTCAATAGCTAGAGAACTAATGAAACAATCCGTACATATTTGAGGCAGCGAGAACCTTAGCGTTTGGAAATTAATTGAAGTAGTATATGGCGAATGGTTTTTGTTCCTCCATATGTGATATTCAGCTACGTTTTACGATGTAATGGGAATAATTATGTGGTTATGTTTTCGGCACCACTAATTATTACAGCAATTACTTTTCTCAGAAAGTTTAACAGACCGATCTGAGAAATAAATAATCTACGAAACTGGCTTAATAAGCTACGTGATACGTTTTTAGATGTTCGTACCTTGAAAGGAATCTTTATAGG
Source organism: Trichoplusia ni (assembly GCF_003590095.1). Classification (NCBI taxonomy): domain Eukaryota; kingdom Metazoa; phylum Arthropoda; class Insecta; order Lepidoptera; family Noctuidae; genus Trichoplusia; species Trichoplusia ni. The sequence goes on from NC_039485.1 coordinate 3,085,437, forward strand.
AGCACTATGTTGTCCGTCCGTCTGTCTGTCTCCAACGTTTTTGAACCATCTAGAATTTTTTTTTCAGGAACGCATGAATGTATCAAGTATTGCATTTAATTTTCCATTGAATTATATTCAAAAAAAACAATACGTTCCCTTACAATCGCTTTTAGAATTGATATTTAGAAACGTTGTCGTGTTAAGAAATGGAAACTTTACGATAAAATACTGCTTCTTAATAAATCGGTATTTCAGTCTGTTTAATGTTTAGGCTTATAAAATATTTGTTGTAGTTTTGTCAAAATCTAATAGATGGCGATATGTCAGTGACGTCATCTTTCTGTATCGCGGTGTTAAGATTTTCAGCCGAAGAATGACACCGCGGTAATATTTCATTAAAGTTGTCTTGCTCTGAAAGTGTGTTTCATTATTATTGGAAGTAGTATTTTTGCGACTTTGTACATGGTCCTTCGGTTCCGGATAAAGGATTGGTGTGCAAAAGTCTACTTATCTATCTACCGCGGAGTACGATCGAGTTGTAGTAATACACGAAGAAGTGTGCAGTGGTTCCAACAGTGCAGCAGTTCCAGCTGGTCGGCTTCAACAGCCATAGTGGAGTCAGCGGAGCGAGTGAGGTGGTGCTGAGTCGTGGGGCTGGAGCAAGTGTGCTGCAGTGCCGTGGTGCTGGATCAATCGTGCTGCTGTGTCGTGGTGCTGGATCAGGTTTGCTACAGCTGCGTCGCGGAGAGGGACTCTACATCACGACGGCAGTTCTTCATATATTATAGTGAGTGACGACGTTTAACTTTATTTTGCAAGCATGGAAGCTCTATCAAATCTCCAATTCAATTTATATTCGGCCATTAATAGGGCGAAATGTAATTATAAGAAATCGCCCAAAGAACGTATGACGAGTTCATACATTGAAGCCAGATTGGAAAATTTACAATCTAATTGGGATACATTTTGTGATACACACAAAAAAATTATAACATCTTCGAGCCCTGCCGAACTTGAAATTAGTGATTATAATCTGAAAAATTTACATGAAATTACAGAAGAACTATTTATTGATTACAAGGCCAAGCTAAATGAAGATTTGAAGACAGTGCTCAGTAAGAATAGTAAAGGTGAGGTATCTGAACCTTCTAAAAGGGATTCCATCAGGGATATCTGTACTGTTAAATTGCCTAAAATTGAGTTGCCAATTTTTACTGGAAAATACTCTGAATGGATTTCTTTTAGAGATTTATTTACGTCTTTAATTTATAATAATAAACATTTAGATGATATTCAAAAATTACATTATTTGAAAACTCATTTATCGGGTGAAGCTGAGAGTCTTTTGCGTCATATTCCTATAACTAGTGATAATTTCTTAATTTGTTGGTCGCAATTAGAAAATAGATATAATAATAAGAAATATTTGGCAAATTGTGTACTGAAACGTTTTATGAGCCAAAGAAATGTTGTAATTGAGTCTTCAAGTGCATTAAAAGAATTGTTGGACACGTCTAGTGAATGTTTACATGCTTTAGAAAATTTGGGTATTAACGTTGATAATTGGGACATTATTGTTATTTATATATTGAGTTTAAAATTAGATGACGAATCGCGTAAGCAATGGGAGTTAAAAATAAGTGATTCAGACGCGTTACCTAGCTTTAGGGAATTCAAATCTTTCTTGGAACAGAGATTTAGGGCATTAGAATTTCTGAATACCAAAGGGCAACGTCCAATGAACCGTAATGTTCCAATTAAAACGTACCACATTTCTTCTGCATTATGTCCTTTTTGTAAAGACGATCATAAGTTAGCGAATTGTAAAAAATTTTGTGTCCTCGATGTTGAGAAGCGTCGTGATTTTGTCCAAACAAACAGTTTATGCTACAATTGTTTAAGTGGAAATCACTCCGTCTATGTATGCCGCCAATCTTCGAGATGTCATATTTGTAGGGGTAAGCATCATACTCTCCTTCATTTTAGGAATGTTTCGAAATCCGTTAGTGATAGCAAAGCAACGGATCAAGTTGGAGAGAACAGTGATGAGCCTATCGCAACTACTTCCAACCAGAGCAAGTCCATCAAGGTTATAAGTTGTTTCGCGAATAGTAATAGTCAAATCTTATTGGCCACGGCTTTAATAGCTGTGGAATTAAAGGGCGGTACTGCTATTGTTTTAAGAGCTCTGATAGACCAGGGTTCTCAGGCTTCGTTCATAACGGAGTCCGCAGCACAGCTCTTAGGGTTAAAAAAGATACCAACTAGGAGTTCGGTGTCCGGTATAGGTGGTGATCAAGGGCAATCAATGGTTTCGTTAAATTCAGTCCTTGTAAAGGTTAAATCGCGCATCGATCCTAGTTTTGTCGTTGAAGTTAAGGCTTATGTTTTAAACAAACTAACTTCTCTTTTACCGCAAAGGAAGGTTAGAACAAATGTATTTAATTCAATCTCGTCTTTGGTTTTAGCAGACCCCAATTTTGATATTCCAAATAAAATTGATCTGCTATTAGGCGCTGATGTTTACGGCCAGATATTATTAGAAGGTTTAGTCAAAGGTCCACCTGGTCTACTCATCGCTCAAAATACGAAACTAGGTTGGATCTTGTCTGGTCAAGTCGGCGAACAAGTCAGCCAAAGCGAGACGTGTCACAACACTGTTGTGAGTTTGCATTCAATGGAATTAGATGAGAATACACTCCTCAAACAATTCTGGGAACTAGAAGCTGAGCCCAAAAGTGTTAAAGATAAAGTCTACTTGACCCCGGAGGAGCAGAAGTGTGAAGAAATTTTTAAGGACACCACTAAAAGAGATGAATCTGGTCGTTATATTGTACATATGCCCTTCAGATCACACGATCCTGCTTGTAAATACGGTGGGTCAAAAGACATTGCTCTTAAACGCTTTTTAGCCTTAGAAAAGCGATTTCTAAGGAATCCAGAGTTCAAGGCTCAATATTCAGCAGTTATCAATGAGTATATAGCCCTCAATCATATGGATTTAGTACAAGATAGGAACGACGAAAGTTCTGTGTACTTACCTCATCATGCCGTCATCCGTAACGATAAAAGTACAACAAAGTTGCGCGTTGTGTTTGATGCATCATGTGTAGGTAGCAACGGGGTATCACTCAATCACGATTTAATGGTGGGTCCTCGTCTACAATCTGAACTTCGTCATATTATCATGCGGTGGCGTTGTGAACCTATCTGTCTGGTTGCGGACATCGTCAAGATGTATCGACAGATTAAGGTATGCAATGATCACACAGATTTTCAGCGTATATTGTGGCGGGAGAATCCAGACGACGAAATTCAGGTCTTACGTCATTTGCGAGTAACATTTGGAACATCATCGGCGCCTTACCTAGCAGTAAGGTCATTGCAGCAGTTAGCTCAAGACGAAGGAGCTGAATTCCCTTTAGCAAAGAATCGGGTTCTTTCAGACTTCTACATGGATGACCTTTTGACGGGCTGTCAAACTATACAAGAAGGAGTGCAAATATATAAGCAGATGTCGGAGCTACTTAAACGTGGCGGTTTTCCACTCCAAAAGTGGGCTAGTAATAGCAAAGAATTATTAAGATTGATTGAAGACGATCAACAAATATTGCAAACACAAGGGAACATGGAACTTAAAACAGATTCAATTTCGAAAATATTAGGTTTAACGTGGGACAAAGACAATGACGAGTTCGTTTACACTATTCAACTTAATGAGCTAGATTTACCAGTTACGAAGCGTAAGGTTATTTCAGACATATCACGACTATTCGATCCCCTTGGATGGTTAGCACCGGCAGTCATCACTGCGAAGGTATTTATTCAACGAATATGGATGACTGGGATCGAATGGGACGCAGAACTACCTGCACCATTGCTGGAAGAGTGGCTTGACTATCGGAAAAACCTTCGTAGCCTTGCTAAGTTTCGCCTGCCTCGTTGGATCAAATCTAGCAAGGAGAACCGGGTTCTGGAATTGCATGGATTTTCAGATGCATCCAATGTAGCATACGCTGCGGTGGTGTACGCTCGCATCATTGATAAAGAAGGGCACATTCATACAACCTTGGTGACTGCAAAAACTAAGGTTGCTCCTGTTAAGCAAGTATCAATCCCTCGTTTAGAACTCTGTGGTGCTGTTTTACTAGCAAAACTTCTTCAAGAAGTCGCTTCAACTTTAGAAGTTCCCAAACAGCATTTATATGCGTGGACAGACTCAACCGTCGTATTAGCATGGTTAAGCAGCCATCCTAGTCGATGGAAAACTTTTATCGCGAATCGTGTTTCCGAAATACTTACCATTATGGATAGAAGTCAGTGGTCACATGTGATGTCGTCGGACAATCCGGCAGATTGCGCGTCTCGGGGGGTTAGCCCTTCCGAATGTAACGACCTGCGACTCTGGAAGAGAGGCCCTTTATGGTTACAGTATGAAAAAATAGACTATAATAGAGGAAATATACAAGAAACTACATTAGAAGAAAGGAAAATAAAAACAAAATGTCATGCAATAGAATTTGATGATAGTCTATTAACTAGATTTTCTAAGTTCAGTAGGTTAATAAGAGTAATATCTTATTGTAAACGATTTCTACGAAGGAAGGAATTGGGATGTAATAAAACTACTTGGCTAACTACAAAGGAATTAAATGAAGCTTTACTTACCTGTATCAAACTCTGTCAGCTCCAGTCCTTTAACGAGGAAATAGAAACTATAAAAAATAACCGTAAATTAAGTAAGGGTAGTAGACTTATCTCGTTGAGCCCTTTCCTGGACGATGACGGGATCTTAAGAGTCGGCGGTCGCTTGCACCGGGCTTCTATTGATGAGAATATGAAGCATCCCATTCTAATTCCGCATAAATCAAACTTTACCAATCTTTTGATTGCAGAGGCTCACGAGAGAACTTTGCATGGTGGGCCACAATTGATGCTAAATTACTTAAGATCCAAATACTGGATACTTAATGCAAAGACTCTTGTTAGGCAACATGTTCATAAGTGTATAACATGTATTCGACATTCCACACAAACTCATCAACAAATGATGGGTCAATTACCGAAGGCTAGGGTGTCTGTTCAGAAACCCTTCCAATGCAGTGGTGTGGATTACGCAGGTCCAATCAGCATCCGAAGTTCGAAAGGTCGTGGTCATCACCCCACTAAGGGTTACATATGTTTATTTGTCTGTATGTCTACTCGGGCTATTCATCTCGAGGTAGTCAGCGACATGACATCTCAGAGTTTCCTTGCGTCTTTTAAGCGTTTTGTAGCCAGGCGTGGTCGAGTAGTGGACCTATGGAGTGATAACGGGACCACATTTGTTGGTAGTGCAAGGGAATTGCGACAACTATTCAATGCTGAAAGGTCTACGGTAGCTTCGGAAATAGTGGATTTCTTATCTACGAATGGCACGACTTGGCATTTCATACCTCCCCATGCTCCAAACTTTGGAGGATTGTGGGAGGCGGGTGTAAAATCCACGAAGCACCATTTAAAACGAATTATAGGCACTAGTACATTGACATTTGAAGAGATGACAACTGTGCTGGCTCAAATTGAGGCCTGTCTAAACTCGAGGCCTATCTCTCAGCTTTCTAACAACCCAGAGGACTCATGTCCATTGACTCCTGGGCATTTTCTCGTAGGTGAACCTCTGGTAATTGTACCCGATGTTAATTATGAAAATTCATCTGTTAATAACCTGAAGCGATGGCATCTTACACAGAAAATGGTTCAAAACTTCTGGCGTAGATGGTCGCTGGAGTACTTGACTCAATTGCAGCACCGATATAAATGGACAAATTGTAACCCTGAACCTGAGATTGGGGACGTAGTTCTGGTGAAGGAAGATGGTCTTCCACCCGCTAGATGGCTATACGGTATCATTAAAAATAAGCATCCAGGTTTGGACAACATCACTCGCGTGGTAACGATACGCTGTAAAAATAATGAGATCAAAAGACCTGTATCAAAATTAATTTTTTTACCTGTGAATGCTTAGTGATTGCCTATCAGTTTATTAATGAAATTTATATTATATTCAGGTTTCTTTTGTGTGTACTTATTTGAATGAACTTGTGTCTTTTACTTGGTTTTATTGTCACTTTTGTTATTATTGCTGTTTGTAATTTAAGTTATTATTATATGATTTAAGTTATTTTTCATGTTGTTTGATGGACAGAGCCGTCCATGGTGGGCGGAATGTTTAATGTTTAGGCTTATAAAATATTTGTTGTAGTTTTGTCAAAATCTAATAGATGGCGATATGTCAGTGACGTCATCTTTCTGTATCGCGGTGTTAAGATTTTCAGCCGAAGAATGACACCGCGGTAATATTTCATTAAAGTTGTCTTGCTCTGAAAGTGTGTTTCATTATTATTGGAAGTAGTATTTTTGCGACTTTGTACACAGTCCATAAACAAAAGAAGGTCAAAACAGTTCGTAAGAAGCAATTTTGTAAAGCACACTGTACTCCAAGTCGAAACAACCCTGAGAACTACGTACTTTATCTATATTACTTTTGTCCATTCTCCTTACCGACCGTAGCGGTCGCCAGTGCGCTAGTTAAGTTGTAAAAGTTACACTGATACTCAAGTAAAGGACAATGTTTAAGTTGGGCTATAGAAGCGAAAATAGGTATAGAAACAAAAAGCGTATGATCTTGAACATACAAAGAGATGTATTAAAGATATCAGTACTATTCAGTACGTCAGATAAGTCTCTCATCTATAAATTATCGACTCTTTAAAGAAAAACCGACTATTACCGACCTGAATTTATTTTTAATTGCAAGCTTTTACGACACGAATAAAAACACTATGCAAAGCAACCAATCCAACGGGCGATAAAATGACAAACACTTAAGCGAATCTCAGAATGCAAGTAGAAAATACAAATAAAGCAAAGAATTACTTCAATCTAAAGCGCAATAACTTTAATGAAAAGCCCCGCAGCAGCTAAGTGCAAAACGAATTCAAAGCGATTCCAATCCCAGCTCACGATATCATAAACATTGCAAACGAGATACTAAGGACAATAAAATTCACTAGTGTTCCTACTAAAGAAATACTTGTACGGTCGGGTAAGAAAACGGTCTTCCAGTCTTGGCAAAATTTCATGTGTTAGTAAAATAATCATAAGGCTCACATTAGTAACTATTGCGATACTTTTGCCTAGGACAATGAACCGTATTGTTTTATGAAGCTAGAACAATTTCAACCTTAAGGTTATGTACTACCTTCTTGTCTGACTGTACAGGCGCTTGGACGCAACAGTTTTATTTGAAAAAAGAGCGGATCGCAAAAACAATGAACGCGATCCATTGCTCTGGTTGATTTAAAACATAATTTACTGGATATTTTACACGTTTTCAAGACCGAGTTAAATTTATTTCAGCTTGACACTCTGAGCATTGTTCATATGAACAATTTATAACTGTAATAAATAATAACTGCCTGGAAGGCAGTCGATAAAATATCAGTATCCTAAGAGCTAAACAAAACGATAATTTATTTTGAGTCTCATGATGTCGATGTATTCTGAAGGTTTCGATGGGATGGTTAACTTGATATTTCAAGTTGGTTGTTATTAAAGATATCAGTCTAAAGACATACAGAGATAAAGAATACGTGTCATCGCAAAATAACATTAGCGAGGTACGACTTTCATATTATTATGTTCCTTCCAAATTGGATGTCATACATTTCGTAAGGAAAAAAAAACGAAGAAGGGTTATCCGAGAAGTAGTAAAAAAGTAAAGCAGGTAAATTCATTTAAGAAACCAATCTATGTGTGCATTATGCCTTAAGTCTTTCATGTTTAATGACATTTTCATGTTATTCAAGATACTATCCTAAAATATGAAATCAAATCACTCGTTCTAGTACATAAAGTTTTAATTGTAAATAAACTTTAGCACTATTAAAGGAAATTTGTAATGACGTTTACAGTTGCTAAGAAATGGAACGTACCGGTAAAGCGGGCACTGGTTCCGAATTATTAATGAGCGACGCCTGTGCGCACAAGAGTTGCTTATTAAACTCTGCACTGAGAAACAATAGTTTGTTAGGGTATACATGTGAGCGGAAATTAAATTTTGCATACGCTCTTTGCATTTTACAGTTCTGATTCTGGTTTAAGCTCGACTAATTGCATTGTATTCGAACTTCGACACTTTGACAGGATATGAATAGGTAATAAATAGTATATTATATCATACAAATATGTATGTAACGAAACAGTATGGATTAATTAATGAAATCATTATTAGGGGCAACATTTAGTTCACAAACAAATAACACAGAATGTCATTTCATATAATATTTACTCCCAGCATTATTATGAGACCAAATATGTATTAACCAACAAAGAGGAATTAAGGAAATTAATGATATTTCCACAAGTAATTACGCGCTGACGCGAATTGTTTGGTAAATTCAAAGCTCAGCGGAAATGTGAGTAAGGAACCAAAATGTTTAATTTTCCTTCTGGCGCAAAACGTTTCCCATGGATCATTTGCTGTGGTTACAATTAGAGACAGATCTGAAGAATACAGATCTAAAGACAGAACTCACGAAACTGGTTGAGTCCCGTTTTTGTTTCGGTTCTGCAATAGTACTGTGGAACCAAACCAAAACGGAGTAGCGATTCAGTGAATCAGTGACGTTGACGGTTTACCGAGCAGTTCAAGTCGTGCCACTGCACGAATTAACCCTAGATTTGGGTCCCAGAGAAACAACTTGATCTCGATTCTATTGAAACAGAACTCCATTCCGTAGGGGGTAGGTAAGCCTATAGAGATGTTCTTGGGATTTATACTTGACTAGCTGTTGGCGGGGGCTCGACGGCTAAAAATCGTGGGAAAACCCACGAGAAAATAAAATCGGGATTAAAACAAGCTTCGTGTTAAAAAAAACTAATAACTAAACTATTTGTGTACCAAGTTTGATCTAAATCCGTTCAGTAGTTTTTGGGTGAAGGAGGAACAAATATCCTTATATACAAACTTTCGCGTTCATAATATTAAATATATTATAGTATTAAGTAGTATTAAATTAATTATTAAGTAGTAGTACTGACGATAGTAGTAGGATATGGTGTCAAGACAAAAAATTCAATGTAGAGAACCTTGGTATTATTTTTGAAGCCATTGCGTCACATAATTTACATACTTCATGATGACCTAAAAAGCGCGTGTCTTGTGCGAGGTACTAGAAAATTCAGGTGACGAGCGGAAAGTCCTCAGAGGTGATCAAAACTTTTTTAATATTAATAATTTTGCCAAGACCTTTTAAAATTAAGCGTAGCTGAGATTACTCTTAACCTTCTGATAAACCTCATGTTACATGCTGACTTATGTACAAATGTAGTCCTTGTAAGTGAGGAAAGACTGCGAGAAAATATATTTTCCTAAGCTACAGATCAATAAATCTGTGTTCTTTAGAAACACACAATTTTATTTACAGATATTGCTCACGTACACGTTGGACCCAAAAACTTGTACAGTTTATGTTAATTTGTTTTTCCCACTGTTAGAACTTCGTGAGACCTTCAGGAAGCCTGATTAAGTGGGACAAGTTTAACAAATAGCATTACCCAATCAATGGTCTGGATTTCACTCGAGTTTCTATCAAGTTAAGTTGTTATTCAGACATTGTCGTTTGAATGCAGAATGTCCAAACTTCGAAATGTTTACGTTTGCTATTCTTTATGCCTTCCATTCAAGATTTTGACAATGAATAAAGAAGAAGCGTACCGTGAACTAAAAGTGCTTTCATTCAGATTATTTTATTGTTATAACTCGCTGAGTATTCAATTACATATGGACACTATTCAATCTCAGAATCGAAGGTGTATTTGACGAAGATAATCATATACCGAAGAAAAATTATCACTATAACTACCATAAAAAATACTACGACACTTTTCCTTAAATAAACGATTTTGTACCAATTGTTCTACCATAGCAAAGTAGATGGGCGAGCGTGTCACAAACAGAGCTTGTACCTTTAAAAGGCTTTTAAAAGTTAGTACCCGCCTGTTAATACTTCAGTACCTACAGAAGGAGCATTTAAGTCTTAAAACATACCAAGTAAATATTTTACCAGAATTTCATCTGTATTGTGTCACTCACACACACAAAGAGCTGTCACAAGCAGATACTTTCACGTAGTTTCTTACAATTCTGTCTGGCGAATACAGGTTAATTAATAATCGAAATCCCCAGGGACGATAGACTACTTTCATTCTGAGAGACGAAAATAAAAAAGTAAGCATTTTTTTACTTTTTGAATCAAGTTCTTAGAATTATTTAACTCAAATTAAAGTAATTTCACGAAACAGATAACTCTTTTGTAAACTTCTTTGTAAACACTGCCTCATGTAATTTAAATTCTGACCCAAGTTACACAATCCCTACCAAGTAATTGCAATCTTGAACTCTGTTTATCACAGTCCCGGCCTTGCAGCAATACTTGAAGACATTCGAGAGAATATCAACTATATTATTCCGATCATAAAAGCGGCGAACGTACCGACATTAGGTTAATGCTGGAACTAAAAGCCTCTTCTACGTAGTCTGGTAATAACCCGTCTGTTTATTTAAAGTACAAGAGTGACTGAAGTCATCTTATAATCCTGCTTTGCTTATTTCTAGGGAAATAGTATGGACGTTAGGTTATGTAAAACGAGAATGACGTCAGGTTCGAAAGAGTCAAGAAACTTATCATCTTTAGATTCCTTTTGACGGAAACAAAGGTTTTTGACGGAAACAAGATAAAAAAAGATATGATACAAAATTGTCTTCATTTCCATGAAATACACTTTTTTATCATAAATAAATAAAGAGAAGCGATATTTAAAATATGAACGGTCAATTTAAATCCCTATGTTGTATAGGTATATATTACAGTACAGAACATAATTTTCGATTCTCTCTTGCCCAGTATTATTCGGTCAGGCAATAATTGAATTAAGGCCACAGATTGAAGGGATAAGTATAAGTTAATTCAATTAAATCGTAATCGAATAAAAGCTGAAGCATTACCGCAATAAAATTACGAATGTGATTCAACTCACACAATGAATTTGGGTTGTTATGTAAGATTCAATTTGATCTAGTTTTATTTTCAGTGACATACTAATGACAACGACTGGCCACTGGTCTAGTGGTTACTGACCCTGACTTCTATACCGGAGGTCTCTCGGTTCTACCACAACTGTTTGTGAGATGAGCATGATAATTTGTTCTGTGTCTAGGAATATTTTATTTATGTCCCCATGTAGATGCATGTTTGTCAATTGTCTAGTAGTCATCGGCTTAGTTTGAGAATAGATGGCGTCATATAAGTCTCATAAAGCTATCGGCTGATATTTCGCGCACAGTAAGAAGTTAAGTTCATTATATTTATTTGTGGGCCAATACTAAATGAGGGAAAAGTGTGTGTGTGTAATGAACAGTATCACTATCAGCAAATATAAAAACCTTCAGTCTGCAGAGACTAACAATTTACCTACAAGTACCAAAAAATATGACAAGTTCTTTCATTCGTACGTGTAAGTGGAGGAGGGGCAGTATAGTTATAACTGCCATATAACAGTGCGAAAAAGATGATGCATCAAGGTGTGTCATAAGAACGTTAATACGAGGGAAGTAACAAAATAAGCCGGTGTAACATAAGAACAAAGTTTCTCACTAAGTAAGGGTAACGTGTTATGACAACGCAATCGTAAATAAGAAACGTTCTAGAGTTTCTTGCTTTCGTATATAAACTGGGTGTGTTTATGTGCAATTTGGTGAAACAATACAACGATTATGAAGGTCTGGTAAAAGTTAATATTAGACGTATTTGTAGTACGAGTTACTTGGTAAACAGGTTGCAGTCTAGACTCTTATTTAATTTGTAAGTCACGTTATTTAAAAAAGATTTGAAGGTTAGTTTCTTTTATTAAATAAAGAAAAGAAGTACCATACTAAATATAACATGTTCGAGACTGAAGGAGAAAGAGGAAGAGAGATGAAGTAAAAAACAAACAATATTTTAGTTCCGCTTAATTTCACGATCATAATGATCATGCAATCTATACATATAATAAAATTGTAGAAAAGGGAAAACTGTACATTGAATATTTTTAAAAAAGAATAATTGGAGGGTGGTCTAGGAACGATTCCGATGCCGAAAATATGATTTTTAGAATTTTTGTCTGTTTGTCTGTTTGTCTGTTTGTCTGTATGTATGTCCGGAAAGATCTCGGAAAGTACTGGATAGATTTGATTCATATTTTCAGAGAATATCAACAAGAGGTCCGGTCAACATACTTTTTACTTATTATCTCGCTTTTCGATACAGGGGGTGAGCAGGAGCCTTTTATATCTATACACAAATATCAAATTATCTCATAAACTACTGAATATATTTCGTTCAAATTTTGCATGAACCTTATCGTACACATGATACAACAAATATACAAAAACCATAACGCTACTATGCAGGGGGCATGAGCAGTAAAGTTTTAAATTTTTGGACTCACCCGTAACATCGTGTAATACAATTATGAGGTGTATTTTCATCCCATTGAGTAGTAGGCAGCGCGGTCACCAATTTACAAAAAAAATCACTCTATTTATCTTAAGACTTTTGGCAGAGCAATAATAGGATTTTTCGAAAATAAACCATTTTCACAAAATTAGTCATTTTATTCTCTTTCAAGTCTGATATAGGCCTACCGCGACTATTTCACACGTAAAATAAAAGAAACATAAACTAATACGTTTTTTTTATGCAATTGTTACCGTAATCAGTACATTCTTGAAAGAAAGGAACTTAAATTCTTTTTATTTTTATTGATGTACAAAAATTGCTCAAGTTCAAATGTGGAATGTTGTAATATGATTTTGTATTTATTTGCGATAGGAGTATATAAGGTAAACGCTCCTAATACGGCGGTAGTCAAAATCGCTTCCTATTACGGTGGTATTTATATTTTCGTTTTATTCCTGTTTTATTCAGTGTAGGTAGACCAAAACCGAAACTATTTATTCTAAATCTTTTACTTTATGACTTAACTGACGATTGCAAGTATAGCACATAAACAACACAACAAAATCAATCAGTCTCTGTAACGTAATCGACGTGAGAGGTGTTTCCATACAAACACGGAACAACAAAAGTAAGTACACAAATATTTAGAAACTAAGTTTTTCGTATTAAGATGCCGTTCGAGTTTGTTCTTTTGTTATTTATAGCATTTTCTTATTATTACACTCTCTATTTAAATAGCTTATTTTATATTTATAAGTAATTTTTTACCAAAAAAATTAAAAATAAAATACCGCCGTAATACGATACAAATTTTGAAGATTAATCCTAATACGGTGGTATGACTTCGAAATAGGAAAAGTACTAGACATGTTTCATTGTTAATAACTTTCAATTGATTAACTTATTCAATTAGTTTCAAGTTTAGTTGAAATAATTATTAATCACATAACTTAGAAATCATATTCTGTGGTATGTGTTCTTAATTGGAAATCTAGTTAAACATGAAAACTGTCGAGTAAAAAATGTTAGTTTCTTAGAAGATCCAAAAATGGGAAGTTGTATTTTGATTTATCACAAAACATTTATTTTGTATAAATTTTGACTTGAGTTTTACAAATCTGAGTCAAAAAACTGTTAATGTTTGATTAGGCATTTTTACTCCTTTGTTTATCGAAATATTTATGGGTCAGAATTAGGATTATCGAAAACATGAGTAGTTTTCCTATTACGGCGGTAATTATTTTCAGGTAACTCCGTGTAGGGTTCTAAGATCTCCTATTACGGTTCTATTCATTTATCTATACATTTAATAAATCTGTGGAAGGGTCAATTCTGTACACTGAAAATATTGAAAAAATAAACAGCAGGGAGTGACCAACCCAAATATGTGATTAAAATTTATTTTGTCTGGCTGTATGTTCAGGCATTACGAGAAAAAAAAACTGTTCGATTTCGATGAAACTTGGTATAATTATTATACCTTATTTTTCAGTTTTATCCATATACGTTGTTCTGTAGAACGGCGGGTGTGTATTTAATAAAATCATTTTTCAATAAAGGAAAAACTTTTACCAACACATTAATATTATTAAATAAATATTATTTGCACGGAACTTTAATGAATACAAGTTCTGACCCTCCGTATTAGGAGCCGTCTACCGCAGTAATAGGATCAGAGCAAAATTTTACCTCCGTATAAGGGAAAATCGACCAGACTATTTAAATATTTCTTTAAAATAAGAAATATCATCAACAGAATCAAGGTCTCAACAGCAATACAAAATATAGATTCCACTTTTAACGATAGAATTTTTTTCCACCTTTAGAAATACCTACAAATTCTTATTTTTGTTTCTTACTTTCAAATGTTGCGAAATACCTCCGTAATAGGTGCTTTTACCTTACCTATGTTTTTAGCTCGGTAATGTTGGCGATGCTACTTCAAGATCAAAACATTCGTAGTGACACTCAACCCAAAGTTGCATTTAGTTCACATTGATCTCATCTATAATTATGCATAACAAAAAATTACTGAACGACACAGTTAATTACTACCTTGGTTCATCTGTAACAAATAGCAACATTTTTTTTTCTTAAATTTGCAACATTACATAGGCCAAAAGTATTTCGGATAAAAAAAAACCCAGAAAACTTGCATAAAAACTGCATAATAGGTATGCAATGTGAGAGATCTATAAGAACAAAGCTATCAATGAATAGACATTATGTATCTATTGCTAGAATAAAGTCTACTGATACCTGGAATTTTTCAATATTTTAACGATTTGATCGGTCTACATTCGCCATTATAGAGACCGCACACGTGGTCCTTCCAAAAATTCCTGTAACAATTTATTCTTTTTTCTACTTATTTAAAATTTTCTTCTTTCGTAGCCTGGTAAAAACAGGGCAAGGAACGAGACTGAATAAGTTTCTGAGATCCCTAAGCCGACGTGGATTAGGAACATATTTTTGGAAATTTCCCCATTAAGGCTGATAATAGCGTGTAGCTATCAGCACTTACATCCGTCATACAATGTGTGGAAAATTCATTTTGGCTGTCGGTATCGACAGCGTAACCTCATAACCAACCTCATGTAGTCTTTATTTAAGTTCCATTTATGCAGTAGGAATGACGGTAGGTATTTTACTTCAATGATCGTCAGGTAGGTTAACGAATAAAATACGTAATTTTTCTTTGTAAATTGGTGCAGTAAATAGAACTCATGCGCATGAACTCACTTTTATGTTCATATTTTGCTTTGTCGTAACATCACAAATTAGACATATCCTATACTTAAGATTTTTGTCATTCTCAATTTTGAAAAAAGGGGTGTCTGATATTTTTTTTATTTTCACGCTATTTATTTATCAGCAACTTAAAGGCAAATCATGAACAAAACACCAGGGGGCCAAGATAGCACGTTTACCAACTTTTTTATTTTGGAAATATTCCAAATGTTTGTCAGGAAGATCAGTTTTAATATTAAGAGGACAATCAAACATAACGTGTTTCAGGAAACCGTTTATCTGGGCGCAATTTTGCAAAATCTTTTCTCTTATGACACTATGTAAAATCCACAGTTACCGAGCCCGACTCTCACTACACCAGCTCCGTCCACAAAAATAATTTGACATCTTCTTTATATCGTCAGAAAACATCGTGTGTGAAAATAACAACTGTCTGGCTATCACTGTTCCTGAGAAACAGCCAGGTGACAGACAGACAAACGGACACCGGGGCCTTAGTAATATGGTTCTGGTTTACCTCTTTGATTACAGTACAATAATAGTTTTATGATAGCGCATAATCACTGTCATAATCCCTCTAGCAATTTCAGGTGTAGGCCGGCCCAAGAACAAACGTGCTTGAAAATCATAAGCCACCCAATTAGAAAATGGAAAACCCTCGAAAGTAAAACATTTTTAGCAGAAGTGCTAAGACTGAATTATACCTCCTGTTATTTTTTACTACTAATCCCCCCCCCCCCTCCATTTTTAAACGGCTCGATTTGTCAAACATGTTGAAACGAACACTCGCACATAATTCATGTTTAAATTAAAATAGTTCAATTCGTTCGGAAGTTATGATGTCACAGACAAAAAAAGGAAGGCAGATTTATGTCAAAGTTATAAACCCCTCTTTTTGGGATTAAATAAGAAAAAGTCATTAAAACTATTTGACTCAAACACTGATGAAATGTGTTTGATTCAAACATTTGATAGTTTTTGGGCCGCTCAAGATTCATTATAATTCAGAAATAAAAAAACCAAGCTTAAAATATAAAAAAGTGTTTGTTTTCAATATTGCATTACATTTTTGAGATGATCGTTATTATTAAACTTCATAGTTTTTCACATCTTGAAAATCACGCAGACAAAGTCGCGGGCAACAGCTAGTAGATACATAAAGTCGGTGCATTGCTGGCTAACGATTTTTATTAACTACTATTTTTTGGTTACCAAAAAGCGATAAATAATAAAATATTTCATGACCATTTTGCTAGGACGAAATGAGGCGATCAATACGTACATATATTAACAGCCAGTGACAAGTCAAACGGATTATTACCTGAAACAAATAATAAAAAATATAATATATTTTTTCTCTTAATACAAAGCATAACTATTTCTACGTATCGTATTATCATTTACTTAGATTGGCTACGGAGTAAAACGAGATTTAATCTAGACCGAGATATCAGGCAAAAATTTCCGATACGTTTAAAAAGGTTAATTCGATCTACGCTCGGAACTTTGCGAGGGTTTCATCAGTTATTTAGATTCAAACTATAGCTAGATAGATCTAGGGGACGAACAAGGTCTAACCATATATGTTTGTTTGTATGTATGTATATACTCATCTATCTAGGTATTGAACATACAATGAAACATTTAAATTTTATATTTTGTCACATTCTTCTTCTTTCTCGATGCCTCATCGCTGAGGGTCGTGACTGTATTTTGTCTCATTACAAATCATTAAAATATGTTTATAAATGATTTACGTTAATTACGGTCTGAATTGTCAAAGTGCCTACCAAAATTAAAACACATTGAAATTCAGTCAAAACTATCAATGCCGATCAATATCATCAAATCATGTATGTACCTACTTATACAGCTAAAATGGAAGCAGAATAATAACTAAAAATGGAAGTTACATTGACATAAAGTGCTTCATATTTACTAACACATTGAACGTGAACAATAGCTAAAACAAAAGATATACTAGAAAGCTTTCCAGTCTCATATATCAGAGCATTTCATTGAGAGCATTTCCGCAAATAGAGATACTAAGTGTTCAGTAGTCAGTAGTATCAGCTAAGTAATTTATTTGAGGATTACTGATGTAACTAACTCCAGAGGTTGTTACATCGTAGACAATGTAGTTATTATGTTGTCGATTAGTGTTATTTTCCCCCAAGTTTGATTAATTGCCGTTGTTAGGCAAGCTCTATCTGTAGAGAAAGATATGTTTTTTGGGGAAAATAAGAAGCGGGATGACTCGGATACCGTGAGACGAAAATGGGGTAATCAAAATGAAATAATAAATTGTACATCGAACAGAAGATAGGACTGAAGTATATTAACAATGAAAAAGATCAAAAATATGTAAACCATTTTTTCAGAATAGAAAATAACATATTTCCTGAACGGAATATTAAAAAAGAACAGAGCTAAACAAACGAGTTGTAATTAAAAAAATGTTATGACTAAAGTACTAAATTGGACATGACGACAGATGGCAAACGGTTTACGAGCCACCACCAACCTTAAATATTTATAAAAACGTATAGCTGGGCAGACGCCCCGCGAATATACTGCAAAATATATATTTTTCTAAACACAAACGATGCAGGATTTCTGTCAGAGCTATCTTTATTTATTTTTTTGTTATGGTTTAGTCGTTATTGGTTGCCTCTATTAAATATTTCGGTACTTAATAGGAAATTATTCAAATATTAAATAGAGCCTGAAGACACTGAGTCATTTCAATAGTATGTACGATTCGATGAATAAATAGTAAATTCATTTAAATCCTAACCATTTTTTTTTAATGTAGCTTCATGGTTCAACCTATATGATAACCAGTTATGAAATACATCATACATAGCTCATTATAGCATCAACTCCAGTTATTTAAAATTTGGATAAATAGATACTACAGCATCCAAAAAATTTTAAGCATTATTTGAAAAAAAAAACATGAAAAATATCACGCAAATATTCATCCTGCCAAAAGTCCATCTCTTGAAATCCAATATGAATAATTCGTGTCTGACTGCAGTCACTTCCGCGGACTGTTTCGCTTTGCATCGAAAAAACCTCCGTGCACTGAATAAGTAAACCATTGCATTGTGGTGTCCGGTGCAACGTGGTCACACGTTAATGAGCACAGAATTGGGTCACAGAGTCACGGCGGAGTCAGCGCCCTCTCGCGGATTCATTAAAGTACCAGCTAAATCGCTGCACGGAAACTCCTATATTTTAGAATTTTATGGATTAATTTACAAAGTTCCGAGTAATAAATTTTAATACGCCACGTTGTTGTTTTTGACACAACTTTAAGCGAGCAACTAAAATAAAAGTGGGCGTTGATTAGAAGCTTCGTAAGCTGGATGGGACTGGCTTAAATAAAGTCTCGCAAACTAGTTATATTAACTACGTAGTTGGTAAAAATATGATAGAAGGAAAGTAGGTGGGTACAAAACACAATAGTCAAACACTTTTGATATGAAGTTAGACAGTTCAGTAAAGATTACATCACTGATCATACATACAGAGTAGGTACTAGTCGTTACTGGAAAACATGTCAAAGATTTGTGTAAAAGATATAGCCAAGAGTTGGCTCTAGTTCAGTGCTCCTTGCTTATTTCCAAGAATTTTGCACACGAATATCTTGCTCATATATCTACATAATGTTTGGGTGAAGCGAAGCAGACAAACCGTATTAGAAAAATACTCAAAACTACTAAGGATCACTTACGTGGAGAGACGAAACACGTTACTTGGTATCAGTATGTAAAACACAAACATTTCAATCGCATAAAGTACTTATTTAACAAGCAGCTAGTAATATCTCTTAGCAAACAATTGAGAACGATCTACAAATTAATTTCAACAGCCAGACTTAGCGATAAATCTTGAAGCGGTTAGGTTAAACTGAAATCCAGCGATACAATAGACCAAATCCGTTTTACCATGTTATAGATAGATTCGAATCCATTAGATTCCAATATTTGAACATCCCCGTGCACTTCGGAAGTGTGAGCAGGAAATTGCGTAGTAATAAATCTTTGAGCTTGAGTGTGACATTCTGAACCAGAGGTACCTCCTAAATGGTAGTGCGGAAGCAGAGATTCTAGGGAATTTGCCAAGGAAATAAATCGAAACGGAACTGAATTCTGTATTCCAAGGGTTATCTGCAGAGCTTAACAACCCATTACTTGTAATTTATAGACATACAGTTTTCTTGTGTCAATGTTATGATATTTCATAGTGTTATATGGGTTCTAGAAAGAAACATAAGCTTTAAATGTGAGTAAATGGGAAAAGCATATTTTGTTTTGCCATCAATGTCCAGAATATTTTTCGTATAGATCTTTTTAGATTTAAACAAAAAAAGGATAGCCACTACCTGATTATTCTGAAGGACAAATATTTCGTATTTGTTATGAGAACCTAGCGACGAAAAGTAATAGTAAAGAGTGACCAGAGTGTGTAACAATAATCTTAATTATTCATGTTTAATTCATTTTTATAAGCGAACAATGTAAAATACATGTTACACAACCGATTAAAAATATCAACCAAGCTTAATGAAACGCAAGAACATTGTTATTAATTAATGCGAGTATATAGAGTTTGCTTAAATAACAAGCATTTAATAAAATATTCAATAAAATTGTTACAGTATTAACGTTTTTGCAGTATTTTGACTGCAACTATTTAATTTGTCAGTAAATGAATTACAACTGTTCTCATTTGTCCTCACTCGCTAGCGGCAAACCGCTGTTCGTCCGATAACGCTTCACTACACACTATTTAAATGAAAACCCTAAATACACGCCCACACACACAAAGCATTCGTGTAATCTTTTACATGTCACAGAAATGGTGCATTGCCGATCGGTAATCGATTTTTGAGCGCTGTTTGATCGGAAATAAATTTATTCCTGCTTCGGTAACATGAAATTGACCTTAATCCTACCCTTTCGTTCGATGTGATGTCACTGCCTATCGTTTTACGCTCACCTCACCGATGTCATCGGCTTTAGGGCTGACTCTATACGAATGTAGGTACCTACATTCTAGAGTCATGGAACCCATTTACTAAGCCCAAAATGTAAGTATTTACCGAAGGACGTCTCATCTAGCACATTTAATGCTAGATGAGACGTCCTTCGGTAATACTAAGGTCTATCACAAGCTCTTCTAAGTTCTAACTCAAAACTTGATCTAGGAAGCTCTAGTATTTGTTACCGAAATAAAAACAATAAGAGCGTTCATTTCCAATCGCTTTTGTTACAGTAGGAAGTAATAAATCTGTTTATACATGGTATACAGCTTCCTATACGTATATAGTACGTAGTGGACTATCCCGGGACCACAGCGCAAACATGCCTTCCAGCGGTTCCAATTCAGTTTGTGTTTATATAACTCGGAACCTTTACGCCCAGAAAGCTAAAGCACCGCAGCGTCTACAAACACAAATAGCTTCGATTGCTCGCACTGAAGGCATAAAAACCACTCGTTCATTAGTTCCCTATAGATACGAATGTGGAACATCTTAAATAAACTGAGAACTGAGCTGTTTAACTTTCACGAAACTACAACAATTCTGTCGCTGAGTTGTCGTTTTATTTGCACGAAGTTTTTCTACGGATTGTTTTATGTGAAACGTTCATTTGAATCTCAACTTTCATATTCAAGATTCTTAAGTTCATATTCTTATATTACGCCATTTATTAATGAAAACGTTATTTTAGTTTCTTTTTTCATTTTAAACAACAGATAGAGTTCCTCAACTAAAAGTTCCAAACAATTTTCAGTATTTAGTACGCAAATTTATGCATCGGTGTTCACGTGTAAAAATCCTTAAATTTTATCGTTTTATTTTTGATATGAGCACGAAATTACATCACGTTGCCTACGTTAATTTTGGAGGCAGAATTATATTAATCAAGCAGGGAGGGATATAAATGTAGCATGTGTATGGTATGCCAAGCTGTTTCGGCTTGTTCGGTATGTGTGGGTTGGTAAAAATACTTATATGTATAAGAAATATACAAGTGCGGAATAAATTAACTCAAGATAAAGATTTTAGGGATGAACAATTAGTATAATATGTATGTCATAATGTTTACTTTTAACTGTAGTAGATGGTCGTTCATTCAATTTTGACGTTAAGAATTGTAAGGTAATACAAGATTGACTTTTTAATTGCAAAAAAAATAAAAAGCAAAATATATAGCCATTTACGTGTAATTCAAGCAAATAGCAGTCACAATCCCTCAATATTCAAATATTGATTCCATCGATATTGGTATGAGTCAGCTTTCAAAAGAGGTTCGACATCTATAAAAGGGTCCAAGTAAGCGTTTCAGTTTTCTTTTGATAGAACTTTAAGATATACGCTATTTCAATGACGAATCGTTCTTGGACTAAGCGATTTTATTGCCTTAACTAAATCAACAGAAGTGAACGGAAGGTGTTTCCGACAGGTCTGTAGTTAGTTATTACTTTCTGTGGTTTGTTACTTCATATCCAATCTGAATAATTAAACTTAAGGAAAAAGCAAAACAAGACCACAAGAGACGTCACAGGAACGAGAAAAATGGACAACGCTACACCGATGCCAAACACTTAAATTTTATGAAGCTTGACAAAGTCTGACTACTCGTTCCCTATCACATAATACCTCTTACATTGCAGTTTCTTATATCACCAACGGCCATTTTGTGTCAGAAAATTTCCAGTTGGCACAAACATACGCTGAAAATCTAAACACGAAATTCGTTATGAACGTCTCTGAGATAATGTTTATGATGTTGCATGTTCCTCTCGCGGGCACGACGCAGAACGGAATCAAATTATTTTCATGTTGACATTGCTCGCGACTTGGTATGTAACGCTGGAGTGGGGTTATTTACTTGATACAAGACGGAGTAGCTAGTAGGTAAATTAGTGACATACGAGCACTGTACAGAGGTGAATTCAGTTATTATGGGAAAAAATATTGAAGACTGACTATTTCATGTCACTAAAACCTGAATAGGAGTTGAATCATGGAAATAGTAAAGTAACGTTGGGAAAATAAATGACATTTCAGTTACTTTTCAAAAGCGACTATTAGTTAAATAAACGAAAATTATTTATTCTCATAATTGTCAGTTTCCCTTTCCTCAATACCGTTGCTAAGCCCTCTCCGAGAAGCGAAAACGACCGTCTGAAAATCCAATTGAATATAAAACTAAATCAAAAACAGCATCCATAAAATGAAATTACAGATAATCAGAAACTCATCATGATTCAATATTCAAATACTGTAGGAGCCTCAACTGCCTCAAGTTTAAATGTATATTGAATTAAGACTTAAAGGCTTTAAATAATCGTTATACGAAGTAATTCACAACAAAGTACTCACTTAGTGCGTGTGAGGCTCTCAGCGTTACTTATGGCAACAAGGATAATCTTGAGTGGAAAGTTGTGAAGACGGATCGAGAAAGCTGCGTACGATTTAGTTCATACGTTGACTTAAATATGAAGTTTCGAGTTAAATACTTCGTGTATTTGAGAAAACTTCGAACTTTGAAAACTTTGTTTTGATTGGTTTTGAAAAGTATTTATATATCAGAAACATCAATATTGGTAACAATAAAATAATACCAGCCCTTAAGTAAACCGTTATTAAATGAATAAAAAAAATTGCGTTACCCGATCAAACTTAATAAAAACATGTAATATTGAACAGGGGCCATTTTGTACTGCTCAATAAAATAAGCCCATTGGTTGAACCGGCTGAACTCAGTATTTACACAATAAGCGGAACCTTCTAACTAAACTTCTAATAGCTTCAAGAGAAAAGTTAAAGGTCATCCTTCGATCATAACTTAGTCATAACACAGTTGCTCTAACTAACGTTAAGAGTGATGTTACTTAGTGTTGCTTGTATCTCTTGAAACTACTCTCTTTTTTCAGGAAACCCTGTTGAATTATTAAGTTTTTATTATTACAAGGACGTTTTAATATCAATGTGAACTTTACGAATCAAACGCTTTAATATTTTATTCAATTAAAAAAACAGTACCCTTTGAAGCAAGCGAACTATTAAAATTGTACCATAAATTGTTAACAGGATTAAGAACCATTTAATGTTAGAATTAGATCATTAAATTCTCAGATTCAGATGTCAAATACACACTTCAAGTTAGACAAATAAACGTAGTAACTCAACGGTCATTATTAAACGTGTGTTTCTATTAATGTTGAGTTGTCTTTTAAAAATGTTTAGATTTTGAAACTGGTTTTGTTTTTGATTCTATAAAATAAAAATCGGTTCTAAAATGTGTTGTTAATATTGAGCTGTCGATAAAGCGTAGTTCTAATTCCTGCTATCGCCCGATTTAGTTTAGAGTCAGGTCCTAAGGTACCTACTGGATCTCAATTCGATTGAAACTAATCTCCATTCTGTTGGGAACAACCCTACGAAAGGTAGACACATGTACTGTAGGTACCTCCAAGTTTCCTTTTGGGCGTATTTCCTAACAATATTTTCGTCAACTCATTCTTATCTGCAGTATTCTACTAAGTAACCAATTGTTTTGGGTAACGTGACTCATGTAAAAACAATAGCTGTGACTGTTGTTGAAGGTATCACTTAAATATATTTCCTTCTGTACAGTTAACTCCTCCATAATACAATATGCCTCCTTTTTCTAAAGAAAACTATATAGCAAATAGCTTAGAGCTCTGATAATTTGCGAGGACGTTTAATATAAGCAGGCACATGGTACAAACGTGAAACCATTAGGTAGCTTTCGTCAGCGATTACGCTTAGTTATTATGCTATGCGTAGTATAATGTTCACGCGTAGTATAATGTCTACGCGTAGCATAATGTCTACGCGTAATACAGTGTCTATGCGTAGTATAATGTCTACGCGTAGCATAATGACTACGCGTAGCACAGTTACTACGCGTCTCGCGTTTGAAGAGAACGACAAAGAAAATAAATTGCGTAACTCTTGCTCAGTCAGAGGCTGGCTATATGTTTGGTGTAAAAGCAGAATACAGTAATGATTTCTTTGAATAACCTACTTTTTCATGTCTCATAATACGGAATGAAGTATTTACCCCGAGTTATCTTAAAGGCGCACATTTATTACTGAGTCGTTAAACGCAACACGACTTCAAGTCGGAAAATCATAAAGTATGCTTATATTGGATACATTACCATAAATATTTGCCCATAAAATATATTTTTGAAAATTTAATGTTTTCCGCGTCACTGTGTGAAACTCGTAGCGAGAAAACATGTCGCGTTTTTCCCTTTCTGAATATTTTACTCACACTCGGATTCAAAATATGTACCATGTCAGTTATAATTAATGCGAACCATTGCATTTTCGTAAATTCTTACGTTGGACAGAAATAAAAGGAAGTGAAGATTAGAAAATGCCGAAACCTTCTGTTTTTACTTTAAATGAAATTATGATTAAAGTTTCAAGTATTTATTATAAAATCTTAAACTATATTCTTCTACTCGTATCACAATGTATCTGGCACGCATTCTTTGAGGCAAATCTGTTTTCGTTGCCGCCGCAGCCTGAGTAAAACATTCTCATGCATTGTCGCCTCACTACATCATAGAACCACACAAGTTGCATGTGGGTACATGGTCCCTTGCTTGGCACTTGATAGCAATTGTATGGCATGTTTCTTAGACTTGAAGGAAAAGGGCCATCCACAGGGCCTGTAAAGCACGGAAAACTTTTATATTACAACAATCATATTAAATATTTCGCAATGCTTTCTTTGACTACAAAAAGCAATCCCTGTGAGTCACAAGTTTCAAAAGATTTGATGCACTTGAACTGCTTAGATACTACTTAAACTCATGCTTTAAGAAATCTCAGAATTAATATAAATTTTAGAAGGTAAAGCCTCAACAACTGGGTTCTAGTATACAAAGTACAAATTCTCTAAAAATAAAATCCACTTACGTCCATCCTTAACGTAATCATGAATATAACTCCTAAAACCAGCGGTCGTGATCTCGATGATAGTCGCTAAACAAAGTAATATGCGAGCCGTCCGCATTGTCTGATCCAATTACGTCTTCCCGATCACGTGGTCCAAATATGGCGGCACAGCAATCAAACACAATGACAATTAGGGTCATCACTCATCAATTTCAATTCTCATGGAATAAAGTTATTCATCAGTTTCGTGTACGGTTGCTTTTTCAGTCATATGGGCTAAGTCATTTGTCGTATATAAAGATAATTTAGTACTGAACACGACATTTCACTAGTACTTTACAAGGTAAACGGTATCGTGGGACTACTTTCTGCAAACCATATGTATAGCTCCAAAAAAGGGCTGTTTCATGGCTAATCTCAATATAAATCATGAAAGCTGTTGTTGCTGTTAAAAAACGCTGCTTTCTCTGTACTTTAACGACAATTTCACAATTTTTGTTACTATGTTCCGTCTATAAGGCAGTTACATCATGCATCTTAATATTTATTTACGAATTCCAGCGAAGGCAACCCTGGACGCAATCAGAAACAATCAACCGTTATATTGATGTTGCCCGTTTTATTACCAGTCTGTATGAATTTTAGATAACGGGAAGATTGCTCTTTTATTGCGTTCTGTATTTACACAACTTGCATACAAAACCACTCAGTTTTCAATAAAAAAACGATTAATAATTTCAGTTCATCTTGGACGTTTGAACCTTCGACAAAAGTAAGTTAAAGTTTTTCTTCTTGATGTTGATTTCTTTGTATGCTTTTTCAGAAGATATATATCTTAGAGTTACTGAAGCGAACAATGAAAAGGTATTTCACGTTGTTGTATATGGAAGTTTGGACTGGACTTTTAATTAACTTGATCAGTTTAAAACACGAAGAATTTAATTGTTTAGTTTTTTATTTTAATTTTCATTTCAAATAGTAATTTCACATAATAGGGCTTATACCACAACGCATTATTTTAGAACAAAAACAAAAAGGTTTTGAATTAAAAATGATCAGAATTTCAGGTCGAATGTCGAATAAATGCGAACGATTTATAAGCAGAATTGATTACACAGAAATTCTAACTTCAAATACTGGAAATTAGTTTCAGCGAACAACAGAATTACATGTGAACCTTCTACATAAAGCTTCATTTTCCAATTTGCTTGTTATAACAAAGGCTTATTGTAAAATAATAAAATGCCGATCGATGGCGGTATATAAGCAAACACCAGACACTTGGGTGAAGTGCCCATCCAAAAATCTAATAATGTAGTTTATTTGATAACACTCATTACGTAGTAGTTCTGAAATAATACCTTATACGAAACACGACAATTCGTCGCACTAAAGACATCGTGAAAAGACTAAAGGAACTTAAATGAAGCTGGGCAAGACACGTAGAAAGACGTGATGCTGGTAGATGGAATAAATTTAAAACTAAATGACTGGGACGGCGATGTCCCAGTAGGCTGAGGATGAGATGCATAGAAGATATATAAAAGATAGCAGGAATAGGATGGATGCGGAGGGCAAGATAGAAGAGAACAACATAGACAGAGACCAAATTTAAAAACTGTTTCAAATAAAAAGAAAAAATAAACAATCGACTGATAAAATGTGCAAAAAAAGACGAATCTCTTCACAACAATTACGTGTGAAGAAACTATTTGTGATAAACCAAAACCATTATCTTGATTAGAACATTAAAGCCACAGCAAAAACACCAACAAACAAGGAATCCACAAAGCCGTTTATCAAGGGTAACATTTTCAGCAATTAATCAATAAGACAGAATCTGGGCTCTTCTGTTGTCATGACAACGACCATTCTCTCCAAAAATAAAATGAACAAACGAAATTGTGGGGGCATAGATTGTGAGTCGCACTAATGTAGTGATTAAAAGTTTTCTACTCGAATATTTTATACCTCTTTAGTCCCGTTACCTGGAGTTGAAGGCTCAACGTTCAGTTTATGAATAAATGTAGTTATAAGTTGGCAACTCTCGCCCTCCGCCCACGCTACCGCCGAGCCCTTTTGAGGTCAAAAGAATTTGTTTCGCTGAAGCTTATTCATCATACGTCGGATACAGATCTTATTCATCACACTTTTCATTTGATACATTAATGTAATTTGATCGACATGAGCACAATTTAGAAGTATGGAAGGACCTTGTGGTAGGGCGATTTCATTTTACAAACAAAATTTAATTATAAATTTGGTCAGGTTAAAAAGTTGTGTTAATAAATCATTCAAATTAGCCCGAAATCCATCAATTTTATATTAGTCTAAAGAGTGTTATAATTTGAAAACTTGAACAACCCTTATTCGGTAGGTATTGTTATACATTTGTGATTAAAACACAGTTACTTTTTTACATTGGCATTGCACGCCACTACAGGATTTTTTGGTTATCTTATTTTTCATTTAGACAAAGCAGGACTTGACTTAACTAAATATTTATTATAAACCTTGTGGGATTAAGTTAAGGATCGTAAGTCATGCTGCCAGTCAGTGTCTGCAGTATAGTACCTTGTGTACCTACGTATGTCTGTAGCAACATAAAACCTTTAATCTTAAAACTTTTTCGTAATCACACGCTGAATAGTTCAAACAGAACGTCGAGATAATTGGAATACTTCATGAACTAAACTAGTTTAATACTGGTGTACGTGTGGATACGTATGTCGGACGTAAAGTTATTAGTTCTACATATCTTTGCTGCTCCGAGTTTGTGATATGCCACTTGAAACTCAGGTTATTAGTAGTTGTACGAGTTTGTACGAATAGTTTATATGTAGGTACAATTGATAATATTGTGGAGAAACGCGAGCGCGTTATTTATCCATCATTCCTACTTTAACGATAGTGAATTGAAGTTAGAACTTAATTGTACTTAAAAAACTGTGATGTTGTACCTTAAAATCAAAGCTCTCAATTAGATATTCATAATTCGTTGCAATCTCGGAAACGTAGTTTAAGATTATCTTGCACCACTGTCTTACTCCTGGAATAATTCGGGAATACAATTATATACGTGACTCAAATAAATCAAATTTCAAATAAGACATGTTTATTCACGATCCAGACAATATGTATCTGTGCGAAATCATTCAACTGGGAAACAGATACGCAAACATTGTGCAAATTATTGTGAAGACAGACTTGTATCTTGTTGAAGATAATCAGGCACACTTGAGAGAGCACTAGACGATAAATAAGAAAAAGGTTTTACTTATTTAAACAAGCTTATAAATAATTCTAGAGTACCTATATTTCCGATTCTACGAAGGTGTAGAAATTACATACAAGGATTGTCAAAATCAGCAGTAATAGCTTAGTGGTATGACCGTTCGTTTATCAAGTCCCAGTTCGTAGGTTCGAACGAAGGAGCACGTCATGTACCAACGACTTTGAATTTGTGCGCATATTAGGTACACAACATGATAAAGAAATCAGCACATCGGAATTTTTCAGGGTGTATTATGACAGGTGTGCGGTGTTAGGGGCCTTAACTCAGGCACCAGAATTAACGTCAAACTATATGAAAAGAAACAAAATAAAAGAAAAAATCATACACAAAGAGTATGATATTCATATGCGAGAGATGTGGCACTTAAATTTAACACAAAATACGTCATCACTTTAACAATTTTAGACTGGAACGAAACAAGATCCGCTCAAATTTCAAAGACAAAGCATAATTGTAATCGTTAGGGTAAGAAACTTTGTGAATGGTTGGTACGTCAATCAAGTTTGATAAGGGCTTTCTTATTATTAGATTTTTGAGTAAAATTATTTTACATTCAACTCTTAAATTCGTTTATAAATTTCAAGTGGCTCATCAGTCTCGTCACCAAACCTTTCGAGTAATGTGATTATGATTTTGAATTAAAAGAAAAACCGGTCAAGTGCGAGTAGGACTCGCGACACTATAGGTTTCGTATAAACATAGTCTAGATGTCTTTGTTCATGTGGCTTGAATGTTTGTGAAACCTCTAGCAACACAAAGCGACAAATACAAAACACAAATTTCTTACACCAGGAGCCGTTTTTTTTTTATTTAAAAAACAATGGCTGCAAAACGTTACGTCGGTTAGCTGACAAATTTGTGGGAACCGAACAAGTTAATGATTTTGATACGTTATGCCTAACCTAGACCCTTATTTTCAGTTACATTTATTTGTTGTTACTGTAAAAATTATAACTTATGTACGTTTTACCCTTTGGGTATCGATTCCTACAAATGCGAGGCATGGAAGTCATGGTTTAACTTTACCCATCTGATTTGTAGAGATTTCCTCTTCAGGGCGAATTAAACATATGGAGGGAGGCGACAAACGTTTTTTAAGACCACAAAGCTGCCCTTTAATAACAATAACAGCGTACATAAACCTGGCAAGTTGTCAGATAATTTAATAACGAGCGTACCGGCCAACGGCCATGGTCGTAAAAGCAACAAGGTATGAAACTATTAGTAACAGGCCGTAATGTCACTTACCACTTAGTCATATTTGGTGTTACTCGCATGAACCTACCGGTAATGTACAGGACAAGACAGTTATAGACGATATAAATCCTGCTTAATTTAATAACAATTGTAGTCAATACTTCAGACTAAAATTTGCTGTAAGAAATTTCTCCTAACGATATTGTAACAGAAAGAAAATTGCTATGACTAAAAAGGTTGTTTAGAGTCAAAGAGAATTGAAAAAGTTCTAGAAAGCATTTGAAAATTCAACAAAGCGACGAAGAGAGAAAAGAATAAGAAAATTTTTAATAGAAACGAAGCAGAAAAACTGACAGTGTCATTAAAGACACGAAACTAATTACTAGAGCGTGAATCACCCTATTGGTTCAACATCAGTGGTGTTCGGACAATATAGTACAAATTACCAAAGATATACATCTTGATGAGCTCCGAAGCAAATAACTTACATAATAGGATCGAAGTCGTGACCAACATCAGGAACGCAAACGATAAATGAGGTAACACGTAACTAATATACATACATACCTACATATATGTATCTCCTATCTTTTGCTCGCGACTTTCCCACTTGGTTGTTGGTTATATAAGAAAAAACTAACCATTCTGTAGCGACGTCAGATAAAAGTCTAAGAATTCATTAATTTTGCATATACGAGGTGTTTACATCAATTTCATCGAAATTGGTCTAGCCGTTTGAACGTATAGCGGTAAAAACTATACAAACACACTCACATAATATAACATTTATAATATTGGTGGATTGAGTCTTGCATTTTTTTGTGGTGGATCTCGAAATACTGAATGAAGACTGAAAATCCCTTCTTTCCAAATGGCTGTTTTTTTTTAATACTAATTCTTTATTTCTCTGTTCACAAAGGTTCACAGTACATTAGTCAAGACTTATAGCTTGAATTTGAATAAAGACAGTGTCAGAAATATAATAGAAAATCTTCTGAACGAAAAATCTAATGTCTAAATTTCAAACTAACATTAATAAACAAGATTCAGCGTGAAACATGTTAATGTCTCTCGACACTTAAGAACATAAGCGACCTTTGGCTTGACCTTTGGAAAGGTTAGATTCTGTCCTGAGTTTACCGCAAACCAACAGAAACATCAGGAGTAACACGTTCCTCTAACATAATCTGTCAACTGTACAAAATATCACCAGAGAGATATAGAAGATTTGAAAACAGATTACAGAACTTTTTAAAACTAAAACATGGCTACTATAAGCTAAAAGCTGTTACTTATGCTGTTAACTATAGTTTAACTGTTCATGCCTATTCAAAAGAACTTACAAAATTTAAATTGTATGGAAAATTTAATATTCCTTTATTTTTTTGTTTTTTCTTTGATCTTCCAGATAATATGTTTCGTGCAGTCTTTCTTAGATGTCAAGCTATTTAGAAAAATAATGATGTCATATATCATACAAAGTGAAGTTTTGGCTCACATTCGAGGAAAGTTTTTATTGTGTGTGGCCGTTTTCGCTCTTCCATTGTCGTTTTAAAGCTTGAGATAGTGATAGAAGCTTGCCAAGGAACTATCTTATATCTTTCAACTAAGAGTTATAAGGACAGAGATAGGTTACTTTTTATTTTGTTATTAGACAAGAAAAATATTCGCTGAAGGTATTAAAGCAAAAATGAAAACTCGCCAATTCTTCTCCTTACTATGGGAGTCGTTTTTTAAAACGACTACCTCAGTGAGGACTTAATCCTTGTATCACGGGTTTTAGAAACATAAAAATCACGTAGGTACACAAAGACACCCAGACTCAGAACAAGCATTCGTAGATCACACAAATGCTTGCCCTACTCAGGGATCGAACCCGTGACACGATGCGCACATTGAGTTTGGCGTGGTGACCTCAACCACTTGGCTATCCGTGCAGTGCGTCATTTGTTTTGTGAACAATTAAATTAATACTCACATAAGCGTGAAATCAGACTAATAAATTTTATGCTGTGGTAATCTGTGATATGCCTCAATAGTTTGCCAGAATTAGGCCGGCTTTGGGAAAAGCGAAATCACTGACTGTTAGTACAATATGATTTCATGAAAACGAGAATATTTCATTGTTTAACAAACTAATTATATATTTTGTTAGTATTCCAAATAATAAATAAATAAACGAGTGATATATTTAATTTGGTAATCTTTAAGGAAGTAGACACAAAGATACAGAGTTGATTGATATAGTGAATGCTGGACAAAATCTATTAGTATAAAGTACCTAAACTGTGTTCATTAAACATAATGCATTTTAAAAGATATTATGTTTTTACTATGAAGCTATAAAATATCGAAAATATCTACGTTTTGATACGTAGATATATATACGTACTACAGCCATACAAACCAGCATGAACCCAAACACATTAAACTGACACAAATAGGTAGTCAGGTAGTAACTGTTACAAAATTAATTTTACATAAATACCAATGTGGAGTAAACATATAACGACTATTAGATTAATAAGCACTAAAAGGAAATGTACGTTAGCGACGATGGCGTAGCTTTCAAATTTCCCCCGTGGTTTCATACAGCTTCATTAAAATTTCACGTAGGATACGAATACTGGTTTTATTAGTTGACCGTAGATTGGAAATGGACTTGGAACGAACGCTAAAGAGCTTTACGGGCAAAGCTATGAATTTTACGTAAAATAATTAAAGATTTTAAAGTGGACTGCACAATACCAAGAGTAAAATCGCAGATTAAAAGTAATCTTTAATGTATATTTGACATTGAAATATTTGGATTTATAATAATCAGTACTTGCATAATCTTTAATCTAAATGGTCATCTAGAATTGTGAGGCACTGAAAACGCCCATGTGAAAAAATTTGCATTTTCAGACTCATCATCATCATTCCCCGCTCTTATCAGATTTTTATTTTGGTGTCGGCGCATCATTTCTTCTATCTGACGTCATCTCACAAGAGGCACTATTTGCAGCTACATATATCGTCTTTCACTTAAGTCTAAATTTTCAACTAACAAAAAAAAATTGTGAAAGCTGAAGGCACTTCACAAACTAAAATCCATCGAACCGTTTAGCTTAGACGGAGTGTCAAAGAAATATACAAAACTACTCGAAAACATGACTTTCCTTTTGGTACTGTTGAGTAAAAAATAATAATATCGAATATACTTTTTAGAACCCTACGAGTTTCTGAATTCTCGATATCACAGATTTTCTTACATAGCTTCATTGGGTTGGGTGGCTAAGAGCACTAGTCGATTTCATTATAGTAAGCGACCCGAAAGGTTCTTAAAATATATACTAGATATGGATCGGTACGATCAATAGAGACGTTCTTGTACGACTTAGTACAAGTAGTATAATAATAATAATATTTGAGAATGAGAGTTACTTAGTCACTGTGGTAGCTGTTTTGAAAGGTTTAATATATACAAGATAAATTAAAGAAGTAACCTGGTAGAGAGTAGACGTATATCAACGGCAATAGCATACGGCACAATCCAAACTAATATTATAAATGCGAAAGTAACTCTGTCTGTCTGTCTGTCTGTCTTTCTGTCTGTCTGTCTTTTCTTCACGCCTAAACTACTGAACCGATTTGTGTGAAATTTGGTACAGACATAGTTTGAAACTTGAGAAAGGACATAGGATAGTTTTTATTACAAAAAATAAAAATAAAATTTATTACGGACATACTATATAATAGTGCCATCTATTGGTCAAATGTCGAGCTGTTCCTATGCTCCGTAGATAGATGGCGTTAATCGCGCAATGGTGTCATTACACGTGTTCGGTTCATGTTATTGTTTTAATTCATCGGAAAATCCACCAGAAAAATGTAAATAAACAGTAAAAAGGTGTAAAAAAATAATATTAATATAATAAAAGTTTTACTACAAAGAAAATGCTCTAACGGAGTATAGATAATTCTATTAGTACTACGCGCAATGGTGTCGATCGTTACACGAGTTCGGTTCATGTTGTTTTAATTCATCGGAAAAAAGTAAATAAATACTAAAAAGGTATGAAAAAAATAATAAAATAACATATAAAAAATATAATACTACTTTTAGTACAAAGAAAATGCCCGAACGGAGTATAGATAAATAATCCGAGTTGTCACTATGGTCGATAGATGGCGTTGGGATCGAAATAGATCGCGCTATGGTTTCGTTACACGCATTTGGTTGGGTATCGGCCGAGCGCTTCGGTACTGTCGTGGTAAAATTGTATTGTCGGTTGTATGGTCGTTTATGTGGATTGGTCCTGTTTCGTAAATTCTAAATTGAGAACCTCCTCCTTTTTTTGCAGTGGGTTAAAAACTTTCTGCTCAAAATAAATTTACGGACGAAGTCGCGGGCAAAACTACCCATGCTAAAAATGCGATAATAACTCTGTCTATCTGTCTTTCCGTCACGCCTAAACTACTGAACCGATTTGGATGAAATTTGGTTCAGACATAGTTTGGAACTCGAGAAAGGACATAGGATAGTTTTTATCCCAAAAATCCTGCGGGAGCGGGAACTTCTCAAAAATCCCGCGAGATCGGGAACTATGTGAGTAAAACCAAAAATCTGCCGGAAGTCACTGTTCCACGCGAACGAAGTCGCGGGCAAAAGCTAGTGGGTAATAAATGAAACAGACACTTCCTTTCCTGCTCGCAGTCTTTTATTTTTTGGAACATATATCATGGGTACAAAAAGTATCGGCAAGCAAGCCATGAAAATCGCTGCTCTGTCTGTTTACCTTAAGGATCTGACCAATAAGTGCAAAAAACCTTCGCAGAGCTACTGTCTAGTAACAGTCGTCTTTATTTCATGTCAAATATACTTCTACACATTCAAGTATTCTTATAAACATAAAAATAACAAATGTATAAAAATCTCATACGCAGTTATGGCATTATAACAGTTAAATAATATTCGTTTATACGTAATACATACACAGGTAGACTCGACCAGCAGTTATAAAATTATTCTTTTCATTTTTAGAGTAACAATAAGAATCTGCGTTTTAAGCAAATTTCATCCAAGTAAAAAGACATTTTATTTAAATTCTTTCTTTTGCATTCAATATGAATTTAATACCGAGAAGTGCATCACCAAAGTTATTGAATAATTCAACTTTTTAAAAGGTGTTATTGACCGATAGACTACTTCGAAGACTTTACGTTTCATCAAATTGAATCTTCATAAAAGTTTTACGTTGAATTCACTGAAGACCAATTCAAAAAAGAGCTTCTCTCTCGTATTTACAGTTTATATTTCAGTAAAATCTCGCAATACCTAAAGCGTTATCTATACTTCTATACTAATCTATATCTATATCTATACTAATATCTATATCTATACTAATATCTATACTCTATACTAATATATAAAGCTGAAGAGTTTGTTTGTTTGATTGTTTGTTTGATTGAACGCGCTAATCTCAGGAACTACTGGTTTAAATTGAAAAATTCTTTTTGTGTTCAATAGATCATTCATTGAGGAAGGTTTTAGGCTATAAACTATCACGCTGCGACTAATAGGAGCGAAGATACAATGGAAAATGTGGAAAAAAACAGGGTAGATATAAAGCATAACTTATACGAGTATCTTCTACCCACAGGACGAAGTCGCGGGCAACAGCTAGAGTTTTATAAAAACTCTGAGGTCCTATAAACAAAATCACTGCATTCAAAATGACATGAGTAGAAATTAATTAATAAAATTAATTTTCAATTGTCACTCATTTTCATAGTAACAATACGTTGTGAAAAATAATATACTCATTTCACAATTAACTGGTATCAGGCTTTGATACATCTGTCATCGAAAATCCAGTTATAAATAACATTTGTATTATGATTGCCAATTTATTTTGATAACTTTGTGACTGGGTATTGTTAATTTCAGACCGCATTTATTTTTACTCATTATTCATAGCCACATTTAATTTGAGGATTAACATCATTACACAAATTAATATAACGGTAATTTAATTTAGTTGAAATGCTTGTTATTGGAAGGTTTTGGTCGATTTTCTCTTGTGAGACTATAGTGTTGAAGATTTCTATTGATTCGTTATTATTATTTTCCTCGCTTCGTTTCTTCGTATTGAACACGGAACGTCTTTAGCGATAAGCTTTTCTTTTCCTTCTCTTTAAAAAGCAATTTTGGTTTCACAGTAGCTATTGCCACATACCAGTCTCAAGAAAACGTTAAGAAAGGATTATTTTAGCTTCACGCACTTTTATACGAATTTGATTTCAATGAATTACTCATTTTGTATTTGAATTTCGTCGTTACGGGACATTTATTTAAACTGTCGAGAAAATTTGTGAAAGTCTAATTGTAAAAATTTGATTCAGATGACTGAATGATTAATTTATTTATAGGAAAATCAAACTTTTGTAAGTAATTTTGAATATCAAAACTCATTCTGAACCTTTAAAATGAAATGTTTATCGATTTAACGAATGAAATGTTTAAATAATGTTTGAAACTAAATATTGTAATACTTTGTGCTACCGGAAGCTATAAATAGTTTCATTTATAGTCCATCCTGACGCAATCCATCCTCATACGATCCGAATGGCTTCCTTAATACATCAATCTCTCTACATTATGTTATATTATGTACTAAGTCCCCATCAATCAAGAGCAGCTGCTGTACAACCCTGGTATCATATTGGAATTATATAATACGATCAACTCGAACGACGAGTTGAAAAATTTCGGTGGAAAAAAGCACACTGGCTTAGAGTAGGTACTGTTATTGGAAAATACAATTTTATTTTTAGCATGTTGTAACATGATTTTACAGTAGATACATTATTTACCAATAATGATGACCCTCAACAGCAAGCAAAACTTTTATGCTGTATACCTACACAAAAAAAACATATAAATGCTTATCTCCAGTAACAGGAGTCATCATGTAAATCGAACCATTTGTCGTGTTATCAAAAATTGGGGAAAAACTTCCCGCGCGAGTATTACGCGGGTTATAGGATATTTTATCATCATCTTTGCGTCGAGCGAAGAGCAATCGCGAGATGCAAATCTGTCATTGAAAATGTGCTTTCCTCCGTCGAAGGCATCCACTTGTAATAAATTAGGTGCAGGTGCCGCCACCTCGTGACTCGGTTTCGCAAATTGTTCGCGCGTTCGACTTAGCTCGACTGATAGCATCGACTACTAAGTCAGCATACCTCATACAGAAAGGATTCATCAATCATCACTTCAAGCAAAAATGTCACGTGTGAAATCTTTAGTACTAGACGTAATAAAACATGCTATTGCACTGTTGGTAGTAAAAATACTTTTACGAATAGAACTCTGCAAGTAGTAAAGAAGACTAATATAAGGTACCTGTGAATGTGCGGCACAATACTCTGGCGTTGGTTGCCTGAAGGGGCTGTGCACGGGGCATGAGGTGGCGTGCTGCGCGTGCGGCGCGTGCTGCATGTGGTGGGCGTGCGCGTGCTGGTGCGCGTGCGCGTGAGCGTGCGCATGGGGGGGATGACGGTGCGCGAGCCGCGCCGGCTGGGGCGCGTGCCTCGCACACAGGTGCGTAGCGCTGCCATGATGCTCCGCGAGCGACAGCGTCGAGCAAGATGGCCGCCAGTAGCCACCCTCCTCCATGTCAGGCCCAGGGGGGCATCGCGCCGCGCCGCAGCACGCGCAGCGCCGTGCACACGTCAGCGCATGCCGGCGCGCCTCGTGCGGGCACCAGTCGTCGCGCTCGCGGCCCGACACCCTTTCCGATCGCCGTAACCTCTCCCGCTAGCGTCTCCGCTGAGCGGACAACCGCCAGTCGCGCATCCTCTCATTCGCACAAATAGGCCAGAACACTTGGAACTCCTTTTCTTATTACACGATAATAGTTCCCACTTTTTGTTAAATCACTTCACTAAGTATATTATTAGCGAGTAGTTCTTTTATCGGCTCTGCATTTCAATACAGCACAATTTTCGCAAAAATAATCACAAGACTCCATCACTTAATCCTAATTCCGGAATCGTGTCGACCTTTTCAAAAACAGCAAAAAGTTTAGCTTTAATTAAATTTTGGTAACATTTATAAGTTTGGCTAATTTCTTAAACGGTGCAAACAAAAACCAAGTTCTCAGGTAGTTGCAAATTACATAGAGAACCTAATAACTGCATTTCATGTTCTGTTCACAATGACTTCAGTTTATCTTTCCACTCGAAGAAGCAACCGCGGAGACCTGTTTTAGTTTGGGGCAAACAAAATTCGCCACTATGCTTCCAAGTTTCTATTCGAGAGCATGAAAGCCACAATTTAGATTCGATATCAAAACGTCTAAATTAAGTTAGTTTAACAAGAAACTTTGAGATCTGAACTAAAATCTCAAGATCGCAATTTACAGAAGAATCCTTGAAAGTTTTAATAAATTATTGTATTAGAATTTAAAAACGTTCAAATATTTACGTACCTACTTTAAATGCACATGAACTGTGTCACATAAATGGTAATTATGCCGTTAGTTCTAAGAGCAATAAGTAATTATTTATGTGGAACGTACAGGTGTGCGAAATATAAAGCATTTATTTCGAAGCCGGAGCTGTATTAATGAGAATTTAGGCTCCGATTTGGCTCAGGATTTTCACCCAAAGTTCCAAAGCTTCGCAGCTATCAGTTTCGTTTCCAACCACGCAGTCATGGGTCGTTATTCTACATTACGTACAAATATTTTGGTAGAATGGCTTTTCCGCTTTAAAGATTATAAAAATTGAAGCTTTGTCATAATATAGATGGATTTATTACTTTCGAAAAATGACGCACTGATATCAAATCACAAAATGAAATAAATAAATATCAGTTACAAGTGATCCTTGTTAACTTAAGTGGAAAATTGAGTCTTTGGGTGATATAAATACAATTGACAGTTGGTGGGTCTTTTAATATCTTTCACGAATTATGAAAAATGAAAGAAAGTTCAACCGTGAATGAAACTTACTATTAAGGAATTAGACTTTTCATCAAATCTTTCTCCGATAAAAGCTAAGCTATAAATTAAAATTTGAGACGAAAAGTATCGATAGACACAGTAAGTCTTTTTCAGGTTGTAAAACCAATGACCTGAGGCAGTAATGTGAACAGAGCTGACTCAATGTGAACGTAGTCCAAAGTAAAACTTCAATCACAGCGGGCGTTTAAAAATGTATCGAAAGGTGAGAAGAGTAGATTGCGCAGCACGTAGTTTACGCACCAAATTGTTGTTACATCAGGCTCGGTCAATAAATAAGGGACTCACGTACGCAGCAAGTGCGATAGTGGAATAATAGGGTATGGAGCGACGAGAGTCCCCCAGGTACTCGACTAGCGTGCGGTAAGCCGCTGTTTAGGACTAAGTAGTAGGCCTACCTGAGGAATCCAATTCCCTTTTTGATATAACTCCCAAGAGCGTTACCAGCTTTACAGATTCGGTTCTTGTTCGTTCGAAGTAACACAAATACTTTCCTAAAGTTAACCATATAATCATGTTCCATTTAAAATGTTACAATTGTTATGAAGTGATGAGAAATACATATCTAGAGCAGTTAAAAATTTAGGTCAAGTAATCAAGGCTAAAATCCTCAAAATCGCATCCTTAAAATTCTAACGGACAACACGAAAGAAAAATCTTAACCACAATGGTTTAGTGCACCTAGCATAAATTTCCCGCGAGACTGCAGGCATAAAATATTTAAGTCGTGAACAGGCCAAAGAATTCGCTAACGGTTCACGTTTTTTAATTGGGAAAAGGAAAACACTATAACAACCATTCCATGGACTTAACGATCAATATTAGGCAATTCAATTAGTCGATTTGGAATTGTCGCTGAAGTGTAAACACTAGAGATAGCAAAAAGGAAATTTGATCTATTGAAAACAAACATTCCGTTTGAGCGAAAACATCACTGGGCGGCTTCCGCTCGCCCGCAGAAAGGTCTTGGCTACGTTTGACCAACCCGACCCGTACTTAATTGTTTTCTGTAGTACACTTTACTACGAGAACTTATGAATGTTTAAAACAATAGTCTATTGTACTGGTCCAATTAAAGCAATTATCCATATTCCAAAATTCTTGATGCAAAATTCAAACTGAAGTGTCGTCGGTGCCTGTGTAAACGAAAGCCTTGACCCGAATGTGGTTCATTAAATTTCACTGCCTCGCTTATGCCAATTGCTGAATGACAATTAAAGGGAACCTTGGAAGTAATGGCAAAATGGAAGCAGTCTTTTTTTATTACCCTCATACACATTTTTATGAGGTCTTCAAATACATATTTTGATGACGGTAAAACATCAACGTTAACTGACTTTAATGTAAGTAATATTAATGTCATATTCAATGAATAGCAAATGAACTTAACCCTCTATTATGCTCACACTAACGTTTAAGGTCTTATGTGTCACTTCAAGGATTTGTTAATCTAAATAAATAGACGATGCTCAAACTAAACCCATATCCCAACATCGATATTATAGAATAGAATTTATTTCTCAGAAAAAAAAAATATAAATAGTTGTATATCAATCTGGACAAAAATAATAAAACTAAACAAAACATACAATTCTGGAAACAATAAATCACAACATATCATATGTTTTCGTTATATGACAAAGTTATCATACATCAACTCAAGTACCTACATCATCTAGCCATTGAATAACAATATTAAATTTATAAATGAATAAACAAACTAAACCGCCCTCAAAACAATATAAATCATATTTTACTTTTTATCTTGTAATTGATCTATGAATTCATATTGTTAGACGTTCGCTTGAATTGGATCCCGAATAACTTTTCTTTACAAAAACAAATGCCGATTTAGTATAAAATATACACACCGATATTAATAATGTTGACAGCAATTAAACAACTATAAATATTACGTGCATAATGCTTACTGTTTAATATTCACAGGTTCTAATCAACTCGGTGAATTAATGACACAATTCATTATTAATGTGTACTAGGTATAAGGGGATGGTTAGTGACATAGTCGAACAATGTTATCAGCATGGGATGTTGATTTGATTTAGGGTATAAGGGCATTCAACACTTTTCGAGGTCATGGCATAAATGATAGTAAGAAGAATAAATTACCAAACAAGACATGGGGACATACGAATGAATTATTTTCACTTGGATTTACCTAAAACGGCAAAATATCTGATGTAAGATTATTTTAAGAACTTTTTGAGGAAACTCATTTACATAAATACGGGAGTTAACAAGCAAGAGACAATAGCTTTCCTTGGTAAACATAAACAGTTATAATGAATGCATATTCTTATTAATATCCATGGAAACAAACATGTTTACACGACTTCAGCGAGTAATTGAACATGTGAGCTAGAAAGGGAATGAAATTCAGAAAACGCGCGTGTTATTGGTATTCCCGTAGGTTTCTTTAATATATGAAAGAACTCCTTTGTTTCAAACGACCACGAAAAACAAACAAAGACTAATGCAAAAGATTAGGCAACAAATGATGAATATTTAATTCTCCCAATTAAAATTTACTTCCTACTAAAACACCGGAAAATCCCCTGAAGAATTGCACAACATCATGAATATGTATTAGTTGGGTGGGAATCACTGCCAGAACTCGAAACAAATAGTAAGGTATACAGATCGCTGACTGCTGCAGTCCAGAATTGGGTCAGTGGGTCATCAGTTCGCAGTTGCTGTCATACAATGAGATATCTCTGCAGAGCCGACCGGGTTTTGCATCAGCTGTCCGTTGCCGAATTCCCCTGGCTCTAAGGGTAGGAGGAAAATCAAACTTGCGACAGACGGTGGCTGCTGCGATGAAAATTGAAAATTTCTTAAACGTCGATGACAATATTGGTTTGTTAATTTTAGTCACGATTTCCTTTCTAATCTGATTTGGCGAAAATATCGCCCGCGGTACTGCTGAACACGATATTGGAAATAAATCAAGGTGACGCGGCGTGGCCGTGCATCGTAAAACCTTCGATACGTGCTCGGGCCACTTCGGCGAGCCGCGGAAAAACCGCAGTCACCGTTCACTGTTCGAGGGTTAAGTCAACAAGCTCTAATGGAAACATAATACACCCATGAGGTATGAGGTCCCTCTATTTCTGGGTCGCGACACAAAAAATGATGCGGGTTGTGTTGTTTCTTTTATTTGTTCCCATTGAAGTGCGGGTTCAGCATTTTTCTATACATAGGGAACTCTTCCAGACATTTTTTTTCATAAAAAAAAAATATTCTTTGATACTATGATATTCGTTCCATTATTTCACATTAACTTGAATTGAACATTGTTGTAAAAAATAACAGCGCAAAAAATCGGGGTGAAATTGTGAGTAAGTACCTACGTGTAGGTATTTCTGGCAATGGGCATGATTTCACATAAAAGCAATAAAGGTAAATATCAGAGTACGAATTAAAGCGCTCATTCCCAGTTGTGACACATAAAAAAATGATCCTACAGGTACGAAGGGTACGGTAAAACTTTTATTTTTACAGCAATGCATAAAAGACACTTTATGTCGGCCGCGTATTGAAAAGGGGGTGTCACCTCAGGCGATAGAGAAAATAGGTCATGGTCCATGGAACAGTTAGGTAAATGTACCATCAGCTGAAATAATAAGATACAATGAAGTCAAAGATCTTTTAGGCTAAGTAACTCTAATCCTGATTTTATAGTGATAACTTGCCATATAATAGGACGTCCACAAAAAAAAGGTTTCCAAAAACTATTATTTAAACGAAGGACCTAATGATGGTAAAGTAAACAACTACAACACATATTGTAATCACAATAGCTTCATGAAGCAAGAAAGATAACAGACGTTGTTAGTATTAGCAATGATGTTTTAAAGAAATTGAGGCAAATTGGTTCAGATAATGGCGGCATATACAATTAAGGACGAATTAGGTGTTTAAGAAAATATAAGACTAGCCGCCTACGTCGATCCAGCTTTCCATATACCCGTACATATTTGCTCGGCTATTGGAAAGCTATTTAATTATAAGCTAGTTTTTTTATTTAAAGTGGTACTTTTTTCGGTTCTTCAGCAATAATTTGTTCATATATTAATTAAAGGTAGAAAACGTTTTTACAACTCTCAAGCAAAACGGATCAATTGTTACAAAAGTAATAATCGAGATAGGTCCTCAAGATTATAATCTAATTAAATGGATTTGCGGAGTTTTTTGGAAAGGAACGTAAAATGAATTATTTTCTTTTGTTATATCTATCGAGCAATCCTTGGTTTGCAAACTAAGCCAATTTAATCCGACAAACGGGCTCACTCGGGCTAACTAAATCCTTTTCAATTTCTCCAACGCTTATCGCTTCGCTGTAGCACTTGGGTGAGGCAAGAAAGCGAGTCGAGCGAAATCGTTGCCCGATAAAAAAATTCGTACGAATTACGTTTTAGGAAAATTTTGGAATAATCTATGTCGACGAAATTTTATCAAATCTTAAGCCAGCATTGCCATTATAAGTATCGTTTTTAATGAAATCTCATCAACTGGCTTTATTATTTGAATAATGTAAATACTTTTGTTATAATTTAAAATCCATAAAGTTTACATTAGAACCTGGAGTACCTAGAACGGGATAATGGAGATCTGATAAGTTTTGTAATATTAGCAAAAAAGGATTTAATTCAAGGCTTAGCGAGCTTCGGTCTCACTTATAGTTGAAATTTAGAAAATGAGAGGACTTAGATGGGTCAGCATTAGATTATACCTTGAAAACGTATCAACGAAAACTCTCATGAAGAGGGTAACGTAATGAGGTTATACATTTGCGAGCAGAATTAAGTTTGCTGAGGAATGTTAATTTGAAAATGTAAAGTGCTCGTTTTATAGAATAATAAGGAAAATGTTCTTGTCAGTAGTTTCTTTTTTCAATCTTCGGTAGGCTTTAAAGCCTTACTAAAAATTCAACTGTAAAATTAGCCAAATATGTCGATTTTATCAATCTATTACGTTGGTGTTATATTTTCTGAGTATCCTCATACTATTCCTACACATATCAAAATTACGTACCATATTAAAGTTTTCAATCGATTGACTTCCCGAAGCAA
Source organism: Trichoplusia ni (assembly GCF_003590095.1). Classification (NCBI taxonomy): domain Eukaryota; kingdom Metazoa; phylum Arthropoda; class Insecta; order Lepidoptera; family Noctuidae; genus Trichoplusia; species Trichoplusia ni. Next base: position 3,129,266 of record NC_039485.1, read on the forward strand.
CAAAAGTTCCACAAATTCCCAAAAGGCATATAATATAAACTAGATACGAGCTTACACGACGGGATTACGGTAGTTAACAGGGACTTACAGCCGATCCCGCCCGATATATAGGCGATCTACAAAGAGAGTACCAAATGTCAGTGCTTGCCAACTGATACAATTACCGTACACGGAGATTTATCGCTTATAGGAAGAGTTATGAGGTTAACAGAAGCTATTGAAGGAGCAAGAGGAAAATATATTTGAGAAAGAACATCGTTTTCAATAAGAGTAATGACCCGCAAGAACAGCTTATAACAATTGACAAAGCTTTCCTTTTGTAAGATAAAGACGACGAAAGGACGTATTTTGAAAGCCAACTTTTACGGTACATTTATCATTAGACCCTTCTATGCAATTTCAAAATAGTTCAGCTAGTCAAAGATCTATCGTTAGCTCTTTAAAGGGTTCTAATACACCGAATTCGTAGAAAGTGAAGACAGTTCTAACAATCCACGTGATTGGCGCGCACACAATTGTAGCTCACTGACATCGCCTTCGCGACGACCTCTAGACATCTCAGGTGACTACGGACAAATTGTATATAGAAAATACATCACATTTCGCCACGGCAACGACTGTAATTGCCATTTAACGAACAAAAAAGCTATAAGAAGCTTTAGCCGGTAGCGTAAACGTTAAAATTAATGTTTTTGAAAAGGTCGATACGATGAAGCACTTTTGAAATCCAAATTTTATTTGTTTGCAACGTTACTTACAATATTGAAGTTTAGTACATATAAATGCCACTATTGGTTAGTTGAGGAGCGTATTATGAGCGGGTAGCGCGTGGTGGTGCCCGCTTGGCGCGACGTCGACTGGCAGGAGAGCGGGCGCTTCGGAGGCTGCGCGGACCTGCCGCCCCCGCCTTCATTCACTCCACTGTCGAGGCCCAGCTCAAAACAGCCGGACTTTTAATGCGGCATGTGCTCTTTTCACACAAAACAGAGGTCCAACTCGTGTCAGCATTAGACATTCGTGATCAGCTAAATATGATTTATGATATACAGATATTTTAATAATACAAAGCCATTTTTTTATCAATATTTTAGCCAACTGTACAATATGCACAGCAAACGTTTATTATTTAAACAGTTTTAACAATCAGATAAATAAAGACAGTTGCCATAGAAATGTTATTACGCAAGTGATTGTTTAGTCCCAAGTTAATTATTATTCGGCCTTAACCTCATTTCAGAAATTACGGAGCTGAAGATTATGAATACTTATCAGTTCACTTCTTGATTGAATTAGATAATATTAATGGTAAAGCATAGTCTTTTTTTTTTAAATGACTTTAAGATAACCCTCTGTAATTGATATATCTTCTGCATTAGTATGGATCCATAATTAATTACAACAAAGGTATAAATTTATTTACGCGAACTCATCATACGCAATGAGTATTGTACTGGTAGAATTGTTATTAAGAACGCAAAATATCGCGCAAGAAAATACTTATTATTATTACCACCGTGCACCTAATGGAGTTTTCTTGCTTTTCAGTGAGAGCTCCTTCAGCCCTTCAACCGCAACTTTCTGTTAAACAGTTTTCCGTAAAATTTTACATATTTTATAACCCAATACATACCCGGGTTCGTGTATAAAAAGTTCGACAGCATCTGCTTGTTAGATTCAATAAAAAGAAAAATCCAAGCAGCTGACCCGATTACTGCAAGAACTCAAGCTCAGGCCCACAAAAACCGACAGGCGCCGGCGCTAGTTCCATATAAATCAAATGTTCGTTATAACACCGTAACAGGGCAACTATGCAAATTGCGTATACTACGATTCACGTTCATGGATCAGCCGCAGGGGGGAGTCGGGTTGGAAATAATTCAATTTTAGGGCCGATCATACGAGCGGGCACTCTCTAACCAACCCCCGATTTATTCATAAATAAAACAACAAAGCCGCCACCCCGGTACATCGAGCGTTACGTCTAAAATGGAGGTTTTAGTGCGATTCGATCAGGAGCGCGTTGTGACGCTCAATCCTAGCCAATGAGATATAAATTCCATTTTAGTACAAATATCCTATAATTTATTCTAACACCCGAGACGTATTGGCTTCCGTTGTTTTTGTGATGTCTGAATATTGCAAGACACTATTCTTCTGGTAAAATTTATACGCAGTAAGGTTACATAGTGGTTTCTTAGGTTTACGCGAATATTAGACATTGAAATGAAACTACTTTTACGGATTTTATCGCGGTTTAATTTTAGATTTTAGTTCCCGACGTTTCGAAACCTTTGCAGGTATCATGGTCACGGGCAGACTGAGATGGCGTTCGTCTTGACAGGAGATGTTGCTCGTTCTACCTTCATATTTTAATTAATTATTTGTGATCCGACCTACGCAGTATGAGCTCACTGTGTCTTGATGTCTTGCAGCGCTGCTCTTGGGTTTGGCCTTGAGTTTATTTATTATTGGATCCCAAGTAGGTGATATCTTCCAGCCATCTTCTCTATTGAAATTAGGGTGTTTTTTAATCTCAATAGCCTCGCGAAACATCCTAGGTAGGAATTTGGATTCTTTAGCGAGGATCTGTGGTTGGTCAAATCTAATATAATGGCTGGAACCTTCAGCATGTTCGGCGACTGCAGACTTCGTTGAGCGGCGGTGTTTCACGTCAGCTATGTGTTCTTTAACGCGGGTCCCTAACCGATGTAAGAGAGGCCGCAGTCACAATCTAGTTTGTACATCGGTCAAACCAAACGAAGCATAGGGACCCGCGTTAAAGAACACATAGCTGACGTGAAACACCGCCGCTCAACGAAGTCTGCAGTCGCCGAACATGCTGAAGGTTCCAGCCATTATATTAGATTTGACCAACCACAGATCCTCGCTAAAGAATCCAAATTCCTACCTAGGATGTTTCGCGAGGCTATTGAGATTAAAAAACACCCTAATTTCAATAGAGAAGATGGCTGGAAGATATCACCTACTTGGGATCCAATAATAAATAAACTCAAGGCCAAACCCAAGAGCAGCGCTGCAAGACATCAAGACACAGTGAGCTCATACTGCGTAGGTCGGACCACAAATAATTAATTAAAATATGAAGGTAGAACGAGCAACATCTCCTGTCAAGACGAACGCCATCTCAGTCTGCCCGTGACCATGATACCTGCAAAGGTTTCGAAACGTCGGGAACTAAAATCTAAAATTAAACCGCGATAAAATCCGTAAAAGTAGTTTCATTTCAACGCAGTAAGGTTCTTACTGCGTATAAATTTTTGTTTAGTAGAAAATGTCCTTATACATATATTTTACTGTACTATGTATTCAGACACGCACTTGACTCTATTAAAATTAATGTTTACACTGTTCATGCTAAGCGTATTTCAATTTAAGCTCTTTAAAATTCCAGCTAGATGCTATAAGTCTTAAACTTCAAAAGATGTTCTCCAGGATCAAGCATTAAGATTTCAAACGTGCGCGAAAACGGGTACTTTAAAGCACTTACAAGACAGGTTTATTTACGCCTACGGAATTAATTAGCAATATATTTAGACAACAAGCAAGCTGTAGGTTTCTTGGCACCTTTCACCTGTTTTGCATTAACATAACACTGCTTTTATTCCTCGCTATCATTTATCACTTTTCTTGATTTGCTGCTATAAATCATTTTAATACGAAAGAGAAATATAACATCTGTTTCATGTTTTTCTTTTGAACCTTTTTACACGATCGTAGTGGCGATAAACCGGTGAAGAAAATCAATTTCCCGGATAAAATGTCAACTTCCTATGACTAGCTAGGATAGAATCCATCAAGAACAGAAAACAGAATATAAAATTATTTGTGAACATTTTTTTGTTACATTTTAATATGACAGTTATTCTATTATAACGATCTGTATTAAATGAGCTACTAATTTAATCTCAAACCTTTTTCATATTATGGACTTCAAGTTTTATCTTACAATAGAAGAAAACGTAAAATGTACAAGGTTTTAGTTCCGCTAATTGCAAGTGGAGATAAGGGGAGGATCCTATTAAACTATTTCTTGAAACATACTTAGGTAAATTAGACATGCACTCGAATTTCCCGGTCGCGATTGCATTTGAAATAGGACTAACTGTACCAGGTTTTTGTTTGATTTCGAGACCAAGCGGAGAACGAACATTGAATAGGATTATAAGGGGCACGGTTACCTTGACCTACATAGCCCGGAGACTAGCGGTTGACCCGTGATGCACTCGTTACAATTGAAGGGAACGATTTGCTAGACGGAGTGGTCGGCGAAATTTCCGTGAACATGACAATTATGGAAAGGCCACCAGTTTATACTAGAGGGAGTTGTTTTATGGTTGTCTCTTGAAACTGTTAGAAAAAAAAATACAAACTGGAACAAAGATAACTGATAGATCTCCAATTTAAATATACCATTTTCACGCGTCACAAACATTTTCAATAACGCGATACGACTTGTACGAATCCATTAATTTACCTTTCCACATCCTGGCTGAAATACTAAAAACAAAGATACGTGCCATGCCCCAGTAACATCTAGTGGTTAATAAACTTAGTAGGTACCTTACACGTAATTTTAAATTAGTTGGCAGAGAATTTCCAAGGACTGGTAAAAGTTGTTGCGGAATTTTCAGCGAAATAGTAATTAAATTTATTTGTACGTTAAAAACTTTAAATGGGAAATTTGTCTTCAGTTTATTTCATATAATTAAGAAACACTATTTTGCCGATTTTGTTATCTATTACTGTCTTTTGGCTATTTTCGAAAGCTTTGTGGAGATCGACTTGTAATCCTTCAGCTAACCAGCCGTTGCGTAAAACAATTTTTCATCGAATTCACTGAATATCCGACCTCCACAGCCAAATTTTCTGGGAACCAGTCTCGATACAGTATCCCAAACTAAGCTGGTTGTCGGAATTGTAATATTGTTACCATGAAATGTAGTAAAACACTTATTTAGATTCAGAATAGGATGTCATATAAAGGTTAATATATGAGGCGATGAAGCGAAAGTAAAATCCAAGAGAAAAATAAGGGAGAACACTAAAGGTAAAATACATTTTAATGCAAAATATTCTCCGAGGTGGAAACTGTTATGTTAAATATTCATAGTGACCTTGAGACCTTCCCGTGTGGCGTGTCATAATCTTTATTCAAACCACCCAAAACTTAGTGTTTTAATATTCAGTGTAAAGCCGATTACAGTAGTTTCAGACACATATTCTCTTTTCTTTTCTCTGTCTGGTAGATCTGTTCATTAAGCGATATATGATCCAGATGACGCTTTTGGGGTGGTTAATCGATTTAAATTATTGAATCAATCGTTGGGAAACCGTAAATATCTAATGTTTACGTATAAAGACCAGTAGTGTAAGACAGCAATGAAATAGGTATACGTGCTTCTTCAGAAGCATCAAATTCGCAATGGCTATACGGCGGATTGAAGATATCCCACTTAGCTAATTAGATTTGATGCGGACAACTTGCGCAATCTTATCTTTAAGAGAAAATCATATCAAATACTATCAGATAAAATATATCAAATTATGGTTTTACGGGGATATCTTGATAATGCTTGTGAGATATGGGGTCAGTAGCCACGACAGTCAAGTTATTGACACTGGACCATAAAACTAATACAAACGAGTTTTATAATACATTTATAATCGATGAACTATGTTCTTCTTAACGAGTTGACACTTTAGAAATCGTTAAGTATTTGAAGAGTTACGGAATGAGAAACAAATTTTAACAACAGTCATATCGAATGAATATTTTACTAGTTTTGAAGTATAGTTACTGAGTTTCAATACAAGAATAGCAAGTTTTCGTTTAACATTCGAATTAAGCAACAAAACTTTTAACATGGTTTAAACACGTACTATATTTTTGTATCCACAAAGAAAGCCATCAACAAAGTACGTTGATACCGTTACAGCTATATCTCAAGCATCCATGAAAATTTACACCGCGTACACTGCGCAAAGAAATCATTTCCATGGCATTAATTCAACGTTCATGCCTCCACGGCCACACCCAACATTCATGCGCAGGCATAAGTGTACACCGTTCTATTGTGAAAACCACTGCACTATTCCCATTATTTATACAGCACCACTAATTTCTTACCTTTATTTTATTTTTCTTTGTTCTTATTTAACCTCAAAATTTTCTCACATTATAATTAATCTTTCACGTGTTCTAAAACAAGCGTTTGAGAAGAAATTCGTTGACTGTAGGCGGATGAGATTATGGAAGATATTTAAAAACTTTTGACTGATAAGGCAAGTATTATGGGGAGCAGTTTACGCAAAGTGAATTAATTATTTGAGCTGAGCCCGTCCCACTGAAGAATAAAGGTCTTTTAATTAATTGGGAACATAATGTAGACGAATTTTACCACCCACGGTCCGCGTAAATATAATGTGAAGAAAGAATTGTTCTGTTAGGTCAGTTTACTGAGGAACAAAGCCACTCTAACAACGAACTATCGTGGAGTGTTAAACTATTAAATATAATAGGTATAAAGGATATATGAATTAGAGGCAACTGGCGCGCTATTGTGAAAGCCACACACGAAGTTACCTCGTAAAAATAACTTGACTTCTCTATTGCGGCATGTGGCGAACTTTTGTGGGAGCGGCGAAAGTGCGGTCTCATATCCATGGTAATGTTAGGAATATTCACAAGTCCAGAGCGCCAGTTTAGCTTAAAGACCATTCTGTTTTAATTGGTCGCTCTTTTGTTTGTCATTTTCGAGCGGAAATAACAATTATGCAGTACGACCTAGGAACTGCATGAGGATTTTCTACGAAAATTATAAAGTAATTTTACGTTCTATTGTATTTATTCGTTAACCGTCGAAGTTGAATAAGTCACTCATTAGCTTGTACAAAATGAAACAACTTCTAATCCACACATAGTATTAACATATATAACATACCGTTAAAAGAAAAATTACTGAAAAAGAAGACTAAACATGACGTGTCTTTTGTAAGTGATAAAGGAAAAAATCAGCTAAACATTACTTCTAGTTACAAAACTGCAATGTTCACCGTCGCCGCGTCGGGATTATCTTTGTAACTAATGTGTCTGCGAAACTTAGCATGTACTTAATAATAATCAAAAAGTTGACATTAGCAACAACATTTATAATACATGATCATAAGATTCTCAAAGTGACTTTCTTAGAAAACAAAAAAACCTACCGTACCCAAAGGGTAAAGTCGGAATCCTCATACTAAGAATCTGCAGTCCGTTTCCTCAAATTGTATCTCATGAATTGTTACAGGTGGACAGTTGAAGTTCTTATGGATGAAGAACAGAAAAAAAAACAATATCAAAGTAAAGCAACGATGGTTCGGTTGTGAATTTAAAAGGTATGTTTGTTATTCTTAATCCTTTTTATACGGAAAACTGTCACGGGTCCGTCTCGCAATTGACAATATTTTTAAATTCATCCGGTAAAAGGTTCCTAACATAAAGCGCCGTGTACAGTGTATTTCGTAACATACAGCATGTACAAAATACGACATTAGCGGAATCTTTTAACATTACTACTTGGAATACCATAAGGCGGTGTATGTTTGCAAGCAATGCGCAACATTTAATTTATAAATGGTTGAATTTAAAATATATGCGAACACGTAAAGCCCGAGGTTTCTTACAATGTTGAAAAACGCGGCCGCCGTTTATTTTTACAGTAAGAACATTCTAGAACTTCCCTTAATGCTACAGATAATATAATTTAAAATAAGATTACTAGCCTTGAGTCGAACACTCGAAACCAGCATATTATTGTCAAACAGGCTACTTCAGATGACGACAAAATAATGTTAAGCTTGACAGTTCAAATATTCTTCAGCCGTTACTCAGAACTCCTAAAACGAGACAGTTTCTAATGTGAAAGTGAGACAGGGCACGTAGTAACTTCTTGCTCTTTCAACTACGAGAACACCAATCCTGCTATATGAGCTAAAAGTAAATGTGCAAGTACCTCACCTTGCATATAACAAGTGTAACCTAATCTAATAAACCTATATCTAAAAATAGGGTAATCAATAACATTGTGGTTACACAAACCGCATTACCGATGTACGCTTTATTTATTTACAGCATTAAATCATATTGTGGTTACTAACTAATTATCAACAAAGCGTTTATTCAATGTTATTTTCACCAACATGTCGGTATTCAAACACGCGCCATTAGTTACTTTACCAAATGATATTAGTGCTCGGTTTTTGTAACATGCTGTATAAGCACTCTCGTATAATTTATCTAACATGGAAAATAAAACATGAGGACAAAATTGTGGGTACGTTTCTGAATGTTGTGAAATTCAGTGATTTTTTCTAACATTTTTTTTATATAAATTAGAGTGAAATTCGATCTCATAACGAGAATGTGAAGTCAGCATACGCTCACACACACTGCGTGGCTTCAAACGACACAACAAGTAGCCCCGTAAAATGGAAATACCGAATGAATATTTCTTTCCGTTTACGGTATACTGCGGTCAACTCCCTACAAGCGACGACGAGCGTAGTCCACAATACTTTTTTGTTTGATAATGGAGTGCCTTCATAATGGCTGATACCTAACTTGAATATGGGTTCTCGTTTTTCTGAAACTTTTTAGCTTTGCTGGCAAAAAGTTGTTACTAATTTCGCTCTAAATATCCAAGTTGCGAAGTATTTAATAAGCGAGTAAAAACTACTAAGTAGTAAGATTTTTATATTTAAGCATCACAGGGCAAAGTTTTCAAAGCTGTCTAGATCAAAACACATTTTTCCAGACGCTTGAAAACAAAAGAACGTCGTAGTTACGAAATATTTATGAACGAACAACCAAGGCGCTAGAATAACTAAAACAATGAGGATCCCGTGGGAACCAAACGTGCCAATGCTCAGACTGATTCGTATTTCAGACGACGAACAAACTGCTAACTCAACTCAGTCTGTACACAACAAAGTTAGGATATATTTGAATGTTCGAAGCGAGCGTATTAAAGTGATCATTAATCAACATTCATAAAACATTACGCGGAATGTGATGAATGAGGCTGATTACGCCAATTAAATGCTCGATTTTAGACAGTTCCAATGCGAGCGCGATAACTTTATTGTTGCTTTCATTTCCGAGTGTTATTTTGTATTCGAGATTTATATTAAACGGGCTGAACTACATTAAATGTGGAATTATTTTGTACTGATTTTAAGATGATTATGTGAAATCAATTTTAATGGTCACGTATGTAATTATGGGTTGTAGTGTTAACGGAATAAATTAAATATGTTATGGAAATTATTTTGTATTAATTAAATTACACAATACACTAACCTTGGTAATTTTTTCAATGCTTGCTTTGGTGTGTGCAAAATAATTTCGATTTTTAGGATATTATATGGTAGGTCAAATCTTCATATAAATAAAAAAAATTGGTTGAGTATCTAAGTAAAATAAGACGGCGATTTCAGGTATAGATATAAATAGATGATAATTCCTTGCGTAATAAAAATAAAGACAAGGAAAACTCTTAACGTAATAAGCAAGTCAAATTCGCGAGTGAACTACATCAAAATCAGACATTCATCAAAAATAAAATCCCCATAAGGGAAATTCATATTCACGTTGTTTTCTCATGTGGAAACCGAATGGCGGCGGGCGGCGTGAACAGGTGAATTATCATATTTATTGTTGGTCGTAAATTCATACATTAGATATTTCTTGACTTTCTACCAGTTGTCAAGCGAATAACATGTATGTGAGAAACCTGAGAAACAATATTAACATTAAAAAAAGAGCTATAGATATTTAGGGTAGACACAAACTGGTTCCTTTCTAGCCTCTTTCTTCGAAAGATCAGTCCAAAAGATGCTGTAATTAGTTGTTTGATATGGAAAATCTGCATACAATGTCTGGACTTTAAATGTGGCGATGACCCCTGAGTTTGTTTCGATATTTCTTTTCAAGGAAGCCACTTAGGAAATGCCAACTCTAACTAGCTTAAAAATAATCTGTTTAAGTAGGTACGTCTACTCTAGAATTATTTTTTTCATTCCTATCACACTCATCGTCTACAACGACTTCGCTTTCGATAAGCGTATTACTATTGTTTAGTTTATCACACAAAATCTAAGTCTAGATACATGTGTCTCCAACTAAAGTGTCTCCCGAACTAGACTGTTCGAAGGATACATTTCATTTAAGAGAAATGTCCCAATACGTTACTTTAATTAAAACGTTCAAGGGTTTAAATATCGATATAAATGCTTGTGCTCATGGTACTGCGAAATTAAGATTTTTAGGACAAAATAATTACATTCTTCCCTTAGGGTTCGTAAACGTCTTATTAATGAAAATTCACGTTATTATTTGTTATTTTGTTCCTTCTTAAATATCTTGAAAATACGGCTTCCAAACTGACTATGTACTACGATTGATTTACTTTGAAAATTATTGAAGTTTTAATACAATACGATTATATTCGAATGTTTAAAGTTTAACACATAATTATTTTAATGGAAACTTTATTTTGATGACCAATGAAGAATTTTGTCAAATGACTACATATGACAGTTGGTAAATATATCGCTACACACGAAAAGAAAAACAGTTTATATATTTACCTACATACATTCTGTACATACATCTAATTTATTTAAATCTTTCTGATGTCTTTTTCCGATTGCAAGCCATTTCTCATATCCGCGAAATGTCTTTGATCTTCACAATTTCGCAAAAAAAGGTAGAGAAATCGATTCCTTTAAAATCCCATGTTATAACCATGGGACTTAAAAGGCCGTTTCGGTAAAGGTTGATTAGATTCCCAACGGCAATGAAAACCGAGACAATCCAATATTATGTTACTACGTGATTGTTCCGATTCGAAATTCTGTTTACAATCAAACGTACTTAGATATAAGACACACTTTTGTTAGTGTAAACAGTATACTAATTTGAAGGTATAATATAAAAATAATTTATAATCTTATATATCTTAATTATATAAAAAAAAGATAAAATCCCCAATTCTTTTATTTCAAATGTCATTGAGACATATGTACCAACTTATATTTATTGTTTTGTATATTATTTATTTTATTAGTTTTCATTTATAAGTTCACGCCTAACCCCATCCATTTTTTTTTCTAAATGTATAATATAGCTACGAGTTAAAAGTTTTCTACAAAACACTAGACATTTGCAAAAAACTAGTATCAATATATAAAAACCAACGATTACCGTTACAGTACAAGAAGTCAAGCTAGAGCATATATTTCACGGCCTTGCTTTTGTGGGCTTGTGGCGTGTCTCCGACATCCGTGACCCTCATCAGTTTCAGAGGTGGATGTCAGGCCGACGGGTATAACGCGAGCTCTGTACTCTGTATAGTCAGCAACGAAGTACATGGAACGAAAATGTTGAAAGAACCAAAATGTTTGACATGACAGACGTTTCTGCAACCAAAAAAATATTGTGTTTTACAGTGATATTGGGGTTTGAATTTTTGTTTTAGTTAAATATTTTTGTTGCCGACTGTACCCACCGAGACATGTATTATATGAAAAACTTAGCTATTAGCTAATGCTGACGTTTTTGTTGGCGAATGTGACAGTTATAACCTTACGACGAAATGTAAGTAAAAGTAAGGGTTGCTTTAGTTTTTTGTCATTTTAATGGAGATGTAATTTATGTATGTCTCGGGTTAATGTTACAATGGACACATTGTTAAGTTTGTAAGTTTGATGGGTGTTGATTACTTCTTTAATTCTCAGATATTTATAAATAACCAGCGAGACGGTACAAAACGGTTTTTACTATTATGTACAACTAACAATTAAATCTAGAAATTCGAAGAAAAAAGATGCAGCAAGATGAAAAAAACGGTGTCTCAACTTTAAAATCATGGTGAATCACACCAACCTGATACGATAAAAGAGACAGAGCGTCCGAAGCAATATTAAAGCCAGGACTTCGTATTTTATCGACTGTTTACTAGCAATAATCAGGCTCTTAAAAAGGTCCACATCGAAATTAGCTTTAAAAAGATCAGAACGACACCATAAAAATAAATGCACTGGTATGGACCAAGCATTGGTCGTAAAGTTTTATCTAAACACACTCTCATTTGTCACATCACTGGTTTTATAACTTCCACAGACGAAGCTTTATAAATCAAACTGTCTTTTCTGAGATGAAGTTCTCCGATTCCTCTTGGCTATATAGATTCTAATCAAGTAGGTTTAGTGAATTTGGTAGTAATAAATTCGTTACAATACTCTGCAAAGATAACTTAATTTCGTTCGAAATTACGAATATGATGTGTCCAATTTCGACCGTCGCAATAATAATCGGTATAAACGGACTCCCGGACATAGTCCCGTTCCATTTAGATTATGTTTTAAAGGGTCCCCGCTTTCGACCCATGTCCCAACGTAAGCTTACGACAGACCGCGTATCTTCACAAAGAAGATTTACTGAAAGCAACACAACGACAAAAGTAGAAAAATATAGAAAACAAAAACAAAAATGGTCGATTTAGCGATTTATAAAAGTATGAAGAGGAAAATATAGTCAGCGGAAAACATTTGGCATACCGAGCGTACGACTTCGTTAACGACATGGCGCATTAAACGCAGCAATTAGTCAATCGAGCTCCAAATCCGACATCGAGCCGACTACGGATTTTAGGGCAATTTGTTAAAAACATAAAACCCATGGCTTTATAGCACTTCATGCAGGCTGTAGACTACGGGCCTACGTTAAAAGATAACAGCAAAATCTGTTCTCATAATTCGATTATGAGGATGAACAACAAACTAGCAACAAATTTATTAATGCCTCAACTTCGGCGTTGGATAATCTGACCCTAAACTAATAGGTGGCACCGGTGTTGCATACATAACGTCATTCATTAATCAATTATTCGTAGCGCTGCACAAACTTTGAGAAGCACAATTTAATGTTCACGATTACTAAACAGCGTCGGTGTTGGATCTAACTTCATTTCAATGACAGTTCATTAAATCGTACAGTATGTCTGACAGAAGTACAACTGAGAGAGAATAATTTGTGTTATGAGTATCACACGTAGTCTTCGTAAACGTTTTGTTTATGACAGACGTATCTGGGAATTGTATGTTGGTGGAAATAACTTAAACTGGAGAACAATAACAAAAATTTTTCGAAGCTTTTTCATACAGTTCGTTGAAATATAATCTACGTAACCTCTGACAAAGAAAGCAATACATATGCATAATGTGAAAAACTTTTAAGAGCCCCGCGAGATTCCGAACATAATCTTAATAGCATTTTCCAACACAATCAAAGACTTTGGGTGCTACAATAAAATTCCTTACTTATTCTAATTGCTAACATTAAAAGATATCCCTAACAAAAGGGGCCTTCCGTTTGTAAGAACCGGCATTAAAAAGGAAAAGTGATGATCATAAAACCCAGGGGAGAGCTTCACCTTAGACCCTGACTATATGTTTAACGAGCACTTCCAGTAATCGAACGCTATTCCAGATATTGGATCTTGGTCTTATTAGAAAGCGCAAACTCATCTCGATGTGTTAAAAATCAATATTCCGCCCTTAGGCTTGATGACTAAAATCCTTCTCGTGACATGGGTTTCCCGTAGATTCCCTGATAAAATAATGAAATGAGGGGGAAATAGGTCCGTGATTAATTATGCAGAAGGTTGCTTCTAAATGTCACGGAAATGATTCATATAAACGAGACGGACAGCATTTCTACTGCTCGATAAATCACAGCAACGTTATGGTATGTTTTATTTTATCTAAATCAAACTCGCCATTTTAGGTATTCAGACTATTTGGCTAAATAAAAATACAACAAATATTTTTAGCTGTCAATTCGAATTTCGTTCGTGTGTATACCAACAGAAATTATTGCGCTATAGTTCATCTCTGCCAGGTGGTTTAAAATGAAATAGTGTTTCCGCTTCCCGTTGGTACTCATCTAATCCTGGTCCGAGCTGGCGGTAGTAACTCAGCGAAAATACCTGGGGATAACCAAACTGGATACTTTACTACACCTGGGTATAAATCCGAATGGATATATCATTATGATTCCTATCTATATACAGATATTTGACGTCATAAATCAAAGTATTGAAAAATATTTAATGTCAGCCAAATTGAGCTACCTTCGTTAAACGGAATCACGAATTGAAAGAGGGTCAACCGACAGCTGCCTAATGCAACCTGTCGATACTGGGATCAGGCATTTTTTTTATAAATTGCTTTTTATCTTTCCAGTGGACGGATCACGGTAAGCTTTGTAACGCAATCAAGCTTAATGCAACATTGATTAATGCAAACATATTTAATGATAATGATGGCACGAATTGAACGATGAACGTCGCAACGATTACGAAGTTCGATTATTTTAATGCCAATGGTAAAAGTTTTTATTTACGTTTTTTTATTTGTAAAACGGGACCAGTAAAATAATTATTTTCAGTACATTAGAGCATAATTTCAAATTTATAAACATCACTCAGTTACTTTTCTCGTTACTTTGCCCTTCGAAATAATTTATCAAAAATTGAGTTGGTAGCCTACAGATTTATTCAAACAAGATGACCCTTTGAAGTCAATCAAACTTTTTGAATCAAGTCAAATGATTTACTAATGCAAATCGTAATTACAACGAGAACTCTAAAATGAAAACACAAATGAGTTTTTGAAAAGTGAACTATCCACGGCTGCGACCTACATTTTACAGGCAAAGGACCACAAGCGTTCAAAAGGCGAACATTGCGACGCAACTACTTCACTTATTACTAGAGTAAAAAGGACAGAGATAGAACGAACGCATTAGAAGCAGTAAATTCTGAAAGTATTACAAGTATTTTCATTTAATGCAAGAGAGATGAGGATGCAAAAATAAAAGAGAAACTTTCATGTATCCATTAGAACACGGAACAAGAAATGAGGAAATAATGTAATACGAAACTTTACAAAATGGTAATTTAAAGATGAAATATTATATGAGTATATTTTATTTAAGTACAGAAACAATTTGAGTGGATTCCTCTGTTTGAAAAAAAGGTCTCATGTTTAACTAACTGCGAGAAAGACAAATAAGTAAGGGCATCCCAACAAATCGGTTCCATCAATCTGTTGATCGAATTACGATGTTAACGCCCCCTTTAATCACCAAGTCAACCTTTGGGAACGATTTAATACCTCTAAAGCCTAAATCCTCTAAGCACTACAGCCATTTGATTGCTGACACTTAGTTTGTAAAATTAACATTCGATTTCCTATATCAGTTCAATGAGTTTCATACTTCATTTTTTTCAAGAAAAAAAATAACTCGAAATAAACTTATAACGTATTTAATGCGAGAAAACATGTTAGTTAAACAAAAACGAGCTCGGAGCAATCTAGCGAGACATTTTAAAGTGCACTATGAAATATGGCTTCGAACTTGCCATGTTTCTCGTTACAGGACATCGTATAAACTTATTATAGTCAGAAATTAAGTTTATTGTAGCTTTCAACTTAGATTACTTTTGCATAACATGGGAGATCCACGAGTTTCAAAATAGAGCTTTAGCAGATAACCAAGATTTTTAAACGTCTTTTTCATTACATACCTATAAAGAGATAAAGTTTGACAGTATCAAGGTTTTCTTTAAAACGTCGCTACGGGCTACACAAATATATCAAGTCACATGCACAAGACACCCAGCTTGGGATCACCAGATCACTCAAATTAATGCTTGCGCTACGCGGGGATGAAACCGGCGACACGCCAACGGAGGGTTTGTCTTGAAGACCACTCGGCTACGTGTGTAGTAAAATGGTGTTAAATACCACATAATTTCTGATAAATCCATTTCTTTTGTACTGTATGTAGTGTATGTATACAGTATGTACCATATTCTCTCTACTGATTACTAGTAACATATTATTATTCACCTTGAACATTCTCGTACGAACTTTATACCTCACGCCGAGGTAACTTGATCTTGCAGAGAAAATTACACAAGATTTTACGAAAATACTTCGTTCAAAAATTAAGTAAAATCTTTAGTCAAGAGAAACCTGAGATTACTGGTATGGAACAATAATGCAAATGAGATTCGCCTTCAGTAAATACAGAAAGGAAAGCTAATGATTCAAAATATACAAACCCTTTCTGATGCTTATTAACATTTTATTTTACTTTTTGCTCAAAAAAAGGTAACGCTTTGGAATTGAAGAGGTTTGTGTTACTACCCAAAAAATATATAATTTTACTCAAGCGATCTGAAAGTTTGAATATGAAACTCAAAAGTAGCTCTAATCACACATCTTGGTTTGATCATTTCCATGTTATCGGTTTCCCATATTACAGAGAGAGTACCGACCGATATTCTCGAATCCATGTATATTTATAGGGTTTGCTTTCAACCAGCCGTCTTTGTTCTTCGATCGCGTCGATGATATACGTTGAATTTAGTGAGCCCGGTTCGTACAAGGACAGCGTTTCATTAGCGTTCAGAATCTTAGTGCTCTAGGACATTGTTCAGATGCCAGGAAGCCTGAGGTAGATTTGTTGAGCGTTGAACATGCCAAGGACATAACTGAAATTACTTTTATAATTGATGATTATTTAAAAACGGTATATATTTATTTAGTAGACTATCTGACCCAGCAAACGTTGGTTCGCCATTGGTGCAGAAAGAAAGGGAAGTGAAAAAAGTTGTCGATTCTCAAACTTAATCAATATGCACAAAATTTCATAAGAATCGGTAGAGCTCTTTTGGAGGACTTCAATTACGTAGGTACACAGTGATACGGGAATTTCATATATTACATTAATCGCAACATGTTATTAACGCAAAAAGTTATCTTAAATGCGGTGTAGCAATAAGTTTCCTGACAGGAACACAATCAAACCGTTTACTAACAGTGACTTTCACTTTCCCTTGCACACGGCAGAAATGGGGGCAGCGAAGTGTTACTGCCATTTCCCACACAGTTGGATGAAAGCTATCCACTAGTATAACCAGTTATCGAGATTTTCTTGAACATTAAATTGTTGCGTTTTAAAGCCACACGTGTTTCCAATACGAGACCTTGTATTTGTTGAGGATAGCATAAGCCACAAATTAAATGTTACGTTACAGGATTATTTGTATGTCATAATCAGTACTAAGAAATATCTAAAGCAAGGTTAGAAAGTTTGGCAGATATCCAAATATAACGTAATGAATTAGGTAAGTATATGGTCGGTAGGTTAGGGGTATGATAAAAACAAAACAGTTCATTCCTGCTTTAGCAGACGTGGTTGTAAAATTTGTGTGTACCGACCATAAAGTTCACGAAGAAAATGTACAGTACGCCTGTGGTAAGACTTCATCACAATAAGTAAAAACATACGAAGGAACCGATCGTCTTTGGAGCATAATGAAGCATGGGGAGGACCACAGAAACAATAGATCGTAAAACAAAAGGCTCATTTCGCCAGGACGCGCCGGCACATGCAATATCTATTCCTGAAATATATATTCCTGTAGTCGTTGAGTTCGGAGGCCTGAATAGAGGCCCGTATGTTTGCTGAGACTGAATTGCGAGCGCCTCGGGCTCTAGGTCGCCTATGTTAACCGCGGACGCGAACTCTTTAGATGTGTAGACGATGATTTTTTTTTCTTCTTGCCGACAAATTGGAACAGAGGAGGAGGAAAACAATAAGCAATGTTTTTGAAACATGAATATTTTACGGATAACATACCCTAGATGTTTATTTTGTGACTAAAGAACTCTCACTTAATTGTAACAGACATTCATACTGCCTTCAAACCTACATCATAAACAATACAAGTAATATACTCACTAAATCTTATGTAACAATTAATTAATGTTACATAGATCTTACACAGTCCCGTTTCAGAACCATAATTTACAATCTCATTTAACAAACTATTAGGATTACACGATGTATGTCATGGCTTCAGGTACCCATGTTTAGTGCGAACCCTTGTCGTCTGTATATGCATAGCAAACAATTATAACGGAATTGAAATTTCAATCTATTTAGGCTAAACAGGTTAACGTTGCTACAAGGGAGTTGAACGGAAGAATTAATGGCACCATGCCTGAGATGAGTTAATCCTTTTCGTAATGACCTCATAAATAATAATTCGCGATTATCCATGGAGATGAGATCATTTAGGATCAAGTAAGAAATGGATTTTTAATACAATTTAATGACATCCTTGAACTCTCATAATTTAAAATAGAAAATAATTTCATTTATGAAAAATCTTGAGATAATATTACTTTATTATAGTTGTAAAATGTATGAGATAGTACTAAAATATTCTTACCGATCCCAAAAGCGGAATCAAAGTGACGGTATGTTAACGATCAAATCGTTAAAATATAATAAAAGCATCGAAATCAATTTTGATAACGGGCGTCATTTGAAGTAATAGACTTCTTTAATGGTTTCTGGTCCGCTTTTAACGTTTCACTATGGATCGACGGTTTTAATGAATAAAAAATTGTCGTACTCACCGAACGGCGACTGATGGGAGACTTACCTGAAATAAAATAAAAAAAAGGGTTTTTAAAGGAATAATAAAATCGTTTTCCATTAAAATTCAAAAAGAATACGTTATTATAAACCAATTAAAAAGAAGAGTTGAAGCTTTTTGTGTTCAGCTTTGAATTTAAAACAAACATTAATTGACAAAGAGCTTAGAATTACTTTACAAAAACACGCTAGTCATTTAAACATTAATACGTTTACTACTATATAAACTAACAGCGACTAGTAGACAAAACACAAGAAAATAAACCGAAAGAAAAAATTCGATCGAGACAAAAAAATCATACTAGGACCTATAGGTCACTGAAAAATAGACTATTAAGAAAAAACAAGTGGAATACAATTTTCCAAGCATCGAAACTAAGGCAATCTCCACGTTTATTAAAAAGCTAGCTAATCAAGTGAAACCGACAAAAATGTCCAGTGTCACGAGCATAAAACTTTTCACAGGGTGCCGGTACTATGAGCCTATAAAGCAAGTTTGTACCCATTGTGGAAGCGAGACGGAGCACTACATTAGGCGTATCGGCATCTCTCTCCCACAACAGTAACAGTTTTGTTAAAAAAGCTTATAGTAGACGTGTATAACTTGAATGAAGCGGCACTGCGAAAAAAATCCTCGAAGCATGTTTCATTGCGCTGTTTTTTTACGTTTTTACTTCGTGGTGCAATATTTTTTAGACTGAACATTCTGAACTACATAGCGCTTTGGTTGCAAAGCTCCTTTTCACGCGGCGAAGTAAGGCCTGATCATAATGAATATTGCACATATTTTAAAGGGAGTAATGAATCCGTAAATGTGTTAATAATTTATTTTTCACAGATATTTTGTTTGGGTTTAAGTCATTTTAATATCTGTTTGCTTAGCAGCTTACTTCACTTTACATTTTTTTACTTTAATCGACATTTTTAACACATATTAATTTATAACCTCATTACGCAAATTCTAGATCTTAATCTGCGAAACAAGAAAATCAAAATAAAAGCAGAAAAACCGAAGTAAAGCGAAATTAATTTACCTAAAATAATTTGACATCTCAATCTACTTAAGAGACCTTTTCACGAGTATAATTACATTCAAATTATGGTAAACTTCAAGATAATAAAGTGGAAAGAGGAAATGCGAAGAAAGTTCTACAGACCACAATACAATTTAAAATAACGCCGCCTTTATGATTCAGCTCTTACGGAAACGTCTTAAATAAAAACCCCTTTGTCACCCGCAAACAATTGTCTAGTACAATGGGTTGGCAAAATCTTAGTGCTAGCGAAGACGATCTCGCCGTTGCAAAAATAGTTTTCAATACATCGAACTTGGTTTTTTTTTTAAGTGAATGAAAGAATTTCTTAACGAAGTCGAGTCATACTTTTATTCAGTCATATTATTATATGGTGCAATCACTGATATGGTTGATCTTCACGACAAAATCGTATGCTTCATGTGCTATAATAAATCAGTATATTAATGTAGATGATCGTATCGAATGATTCATTTTTTTTCCTAGGGAAACCCCAGCAACAAGTTATGACAAAAAGAAACAAATTTGATAGTGAAGTTAGAAATTTATTTGAGACCACACAAATTCATGACTGTTACAATCGTGGCTTAATTTTAATCTTATATTTTTAGTTTTAGTTATTGTAGCGGCAACTGAATGACATCTGTGATAATTCGATTTTCACTTGTTCTATTAAGACGATTGTGTGTCGAGTTCCTGGCAAGCCTTAGGTAACGGTTGTGCAACGTTAAGATCGCCCAGTCCTGCTATGAAATGACCGGATGAGGTATGCGAGGGGCGCAATGAATGTCATTGCAAATTCCTTTCGTGATGCTTAGGTTAGAAATGGACTATCAGATTACTTATAGCATTTCGAATATAGGACATTCAAAATAAAATCTTATTTATTACCAACGCTTAATATTGTAATGAAAAAGTAATCTCTTCCCGTAGATAATTTAACTTTTGCGATCATAACCATACTTCTGCAAAGAACAGAAATTACGTCCGGAACAGTATACAATTACCCAAATCACCGACGACATTCTTTTATAAAACATGAGGCATTATTAAAGAATCAATATAGATGGCTTATATCTGCTCTTCACACAGCTGTAATCCTGTGTCAAAGGCGGAGTCGGGGATCCCTGATATAAAGCTAATAACGTTATATTGGTTACTACGAGCCTGTTTTATGATAATACTCAATATTTTGCAAGTAAACCGGGAAGAACATCGAAACCTTGTTTTAATATCGGTATTGGCTGATAAAACAATATATCGCTTGAAACATCGAGGTTAATTCAATTCTAAATCAAAATTTAGAGTATATTAAACCACGTCGAAGTTAAATGTTGAACAAAACATTCAAAATCAAATACAAACGAAATAACATACATTGTTCAGTTAATTACCAAACAACGGAGCGCAATTAGGTTTATCAACACACAAGAAAGTTTTATTAACTGTGTAACTATTTGCCATACCTGTTTATTTCATTTGCAACCCTCACCTATTTTTTTCATAGAACAAATAAGTACCGTATGGAGGGTGAGTTATTTGTTTTCTTGAGAAACGGCATACTATTGTTGTGCATTGTTCCAGCTAATGGGTCTAGTACACAGCTTGTTCGTGTTAATTGATCGTTATTATAATTAAGCTCAATACCTCACCTCCAGTGATTATGCAGACCTTTGATGACAGGTTTTGTTCTCAAATCAAGTGTGCGTATTAATGTGGTCACTGGTACACTGGATTGCAATTAATGTTACGAGCTGTTTGAGCAGGGCTGTTGCTGTTTCTAGAGCGAGAAAACACTACAGTACACCTAGTGGCGTCTCACTTCTACAAAGGCAACATAATATTTCGAAGCTGAAACGAAGTTTGTTTAGATCGTTAAACGAGGATGACAGATAATAGGTTCAGTCTACTTACTCAATAACAATTTCTTTAATAGATGACCGCATTACCTAAATTAACTTCACAAAAGATTTTATCAGCATCTACCTCAAACATGTCTCGAAGAAATTCGGTATCGGGTATCGGTATTTCAATATTAAAGTACAAGGTTTTAGAGCCCGGAACGAGAATTCATTGCCTTAAGATCCTGTCTAGGTAAGTTTTACGACGGTCTTAAAACAAAAACCGATACCTATGCGAAGTAACACTATATTTCTTGAAGGTTTAAAACACGTGAAAGTGGGCGAAACTACTAAAAAGGGAAGACTCGTAATGTTTTCCAATAGATTTAGTGTTAAGCTTTTATACGCTTGACTTGCACTAAACATTTCATACATGATTTTGATAAAACGGTTTTTGGTGAGTTTTTAATAAGTTCTATATATCATGATTTGTTTTAAAGGTTATGCTGATTTACTTGAATAACATGAATTGATTCCAACCTTAATTGGTTTCGATTCCAGTTAAATCTTAATTGAATGAAAACGCAGTTGAGAAAGGATCAATTCGATACCAGGAAGTAAACATCGACAAATAAACTTTAAACTTATTAGCCGAAGTTTAAATAAACCCATTGTGTATAAGCAAAAATCCGAACGTAACAAGTGAATCCGATTACAATGGACGAAACTTTTGCATCGTGGATTATACAAGCTTCCTGTTTGTGTCACGTGGCTGTATCGATGAAAGAACTTTGGAAAATTATTGGCGTTTCGTTCAAACGAATATACTTCGAGATGAACATGCGCTTTTACTTCATGAAGTTCAGTTTTATTTATGAGAACTTTTGGCAATATTGCTGTCTTTGGCAGGGTTTTTGTGCAATCAATTTTATTTGCATACATTGAAACTTTTGAAAATATAAGTAAATATTTATGCAAGACGTAGTTTTGAGTTCGCCTCAAAACAAATGTTCAAACACGTTAAGTGATTTAATGTGAGCTGAAAGTTGATATTGTAAAATTTATATAAACCTATCATTAGCAAAAAAAAAATAATTAAATCGATTCAGCAGATAATGCAGCAGAAAAATGGTACGATAAAAACAAAATAACATATCTGACTAATCATAATATATTTTATTTGATTCACCTTAGTTTACACTCCAGTCTAACTAAACGCACCCTAAACTTTCAGAGCGGTCACACTAATACAAGCAACCCTCCATTACCATCCATATACGTAGTGGAAAGTTTAAAAATTGAATTTCCCCCGACCCAGTTCATATTGTTCGGTTAATCAACGTTAATCTTGTTAGCAGTCGACGCGTACCTCGTGCAGTACATTTATCATGGCGAATCTAGTTAGTGTCTCGTCTGGGGAACAATGCTCCCACATATTAATACCATCGCGTCTTCTTCCGGGTTTTCTTGGCTGTAAAGCTGCATGCATAAAACGTTGATAAGGAAAGATCCTCTTTGTTCAAATCGTCTCATTTCATCTTCGTTTCAAGTTTTACTAAAGATCTAACGGTTGGTTAGCAAAAACTGAAATTTGTTTTTTTTTTGTTTTCACATTGGCCTTATATCAGACCTATATTTCCTTGATTCACGTAATGAATCAATTACAGCTTAATATAATTACGCAATAAATAAGACCCATACAACATATTACCTAATAATTATACCTACCCACCATTAATTATCTACCTAATCCTTGGATTACATTAAAACCTTTAGTGCCTTAAGTTGTAATTTAATGCTAAACACAATTTACTTAGTTATATGCTTAGTTTTAACGGGCATAGTAACAAATTAAGCAATCAAAGAAATACGTAATACCTATTCAGTAAAACTTTTATGTGATCATAGTCAAATTCTTCCGACGTTTATTTGTCTGGGCTGTCTACCTGATGCTATCTCCACATACATTAGCTTTGTTATAAAAGTTCTGACGGTTTTATGATCTCCCATAGATCCATTTCCGTTCCATATGAATATGACTCCATCATAACTACGATTATCATCCTAAACCTAGTGCTGAACTTTACCCTATCTGCTATGACTAAGTATTTGTTATCTTTATGAACAGCGCCAGCCTGCTTTAGTCACTTCATTACACCGAGCCTGCGTTTAACGAGGATCGCATGCAAATTGATGTTTGCAAGAAGAATTCCCTTTGCAATTAAAACAGAGTTCTTAATAGTTCCTATCACCACAAAAGCTAGGGAACGTGGTTACGTCAACGGTACTCCTAAATTCTGATATATGACCATTGAAATTGCCTTTGTATTGTGTCTCGTACTCTACATTTATCATGTCGAATCTAGCTGCCGACATGTCCCGCGAACAAAGCTTCTTATTTAACGACGCTATATTATTGAAGACTAGCTATAACCCGAGCTACTTTGTGCTATTTTCCCGTTATTACATAAAAACCGAACAGCGAGTTAGTGTAGTTGTTAAAGGAAGTTATGACAGCACATTTACCGTTGTTACTTGTTTTGTTTTTATAGAGAAACATTAAAATCATCATATTGTTGTATTGACTGGGGGTAGACGGAATATTGTTGCTATTAAATCATGCTCGTTCACTTTGAGAGATTGGCAGCTTTACATATCCTCTAGTACTTATCCGATGGACACGTTTGGATTTGCTTACAGTAGCGGCCTGTAGGGTAGGCTGATGTTCAGATGTGTACATTTACAGGCTGATTCATACGAGGATAAGAGCCCATCGACTAGGAAGCACCACATTAACCCGTTTCCCGGCAAACAGCGCAACAACGAAAATAGAACTAGGAAACCTAACGAGAACTCAGGCATTAGTGCTTATGGAATTTATGGAAAGAGCTTAATGGTAAAGGTTGGTAAGTTAAGACAATGATTGAAAAGGTGATTAATGGAAGAATTCGTGGAAAAATAATACCTTCAACCCTTGAACTTCCGAATCAGTAACGAGCACCCAACAAAGACAATCCTTAACTGAATTGAATATAAATTCCATCCGGTTCACATTCATCTCCTTCGAAACAATGACCGGCTGTGATTCAATTAAAATTAGATTTTAGTTTGCTAGGAAACAATTAAATGAGAGATGGCAGTTCCCTACCGCTTCAGTTACATAAGTCAAATTAAAATCAATTAATTGAAAGGGTTCAAGACCATTTACGGTCAGAACTTATGTCAAGGATTGCTTCGAGATCCAATCAAGTTGATTACAACGAAATCAATCTATACCATTAAGCTTATAATATTTTAGCGTTATTTAACTTTGAGAAAGTTTTGTACAGTAATAACGAAGCTTTAAAACGTAACTGTTGTAGAATTCAATTGGTTGAAAACAAACTGATTTATGTTCATAGATGAAAATATCTGCAGTGGCGGTAACTTTGTAAATAACTTGAATCTATAATTTATACGTTTGTTCGCAAGTCGTACAAACGGTGACGATTTTCAACATCACAAAGAAACTCGCTCAATTTAAGTTCTACAGTTCGAGATGGCAAACTAATCTCGGAGTGCATTTAAGGCGGAGTCAAACGCAGTATCTAAGCTTAGGTCAGCATTCAGGGCATGTGGAGGCCACAATCTAAAGTCGTTAGCGTTTGATTAATGAGCCGGCGAGCGTTCGGATTATGCGCTAATTCCGCAGAAAAAACCCTATCTCGAGTTGAAAATAACCGTCGTCCAAGTCGTTTTTATTTGAAACTTTTTAAATTTAATACGAAAGAATGTTGAGAGTTCTATGCTTAATTTACAGGATGGAGTGTCGGTTGAATATTAAACAGTTGAAATTAACTTCGAAAGATGAATTACGTTTGTTTTATTTCTGTAATAAAACTTACGTGGTTTACATTTTTAATTTTTGTTAAGAATTACTTTACTCGTTTCGCGAATTGATTTGATATTAACAAATGCATTACCAAACATTTTATGACACGAGTTCAGTTATATTGGACTTTGTAACACATTTTAGAACGTACCATGTACATTTATAACAAATCAATGAAAAATGATAAAATAATAAAAACTATCCACGCTCTACTAAGTATCCTTATCCAAAATATTATCCATATAATGTAATACATCAGAGAAAAGCATGCAAAACGAAACAAATGCAATATTAAAACGAAATCCACTAAACGTAACATCAAAACTGAAATTTCAAACAATATAAAAGTTTGGAAAGACGTAACATTTCTCAACTCGCTCCTCTAACACAACTGAGACACGAGAATCCAGCATATGACGCACTTCAAGACATATTTCTCATGGACGTGTTACAAACAGATGCTGCTTGGAATTTTTTAACATCCCCCTATATTCTCTCGTTGAGTCCAATACAGAAAACTTCATGAAACTGCTGTATAAATTAGCATGTCCTATGTTCTTGACTTGTGATGATAATTTGAAGTGATAACCTTTATAAGAACAGGTCTCATTGAACGTGCTATGTATGCCAAAAGAAAAACGATGCTATCATTTCATTCTTCCGAGAAACCTAATTACATTCGTTTGGTCTTTAAATTGGATGATTACCTTATTCACGACCAGCCTTCCGTAAGATTGTTGGCCGCATTTCAATATCCAGAAAAACCTACAAACACGCCCCATTAATTTTGCGGGGAAAACTAGGTTAAGGAAAAACTGGAACTGTGCTATACGAGTACTAGACTGCAGTATTTTCTGTAATGTTTGTGAATAGTATGATATTTCTACTTAAGTATAAGTCGTCACAGTAATAACTTGTCTTGTTTTTACAGCGTTTGTGGGTCATGTTTTAGGTCAAAAGGTCGTATTAGAAAATCTCTTAATCAAACTAGGAATAATGGTTGAAACACAAGGGGACAAACATTTCATCAAACGATAAGGCTTCCAAACTTGATCCCATTCATTAAATGAAATAGGGTTGACACTTCGGAAAGTTTGTCGGATAAATTATATTTGCGGGGAACGAGTGAGTGCAGTATTCATTAATAATGTGTTAAGTTTAGGCATACAAAGGAGGCTTATTTTAATTGTTTGAATGTTTTGTTAAAAGAGAGAAGCATTAATGAATTGTTGAGGCACTTTATATCTGCTTAGAAGGTTTATCAGGTACAAAGTTTCGTCATGAAATCCGAGTCGGTTGGTGATGTGTTGACTTGTTTTCAAGACAGTAATTGGCTTTAAACACGGGAATGTGATCATGTCAGTGTCTTTAATTGAAGTTGTTTTATAAACCCTTGGTCGCGAATTAAACATCTAACAAGGCATTTATGAGGAATTCCACGCATTGAATTACTGTATGTGATACGTGGAGATATTGCACCTACCTTTGTGCTATAGACATTAGCCGTGAATCCATATAAGTATAGGACTTATAGGCCAAATAAATTTTCCGTCACCTGATATAGCACGAACAGCGTATTACTTAGGCATAATGACTATAGGTGTCTGAGTATTGTTCCTACCACGTATTGTAATTCAATTCAATGAGCCATTCCGCGCGAACATCTGCTTTACAGCGCGATACAGGTAATGTACTGAACACAACGTTACATCACCGTAATATATTTGGGTACTTTATCAAAGGAGGATTGAGTGAGCTTTACCTGCACAGAGAATAGAATCCATGTACACCCATTGAATGAATCCTCGTATTTTCTACATCCATTACAGAGAACAGGGGACGTCGAAAGGCAACGAGACTATATTCGGACGGACTTACGACATTTCAATGAAACTCGGAAAGGTTTATTTTCCTTTTTGATAAATATTCATTAGTTCGAAACGAACGGGGATTTCTGTGGCAGAATTTGATTAACATTTTGTAGAACAAATTGTAGCAATATGTTCCGTAGAGTCCGGCTTTTACCGAAGAATAGCCGAGCACTCTGGGTGTAGGTATCAAGCGACTAAGGGATTATGTCACGTAAACACAACACGCTGAGCGCTAATATCACAATGGTGCGAACACCAATCTCTTTGTCTAAACTAAGACCGTTAATAGAATTGCTACATCCGTAGATCCGTGTTGAGCGGAGAACACTTTGTCTTGGCTTAGATATAGATACTACAGAGCACTGGCTGTAGGTCTCACTTTAGGAGAATACTATTTGGATCTATTTTTACGGTTCCTTACCAAAAGGGTAAGAACGGAATGGAAATGAGGTTCAGCTATCTGTCCGTCCTTCCATCACCACTCATCTCACGAATCGTAAACTAGATAGTTGATATATATATCAATTACATACATAAAATACTGTTGTCGCTATAATAAACAATTATAAAACAAAGATCTTAGTTTAAAAAACGTTGTTTCGGACAAATTAGAAGGAGAGTATGCAAAATTGGTAAGTCAACAGATTTGTTTTCTTTAGCCTACGGAAATCTGTGTCGCGAGTCCGACTTGCATTTGATCGATTGTTATGTGTATTGTGAGAGTAAGCTCGCCGTTAGTAGACGACTAATTACATAACGTTGACGTTTTATATCGCTAAATGGTTTAATTACGCTGCAGGTCGTAACACTTTTATGTTCCAAAGCATAGCTAAACTATTAATTTTAAAGATGATTTATTTTATCTACATCTATACTAATATATAAAGCTGAAGAATTTGTTTGTTTCAACGCGCTAATCTCAGGAACTACTGGTTCAAATTGAAAAAATATTGAATTGGCCATTAATCGAGGAAGGTTTTAGGTTTTACGCTGCGACTAATAGAAGCGAAGATACAACGGAAAATGTGGAAAAAACAGGGCAATTATACATCATAACTTATATCTCCTTACCACGCGGACGAAGTTGCGGACAACAGCTAGTTCTATAATAAAATTCCACAACTCTTTGCTCGTACTCTACTCATCCTTCACATCCATCCACCTTTTCTTTAGCACCTACTAAAGAATTCTCAACAGCACCAAAATTCAAATATTATTTTTCAGGAGTTTTCTCGCTGCGCTTAAAATTCTGGCACTAATTTGGTCGACCAAATTGAGTCTCAGGCAAACGACATCACGTTAAAATAAAGGCAAATAGTCCTAAGCCTGATGTCCGTTCCACCATTCCTCTTTTAGAACAATAAATCCCAACAGTAACCCTCGATTTTCCTGTTTTAGGTCCACCCGCAGGGGAAACGTACTCTTTTACACAATAAAATCTAGACTGATGCGGACGCTCTCGGCCGTAACAGGCGTACGGGCCCCATCCGCATGGGAGAACGAATCAAAGGGTTCCTAAGTGCATAGAGGTGTCAATAGAATGGACTACGAAATGTAAATAAAGAAACAAGACTGGGATAGAAATGCGCGCTAACCATGCTCCAGTTGCGTGCAATCCATTCTCTTTATTAAACTCGTTTGGATTGTGAGACTCAGTTCTGTGATGACTGCACGAATTTATTTCTAGAATATAACAAAATATTGGTACCTTTATTTATTAAATAATAAAAAAAAAATTTAATATAAATTCTATCGTTGTCGATATTTTGCATCCTGTTATGATACAAAATCCTCTGAGTTACCAACTATTGGTTTCAGGACTTCAGGTCCATCAGCTTAACAGGAAAGTGACTTTTGGGCAAAGCTGAAACAAAAGAAGCTGCTTCTCCGATAGTATTAATTAGCGTTTTTTTAAGAACCGTGGCCATTTCAGCCGGCTTGCACGATCCATATTATATACATTTTGCCAATATCCTATAAATTACTAAATACTTTGGTTGCCCGGTTTGTTACTAAGCTAGCGGAGAGCTTTTCTTCTCTTTAGACTAAGTACCTTCTTTACAGGAACATTTCAGCATCAGCCGACACTTTGTGCAGGTTTATTTGGTACGTTGAATTATTTTATTTATGTATTTAGTAGTTTATTTACACAAACAAAAAACAGAACATCAAAGAAAATATGTACGAGGACTGCGTAGTAAAAACTCTCAGTCAGAATTGCTATATTGTAAAGTGAAGAATCCTGCTACAATAAACAAAGAAATACTATAAACTATGTTCATCATGAAACACTCAAACGAGGATGGCACTAAAAATATAGCGCCCAATTTAATGAAGTATAAAACTTCACATATTCATGGCGAGATGAACAACACCCGCTTTTATCTACACTTTAAAACTTTCCAATAAAATCGTCCAATATTTTACAGGTATCGCTGCTGTTGTACTAGTCAATAGGGGTGTAAAACTTTATGATACTTTTATCACAACAAAGAAAACGAGGCCAATATTCAGATTCACAGCCACGTCCTAGACTTTATATTATATAGATTCAAGTCTGTCGTGCAACCATGAATTTTGAAGAACAGCCCCGGTTCGCTTTGTTGTTTGCAAGTCCGGTTTACATTGATAATAGGAATCGTAGAGAAATGCTACAAGTCCAACACTACAGACGGTAGAATTTATTTATTTATTTACAGTTCCTGTACAAAAAAATGTCCAATTGTGGACTTCATGCCAGAGCCATTCTCAACTAGTCAATAATTTTAAGTTCCCAAAATTTCATGGACGATTGACATGTATCTTTTAAAATACATGTAAGTACTATCTATGTTAGAACGCATGAAATAAAACAACGCATTTTAGAAACCGCTGCAATGAAAATTAATGACACGTAATTAGTGCTACTAGCTCTACGTCACGTCGCGTTCTCGGCCAAAGTTAAAAAACAACAAGACTAAAATAATTATATAGTTTCAAACAATTTTAAAATTTATTACGCCTTAACATACACGTGGTTTTGTGTTACAGCTTTTTTTTGAAGAAGTCAGAGGATACTCAACATTGGGGTTTTCGTCAACTATCTGCAGTTGACCAAAGAACCATAAAGTTAGAAAACACGAGTGCAAAAAATAAATATAGCTTTTAGAGCAAATAAGGATATAAAACCCTTACAATTCCCATCCCAATAACTAAAACGGCGACATGCCCTCAATAAACCCTAAAACCATAAATACAAAAACCCTGAAACTAAACGTATAGTTTGATCCTTCAATCTCGAACGATGCATTTCCTAGCCTTTTCGTGAATAAGTAAAACACGACACCCAAGAAACCTGTCCATCATTGTGAGCTATGTGGTGACCCCACTAAAACATGCAAATGACGAAGTACGGGGGTACAATATGAAACTTTCACAAGGCCGCCAAGTAAATATTGTACATACAAGGTATGATTTGATACACTTATGTGAATTCGTTTTCCACGCGCGTAGCTTTGATATTGTAAGGAACAAAATGTTTTTTGTGTACCTGTGCTTTTCGGGCTTCCTTTTACATTACGATAAAAGAATGTATTCGTACATCCTTTTTTGTATAAGAGTTATGTTTTAGTAATATATTCATACTAAGCTATTCAGATACAAAACCCAAAGTGATGACGGCTAGCCCATTTTTGGAGGTCACCACGCCAAACCCACCAACGCGACGTGTCGCGGGTTCGAACTCGGTAGGACAAGCGTATGTGTGATTCACAAATTCGTCTCCTGAATCTGGGTGTCTATGTGCATATGACGTGAATGTTTGTGAAACCCCCGTGCAAGAGTCAATCTTTTCTCTTGAACCAAAAAAAATGCTAATTAGCTTTCGTACCGACACATGAGAAAACTAACTAAGTAGCACATGTGTTTGTTATAAAACGTCATATAAAAACAAAATGGAGGCACCCTTAACCCAGTCAGGGAACCTATCAAAAACTATCGTTCTAAAATTCAACATACACGACGGAAGAGCAACTTTCCACTCGTAAAACTTTCAACTCCACACTCTATCAACTTTACGTACAAAATAAAGACTATCAGTGGGATAGTTACCTTCGAGACCGTTTCAACAGAAATCTATGTTGTTTATGCTCTCAAGTTATAAACAACGTAGGATATGGATATTGAATTTTGTTTGAATAAGACCAGCCACCAGCCACCGGGCTCATTCAGAATTCCCGACACGCGCGGTCTAATAAAACTTTTGTAAGGGGATGAAATATTTTGTAAATATACGTAAGATCAATAAAATTGGTTCCCTGTGTACAACGATTTTGTGGTGGACGTGACGCGTGAGCTAAGTTAGTCGTGCGAAGGTAGTTATTGTTTTATTTGAAGGTACGGATCGTCTTTGACTAGTGTGTACTAGATTAAAGGCTTTTCAGTTCTATAGCAGTTATTATTTGGGAGCCTTATAAATGTAAGATTCAGCTGCAGCAAAAAAAAACTGATATCATGAACGATATGAATATATAATTCTCGTCGACTCCAGCTTGCTTCACAATTATGAAAGTGATGACGTCTATTCTATTTTAAGAATAAATGTTTGTATTGGTTTCGTTTGGGTGACAAAGCAATTCTTGTGTAGGTCCCCCCCCCCTTTATTTTCATTTGTCAACCACTATCGATTTATGAACGTAACGTTGCTTAACTTCGATTTATATTTAGATTTTCCTGCCGCAACAAATACATACATCATCATACAGACGGACAGTACGGACAGACAACAGAGCCTCAGTAATAGAATTTCGTTTTTACATTCCATTCGATTTCATAACCCTAAAAATGTACAATGTAAAAATGTTATTGACGTATATGCATTCTTTGAAAATATTCCAAAATGAGACAACGCATCTAACTTACACCTCACATACATAGCAACCTTTTTACAGTAGACATAAAACTTGGCAAATACATTTTATTACATACAGCTAGTTTTTCTGTTAGCTATTTTAACAAGGCAACAGGTGGTCCATATCACAACGGTTATATCTCTCTGACACCTTACGGCTTTCGAGGTATTTCAATATTCGATTCGGTTGTGCAAATATTTAATAGAGGATTGTGGTTACTTTTTGCGTTAACGTAACTAAGGTGTAGGTATTCATGTCAGTGTATTTTACGTTACATTGTTATTGGCCTGAAATGGTAATCGAATTACAATTTAAACGAGATGGTATTCTTGGTTTGATGTATGGAACTTTGAAGTACTACATAATACTTTTTTTTGTACTCATACATTGTACTAGACCATGTTTGGTGGTAATAGGTTCGTATATTAAATGCCCTCTATAAAGTGATTTGACAGAATCAAAATGCTGTCATAGTTCTGTTTTTATTTGTCTTTGACAAAAAGGATGAATCGCGAATTATATTCTTTCCAATATTTAACACCGTATAATATATAAAACGATAGAACTATTAAACCTTGGCACTCATACTCGACCTTAAGTACAATATTTAGTGATTCAGCCATAAAACAATGCGTTTACCTATACCGTGTTTTTCAAATTTCTCAAAATTTGTTCTGAATATATCCTCTTGATTTTCTTATTGCTGTTGGTTGTGATCAATTGAAACACATGACGCAATTGACCATATGTAGTGAAGTACTGGTGGCTAGCGAATCTTAAGGATATTAGAAATTGTCCCGAAGGTAGCGAGAACCCCGTTTTTTTTTTTGAATAACTTAAAAAATAGATTCTTAATTTACGAAAGATCTATAAGACGCCTCAAAGTAAGGTAAGGTGTCTGGAATCAGCATTGCCATAAATAGCGCAACGAATAACACCTTTCTAAAGCGCGATCCGCATTCACGATCCGCACCACCCATTAAAAGCCGATCTCTGTTCATTCTAAGGCATATGTTCTCTTTTTTTCCCGAGGAAATACCTATAGACTCCGCCCTGGGGAAGGCGGAGAGGTGTGCCGGACTCGTACCGGCTAAAACCTCCGGAGACCTTCACGATTCCCTTGTACCTGAGATCACGGGAACGCAATATAAGCTATTTCGGAGGGTATTATATTCGCCTACCTTGATATGCGGCAGCGCCAGCAGGCGGCGCAGCTCGTGCACGGCGGCGGGCGCGGCGGGCGCGGGCGCGGGCGCGGCGCCGGGCGGCGGCCCCATGCGCAGGCGCGCCGCCGCCTCCAGCGCCTGGCGCCCGCGCGCGCGGCCCTCCGCGGCCGGCGCGCGCCCGCTCGTCACTACTACTGTGCACGCGATGCGGTCGTATATCTACAGAGAGATAATGTATTGTTATGAGTGTTTATTTAAAATATGAGTGGTGGCCAGATAGTTAGATAATATAGAAACAATGCTTGAATATTTGTTACTCAGTGACTTTAGTGTGATTCTGTGATTTGCGACCCCGCAGCGTCAGCTCATGATAAAGGACTCCGGTTGGGTCCAAAACTAGTTGGGTAATATCGATAAATACGCGTCAGTAAACCGTTGCATCATTGGATAGTGATTGAAATACTGTTTATTGTTGAAAAATAAACAGTTTGGTAAGCATATTAACAAATATTGAACGTAGAGCTCCAAGCTGAATAATTAATTACAATCATTGCATTTAATTACAAAAAAACAGTCATGGATCTATTTTCTATTCTTATGATATATTTATTTTTACTTTATTACTGATCATTATATAAATTTACCTCTAAAAGAGCTCTCAACTGTAGGTCATCAAGCACGCTGTGGAACAGATCAGGATCCATAACAGTCGGCCCGTCTTGCAGAACCGATACATCGTCCAAGGACTCCACAATCAAATTCACAGCTGTAACAAACAGTCATATGAAAATAGAGCTGAAAAAAAAAAGCACAAATCCTAAGGTTACAAAGCCGTTGTTATCGTTTGTCTTGTTCACCGTCACTAGATGGCGCTATTTGAAGTAATAGTCTAAAACAGCGCCATCTATGATATTTTAAACCAACTACGAAGACGACTCGTGTTTCTACTTTGACTCTCTAGTTTATCAACGTCGCCACGTTCGGCGGATGTAGTCTTACCCATTAACTATACCATTTTTTGTATACAATTTCACAACCATTACCTTGAATATAGGCCATAAAGATATTCAGACTATTATAAATCCACGAGTTTTGTAATACACTACTTTCAACAACAGCAACACAGTATACAGATTATATTACAGTTTTTTTTCAATGAACACTTCCAGACATATTTTTACTATAAATAGTTGATAGACTACGACTTACCAGCGGCATTAGCCTCTTCTAGCAACACGGCCCGTCTAGCAGGTTGTTCTTCATCTTCCTCATCATCGGCGGCGGCAGCGGCTAACGTAGCGGCGCGGAGTCGGCGGCGACTGTTGAACTTCTTGAGTTCTTCTACAGTACCCGCTAAGTGAATGCGGTTCTGTTTCTCGCGGTCCTGTCATAAATGTTCATTTGAGGAATAAGTTTGCAGTATTATTTTGTTAAGAGTTGGTTAAACTGGTACTACATTGTAAAAACTTCTTCGGTGTCTTAAAATATCTCAATTATGTTTGCATCTTATATAAAATCCTTATGAAGTATAGAAAGAAAATATATTTACATTAATTATTTTGTACAAACTAGATAACATCTGCCACTTCCAGTTGAGACAAACTGAAAGTGTAGTAACTCATACTTACGAACAACGAAAAAAGATAGCTCTTTTTTCCAGTTTGTCTCAACTGGAAGTGGCAGATGTTATCTAGTTTGTACAAAATAATTTCTCGCTCGGATTGGATGCGTAAGACTGGGAGATTTTGGGCAACTTGAAGGAGACCTATGTCCAGCAGTGAACCGCGATAAGACCGTTGATTGATATATTGAACTGTTGGTACAATCGATTATCAGTGTCGTTCATACGTACCCTTATCCATCGATGATTGAGAACTTCTTGTATATTGATTCTTTGAGTGTGGTCTACAGTTAGCATTCTCTGGACGAGATCCTTCGCGGCATCGCTGACGTCATCCCAAAGAGGAGCATCGAACTGTTACAAACAAAAACACGTTAAACGAGTAGGTAAAAAAGGTCTCGAACAAATAGTTTGTAAAGCTTTGCGATCTCTGCCAAGGAATTTCATCCGTGCGTAGCGGGATGTAACATGCTCAAGACGCCCCGACTCAAATCAGGTCACACAAATGCTTGTCTTAAGCGAAACCGCGACATGTCACAAATAGATTTAGCGTGGTGCTTATACCGCGTGTAGTCTATTAGTATAAAATAGTCGTTTAATTTAGTCTGATCACGTCTTCTTTAATGTAATAAATATAATTTGTCATTGGTGACTTTTCAAACAAAAAATACAGACACTATTACTACATCTTCGTACAAGACTTCGTCCTAAAATATTACTTGGATCTGTCTTTCTACGTCCAATAGACAGATCCAGGAACTTGTAAAAATATCTTACCCTCAACCGTCCCCGACAGATAGCTTCAAACAATCTCTCCCTCGTGCCAGTAAAGGGTAGATACCCCACCAGTAGGACATGCAATAGTATCCCAGCCGCCCATACATCGACCGGCTTCCCGTACAACTGGCTCGACACGACCTCCGGAGCCATGTAATGTGGAGTTCCGATGCGACCTGGAATATCATCAAGTTTAGGATAGTTTGTATGGATATTATGTGTTTGCGAAATGGGGTAATGTAAGCTGGGGTAAATATGATCAGAACAGTGAAAATATATTTTATTTTTATTTTACATACAGATTTATTTTTATTTTTACATTAATACAAAGATACCTATTTTTTAATAAACCCGTTTAATCTATTTCGGTAAAGATAATCAAAAGTATTATCGTTTTACCCCAACTTACAAAATTGTGAATGAATTATTATATTTTAGTAACAGAACCGTTTATATTTACAACACCAAATTCTTAGTAGCCAATGACAGAACATTTTAAACGCCAGTGGCGCCATTAGTTACAAATTCCCAAATAGTTTTCATGCTCTAGACCTTCACCTAATAGTTTATAATTTTATATTTTTAAATAACTTCTTCAAAATATGACTTCTGTAAAGTTTCAAGTTGCTTAACAAATATATCCGACTGAAAACCTTAACTTTTATAATATTGACTTATTAACACAATTTTCTATTTTTACCATATTTACCTAGGTAAAGGGTAAACTTTACATACTTAAAACCATTGAGTAAACTTACCATATTCTATAAATATTAACAATTAACCAACACCAGGATAAGTGTTATAACTAATAGTAAGAAGTTACGTGATAGTGCATCGTTTATCTTGATACAGGATTCAGTGCAGAATAGATTTACAGCGTGTCATTACACTAATATATTAATATTTATTTAACATCATATATTGAATTTCAATTTATTTTAGATCTATATTTTATGGAAATTACGGGATTTTTTCAATACATAAGACTTTGCAATCTATTACTTTTTGCTCGTTACATCTAAATAGCTCTGTATCACATTGAAATGGAGAAGAAATACTAATATTCGAGCTTTAGTTATGCACAAAGCATGTGCGTTAAGCAGGTAGGCGTACACATAAATAATGTTTTTATAATGACACTACTAACTACTTCAACATACTCTACTAGCTCTATCGCGCCGCAAAGCGACTGCAAGGAGAATTCTGATATTCAATTCCTATGTAACACTTACTTCCAATAACTAAAATTATTTTTACACACATTTTATTTATAACTTAAGTTTTATTAGTGATTTATTCACAGCATTTTAATATGAACGTAAACAACACCAAAATTATAGAACGGGGTAAGAACGATCAAATGTGTTAATATGAACAAAATGTGCCATTACTTGAAAATCGACTGATACTGTGATTGGAAGCGACTGTCTGTCGTAAAAGACATTATGGTGACATCACGAAATAAGGTACTGGTTCCACTCTAAACAATTATGGGCAAACATCAACAGCAAAATTGGATTTTATGCGCTTTGAAGTGTTTTTTTTTTGCCTTTGACAAAAAATTAGACTAATTATATAAATGCGAAAGTATGCGAGTGTGTTGAGTTTGGGTGTGTGTTGGTTACCTCTGCACGCCCAAACGGCCGGATCCATTATCAATGAAGTTTGTACGGGGGTGTCGGCTGACTGCAGCTGACCCCTTGAGTATACATATGAGCTCCTTTAATCCGACTTAAAGGAGGGTTACCTACATCCAGGCGGCGAAGCTACAACAAAACTAATTTGACATAGAAAAAAAATCCTTACTTAATTAAGTACGGCTAATTATCATATTTTTCTAGGGTTTCATGGAGACGTATGCAGGTAATTTTCTTTGACATATCAAATAAAACTAATGAAACACCCAACACCAATAAAAACAGCAGTCTGAAGAAGTGTAGAGGGATGAAGGGATGATTTAAGTTGATTAACAAAGTAAAATTGTGAGCTTGAACGAAATCTATTAGTAAGAAAACTTAATATTGTAGAGAGTGGACCAAGTACCATTATATTAAGTGTGAATGTGAGACACAGTGCTGATGGTACCGCACATGTCCATGCATTGAGGGCACTCCAACCGGACGTCTCACCGTACTCGTCTGATTTCAGATAGGCTTGGCCCATCGGACCCATTAGCGGGCGAGTGTCCATCACCAGTTCTGTATAATACAACCTACTGTCATCAACTAGATACTGTATATTAATCAAAAGTTGGTAAATAGTAGTTGTAGGTGGTAAAGTGAGTTTTAATGTTGAGTATTTAGAGTTTTGTTTTGCCTAAACATTTATACAGCGGACAAAATAACTATTTATCACATATGTAGAGCACACAACCAATATTATTCAAGAATTTCTTGTATGCTTAGGCCAAACACGTTTAGATAACAGTTAATGGTTTATGTCGGTGAACTAAAGTCGAAGAGCACGAATAGAATCTTTACTTTACATTATTCAAAATGGATAAACTATTAAATTGATTTTACGAAAAAAAAATAACTACAAGCACAAATAATTGATGATAATATATAATATAAAAAACGCCTACACTACGTGTATATTTGTATGACAAGCGAAACATCACTTATTCGTGCTTTGCCCATTAGATTAAACTATAACAAACCAAGCTTATCAAAATTATTACCCTTGAACATTACTAGCGTATACATAAAATAAAAAAAATAAGTGGCAATGACAAATTGCAAGTAATGTGGGTTAATACTATTCTCCTACTATTTTACTATATCAAACAATTATGTTTTATTGATAATTTAATCTTTCTTCTTAACCACGTAGTTAGCCTGGTTTAAGGGACTATCAAAAGATTAAATCTTTCACGTCCTTAAATATGAATTATTTTAAATGATCTTATATCCTGTCCTCGCAAAAACATCTACTGATCATAACCCCAATCAGTTTGACGAAGCAAAAACAACAGGCACACCTTATTTAATAACGTTTTGAACTACTTATTATAACCTAAATTGGTTTTAATGAACAGAAGATTCAATGAAGTTATTAAGTGATGCAATGGTTTACTCACGCATATGTATTACGATTGCCCAACTAGTTAGTCTGAGTAAACCATTCCATCATTCAATCATTAATCAGACTCACGATGCTTACTATAAAAAACGATTTATAATGAGGTTTGACCAGTCACTCAATATCTTCTCCCATTCATTAATCTCGTCAGTTGTCCCCACTATAAGCTAGATAGTAGGGTCCTTATCCCTGGCCACTTAATATTTTTCTCCAGTTTATTCATCTCGTCACAAAGTCCCTTGTATTAACTAGATAGTAGGATCCTAATCCTCGACCCCTCAATGTCTTCTCCCATTCAGTAATTTCGTCAGTAAGTTATCCCCTGTCCCTACATTGGCCGTGAGTACGTACCGGGCGGCGCCCTGTGCGCGGTGGGCGTGGGCAGCTGCGCGGCGACGCCGAAGCCGCCGAGCTTGACGGGCGCGCAGTTGTCGCGGCCCGCCAGCAGCACGCAGTGCGGCCGCACGTCGCGGTGCACGATGTCGTTCTCGTGGCAGTAGCGCAGCGCCTCCAGGATCTGCCGCATGTAGTGGCTGCAACCACACGACACATGCTGAGGCCCAATAGCTTAACATTTAAGGGATGGAATGAGATATGTATGATATAATCCGGGGAAAAGTCTAATAGGTGCTGTTTGCTAACGCTCATTCAGTTATACAAAGGTTAAAAGAAAATATACTGGGGATTTTAAGTTTCTTTTTTCTTTCGTCTTTGACAGTATAGATATTGGGCACAAAATTTTGAGACACTTTTAAATAAAATGTGTTTTTTCATGTCATAAGTTATTGTTTTTTATCTTGGTATTCTAATAAAAAAATAAAATAACCTTTGATAATTTTGACCAGTATTCATTAATTAGATTAGATTAGAATAGATTAGAATATTCTTTATTGTACACCATGGAATTACAGCAGTGATTCTTAATACATACAATGTTAGGGTACAATGGCGGTCTTATCGCTAAAAGCGATATCTTCCAGACAACCTTTGGATGGACAGGAAAAATATCAGTATGTACAGAGGTAGGTGGTGCACTATTGTTAAAAACATGTAAAGGTATACATAAACATACATAACATAGAAATAAGAAATAAAATGAATACATACAATAATCAGATAATCAGTGTTTATGATGACTTTAAAGAAAGGATTAATACCAGACACATAAATAAAACTTTTGGTAGTACAAATAAACGCCAACAACGACACTGTATAATTAATCTATTAAATTGAAATTACCAACCCTAGCATTCATCAGGTCATAAAACATCATCTATTACTCACCATGCCACAGCCTCACTGTAGACGAAACCAGCGGTCGCTCTTCGAACAACTTCGAAGCAGAGATCAGAACCATCCATGCTGAAAATAGAAAGCAATACATTAAGTCTGCATACTTGACCAATTTTACATTTCTTCCTACTAGCTACATTGCAATACACACTCTATTACCTTTAAATAAGTATTGAAATGTATTAACAGACTACACACTTCACTAACCTAACATTTCTTTCTACTAGCTACATTGCAATACACACTCTATTGCCTTTAGATAAGTATTGAAATCAAATCGAATACTAATTTCCTGATACCTTATGGGGACATGTATGGGCCCCTTGAGATTACGCCATGAATATTAGCAGTAATAAGTGACTTTACTATAGAAAGAAATATCTTTTACATACAGAATGCCATTAAGATATACCTAACACAACTTTTTTACTTACTTGATTTGAATTTAACTGCAATTATTAGATCATTTATTGTTTAATAGTCATTTTGTATAACATAACAAGGGTCTATAATCTATTTAAAAAATACTGCTCTGTTTTTCTTTTCTCTCTTTTAACTTTTAATATTGTCATATTTTATCAAACAACAATAATTCATCTAAATGGAATTGTATGTATTACAAATTTTTGCAAAGAAAGCTAAGAAATAACTAGATATGATTCATTTTTCACTGAAAAAAATAAAACCGCAATTTCAAGGACATCATCTGACATAACCAAGACATGTTGCATCAAAATGACACTTAATTTAACAAGACTACTCAATCATATCTTCCTAAGTAAACACTTCAACCTTTATCTCTTTATAACCTGCAAACTACCTCTTGTAAAAAAAGAGTATTTGAAAAAACTTACTATTCGAACACCATGTATAACATTCCCTCCGAGCTGTATGTCTCCAACAACTCCACAATATGGGGATGCTTCAACATATGGCATATTGTAGCTTCTCGTTTCAAATCTGTAATAGATATATAATGTTTTGTTAGAATAAGAATTAAATATATATTTAAAAAATCTACTAAACTTTACACTGTTTACATTTTTGTGTCCTTCCCACTGTGTCCCCCTACTGGGGAAAAGAATCCCCCAAAGCCTTCCACAACCCTCTGTTTCTTCCCCTTACGTTCAAGATACTTAAAAATATATTATCAATTGTCCAATAAACAACTTATTAATGATCACCTTGACTAAGTAACCAATTAACTGGACTGATAAAATGTTTTGATGCGCTATAAAGATTTTGAGCAGGATTAACAAATACTTGTAGATCATACTTGAACAAAACAAATATGAAGACACGAAAATATCATTCATATCATGAATCATAATTTGAAATATCAATTGTCATTTATTTTCAAGTCATGCTCGACACACACATTATAGAACCGATGTAGAAAGTACCAATGTAGCATTAGACACATGATTTAAAGATTATTAATTAATTTCTGACAAAGCTATTAACAATTACCAGACAATTTTATAAACAAAACAATAGCCATTGTTAGCCATATTCAGCAATAAACAAGAATACATGATTTGCTATGAACTA
Source organism: Trichoplusia ni (assembly GCF_003590095.1). NCBI lineage: Eukaryota > Metazoa > Arthropoda > Insecta > Lepidoptera > Noctuidae > Trichoplusia > Trichoplusia ni. The sequence continues at coordinate 3,170,844 of NC_039485.1, forward strand.
CTACATTTAAAAACAGAAGTTGTACCAATAAAGTTTAAGACACTAAAATTATTAAAATGTATTGAATAAATTATATTATCATGAATGTTTGAGAGGCCTTTGGATATTTAATCCGAAAAAGCTAATTTGTTTTGCAATCTCACATTACACATACAGTTGATAAACATAATTCTATACTGCACAGTACATGAATCAGGTTCTTAAACAGAAGGTGCAAGAAACATGTCATAAAAATATCAAAATGTCTAAGAAACAATCATATAGATTAATACAGATTACACATTACTTTTCAAAATAAATGTTGGTACATATGGGTAATTCTTATCTATCTAGTTTCAATGGTATCATACACTATTATGTACTACTAATATACAAATATAGTATAAATTACCTGCGGTACTAAGTCCAGGGCTGGCAGTGAAACGGGCCACATCCACAATCTTGACGGCAAACTGTTGGCCTGTCTGTCTGTGTACACAGCGACGCACAAGACTGAAGGGTCCCCTAGAAAGTGTAGATAAAAATCATGTAGTGTAAACTCTTACTATCTTGCTCACCTAAGAAATCAGTCTGGATTTTAAGACATTTAGGCTTTGGAAAAGTACAAGATATGATTATAATCCATGTGTTGATACATAGATTTGGGAAGTTTAAAATATATTATTTTTAAACAAGGCTTGTAAGGTTGTTTAGCCTTTCTAATTAAAACTCCTACAAAACCTTACAAGATAATGATGTCAAACAAAAGCATTATTCTGGTACTATAATATTCTTATTGGAAAATTCATTTAGCAGTTGACAGAGTCATTAATAACAAATACATTATGTGTATAGACAAACACATTGAATTGTTAGTTCTTATTATGTTTGTATTAATTTGAGATAAATTCTCAAGTCTTATTCAAAGTCTCGTTTTAAAGACGATTAACAAATTGCACCACCTGATTGATTCACTTGTGCTGTTTTTAGTATTTTAGATTTAAGTTGAACCAAACTATAATCATCAGAATGTTAGTAGTGATACAACTAAAACTGTTTTTATTTTAAAAAGTGAAAACATTAAGCTTTCAATCAAATATTTCACAGTTATGTTTACAAAGTGGTAATCGGAATCACATAGCAACATTTTCAAATCGTTCCAATTTTATAATTTTTGGAGGTAATCTGTAGTTGAAACTAAAAATATTCAGTATAATTTACTAAATATTATGTTATGATTTTAAAACTAACTATGTTTTTTTTATTATTTGTGTTAATACAGTTGGGTTTTGGTATATTTTCAATAGATTTAAATGTAATTATCAAGAAACTTTATTGTATAGCTAGTAATACATGAACACTAGCTGTTATCATGATGATTATGTTTAATTTAATCATGTCTATTCTTTCTGAATTTTCTATGATTTTAAATAATATCTAGATCAACTTTACTATAATGCATTACATTAATAGTTATCCAGTACCAAAAAAAAGAACAGACAAAAATATTCATGGATTAATTCCATGCAATTTGTAATTTGATACTTTTCATCTTAATTTTGATACAAAATTATTTGAAATTTGTTTTTTTCATGAAAACTCATTACAATTGGGAACAATTATCTCATTATAAATGTGTAATTTTTGAGTTTTTAGCTGGTGATAGCTAAATTATGCATTTGACAGAACTCGTAAATTAGAAGGTGCCTGAACGCGAGTTTTCCTCGCGCATTATTTTCGCAAATAATAATTAAAATATTTACTTACTTGCCAATAATCTCACACAATTCGTACACATCGTCGAAAAGCACTTCGTCCTCAGCCATTTTTCACACAAACACAGTACGCTACGTTTCAGAAAATATTATAAAATATCATTTTAACACAGCCTTCAAACCCGCCTGAGCAGTGGTTACGCCCAGAGACAGACTATTCGCACGTTTTATGAGAACACTAAATATTAAATGAACACGCAATGATATTTCAGTAGAAAGTCTTGTAGTTGGAACTGCAGTAGGATATTAATATCTTTGCCTAAACATAAAATGTTCATTTTACACAGTAAAATGATCTCATTCGCGATATTTTCCAATAAGACTCGTAAAAGACACTATTAAATTATTCTAATGTTGTGGAAGATAGTTAACAATAACACAATAAGTGCAGGTCAGTAAATTTTAGCAAAAAGTGCGATTACAACAATATAATTTATTTATTTCACAAAATATTCTTTTTATTTACTTTTGACATTCTGAGGGTTGCAAAAGTCCAGAATGAAGTTAGCAGCGAATTGTTAGAGATGTATGACCAGTTGTTGCCAGAGTAAAAAATATTTTACCCGACTCCCCGACTTTATTTATTAAATTGTGAATCAGCTCATGTGTACTGAACTTTAAACACTTTTAATTTATTAATATGTCTAAATACTTATTAGAATATTTTTGATGTTAAAACGTTTCGTCAGTATTGATTGCAAAATAAATAAATAATTATTTTATCATTTTGATTGCAGCGAAGCTACAGTCTAACACTGCAGCCGGAGTGAGGGTGATGTATCGAAAACTGCTTAAATTAAAACAGGTAGCTGGCTCAGTGGGTTCGGACTTGGAGGTGGAGGACCGGGTGTTGAGAATTTTGTGTAAAACAATGCTTTGTTTTGCAAAAATTTAACTGTATAATTTGTGTAATGCGGTTAGGTAAAACCTTATAAAATAAATTGGTTATGACACTCAACTCTTTATACTTAAAAGTTACTAGTTTTTATCAAAGTATTTTATAAATTTCTAGGATTTCAGAATAAAAAATATTTTCACTTAACATAATTTATTTAATAAATATTCTTTAAAAGGAGGTGTGTGTTCGATTCACATTGATTAATTTTTTTTCGCTTAATAATAATTTTCAATTAGTAATTTTAATATAATCTAGTTAAAAAAATTGTAAGTACACTTTTTACAATTTCTAAGTGTATTCTATATCTAATCAACAATTATCATTACACAGATAGTTTATAGGTTTACAAACACTTTTATCCTAAAATAGTTAAATTTAATGTTTTCCACAGTTAAAAAAACTTATTACTTTGTTTTCAGTCAAAATTAATTTAGTTTTCTTGTGTTTTTATTATGATCAAGTTTCACATGTCATCGTATTATTTGTGACTTTTCGTTTGAAGTATTCACAACTGGGAACATTCAAAGACAGCTCAGAATCGGGTCTTTTCCCTCGTGGCGAAGAATTAACATTCACTTTATAGCTGCATTGGTACTCCAGCTCGTAGAGTTCGAAAGAAGTTTGCTGCGAAAAAAACAAGGTATTAAAAATATTGTAAAACTGTTGTTGATGATGACAACACTAAAATTTTGCCGCACTTTTCATTTGCTGCTAACTTCACTATGTCATTTGAATTTTTATTTTCTCGGTCGACTTGCTGGGCAATATAGTTTTATATTTATAGAATAGAATAGATGCCAGATGGCAGTTCAATATCTTTACACCGAATGTAATTAAGATTTAATAAATAAAATCTTTAAGCAATAGGTTTTGTTATTACCATAGTAGTAGCAGTAAGACCTTCTTTCCGTTGTTTTTTAGGGTTGTTGCATTTGCTCGCCTTCCAGTGCACGTAGTACCTAAGCCGATGACAAATGAGCATTAGTTATAACACATTCACAAATAATTATGCCCTACTTTTTATAGTTACTTAGATAGTAGTTACCTACGTAGATAAATAAATGGATAAATGCGACCCTTTCTTTCAAGAAGTTTTGTTTTACTTAGTCGGATTTTGCAAAAACATGTTAGAGTCATCATAATTTAAGTATCTGTATTTCTTTGGCTGTAAAGGATGCAAACTCTTAGATTATAATAATCCCTACTAATATTATAAAAGTATAATAATATGCAAGTTTGTTGCACTTTTGCGCGGAAAATACATTCGAAATAAGGCCTTTTAAAATTCCTAATAAATGTAGAAGTCTTTTTTTGTCTTAAACTATCCGTATGCCGTATATTTATATATAAACGAACATAAGTGTAGCAGTAAAACCATAAAGTCTTCTATAGCATTTTTATTTCCACTGAGTACCAAGAGTAGGTGTTAGTTAATAACGCTCTCTCTGACCTTAACTCGAATTAAATCAACACAGCGAAGACTAAAAGGGTTATTTAGTTAAAGTATTTGCTTTACCTTCCCGGTTGTTCATACACATTGGGTAGTGGTTGCCATGAGATCCTTGCTTTCAATTTGTTATTATACCACACGATTTTCTGCAGGCTCAACCCCTTTATCTTTTTAGTGTCGCGTCTTTGAAGCGGCTCTGGAGCGGGATCTGAAAGATAAACGGGCTATTTTTATATGGCTGATCAATAATTTACGCTGTGTAAAGTGAGCTAGATACTTGAATATGGGCGAGTTGTTTAACATTTTAGGAAGGTCGAAGTGGACTTGAGAGGTTAACTGATAGAAATTAGGTGTCGAGGAAAGTAGTGAATTTTTGGAATAGGTTTGTATTTTTTAAGGCTCTTTACCTAATTAAAATTAGATTTATGTCTGTTGGTCCCTAGTAATTTAAATAGCTCCGTGCTCCAATTAAGGCGAGTTTTCCAAATTATTAAGACCCAAATAAATATAATTAGGTAATTACTGTAATAAGGTACGCTTTGCTAATACCTACACGTGAATATTTAGTGTTTTAGGTAGGTTAGGTACCGCAGTTACTTTAAATTTTAGAGCGACGAACGACCTTGACAAATACCCTAAACTTCTTTAATACATTACTTACTTTCGAACGACTATCTAAATAATTGAAACAGCGAGAGACCAATACGTGGAAACATTTATTGCACCGCCAGAACTGGGTCAGAACGAAACCAACCAGAGTTTTTCACTTTATTTATTTGTACTGTAAAGTGTGATGTAGGCATTTTCTGGAAAAGTCTTCGTTTTATTTCAATTCAATATACTTACCTATTCCGAGATTGAAATGTAGTCTAAAGAGAGCAAGTTTTGCAGTCAGGTAGGTAGTGAAGGAACGATTCTAAGTTTCTTAATTGGAAAGGAGCAACGCCACACAGTTAAGAAGAAGCCAAGAAGTTTTGGTTTGAAAGAAGACACCAAACGATCCTATAACGAAGTATACAATGAATTTTCCTGATCAATAAAAAATAATACCTAATGCTTCATTCTTTAAGCCTGTGAATCTAATTAGGTTAGACCCATAACAAGTTTAATGTAACTATTTCTTTCTTAGTAAAAAACAAATTCAGCAAGTCTAGAGTTCGTGAGTACGAAACAGAAGCTAAGCTTAAAATAATTGTTAAACTGATTTTTTCCTACCATCTAAATGAAAAATGGAGTACTTAAACAGGTATTCGTTAATTTTACAGTACCAACTCTACAATATAGACTTCCAGCGAAAAGCTTGTGCGCAATAAATCAAACAATTCCTAGAACAAATATTTTATAACATACCATTCCGTGTCGTATTCGTCGTGTTGTAGAATATTGATGCTTTATCACTTCGTAGTTTTCCAAGACCAAATTGACTAATCGTTTGTACTTGTAAAAAATACATTGAGTTCGGCTGCAGGTCTTTTATTTCGATGTAGTTTTGATCCTGTAAAACAAATAAATAGAATTAACAATTATTCATATACGTAAAGTCGCAATTTTGGGTAGTGGGGGCCTGTGTGGAAGGGAGATGCCAATCTACGCCCAGACGTATGTATCTACTTAATCTTATAGAACAAAATTTGCTGTACATAAATCTGATTGTGTTTTAATTACGTACCCCTGTCTTTTCCCGACTAAGGTGACTCCCGTACTAAAGAATTCAATCCTTGTGTCGCGAGGGGTTGGACAAACATTCTAGTCACATGCACAAAGACCAGGACCCACCACCCAGACTGCAAGACAAGCATTCGTGGATCAGACCAATGCTTGTCCTTCGCGGGGATTAAGCTCGCGGCCCGTCGCGTTCAGGGGGATTGGCTTGGTGACCTCAGCCACTTGGCTATCCGTGCAGTCATTTCTGTATCGACTTCCCCTTCTGAGTGTACCGAGTAACGAAAGTATACGTAATAACCCTCTTCGTCTTACCTTAGGCACAGTTTGATGGTTGACAAGTACAGAATCAAGTTCTCCTCCCAATCCCTTGACACGACGGCTCCAAAACACTTTGTACCGCATCACAGGTAAATCAGAACGAGGTTCTTTCCATTCCAGTTTGACAGTAACAGTTCCTGCAAAAGCGAAATCCAATTTAGAAAATGGCATTTTGACATATCGTACAGTCGAGATTTAGACAGGTTTCAGCTAACGAAGTTAATCAAAGTTGGTTTGAATATGTAGAGCTTGGATTTTGCAAAAGATTTTAAGAAGAAGTAGGTTCTCAATTCGTCGGATTTGTTTCTTTGTTATCTCATAATTTCGAACTCGATGATCCGATTTTGTTGATTCTTTTTTATTTAAGTTGGATTTTAGTTAATTTGGTCCTTATTTCATCAAGTCTGTACGTTTTTGTTCTTAGAAAACATTATTAATTGTATTTTTAAAGAATCTTGAATGTTTTTTATCTCCTAAAACTAACTTCTATCTCTTTAAATCATGTCATGAATGAGGAAAATCAGTTCTATGTTTGCAGTATTAGAAAAAAAAATCTCGTCATATAAAAATCTTCGTCTTCCGTTACCTATTGAAAGTGGATTTACGCATTACGTAATATAATGCGTAAATCCACAAAGGTCGTATATGTCTATAAAGGTCCTATAGAAATGTCTATCTCTTTGTCTCTCAATGATATTCCCAACAGAGACACCGAGCCACTAGTAACATGAGCATAGAATATTAAACACTGAGCAGTGGGCACGCAGACAGCCATACAGATTAATTATGAAACATTATTGCAAGTGTTATTAAGATATCATTTAATTAGTCCTCTCGTTTCAGACAAATGAAGTGGTCCCATTACTTTTATATCCCGACAGTCAGATAAGATTAGAATGGAATTAATGTTACATATAACGATTATATAACATTGCAAATGATAAAAAAATATCAAGTGCGAGTCAGGCTTGCGATGTTGGGTTCCGTCCTAATATGGTAAAGAAAAGCCATCAAAATTAAATAGCACCATAACAATTGTTTCTTAGTAATCTTTGTCTTAAGCATTTGTTGTCATAGCGGTAACAGAAATGCATCTTTTGTGATTGTGAACACATAACAGTTCATGAGATACAGCCCGGGTACAGGCGTACGTTCAGACAGCGGTGCCTCAGTAACTTGCCGTTTTTACCCTTTGCGTAGGGAACCCTAAAAACGTCTATGAAAAGTTCGCGGTCATGCTAAACCTAAATATAGAGCAGGTGTGACATCATGTGCGTTCTTCCAGTCTATTAAACATCCACTCTTGCGAATAGTAATTAATAATTGTAAAATATGAACACTGAGGTACATTGGATTACTTATCCAAATGTGTTTTTATAAAAAGTTGTATTTCAATCAGGTAAATTCAACCAGCTTTACCAAGGGGTATCGTGTTACCCAGGTAACTGGGTTGAGGAAGTCAGATAGGCCGTTGTTCCTTTTAAACCACTGGTACTTAGTTGCATCGGGTTAAACTGGCAGCCGACCCCATCATAATTGGGAAAAAGCTAGGCTGATGATGATGATGACTCTAATTTAATCATGTAATTTTACCCTCGTTTTCAGTCTACTAATTAGATAATATAAGTACCCAAAATCCAATATCAAAATACATGAAGTACCTATACCAGATATTCTTTCTACTCTGTGTGCTAGTATCCCAAAATCAGTTTAAGGTCGACTTTCAACCTAACCAAATTAGACGATGCGGTTAGCATCTGACCCTCACATCCCAGTTATGGACGAGGCAAAAGTTCTAAAGTTAGACGGGCTGCTAGTGCAAGATGATGGCAAAGACAATTGGGATTGAAATTAAAAGTTCTTCCTGACGATCAAACATGTACATTACATTCTGGGTACTTAAGCTGACATCCGTTTGGCAAAAGTAACTCAAAAGGTTCTTGGTCTCTTACCATTACTATTCTGTCCTAAAGGCCGAACTCTAAGCTTCTTCGGTGACGGTGGTGGACGAGGTCCTCTCCTGGGAGTGAAGGGTGGACTGGGCGCGGAGAATCCTCGTGTGCCAGAGGAACTGACGGCGGCAACTCTAAACCGGTACCAGCGACCAGGTTTCAGGGCATTACGAAGAGATACCTTAGTCCTGTAGGATGGAAAAAGCAAATATGTGAACAGTAACAATCAAAATAATGACGTGGTGGAATTGTGGTTCTATGTTGTTGTTTTGGGCACGAGATGCAGGTTTGATACCAACGCAGGCAAGTACTAATTAAATCGAATGTTTTTATTGTGCTCCATAGAATTAAATCCGTGAAATCAGTAGTATACAGTATTATAGTACAGTGCAAGTCGTATCGCGAATAGCGATATCGTCCAGAGCACCTTTGGAACGTGACTTTTTCAAAGTTATATGTACTTTCTTAGTTTTATTAAGGTCATTTGTAAATACTTATAATCTTCTAATATATAAAATTCCCGTGTCACGATGTTAGTTACCGTACTCCTCCGAAACGGTTCGACCGATTCTTATGAAATTTTGTATACAAATTGGGTAGGTCTGAGAATAGAACAACATCTATTTTTCATACCCTCAAGTGACAAGGGTTGCCCACACAAAAAAAATATTTTTTATTTTTTGGACCAATTTTTTTGTAATGTGGCATTAAAAATACATACAACTAGAAATAATTTAGTAGGCAAAACAACGTTTGCTGGGTCAGTTAGTTGCTTTATATTGTGCTTAGCTTTCAACAATTGAATTTGGAAAGAAACTAACCCATTTGATTTTATTACAAAATTTTGTCTCAGAGTAATTTAAAATGTAACGTCAGATTTTAAATGCGAATATTGTGTGCTCTAGCGAGCTCAAAAAAATTAAAGCATGGGATAATAGTCATAATACCCGACTAACAGAATGAATAATTTCATTTGTACATTTCCCGCTCACTATATCCCTAACAAATAAGGCCTTTCAGGGTTTCCTCTTGTTACGTAATTTTCGTTGATTTCATCCCTGTATCATGATGCCCAACTGTTTTTATAAAACCTTTAACCTTTTTGCTCTACATCGATTTTCACATTTTTCATTACTTTCCATTAACGTTATTTCAAAGAATGTTCAATCCATTTAACTTTTTCTGAGTTCGAAAGGTCGTGGGGCGCGCCGTCTGGAAGCCAATATTGTACTCAGTGTTTTGACTGCTCTTATTAAATTTTGTTTAAATTACTTTTGGATTCCAAAAGTACTTTAATTTCTCTTTTAATGTTAAATCCACGTTTTTAAAAGTTGTTTGTCTGTCAATGTAGCCTTAGTTATAGAATAAACTTATAGATTTTTACTAGGTTTCCAGGTGGTTTTCTCCAGTATAGTCTTCTGTGAGTACTAAATCTAATACGTAAACATAATTTTTAATTTATTTATTTACTTATATGGATCACCAACAAAGAATACACCTTACATGCTATACAAGAGAAAAAGAAGTTGCAGGGTTCTTGTGCTTCCTTAATTACAGGTGACCACATCATGCATAATAAGCCTTGTGAGCTAAGATAAAGGAAAAACGTGGTAACTCATACAAAAAATGACAATTAAAATAAAATATGTGTGATATGATACGTAAGGAGGTACTTATAAGTCAGTAAAATAATTGTTTATTTTAATTTTTTTGTTGTTTTTAATTGACAATCATTTAGATTTTAATTTAATTTTAGTGTTCAGTTATTAGTTTTCTGAATACACTTATAGAATTATAAAACAAACAACATTTTACACTGTCTTGAATTCTTATCATAATAAAAACTCTTCTTTATAGAAAGTTTCTACCGTGGAAAACATTTCCCTACATTCATAGTTCCTTCATAATGCATTGTTTATAGTTCCTTCTGAGTAGGTGTTAATATTCTTTTGTTTTTATCCCTTATAAAGACCACGAATACATGTAACAATCTACCTAATGTTTATAGATAACTCATGTGAACCTAGTACCTAGTCTTTGGTAGATACGTAGACATATTAAAAAACAGCTTTAAGACAAGCAAATAAGGTTTATAATTGTTTGTGCTCGTCGAGGTTATGAAAAAATACGGATGTTTTCACTTTGAGCTTCTGAAGTAGTTGATTGCTGTAATTTGTTGGTGGAAGTTATGTAGGAAGGGAAAATTGCTCTACTTATAGCGTTTAATCGTTAAAAAACCTATTGTTAATTTTTGTAAAATTTTTTAGCATACGTTCAGGGTTTTCCGACAAAGCGATAGTGATAAAAGTACGTTTTTTTAGTTCTTGTTCTTTAAGTAATTTTTCTTATTTAACGGTTGAAAATCTGTTATTATTGACGTAGGATATGATATGATACATGTATGATGTTATGATAGTACGTTACTCGAGACAGATTGATTACTAATTACAGAAATTACCTACTCTCAACTGGCAAACTATCATGTTTTGGGAGATATTGCCTGGTGGTGGACGGACTGATAGACAGATGAACAGACATCTAAGCCTTGGGAATCGAGAACAGTTTATCCTCTCGGTCACCCTTTAGATTCTACATTGTGGTGCCCTACAGGGTCCATAGTGTACTATACTTATATTTTGTAACACCTTTTCTACACATGGAGTGCAATAAAAATATTGAGTATTGAGGTTTAGAACTTAAAATAAAATCTAAACGAAAAGTTATTTTTTTACATAATTAAAGTTACATCATGAACTTTATGTAATCTGAACTATTTCAATTTTACTCGTATTTTTAAAGGCGGTACAGTATTACCGGTTACAATTAACAGTATTCTATAGGTACACAACATAATAGTTCGTTCAATAGCTTTCTCTTTCGTGCTAACGTTACGTGATATAATAGATAATGAAGTGTATATCTTACATAACCGACTGTTAATACGAACCAAGAGCAACGTACTTATAATTACTACGTATGACTGTGATTTTTTTGGAGTACCGTTTTTCATAATAAGAAACGTTATCGACAATGTAACGTTATGCTTACTACCGAATACAGTTAATACAGGGTGCTAGCTACTATTTCTTGTTAAGATCTATAACGTAATTCTTTGTGATTGAGAGTGATGAAGTAAAGCTAAGGAACACATAAGTACAATGTCATAAACTTATGCCTGTATGGTATTAATGAGAGACAAGCTCATGTTAAAATATAATTTTCTTTAGTGTACACCATAAAAGGACAACAGAAAAATTATTTAGATAAATATAATAAGTAAGGGTAAAATGGCGGTCATATCAATGACGACCTCCGTGGTCGAGTGGCGTACGCACCAGTTTGAAGGTGTCGCTAGCTCTGAGGTCCCGGGTTCGATCCCCGGTCGGGTCAATGTAAAAATTCACATTTATACATTGTCTCGGGTCTGGGTGTTTGTGGTACCTTCGTTGTATCTGAATTCCATAACACAAGTGCTTTAGCAACTTACTTTGGGTTCAGAACAATGTATGTGATGTTGTCCGCATTTATTTATTATTATTATTATCTCTAATTCGTCAGTGTAGTATTATTAATAGAGTTCATCTTTGGCCTTTGTCTACGGAACCTTAACAATTTCACTCTTACACGCCAATAGACTTTCATTCGACAGTAGTCTTTGTTTTGTCTTTTCGTGTTCCGGTTGAGCGTCTGCCTTACAATCAAAGACGGTATTAATTTTGTCAACACAGTAATACATTGTTCCTTATATTTTAAAGAATAGACTCATCTTTCCCTAAGCTACAAACACATACAACCTGGTAAAGGCTACCTTCTGATTACAGCTTACGTTAATACTGCTCTACAAATTATCCAACAAAGCAGGCCAGTAAATTAGGTCACGACACCTCGACCGACGTTGATTAGGAGATCATAATTATTTATAGAAGATTATAAATGCAGGTGGAACCAGCTAGGCAGGTTTAAGATATAGTGTATTTAATTTACTACGATATGAAGAGAGTATGATATTATTTGAAATTTACGATACGATCCAGAAAAAGCACTGGAAAATTCTGATATTTGGATCCTTATTGGGATACAAAAGATGCTTCAATTGTATTGAAAAAAATACCCAAAAAAACGTTACTTGACTTTTAAGAAGTAAACCAAAGGCAACGAAAGTCCGATTCCCCCGAAAGTCTATAGAAAACCAGATACAAAAATATCGACAAAAATAAACACTTACTTGTTTGTCCTCAATAGTAAATTCCATTCTCCTAATCTCATTTCTTCATACTTCGGACCTAGATGATGTTGTTCCTCTAACACATAGAACACAGGTCCAGGTACCGCCCTGGCTGCGTCTCCAACTCCATCAGACCATCGGATAACAATGGCTCTCTTTTTCTCCTTCGGTTCTTCAATCGTTGGCATTGCTGGGAGACCTGTATCACATCCTCTATTAGAAATATGCTCAAGCTACTCTCATAAATCATTGTAAACTGGAGCAGGTTCATAAAGCGAAACTAATCAGGGTTTATTAGTTCCCTGATAACATGTAAGGCTAGTGAAACCGAAAGGATTCTCGTAACAAAATATTACGATGCGTCTTCATCATGATTTTTTGTAGAGCCATAATTTGTTTCGTTTTAAATTAAAATTGATTAATGGTTTTCGTTTCGGCCTATTGACTGACGGCCTATCTCAACGCCCTATGCGTTGGGATATGAGGCTTTGAGTCATCACGGTTTTTTTATTACATTGTGAGAATATAGTATTTTGTATTTCACCGACTTGAACGGTTTTGTGAGTGACTTTTTTCCGATAGATCTTTTTTTCTTCAGATATAGGCGAAGAAACGAACTACAGTATTGTTTTTTCTCTAACCACCAGTACTGGCGCCTTAAGATATTTGATGTTATTTACGGGGTTAACTTACCAAACAAGTATTAACAAACGGGAAAAGAGCTGTGAAAAGTCAAGGTAGCAAAAGAAAAGGTAAATAAAGATATAGGGCTATCAACGACAAGAAATTACCAGCTATTGTCAACAGGTCCACAGGTTCACTGCAGGTGGACCCACAGGAATGGTGGCAGCATCTCTGAGTGCCATCACACTGGGAGTCGGAGTTGCAGGCCTCCACACACGCGGCTTCCCACTTCGGGTTGTCCGATAACGGACAAGTCCCTGGCTTTTGCTCGTTGGAACGGCATTGTGATTTGCACTGTGGAAAATAATTGAATGTGGTGAAATGAACTGAACGTGTAGACATTGTGCAGATCTTATGTCTAGACACATCTTATATAGTATTTTAGTTACGATTGCATTCTTACAATCTTCAATTCAAGTCATAAATGTAAATTCAAACCTAGATTTTCTCAGTCATAGCGTCTAAAAGTTATTCAAGCTCTACACACACAATTTTTCAGCAGATTAGATACACAAAACATTTTATATAGCGCGTTATGTTACGTTGTTCTAGACAACAGACAAATTGTTCCATAAAAAGAAACATTTGTTGAACTTTTTCTGAACTGTCTGGGTATCTAATGTTGCTAAAGGTCACGCCTGAATATGAATAGGAGCATTCATTTAGTGAAGTTCAGTTACTTCAGACTCATTAGTGACTTTAAATAATTAGCGACTACACAATAGTTGCAAAATAACGATGCCTTTACGGTCCAATGATTCATAGTTCGTGTGTTAATTTGTTTAATATGCATGCAGTGTCTTTCTTCCGTTCTCAGTACTTCGGTATACTACGAAAGGAAATTACTTATGTGTGCCAAAGAGTAATTAACACCAGCGCTACCTTTGGTGAATGCTTTAGTATAGTAGTTCAAAAATAAGTAGCTTAAAAAAACAAAAATGCTTTAAATTAGGCAGCATCACATCCTTCAGCATCTATCGTAGCATTTTATGTATTCTTAATCTTAAATCTCTCTAGTTACTTAAGTTCAGTTTTATGACTTCTGGTAAACAGTTTACGAGCAAAAATAAACGAAGAATAATCTCTGTTTAACTACTGTTTACTCATAAAAATCCAGCTCAGGATTCAAGCCAGTTAACATCCACATACGAAGCGATCAAAATGCGATTGTCTTTTGACAGTACATCATGTTCGACTGAATTTTTTGCTTCACTTTGGATCAAAGCTCACATAATTCCTTTTTGCAGGCTTCAAATTAGCACAGCATGCCCTTTTGGAGCTGATTCAGTTGTGTCCTGTTTGAACAAGTAATCTGGGAACGGGAGAATACATTTTGTTAATACTCGGTGCAATCTTGATCGTATTCCGTTTTATGTCCGTTTCCAATTTTTTGCGCATCACGTTTGTTCTTAGTTCCGAGAATATCCTGAGAACTTGTTGAGTCGTGATCGTTGTGACAGCTACCTTGTCAAACATATTTTTTTTATCCTATTATCGTAAAATATTGTATGTTGTACAAATTGGAGTTTTTTTGTAACGTAAGCATGCATTCGCAAATCCCTAGTACGGTCAGCGAAGAAAATCTTTGAACAAGTGCAGCTCATAAACTCCCAAAAAACGCTAATTAATTTTATTTTTGTGGTCAACAACATCTCATTTAAATTCGTGTGAATATTTTCTCCTTAGCCCAATGCCAATCACAAGTCATTATATCTGATTGTACTTCTGTCTTGCATATCTGATACTTTTAATGAACTTTTGATGTTGATTGTACTTAGATCATTCTTAGGATCGTGGGCTCATTGAACTGACATGAGTACGACATTTTCGAGTATGCTTTTGTTGTGTACCTAGAGCCTGGGATTTCCCACTACGTAAGCCATTGATTGCTATTACTGATTTTCCTCTACTGTTTTATCACGTTCAATTATTTCTTTAATTATGTTTCAATCGGGTTCTATTGCTATTGTTCAATATAAGTTTAGTATAGTATTTCGTTTTTTGGATTGTATTCAATTAAGTATGTATAAAAATAACTATTTGAAATTGTGTGAAGATGAGTGAAAGTTGAAATATATTTTTACAGCCGCTGTGGGAAAATCGAAGAAGTTTTTCTTAGATTAGAAAATAAACTATATATCTTGGGGAGAGGTTTTTGTGTTAATTAGAGCTTTCCGATTCATTACTTCTGTGGATACCGCTAAAAGTATTTAAGCGAAACGTAATATCAAGGAGGAAAGATTTGGGGAAGGCCTTTGCCCAGCAGTGGGACACAGAGGACTAGAAAAAAAATACCAAGTTTTCATGTAAATATTTTTAGTTGTTAATCATTCTTACTCACAAAGAACTTGTTGTGTATCCTTTTATGTATTCGTTGACAACTTATGTAAGTCATTAAGAACATAGTTATCATTGTTTTTTAATATAAAAATGTTAAAACTGGATGATTTTACAACTTCGACTTACAGATTACCGTCGTACTTATGAAATTAATTTACATAATATCACGTTTCATCTATTTACTACATTCACTGCATTCATCGACGTAGTTTCATTTAGTCAACCTGACTATCAAAAATACATTTAATAGTATTATAGTACTAGTAGCAGCGAAGAAAGCACCGTCATCGCGTCATTATTTATTACGCTACTTTGACCAAACTTACTGTCAGTCAGTGACGCTATCATCGAATTGAGCGTCATTATGGTTATTTCCAAAAAACTCTTCTAGTATTACACTGTTTACTTAAAACTTTATACACACACTCTGCCTATCAGATTAACGTCATTCTGATTAAAAAATTATCTACGTGTACAAATATTACATATGTTTGTTTATAATCTCGATACGTTTACTAACATAGCGTCATTTAGTTCAACGTCATCATTACTACTAAGAAGAATCTGGACGTAAGAGTTCTTACTAGTTGAAACAAGCGAGTTAAATGAATGAAGATTGAACCATCATTGCCATTTTTAAACACAAAATTCTCGACTTATTTTTGTTTAGTACTTAATACATCCATTGACCTAGCGTCTCCCAAACAAGCGTAATCATTTAAGGTAAAAACGACTCCCGCTCTAAGCCTTTTGTCGATGTGACATTAAAATTTCACCAACATTTAAGTCACATGCACGAGACACCCAAACTCAGAAAAAGCATTTGGTTAATCACAAAAACAATTTTCTTACGCAGGGATTGAACCCATGATACGTCACGCATAGTGATTTAGAATGGTGGCTTATACTAATCAGCTATCCGTGCGGTCAAAAGTTCACAATACAATCATACTTCAGTATAACATTATTAATATCAACCTATACATGTATTCACATAACACCATTACATATAATCGTCCTAGCCTTTTCCCAACAATTAACCCCTCAATTCAGTTCCTGGGGAACACTTAGTCAGACTGGTAAGACTTTCTAGCTTCTGACTACTCGTAACGACTGTCAACGGTGTGTAAATAGTTGTGATGGGTAGTAAACAGCTGGAACCCCCATTTTTTTGCCTTCCAAAACACGGAGGAACTCATTATACATATGGTAACGACCGTGTCAAGAGTAGCCTATGATCGTTCAATTTCTGCCGTTGTAGTTTAGCCACGAGCTCCTCCTAGTATTATATCATCATAATTAATCAAAAAATTGACTTACGAGAGCTTTAGCATCCTTACTCCTGTCAAGACACATCAGATCACACCTGATCTTATGCAGGGTGTTGGTTTGTATCTTGGAATACCTCCTCGTCCTGGCAAGGGCTGAAGGCATCAGCGTCACCGCTACCAGAACTATTAACACTTTTGTATTCATTTTGATTGTCTTTTCTTTTATATTGTTCAAAAACTTTGTTTAAACTTGCATCTGGAAAACACACTTTTGTTGAGTTTTGGGCTGATTTTTTATTGACTTCAGATCGTTTTTTTTTTGTTTGGGTGTAAGTTGTTTTATGTCATTTTAATGTTGTAATGTTTACTTTTGAGTTTTAATAGTAACTACTTATTTAACGTATTTACGTACGGTTTCGAAAACGGTGCAGTGTTTGTTTATCTTAGAAACATTTTTTTGATTGATTATACTATTCTTATCAAAAAACGGTTAGTGGCATAGAGGTTATCGGTTATTATACTTATTAAACACGTTTCAAAAATGTTGGATTACAATTTTATCAGATAGAGCGTCATTCATTCATAATGAGTCAGTTCGTATTCTGATTAATATTCAAAATGCAACTCATGTAGGTATATTTTTTTACCGTTTTATCTAGCGTTTTAAAGACATAATTTTGAATTTCATTATTTTTTTCAAAGAACGTTCTACAATATTTCTCTAACCACTTCAATTTAAAAATGTTACAATGGACACAGGCAGTCTCGTCTATAATAAGTTAGACCCAGATATCAATAAAAAAAACAATACACTATTCGAAAACCAAGGAAAAGTGCAAATCGAAACAATCGAACAGTTCCCATCCAATTAACTCCACCCAAACAAAACAAAACACTGCATAAGATATCCACCTCAGCAAATCGATCATCAATTCGAGAATCGATTAAAACCGTAACATATCGAGTCCTTCCGAACTTGTGTCATCGACCTGGGTTTTTAGTAAATACATTAAGATTTTTATTTGCAGTTCGCGGGTGTATCGTTTGAAATGCGCGGTGCGACTGCGGCGCGCGCGCATGGGCCAGCGATCGTGCGGCGTGCGTCCGCGTCGGCTACATTATACACATCTATGATGCTTTCCTGTCTGTTGATGACGGAAGGCTGCTTTTACCAAGCCGGTTTCCTAAATTAAAAAAATATGCGCCTTCTTCCTTCATTGTATTGTTATTCAACGCGTCATTAAGTCTGCGGCCGTTTTATGAATTGTAAACAGTTCGTTTAATTACTCTGTGTACATGTATATAATTAAATACTGTTAAAAAATGAGTCGTATGCGTTTGCGTGTGAATTGATAGGTTTATTAGCGTTGACGAAAGAAGGTTTGCTGGTACTTTAAATTATAAAGTTGACGGTAATTTCTTTGTAGAAAGTGACGCACAAAAAATATTTCGGCCTTTCAGTCAATGAAATGAGTTGACAAACAATTGAGGGATTCGTTTATGATAGCAGGGAAGGAAACTGGAACTGGTTTAGGTAGACTTGTGTAAATCTGTGAAGAGGAATACAAACTCTTATATTCTTAGGAGTAAACCTGGTACGCATATAATATCTTCATTTTTATTTGATAATGTTTTATCAATAAATCTATTACTTAGTGTATATTTTTCTATAACACGCGAGGTTTCCTTTATTAAAATGATAATATAAAATTGTAATTATGAAGAAAAAAAAACAAATACTTTTTTTAAAGAATAGATGTTTTATTAGATTTAGTATGGATAAGAAAATTATTTACGTCTCTGTCGCATTAGGCTCAGATCCTGTAAAGATAGATGAGAGTGTGAAATAAATAAAAGAAAATAACATAAATTCGCTTCGCTTCCTAAATAACATAATTTTTAATTTAATTCGATAAATTAATATTATTGACAAAGTTTTTTCATAAAAATCAAATAAAATATAACAACACACGCACTTGCGACATTAAGTTTATACATACACATATTTGTAGAAAGGAAATCTTTTTGTTGTTTCCTCTTTAGCATTATTTTTACGATTGTGTTTTTTTTTGTAACGGACACCGCCATTGCCGGCCGGCATTTGTTTAGATTCGAGCCACGCGACTTCACCGAACCGATCCAAAACAATGGATTTAATTAGGCGTCCGTTGAAAAGTTAATAAAACAAAATTGCTGAGATAAATCGTTCACAAAGAAGCTGGGGAATCAACGACCGGTTGATTGCTCTGTGCGTTTGCACCGGATGCCCTTCAAGAGCTTAATTAGAGTTTCTGTTGCAGTGTACATACAGGGTGGTGTTAAAAGAGGAGTTATTTAAATGAAACGGGGTGATTTATGCTGATGTTTTAATGTCTTAAATGTCTGTTATGTATTATTGTAGAAACAGTTTTTCTAATGTCGTTTTCAAAGTGAGCAATAATTGAGTATGCAGATCAAGAAATTCGGAGTAAATCGAACTATAAATCAGTCATTAAAATTAATATTTCGAAGTAACCCGAAAAATAAATATGTTTATGGTTTTAAAGACTGTACAGTTGTGTACATTTTTAGTAAATACTAGTTTTATTTCTCGTCTTTTCAACATTGACAGTCATTAAGTGCCAAAGATTTTAATATAACCAACGGCCTTTAAACTTGGTAATATAAACGTTAAATGTATTCTTTAAATAAATTTGAATTTAGGACCGAAAAAGCAATTCTAATACTCGTTAATTTTTTTAGTGTTTTCACATCACCCTGTACGCTCATGATGTATCTGTACTGAGATTAAAAATGTTTAGTAGAATGATGTACTGTGAGGAACAGAAATAGTTGACCGCTCATAATTCATGTGGAGATTCCTATTTCAGGATTAGATGCAATAGTAACGTTTAATTAAAGCTCAATACTCGTATTTCATCATTATGTACATGTAGATAAAATATCATTTATGACACGTGGTTACAGTTCTAGGCATGGATTTGTATTAACGATTTTCAGGTTCGATCTCAACGTAGGCAAAGCACCAATGTGGCTATTTCCACGAGAGAACATAAACTTTCTTAATTATACTTAGAAGCCGATTAAAGACGGTGAAGGAATCACTCAAATCACGTGATGAGACTAGGGTTTCAAATATTGGAATCTGAAATCGTCAACCCGCAGTGTGGTGATCGATGATCAAAATCTACCCTATAGAGGTTGGGCCTGCAGTGGGACTGGTTTTATATTTATTATTTACATTATCTGTTTACTGTTTTTAATGTCTCTTATATTCGTTTTGGAACTACCTTCCATAGCAATATAGTAGAGACGGTGACAGTAGGCGGGTGATTGGAATATCTCCTAACAAATGACTGAGAGTAGCCTGAGAAATTGCTGAATGCCGAATAGATGATGAAATAATCAAAAGACATGAATCAAATAAAAAATCCGATCACCGCGCCGACCCTTTTTTTGCTGCTTTGATTTCGGGTAGGAAATCATCATATGACTCTTTCTGTTTTGGGTTGAGCGGAAGGGAGTGTCGGTCGTACTAACTAAACTCATCGTTGTACCTTCCTAACCCTGTCAAATAAACTCGCTGACGCAGCAGGCCTCAACCACATTGGACTCTACTGAGTTTGCTAACATCTCGCTGGGGCATGTAATACGAATAGAAGTAGTTCACCCCGACCCCTAATAATAAAAAGCAGGTGCACTAAAAGGCTGCATCAAGGATTACAACGCATTGCCATACACCGGCACAAAAACGCGGATTTCGTAGCACGGCGGTTCAGGTTTAGTCAGTAAGAGTCTGACACTACCCATTTCCTCCCCCGTGGGATTGGGTGTCGATGAGCATTCTTAGACACCCTTACAAAAAAAAGGTGCACTAAAAGGCGTAGATGGTCGTCTTTATTCCACAATCGCAACAGTCATAGTTGTAGTAAGTATATATCAATCGTACATAAAAGGCCGGACGCAAACATGAAGTACGAAATCAAAACAGGTATCAATACATGACGCACTCGTATCTGTTATGGAAAAATACATTTGAAAAGAAATAAAATGTAACTAGACAGGGTATTGTACTCATATTTCATTCAAAACAAGTTCAAAGTTATTAAAATAATTACTGAAACGACTCCGTTGTGAACGGCCATTGCTGTTTAAAGTTCAGATACTACATAAAGAATTTTTTATAGCTGAATGTGCAAATAACTCTTGGTTCAATTCGAGCGTGAGGTAATAAAATCATGATACTTATTTATTGAACTGGTTAAGTCCCGTGATCTCACCTGCCTTTGTTCGGTTTTAATTGAAACAGCTCAATTGCTGTTGTCTTGCGATGACCTCTTACAATTTGTGGCGATTTATGACACAGATTTTACCTATGACACCAGACTATATATTATGCATCTACAAAACTTTAAGTCTGTATCGATCTCTTCTGATGATGAGAAAAATAGAGTTTTATTAGATCTGTTTATATGCAGATTGGGGGTTTCTAGATGTTTTTGGTGTAAGGTACCCGTTACAAAGTTACATACCCTGATGCTTAGAACTATATCAAAATTCGTCCCACCATTTTCAACTTTCT
This sequence comes from Trichoplusia ni, assembly GCF_003590095.1. Lineage (NCBI taxonomy): Eukaryota > Metazoa > Arthropoda > Insecta > Lepidoptera > Noctuidae > Trichoplusia > Trichoplusia ni. The sequence goes on from NC_039485.1 coordinate 3,191,983, forward strand.
CTGGAACACCGAAATAAATAACGATAAAATATATTTTCTTCTTTCGACGTGACAAACAGACTCTTCGATAACACTAAACTGTATATAATGGTGCTGCAATATTAACGCAGTGCATAATAAATAGTCGCAATAAAGTTAAGAAAGACAGTTTTAATATTCATAGATTAATTTTAAGTTTCTCGTTACGAATCATTATAATCATTTGGTAATTAAAAATGAAATGTGTGTATTGATTTGTTATCTAATAATAGTGTATCGAATGGGTTTTCCTATAATTCGACTGTTAGTTCAGAATTTAATCTGTTCTAGTAGTTTTATTTTAGATTCAATATTTGGACTAAGATAGCTTTTGTGAGTGAGATGACTGAAAAGCAGTAGGCCACCTATTAAGTCAAGCTGCATACCAAACAAAATTCTGATCAGAGGGCTTGAACAATGACAAATCACACTACAATATAAAACTTTTTTTTTGGTATTTCAAGACATTGGAGCGATCCCCAGCCCTAACGCTTAAAGAAATCTGTGGGCACGGCCGTGCCCCCACCAAGTAATTTGTCGAGAAGGCCGAAACTTCAAAATTTCAATCGAAAAACAAGAAATATGACTGACATTCACTGAAACACGTTTATTACTCCTTGTATAATTTATTCTTGTTTACGTATATGCGTAAACTTGAATATAAAGTTGATGCTTGCATTAGTAATGTTATGCGAACGATTATGAAACAATGTGAATCAGATTAACAGTTATAATTTGTATCACGCCTGAGTTGTTCCGTGCTTTGTTTGTTTTGCTAAAACAGTCATGCTAGGAAAAAACAGTGAGATTTATGAGACGGTAAATAAGTGCTGTTAGGGTTCAATACACGAAGAGTAAAAAAACGTTATTGCTGAAACTTTGCAGTCTCCGTCCGTCACCAGGATGCGTTCCTGATGAATAGTGATAGATAGACTGTAAAAAAATAAGGAGATGATAAATTTCTACTTCTGCTTTTACAAACTAAAAATAAAGATCGAGGTTACGTTGCGATTGTTTCGCATTTATATTCCGTTATATCGGTTTCACAACCGATTTTTTTATATTTAACCCAGTACGGAACCCTCAGTGTCGCGAGTCCGACTCACACTTGACGGCTTTTTCATTACACAGTTTTTACCGTTTCTATTGAAGGTATAATCATGATAATATTTTGCGTAGTTTATTGATTTATCTATACAAAATTGTCATCATGACACCTGTGCGTAGCTGGGGTCATATAGGTTTACAAATTCGTAAGCTGAACAAGCATATTTAAAAAAAAACCGCTCTAAGTAATTTAAAAACGTATTTACGAATTCAAACAGTCACCAAAACATTGCCTAACTATTCAATCATGTACCTGCTTGCGTCAGATAACAGTTCATAACGCATCACCTACCTGACATGACTTCAAAGTACCCAAAACCCTTGCCAGTCCTTCGTAACAGAAATCCAATGATACTTTCATTCGCGTGTTAGGGATTGTTTCCCAAATTATAGGGCTCATTGACATATTCTGTTAAATAAATGAATGACGGATTTCTTTGATTGGTATTTCCTGGTTAAAAGGCAAGGTCTATTGATACCTAATCACAAATAAATAATGTTTATTGGTAAACGACGGTATCTCAGCCAACGCCTTCACTGCGGTTAACTGCATATGTCTAAAACAGACAGAACAGACAATCATCAATTTGAAACATGGGAACCGTAAATAGTAAGGATTTCATATCTAGGAGAAAAGTGGATGAAGCAACAAGCAATTCCAGGAGGAGCAAGGATGGGCATGTGTAGCAGGCTAACTTATTGCCAGAAAATTACATATTAAAACAGTTGCTGGAATTTAGACCTGCAACTATGTGCATAATAATTCAATCTTTGAAACCCAGTTCACATAAATACTTAGACCTTTGTTTAGTCCTAGCTACCGCATTAGGTTAAGTAACCTGTAATGGTAGATTAGTGTGATAATCAAATAAATAAATAAATCATCATCGGCTTAGTTTTTTTCCTAACTATGTTGGGGTCGCCTTTCTGTTTCGCCGGATTCAGCAAGGTACCAGAGTTTTACAAAGAGCGACTGCCTATCTGACGCCCTCAACCCAATCACCTATAGAACACGATACCCCTCAAAGTGTGAAATTGACATTTCCTTTCGAGTGACATGCGTTGGACCTGTCATTCACATTCACCACGATTCATCTAACATAAATCGGCTAGTTGACAAAAAGTAATACATCATTGTCGGCAACTTAACTCATTTGGCTTATCTCTATAACCCTAAAGGAATTTCGAATTTCACACTCGAAAGAGGCAAGAACTCATAACCAACGTAACGTTCCCATGGCAATTTGTGTTTTGTACACGTGTAGCCCCGTTGAGTGGATAAACTCTGTAATTAGGGCATATAACATTATGTAAATGATAAAACCTCCTTGCTTTATTATGGTTATCATCTTTATTAGGCTGGTAGTAAAAAAAATATTTTTGTAACAAAATGACGGGGCAAAAATTTGAGTGTGACGATGTTTTAAAGTTCACTTGGTCAAGTTTATTTAAATTTTTATCTTCACATTTACTAAAAAAGCTTAAAAAAAACTTTTTTTAGACGATTATATTCTATTATTTTTAGGGTATCGTACCCAAAAAGGTAAAAACGGAACATTCTTACCTTGGCTCCGCTGTCTCTCAGTCCGTCCATCAGTCACCAGACTGTATCTCATGAACCACGATAACTATATTGCTCAAAAATGCAAGCTATTGAAACTATTATTTGTGTGACAGTGACACACAAATGAAAGCTGTATTGTTACACGATGTCACTCTATATCAACTAGATTTACTCTCTCAATGCGACATGCGCAAAGATGATTTGAACTATGGTAAGACCCGTGATCTCACCAGCTTTTGTCTGGTCTACTTGAATTGCAAAGTACACAATAAGTTGTCCTGGGAACTCGTGTGGAAGAGAAACAGCGTTCTACTCCAATTAGTGCGCTATCACGCTTTCACACTGACAATAATTATATTTGAAACTATTGCCTATTGTATATCAGTTCGCGGTAGTTTGCGACAGCGTTCCCGCTTGACTGGCGACAGGGAACGGGGAAGCATTCCAAAAGTTTTAGCCGGTAAGAGTCCGGAACACCCCACCGCCTTCCTCAGGTCGAAGGAAATAAGGATTTCCACTAGGTAATAAAGGGCATATTATACATCTACCTATCTATACTTACCATTAAGACATGGTAAGTACCCGATGACGCGTCTGTATACAACGTAACAATCAGAGCACCTTACTGTTAAGTAGTAACTTGAGAATTTCGTCACGCTGTTGAAAGGTAAACTAGTTTGAACACCGGATTTACTCGTTATTGTCTTGCATGCTGCGAACGCATATTAACTGATGTACCTGTTTGTAAGTGTTTTTTAGGAGTTATCGTTTAATTAACGGTTAACACTTGTTGTTGCGTGAGCTTTTAAATGATAAATGGTTCCCTTTTTAACACTGACCTAGGAACTGGTTTGGAAATGTTCATCTATACTAATATATAAAGCTGAAGAGTTTGTTTGTTTGTTTGTTTGAACGCGCTAATCTCAGAAACTACTGGTCCAAATTGAAAAAATATTTTTGTGTTGAAAAGACCATTAATCGAGGAAGGCTTTGCTCTATAAACCATCACGCTGCGACTAAAAAGAGCGATGTTACAATGGAAAATGTGAAAAAAAACATGGCAGGTATAAATCATAACTTACATAACTTCTACCCACGGGGACGAAGTCGCGGGCGACAGCTAGTATTGGATTAAGGTAAATAGTGGAAATTAAAAGTTCTAACATCCATTAAGCAATCTTTACTTCGGGTACAAGCTAAAAATACGCAAAGGACAAGGAAAATTTGATTTTTCGTAACATGAAACAACCCCAATTTGGTGGAAAGATCCTCATACATCCGAACTTTTTCGGAGGAGGAAGCGGTCAGACTTTTACTGACTGAACCCTTAACACGGCATGTCTTCTTAGAGTAGATAAGAAATTATGACTTCAGCTTTAAGGGGCAAAAAAAAACCAAATAAAATGTAATCTCTTACATACAGGACAAACAATTAAATTTCGAATAAAAGAGTTCTTGAAACTAATCTTTCTTCATAAATAAGTGCACTAATAACACCTTGAAAAATAACCGACTTAAATTCTTTATTGCGTACTCAATACAAACAAACTATACAGCAATTCGCCATACCATGTGTTCGAAGGCCTCATATGGTGCTAGCCATACGTGACAGGCATTCCAGATCTTTGAAGAGTCATTTATTTGCTTGGACCGTGACACAGATACCGCCGGTTGTATTGTATGACCAATTGCAGTTGAATGTGTACTTAATTGTGTCATAGGTACGATGTAGTCAAATGGATTAGGTGATCACGTAATTAGATTTATTTAAGGTTTTCGGAGGACAATTTCCAGCACGCTTTTTTCTGCTTAGACGTTCGATGTTGGCTTCTCAACCTTATATGGGTAAATGTTTTTCTCCCTTTTACTACAAAATCATGCTAGGCTAAGAATGAGTAGATACGTTTGGGTACTATATATTGAATGTAGCTACGTTGACACTGCGTGTCACGACACATTTTACTGGGTATTATGGAATATCATGATAAAACTTTCCTTATTCAGCTTCCGGAACATTTTATACCCAAATAATTGTCTGTTTAATCTGTTTGATTGTCCGTGAAATGGACACGTCGAATTTCTGTTAACGCTTACCAAATAATTCTAATTCTTTACCAAATATCTTTCTAAAAGATGTCATAATTCAATAGTTGTCTGACGTAATTCAAATAATGTATTTCGATCACTCGAAACCAAGAACTAATTAGGTGAAGGAAGGAGGGCTAATGAAGTAAATCGATTCATTTATCTACCAGCACTTAATGCGTGAATAGTTTCGCTTTTAAGTTCGCAATAAACATGGCCTTAACAAATGATCTAATTAAAGGCAATAGCGTGCATAAATGTATCAACAGTGCTGGTGTTGCGTTGTTCTGATATATGTTTCCGGTTTCAATTAGCCAATACGATGCTACTTCTTACTTAAATACGTTAAACCTAATGTGAAGGTAGAAAACGGGTTGTTTACCACTGAAAAGATTTTAGGTCTTCAGGTCAGACTCTTTAAAGTTTTTCAGAAATTGGTTTAGAAGCATGCCCGTTTTCCAAAATAAAACACTTCTTTTAAAATGCATTCTGCATCATATATTTCACGTTGTACAATTGTACATACATGTATGTACTTAAAAGACCTATTCTACAGAAGAACTAAACTAATATTGTTATTTAAACCAAAAATAATATGACAACATCACAATTGTATATCAAAATCAATAAGAGACTTTCGTTTAAGTCATGCTGATTTAAAAAGCATACTTGAGTCCTATCTTTGTTCATTTCTCGTTCTGAATGATAAATTTACATCGAGTTTAAAAATGAATGCTTTTAGAGCACATGCCTTATTAAATTGTAATGAAATGCTAACAGTTTAAAATGCACCATAAATAACACGCCACCAACTAAAAGTGAAAACAAAACACTTTCGTATGACTAGTCCCAATAACTCCAATATAAACGGTAGACTCATAATGATTGATGACAATTAAACTTACTTTTTAATCATAATTAATGACTAAAGTAAATCTATACAACAAAGAATCGAAAAGAAAACAAGATGTTGTACTAAGAAGGAAATTTCGAATATGATTTTTGTACCTCCTGAGGCAAGTCGAGAGCAAGACAATCAACGACGTTTCCTCTGTTTCGCTTTTCCGCGCCTTGCCGCTCACAAATCTGGGGATGCGACTATCGCTTTTGCAAATATAAGTTGTTCATTGGAACAACATGAACGGGCAATGACTGGGTTTCAAGACTTTCTTTCCTTAGGTGAATCGAATTGTTTTCGTTGAAACTCAAAAATTTCTTGAGCAGCACTTGAGTATAATCAGATTATTGTGTGTTATTTTAGTACAACATCTCAGGTTTGTAGTTATAGACTATTTGCCAGCAGCTGCCGTTGTAGGTGCTGCTGTTGTTGCAGCTGGCGTGGTAGCAGCTGCTGGTGCCGGAGTGGCTCCTCCAGCTGGCGTTGTGGGATTAGCAAGAGGCATTGGTGGTGGTCCTGGAGGCATGCCACCGGGAGTTGGTGTCGCGGTGTTGGGGCTGAAGTAGAATCCCCACCAACCTCCTTGACTCGGGTTCGGATTTGGATTCCAACTTAGATTCATGCCGTTACCACCTGGAGCTGTAAAGAAATAATAATAATAATACCACATCACATTTTAGATTGAAGTTCTTAAACGTGTACGTTAGACCCTAGTCCCCGTGCACGCCTTTAAAAAGGACCGGGTCTCATCCCATGAAGTATTCCCGTGACCGAATAGTCCCCGGAGTCAATACTGTTCTCAATCATAACATACCATCTGTGAACATGTAACGAAGCAATAAAGACGTAGTATTGAAATGCGTTGGGTTAAAAAATGAAATGAGATAGATTCCCGGTTGTAATTACGGACAGATGTTCTGCAAGTTATAGCATTAGATGGTATGTTTTTATCAAAATCGTTTAATTAGTTCTGAACAGTTTAGTGGCAGTTGTATTGTACAGCTGATCTGGAAATTTCCTCAAAAGAACGTTACTAATAGTTATTAGATCACCTATATTATCTTAAGCTGATTTCAATAATAATACATTTAAATAGAATGCATTATTATGTAAATGAGCATTCTTAATAATAGTTACTTTTATTTTTCCTGTCAATCATGTGTTTGAAGTTATGTTTACGTTAATGACAAATGAAGGATGGCTACAAAAAGTCTTAAGTTCCTATTTTTATTTTTATTATTACAATATAAGAAGAAAGATATAACAATATTTTGTACAAAATTAACCTACATATTTATGTTTCAGTTGACTGTTGTGAGACATTTGAGATTGGATGAGATTTTTATGGTTAAACGAAACTCGATTAATACTAAATAAACTAAATAATTTCTAAAGCTGTTGAAGAGAAGGATGAAATTAAGCTTGAAGAGAGGATAAAATGAAGTTGCACTATATGTACCTATTGAAAATGATGATCTGATGCGTTTGTTGATTACACAAATTCTTTCCCTACGCGAAGACCGAACTTGCGACTAGCATATTCGATTTGGCGAGGTGACCTTTATCATTCATCTGTCAGAGCAGTCAGCCAGTACAGAAAAGAGGAAAATTAAAAAAAAATACTTCAATTCGAAACTAAGGCATATGAGGTATATACAATACAGGATATATTGTATATGTATTTATGTGCGTTATCAAAGGAATTAAATACGAAATGGAAGTCTACATTAATTGCCGACAGGCATGTGTAACATTGTTGTTCGTAATCCGTCAATCAATCAATCAAATTCATCAGTATTTATTGCGTTTGTGCACTTAATGAAAATATTTGGTTTTCCTATACAATAATACTAATTGGTAGGTAGTCATAGTAGTAATACCAGCGTATATGAGTCCCACTGCTGGGCACACTTCACAGGCCTCCTCGCATACAAGGAAGGATTGATACCACGATAGCTCTCTGAGGGTTGGCGATTTTACATTCTAATATTTGAAATCCAGGTTTCCTCACGATTTGGTAAATTATCATAAAATTTAGAAATTTACACAATTCGAGCATGATGTATAGAATACATAATAAAAAAGAAAGATGATCAAGACTTGGACGGCAAGATTAGAATATTATATAATAATAAGATTGACTGACAAAAAGGACGAGGAAAATGGTGGACGAGAAGGGAAAGAACTATCTAGCAGAGGGCTGTTTAATATTAATAACGATAATAATAATTAAATGAATAAGAAATAAGGTGTCTCTCATGCAGAGAGATAGTATATAGTAAAGGCACTTTTAAAGTCGCCTTAAAGCTAATAGAATTGCTTTAATGTGTGGGAATCATGTCTCAGTCGCGAGGTTTGTCAAAAATATTAGACGTCCATATATTTGAGTATTTAAATCAGCGCTTATAGTTGCCAGCAACTAATTTGTCTAAGGGTAACTTGACTAGAGTAAATACTGTATAAAAATATTCATTTCATTAGAAGCTATTTACATTTAATTAAGATGATTAAGGATCTAAGTGTTTTAGGCTTACCAAATTCCAAGAATTAAAAAAAAATATGAATGCGATTATTAGTACCTAATATTTTCAACTAATAAATGAATAAAATTTTATTATTATTAAATTCCATCTACCGATAACTACTTTAATGAAATATCACGTAATACCGCACTACCATGTCATCATTTCCTGGAAACCAAAAATAAACTTACGAATCATGAAATTGACAGGCGGCTGCATGGGACCGAAAGTTGGAGGAGCTCTAGTAGTTGTTCTTCGTCTTACAGGACAATCTGTACACCAGTCGTAGTAATCCTCTTCACTTGATACCGTTGTAGTAGTCGAAACATCATCATCGTCACATAGCAAGTCGCACCAAAATCGAGCACCGAACAATGGCTAGAAATTTAGAAGAAATATTTGATGAAATGCTAAAACTATATAGGAATTTTTTTATGAAAATTTAGTCTTTATATTGTCAAACTTGTATCCAAAATTTTAATGAAATTCATGAAGAAAAAAGAAAGTAAAAATAGCCCCGAACGAAGCTAAGAAATATGAGATTGATTTGAAAATGACTAAGGATAAGAAGAAAATAAAACTAGATAATATTGATACTAACCGTTGCTATACCAAATTGGAAGCACAAGAGAATCACTGAAAAATATACACACGCTCGCACGTCACCCATGTTTGTGATATTATCATGAAGAAACCTCCGCACAGCTCCTTACATACTAATAACGAAGGCTTTGCGCAAGACGCCTGAATTACAAATACATTGCCAAAGAATATTTACGTATTATTTTCAGTGGATACGCGTTAAGGACGATGCGTACTTGTTCAGGGCTGAAAATAGGTGTCATTCATTGTTTCGATGCTTTTGTTCGATTTCATAACATCCTTTTCAGTTATATTTACAAGTAATTGAATAATACATTCAATTGTATAATGTTGGTCTTCTAAATTCAGTTTCATTAGGGTTGAGAGCTTCAGAATGGACACATTTTCTAAATTAAACTTTCTTGTAATACTCGGTCTTTGACCAAAAGGTCCTCGATTTGTTAAGTAACTGAAAAGTATCGGTAGCTGAATTCAAAACGAATTGGTTTTGGGAAAGGTTTTCAATTCGTCAATTCGTGGGGTTTTCTATTATAGTGTTTTAGCACAGAATTTTGGAATCATGAACAGATTTCGTTAATATTTTTATATTTGACGTCAAATAGCTGTCATTTGGTCCATTTCATCAAGTTTGGGGCAGTAGTTTTTTTTATTATTTAAAAGCAACTCTATATCATTATCAGTTTAATTAAAGTTGAAAGGACTAGTAATTAAACATTCCTATTGAAATAAGAATATTTTTGTAACAGAGAGCAACAATCCTTTTACTTCCTATAGGCCCTTTAAAACTCTCAAATATCAACAAAAAAACCTCAGCATTCACCTCATCAGGACGAGTTTGAAATTTGATTTTTGAGGCCATTTGAAATTTCGTAACTTGAACTTGTCTTTCAATTTGAAACCATGCCTCTGACGTCATTCGGAAATATTATTTCTTGGTTATTACCGGCAGTATTGGACACGGTCAAGTTTGAATGTCATAACATGAGTCTGCCTGTATTGTTTAGTGTGTAGACAGCTACGCCATTGCATACTAAACGAGGCATAGAACAATGTGCATGCCCTATCAGTTCTTTGAAGTCATTCTTAACATTGAATTTACAATAATTGGACTGTGAAACTATAAATTCTTATAGCATTCTGTCGGCTGCAATTATTTTTATTTATTTATTGGCTTTGGTGTCCTAGTTTTTGTAACTAAGTATTAGTAAATATGGTTTAGTAATAAGTTTATTTAATTATGTAAGATTTTTCTGTAATCGACTAAGCTTTATTTTAATTTTGATATGATCGATTTACATTCAAAAGTTATAAGACTCACTTAAGGAGAATAAAGTGAAAAATCATTTCAGCTTCGGATCCTCACAAACAGCAGGTTATCGTAGACAATAAATTAAATACTAAAGATCAATCCCAAGGACTCATAAATTTCTATTAAAAACATTAACACGTTATAACTTCTAAGACGTAGATACGAGTTATTTGTAGAAAATGTAATATGTGTTCGAAAATACGAATTGTGTTCGTGTTTACGAATTCATTTACAACGAATAGAGTCGACAAATATTAATACAGGTGTTAATGCAAAAGAAAAACCCAAATCATGAAATAAAGACTTTATTGTTTCATCGTTAGAAAATTGCTTCGCTTAATGCACCGTAAAATTTCACAAGACGTTCTACTTGAGGCACATTTCGTTTTAACATAGATATAATATTATTACTTCGATCTTTCATCATTCATCATTTTCTTAAGGATACGTTAATATTTCAAATGGTTGCTTAGGTATCTTGGGGCTGTTTTGTTTTTGTGAAAATAAAATATATGTTAGCCGAAATTGTTATATAAGATGATTATAAAAAATGTTTTTTGAAACCGTAGAGACGATCATTGATTATATTAGTATAAAGCGTCTTCTTTGCGATTCATATATAAGTAACAATTAATGCGTTAATGCCAATCGAAACTTTAGAAATAACAATATTATTACGAGTCACGTTATATATGAGACCGATACGATCTCGTTATTTTGCATATAATTCTCATCTCCATATTACTGAAAAATATGAAAATAAGATCATTTTTAACACGAGTCACGCTCAATGCGAAAGAGAGATTGGAACATTGTCAGCTTGTATGTCACTTATCTAGTCTCGAAAGTTAAAGTGAACTCTTTCAAACACGTTTCGAAGCTATATAAATCTGAAAAAAAATAGTTTTCTCAAAACTTAATGGCCGAAAGCCACTTTGTAGCTAACGCCAGGACGTTTTGGGACTTTACTGCCGACTTCAACCAAAATTGGTGTGTAGTCAAATCTGGCTGGTTTGGTCGAACAATCCTTGTGTGGAATCGGGAACACGTAGTTAACATCCACGTCGTATCTGGAATTAAACGGAGATGTTAATCAAAGGTTTCAGAAGTTAGGCTGATATATTAGGTACGTAATTGCTTGCTGGTTTGTTTTAATAAACTCCAACTAATTTCTATCCAAGTGTGTGTTGTACTGCTTTCATCTCTTTTACCACATTTTTGAAAAAAAACAAAGATACTTTATTTTATTTGAGAATCGGGTACATTGATTGATTAATTAATTCCAAGAGAGCAATTCGCACTATCTATATCTGTCGATAGGAGTACATTTATTTCTGATAACCAACGTCACGGAAACGATATGAAAGAAAAATATAATAAGGCATCATCGATAATTGGTAAAATCTAAACGGTGATAGGCGAAGCTGATAGAAATAATTCTCTCTTTCCAAATTGCTAGTGTAGTATTCTGTCCCATGGAACACGAATCCAATTTTCGCTTTCAGGTGTACAGTCAAAAATCAAACAAAACGGCACTTCAAAAATCCGATTCCATACTAACCCGGTTAGCCAGAAAAGCTTATATCCATTTAAAATGTACCTAACACCTTTCGATCATCCTTTAAAACAGTGTTGTTATATTTTTAGGAAAAGGATTCCACACTAAAACCTGTGCTAGGTTTTAGTTATTTTTTCCAATAAAAATATTTGAATATCAATTTACAACGCCATTTACTCGTAATTAAATGATGTTACGGTTAACTACTGTAGCCCGACTAGTTCGACGCGCGATCCCGCCGCGTCTGCCGAAAATAGTCGGGCTATCCTGATAAATACGCGTGAGTAATCCGTTACATTATTTAATAATGTAAACGCAGTTTCAGACTAAGCTAAACTTGTAGTATAAGTACTAGACAATTGATAAACATAAATACGTAAGTAAGTAGATAAGTTACACACAAACATGGAACAAATTTCCGTGCTCATCACTCAAACATTTGTCCTGAATGGGAATCGAACCCACGACCTCCGGCATAGCAGTCAGGGCCACTAACCACTAGACCAAAAACCCAGTCTTAATGTTTTCAAGTTAACTCGAATCCTGATTACCATGTTATTGTCGGATCGTGGTCATGAGAAAACGTTTTGATGAAAGTAAAATGATGGCTTTAGAATTGGTAATCGTTCATTATGTATTGTAATGTTTCTATTGTTTCTTGCCTACATGCGCTGTATGTATGGGATGAGAGAATTTCAATTTAACGTTTCATCGGTTTTTGCTGTCATACATAATTATGGATGGCGTTATGCCTACTCATACATTTATGAATTACATTGGTTTCAGTATCCAAATTGTTAATTTTTTTATACAACCACGCTCCCAAAAACATACGAATCTCATGCAGGAAGATAAAAAGATTCAGAAAAAATATTCTATTATCACAAATGATTACACGACAGAATAAATGATTTCACGTCTACGTTGTGTCTCACTACGTAACTCTATCACAACTTCCCATTGCACCAATATTCTGATACAAAAGTTACCCAGTAGAAATACAAGTGTACATAAGTACATTGCATACTATCCCCATCCATAAAACCATTAGGGTATTACCTCGGCAGTTTATCACGTAAGTAAGCCATTACGTTCTTCGGTAGCGACGTCGTTCTCGAAAGGACGAAGGCACTCAAGTACCGAGCTCCCTCCGTCTGCTCAGCGCAGTGGAGGAGGAGAGCCCAGGTCTTGTACTCGGTGTCTAGCACGTACGTGTTGTATATGCCGTCATCTGGAAGAATAAAGATTGGAGGTAATATAGGTAGATGGAAATTGGGATTGAGAAAAAATATCTGGAGATATTTATTGCTGTTTTAAATGTGGGTACGTTATTTGGCTTATATTTTTTTTCGTAGTTTAATAAACAACAACTCTTCACTTTCTGTAGATGTTTCTGTTTTCAAAAACAATCGGTGATAATTTGAAAGGTACTGTATGCGTAATATTCCTTTTTCTTATATCTTAAAAAAACAATTCGCGCTGGAAGGAATTAAGCCCATGGGGGTTTCACCAACATTCAAGCCACATGAATAAAGATACCCAGACTCAGGACAAACATTTGTGGATAACAAATAACGTTTGTCCAATGTTTGGCGTGGTTACCTCTACTCAGGTAAAGGTGTGAAGTTGTGTTGAGAATTGATTGATAGTCGTTCTTGAAAAATCTGCGAATACTTCCATGCCTAGAATGGATACTTAATTAAAATATAATCAGTACTTCAAATAGACATGGTGCAAACAAGAGCGGACGGATTTAATGTGCTTCACCACATACACAATAATACCGCCTACTGGCAAACGTGCAAATTCCACAGTTATAGTAATTATCATATTCATAATAACTGCTTAGCACCGGTTTGCACTGCCCACTTCTGAGCAAACACTTCTTCTGATATGGAAACAATTATTGATGGCCACGCGTCTTCATTACTAATTCATCATCATTGACCTAGCCTTTTCCCAACTATGTTGGGGTCGGCTACCAGTCCAAACGGGTTCAGCTAAGTACCAGTGTTTTACAAGGAGCGACTGCCTATCTGACCTCCTCAACCCAGTTACCTGGGCAACACGATACCCCTTGGTTAGACTGGTTGTCAGACTTTTCAAGCTTCTGACTATTTTGTAACGACTGTCAAAGATGTAGGAATAACAGCCGGGACCCACAATTTATCGTGCCTTCCGAAACACGGAGGAACTCGTTATGACAAAGATGGTCACCCATCTACGAACCAACCGCGTCAAGCATAGCTTAACCTGTGATCGAGTCACTTATGCGGTTATAGCTTAGCCACGAGCTCCTCTTTATTAATTGTGGGTTCATAAGTTCGTTCCTATTTTGATTAATAAAAGTTCAAACGAATTCTGATATGTTTAGTTCTCAAGATGTTATTTCATTGTTTTAAGCATCTACAAAAACTATTTCAATCCCACGAATATTACAAACGCGAAAGTTTGTATGTATGGAGATCTGTTACTCTTTCACGCAAAAACCACTCAACTGATTTAAACGAAACTTGGTATACAGATAGTTTATAACCTGGATTAACACAAAACATAGTTTTTATATCGATTTTATGTTCCCGTAGGATCATTTTCGATTTGTAGTGGGCGGATCCGCAGGTAATAGCTAGTACTATGTAATATGTATATAAGTATGCGGTTGACGTATACCCCTCAGAATCTGTTAACTCAAGCTCAAGGTCTATACTTAGCGTAAGTTCTTTATTAATGATTAGCGTTAAACTTCCAAGACGAGACCCTTCAAGCACATATCAGTAAGCATAACTTCGTAACAGCAGACCCACTCCAAATCACACCTTAACTACATTAATAAAAGGTCGAGATTGAATTGACGTCATGTTAATTAATTGTCATGTGGTGAACGACCAAGAATAATGTGTTGCGTGTCGTGAGAGACAAGTGAGAGATATCTGCGAGTATAAGGATACTGCTAACAGATTGCTCGGGACTTTCGTTATCTTAGGGATGAGAGGATATTTATTTTGTAAGGAATAAGGAACATCTCACAATAAGTACATATAACTGTACTTATTGTGAGATGTTGCTTGTATTTGTGTATACGATGGTAGTTGTATTACATATGTTAAGGGAGAAATCATGAGATTAAGACACGTTTATTTATCGGTATCTCCCGATAATAAAGGGACACTCTTTGTGCCCTTAATTTCAGTTGGGTATTACAGCAGTTCAAAATGACCGGAGACGGATCAGATTTGTGTCTTCCAAAACACGGAAGCTGTGATATTTATATCTGAAACGTACATAAAATTCAAAAAGTCAGTACGTACTTTGGAATCGAACTCAAGACCATAAATTTGGCAGTCTTGCCGTCTTACCCCTCGATTACCACATCGTCACGTTACGGAATATGTCACAACGGATTTCCATGTTGCTACCGCTTATTTCTTAATCATTCTCGTATAACATAAGCCCGGAGTTCCGGACGTGGTCCGTCAAAGAATAATATAATAGTGTACCTTATCCAAAAAAACGAGTGGAAAATATTTTTCCTGCTCCTCATAATGACTTCTTCTATTAACTTCGATGCGGGTTCCAAGAAAGTAAATCGTTCCTCTGGGACACACCAAGCTCAAGTGGTATCTAGTTTTTGTTTTTTATCTTTATTGATCGTTGTTTAAAGGAGTTGCAATGACGGGCACGCGTGACGAACTTATCCAATTAAAAAAATACCTGTTGCCAAGTCTCATCCAGAGAATTGCTAAATTCTGTTAGTATTCGCCAATTACCCATAGCTGCATATTATAGGCTTAATTATTTACTATTTTAATAAAGCAATTACATGTCCTCTCAGCATGAGTCCAGTGTGCCGGCTGGTTGAGGTCCACTCGCCAAGTGATGTTGCCCAACAGATTCTCTCCTAAAGGATCATCAGCGAAACGGTATGTGAAGTTCATTGTTACTCCTGGAGTCCATTCTATAGAGCCATCTGTAAGTTAATGGATTATTGTAAAAAGGTTATAAGTTACAACCATCTTCAAAAAGTAGAGTCTGTCAATTCATCTGTTTTTAATGTTTGTTGCTTCAAACCTCCGGAATGGGTGAACCGATTTTGATGATTTATAGTTGAATTCAGAGCTGGAGTCTGTTTGAGTTGAGGTGTTACTAGGTAGTGCCTCGCAGTTATACTTTAAAATATCAAAAAGTCTTTCAGGTGTCGCAGTAAGTAATACTACCTTCGATATTGTAAACTAATTAGTTAGACTAGCAATTAGGAGTTGAATGTAAAAAAATAAGTCTATTATCAAATGAAATAATTAGTAATAAGTGAGTAATTATCGATGCACAATAAAGCTCATTACAAGGGTATACAAGATTATCCTTACTAAATACTTGTAAGTCTAAGCAAAAATAGTTTTATACAGACCAGCGGTCGCGACGTGGTCGTCTTCAGTGAATACGGCTTTCATACAGCTGTACGAAAGAGCCTCTTCAGCACTCGCATAATATTCCACTACGAACCAGTCTCCTAGCATCTGTAAACAAAATTGAGTTTTAAACTCTGTGACATAAGCACTAGTTTTGCTCGTATTAAGCTAACGTAATTTTGCGCCTTACTTTATCGTATTTCTAAGTTGGTATAACGTGATATTGCTATTAGTTTTTAGTCAGGCGCTTTAACTAAAGCTTATTGAAAAATGTTGAGGTTTCTAATCTGTTATATTGTATACTTAGTTCAAACATGCCATAATGTTAGTGACAAAATTATTGCTTTTTGATAAGCGATTTCTATTGCTATACGCTTATACATGATTTTATATTGTGTGAAAGCAATTTACTGCTTTAAGTTTCTATTTAAGATAGCTCATGTTTAACGACAGTTGGTATTACCATAATAGGCTATTTATAAACATATAGCCAGTACTTAAATAAATGTTTTGGTCGTAAAGGAGCCGCATAACATCGTCATAAAGGGAAATTATGAGTACCTAAATCCTATCCTAGAATCCGCTTAGCACAAAGCCTTCAAATTATTGTCCTACTTACCTGCGTGGCAGTATTTATAATAAGTTTACGTTACGTTGCTAAGGATTTTTTATTTTTCAGACAGAATAACATTAATTGAGGAGTGCCAGTAAACATGCATTTAAACATTTGCTGTTTCAATTATCTTAATTTGTTTATTGGAATAAACTTACTTATCCAACTAAGTAAAATTATAGATTCATTTATTACATAACTTTATGCTAAATGACAATATCAGATAAACAATTATCAAATATAGGTCTTCATAAAACATTAAAATGTATTTCATTAGCAAAGCATTAACGATAAAAATTATAGAGAGTTTTCGGAAATTTCACTATTGCAACAAATCTTAATTTTAGATAGTTAATTAGTTGTTTGATTCATTAGTTTAGTTTGTTTAATGCCAATGCTATGAGTATGAAGCAGTGTATGAAGTATTTAAAATTAATTAAAATTATCGGAAAACAATCTATGGTTTCTTTTTTCCATAAAATAATTACAATGATTTAATCATTTTATACTACACTTCCACCCCTTGATTGATCGCACAGAATTTTGAACACATACTGTATAACGTGGTATGCAAAATGAAATGAATTGACTTTACAAATTTTATTCGTAGAAAGCTGAATTGTCATCTGAGTATTTGAGCATCTGAACTTTGAACGTCAAAACGAGGCAATGCCAGACGTTATGAATTCATTAGAAAACATTATCCTTGTCAAATAGAAAGTGAAATTGAATGCTAAGTGCCCATTATTGAAGCATTAAATATTGCTTTCAAAGTATCATTGTGTTTCTATGTAATGGGCGGCATTCAGTTGTCAAGGAAGAAGCACTTGTCTTGTGTATATCAAGACTTAATCCGTTTGTCAAGGCCTGTGTTGTGATTGAAATGAAGACTCGTTGGAAGCCTTTTAATCTTTGCTTCCGTTGTGGACGGTGTTATAGATAAACTGTGTAGATCATCATGGCCGACATTAAAATGCTTTCGACAAGTTCATTAATTTAAGAGCCATCATGTTATTTTTATAAGAATTGGTCATACAAATTTACGAAGGGTTAAATTGATATTCCGACATAGCACGGCCGTTTACATTAGGTCAGTAAGAGTCTGATACTACCCTCTTCCTCCCCAAGGGGGTAAATAGCCATAAGGATTCGAACGACTTAGATGAATAGGAATTTATATTTTTTTGTAATCGACTCCTTTGGACTTGAATTGTACCGACTTCGAACTGTCTGATTTCATTTATTACTTACTTACTATAGGTACAAACCATCACAATTTATTTAAGTTTTGTCCCTATTGAACGAGTAGCGTTGACTTTTTATCAGAAGCTTCCGCCACCCACACGATTAATGTTGTTAGTATATATCTACCTATAGTTACAATTTATTTTTTATTTATTTAATAATTTATGTACACACACAAGAGATCTTAAAAGTAACATAACATTATAAACATAAATGATGTACAAGGGTACTGCTTATTTCTTAAGAAATCTCTGCCAGCAGACCCGCGAAAGGAGAAGTCGTCAATATTGGCAGTCATGGTGTGTGGCTCAATTAAACTAATAAAAATTAAACTAATAAATAAATTGACACTAATACATACTACATATAACTAACAATATATTATAATATATAAATATATATATGCATACATACATAGGTATAAATACTATAATATATATATATGTATATCCAAAATAAGTCAGTCATGAGAGAGATAATGCTCTTTGACGCGTTTTTTAAAGATATGAAGAGATTTGGAATCACGGATGTTAGGCGGAAGCGAGTTCCAAAGTCTTACTGCGTGAATGGTAAAGGAGTAGGAATAGAAGTCAGTGGAGTGGGATGGGCAATGCAACAAGGATTTTATATGCGATCTGCAAGGGACATCAGGAGGTCGGGTAAAGGAAAAGCGTTCACGCAAGTAAGAGGGATACGAAGGATTGTGCAGGACATTGTACAGTAAGCATAAAATGCGAGTGTTCCGGTGAAGGCGGATTGGGAGCCACTTAAGCTGCTTACGGAGGTGAGACACATGGTCATATTTGCGCAGGCCGAATACAAAACGTACGCATAGATTTTGCAAGCGCTCAAGTTTATTAAGGAGCTCCTCGTTAGCATCCAGATAGCAAACATCAGCATAATCGATGATGGGTTGGATTAAAGATAGGGCTAGTGAGATTTTAGTTTGAAGAGGTAGAAAGTGTTGAAGGGATTTGAGGGAATGAAAGGAAAAATGGGCTTTACGGCTAACTTCGGCAACTTGAGGACGCCACGAGAGATTTGTGTCCAATATAATCCCCAGATCCTTTACGGTTTCCGAGAACTTGATCGGGATTCCATCAAAGTACAGGCGCGATAACGATGATAAATTTAATCGGCTCCCCAAAGACCTGCTACTTATGATGATTGCCTGTGACTTTGATGGATTCACCTTAAGACCATAAGACTCAGCCCAAGAACAAACGGAAGCCAGGTCTTTATTCATGGCAGCAATGGCAGAGTCTGCCTCAGCAGCTGGAAAGTGGCGATACAGCTGCAAGTCGTCTGCATAAAGATGGAAGTGGGAAGCAATTACTCTAGTTACAGAGTTGATGAAAATAGAGAAGAGAAGAGGAGAAAGGACGCCACCCTGGGGAACACCCGCCGTGAGCTCGCACCAATCAGAGTGAGACTCTTCAAGGCGAACACACTGCGAGCGACCCCGAAGGTAAGAATCTAACCATGCTAGGGATGTAGAAGAGAAATTTAGAGATTTTAGGATGCCAAGTAGCACATCAAAATCTACCGAGTTGAAGGCACTGCTGAAGTCAAGCAGGACAAGGACCGTCATCATCTTTTTCTCCATTGCCCAGCGGATGTCGTCAGTCACCTTCAACAAGGCAGTGACGGTACTATGGCCAGAACGGAAACCAGATTGGAAAGAAGAAATAAGAGAAAAGTTATTGATTTATAAAGTTATTGATGGTTAATTTTAAAATTAATTGTTCGAAATTTGGTTTAGGTTCGACCTCTAAAATTAGAGATAAGAAGCGCAATAATTGCACTGAAAAGTGGTTCAAATTTTGATCCAAATACATAATATTGTAATGTGTAAATGTACAAATGTGACAAAATAGTTCGTATAGATCAGCGAAAGAAAATAAGTAAAATATATCTACAATTATAAGGAAACATAAATTAATTAATTTCATAGCTTTCATTTGCCAAATAAAAACAATAGTCTATTCCGGCAATCCCAAAACTAGGGATGTTTGTTCTTCCTAATTGTTAACTCTCTCACAAAACATTGTTACAACGGTACACAACGGAATTTCTATTTGATCCGGTTTTCACTTAATTTTCCAACGGAAATAGACCCAGAATATTATCACGCATATAATTCTTAGAGTAAGACAATAAACGACCACTTTCGGACAAACTTTCTGTTTATTTATATACACAACTAGCTGTTGCCCGCGAGCTCACCCGCTCTAAATCGAAAATTATCCCTCGGGAACAAAAAATCGGGATAGAAATTACCCTATGTGTTAATCCTTGTTGTAAACTAAGTTTCAACTAAATCTGTTCAGTGGTTTTTGTGTGAAAGAGGAACGAACATCTATACATACAAACTTTCGCGTTTATTATATTCGTAGGATACTTCAAGTTTTTACCAAACGTTTTCTTTAACGAGACGCAAACATGGTAGATAGCTTAAACATACTTAATACCACGTTTTAGGTAATTCCACTTACCGATATAATAACAAAACATAAAAGCAACATAAAAATACATACCCTCGGCAAATCGAAATGCGGTACAGCTCTAACTTCGGGACATTTTCTTTTATCGACATACTTCGCCGATATCACATGCAATAGCACTAAGCACATCACTACATAGAACACTTTTGCCATTTTCAAAGTTTGAATATAGATACCGATTTCTTTTTACGTAAATCTTTCTTAATATTTTTTAAAATTGTAATCCTCAAATGTAGAACGAAAGAATTCGTTTGTTTTTAATTCTGAATTATTTGACACTTGATTTGGATTCGATTTTTAACAAAATGACCGTTAAACGTATTTGTGTGGCAACCGTTGGTATCGCACTAACAGAAGGGAATTGTTATCATTTTGTATGGGACGCCAGTAAATGGGAATGCTGGCAGCATACCATTATTATCGGTGTGACTCATTTATTGTTTTGTTGTAAATATTTAATGGTTGTAGGCATGTCCAAAGTTAATGGGTTGGTATTTCGGTAGTTAAAAGGATTGGGGTACCTGTTCTAAATGTCAGATACGCTTAAATTGTCGGTCGTGATTCATTTGAAAAAGAAAATACTAATAGCCCGCCAAACAAATAAATGACGTCAACAACGTCGACAAAGATTGTTTTTCTACATTCGCTGAATAGTTTTATGAATAATATTGGATACGTACTGTCTCTGTCTCTCGAACATATATTGATCAAATAATAGTAAGTGCAACTTAAGTAAGCCTGACGTCATTTCTGTATAAAATTGTTAAGATAATAACTAAAGCGCTTAACTTCTAAGCAACTAGTCTCATCTTTTACTGTCCATATATGGGCAAAGCTCGCAGCTGATTATGTTTAATTATAGATAATATCTCTCAAACCGACTAAAAATATTTTTACTTTTTAATTTTTATACTCACTCGTCATTTGGGTTCTCAAAACCCATGTCCAGTGGCTAACATAATACCTACTTTATACAACACATCAGGGACCACGAATGCTGCTGAAAGTTGAGTAATTGAGGCAATATCTCTTCATGATCCTTCAAGTCGGTCAAAGCCAAAAGGTACTTACATAATTCCGTTTCAAAGGGGAGAAATACGTCATGACAAATGTTCATGTTTCTATTTTCAACTAGAAAATTGTTTTTCTTTTTAATGAAAATGGAATTGCAAGTGAATCGGAATGGCTTCTTTTAATTAAAGCCTCGATCGTTTCCTTTGAAGTTAAGTGCAGTATTTGCTTAGAAGAAATATGAATATTTTTGTTTTAACTGCACTTTAGACTTTCTGTTTTGTTTATTAAAATATTGGTTCAAATTTAAATGGTGTATCGGTAGGGTACGAGGACTTTCTGTCGCGTCATTGACGCGATCAGGAGTGTGATTTAAGTAACGATATTTTTTTCTCCAATAACTTACCATATATACCAGTATCCTTTTAAAGCATATGATCTCATAGCCGTCATCCAGATTATTAAAAGCCCAGCCCCATTTCGGTCACTTTTGCCTATTTTGAATTTAGTTTTCATCCTGCTGTCATAAAATCAATAGATTCTCCTTGGTCCACTCAATGGTCCATGTTCTAGATTTACTCTATCATTTCAAGCTGTTTTTCTAGCAATTGAAGGAGGTTCCCAAAAGGGCCTCAGGCCTAACTGTTGATACGGTGTTCGACTTCGAAGACACGACACCGTTACATGGCGAAAAAATATTCGCTACACCACACCCCAAGGCTAAAGTTCAATCTATTGAGTCAACTGTTCTTATTAATGGCGTTAATGCCAATAGGTGTGAATCAGATCGAAGAACAGCGAAGATAGTATGTCCCAAATTGAAAACAGCTGCAGTTCCAATCGACCTAACGATGCATCTCTAATCAACTCGGATATCACTTAACATCTGACTAATCATCAGTTTCCCATCAAATGATTAATGACCAAATTATCAACCAAGAAAAGTGTTCCATTTTTACACTACAGTATGTCAGACAGAGGTACACTTGCCTTGATTAAAACAATTTCGTATAACATTAAATACATCAATAATGATATATGGCACCCAAAAACAAGTTTTAATTATTTATTTGAGCCACATACTACAGGTGTGACCTAAGACTGGTTATTTATAAGTATTGGCAAAATTTGTTCCGTTATAACCCGTTTTCTGTTTCTATAGCCGACATTTGATTCATGGTTGTAAACTAATCGTGGGTAAGGTATGTCGAAGAAAGTTATGTTGTTCCTGACAGGAAAATGCCACACTTTCCTCGCCTGACGGTATCATAAAAGAGAAATAAAGATTTGATACATAAGTATAGATATTTAGTGTCATAGGCAAGGCAATCCATTGACTTCATTTTAGTAATGGTAGATTTGAGAAAAAAACCTTAAGGTGGATAATTAAGAACGTATAAAGTTGTTGCAGAAGTAAAGAAAGAAAAAAAGAAGGAATCCAAAAAAAGAGCATCATGTGTAGTTGTAGAGCTTAAAAAGTTTACAAGTCAACAGTTCTTGTAGTAACAAACTTTTCATTTTTTCATCGGGACGAAGTCATAAGAGTAAAAAATTCCTACACATTTTCTATTATTTTCAAGGATTATATTAGTCAAAAATATACTTTCCGTAACATCATGATCTGTATTTGTCACAACAACATTACTTCAGACTTTGATGATAGACCACATGTCGATCCCATGGAGACATTGTATTACACATTTTGTAGAATAAAATCGTTCTTAGCTAAAGTGAGGTCGACTTATAGTCTAGATACGTCTAACAGTAATTTACACGGAGCGGAATCAGTCAAAGAACCTACTACGTATCTCTAAATCTAATAATGTTGCAGTTGTGGAAGCGTGACAGCACTTTACAATGTAGTGCGGCATCTCTTTTCCTCATCTGCTATTATGATTCTATGAGATCTGGTTGTAGGTCCCTTGATCTCTAGAACACGATTAGTGGGAAACACCAGTATCTAGACGAGACGACAGACTTTGCAATTACTAAATTATTAATTCTATAAGAAGAAGACTTGATTTATTATACTTCAAATAAACTTCAACATAGAAGTTAATTTATGTCATTCCATATGAACTGAACTAATCATCGTATTAAACTTGAGTTTTGTCCAGAGATTATTAATGTATTCTAATGAAAACCGCAAATGGTAATAATTACCATGATAGTAATTTTTCTCGACCAATTCTAGAAAAATCAAGATTACCAATAATTTGATTGTTTTCAATCAGACATGGGCGAGTCTAGACTATTTAGGTACCTATTGTCAAACAATCTAAATGCAGTTCAAGGTTTCGAAGAATCGAGTTGTGACATGATTACAAAAATAGCCCTCTTTGTGCCAAAACTTTGAAACCTACCCACATTACAAATTGGATATATTCAGACAAAGCAATGATTCGGAATTTAACTCCTTTTTCGGCTTCAAATTGTCAATTGCCAATAATGTATTCAATAACATTCCGGCATGGGCATTATAAATAAATTACAATAATCACAAAGGCGACCCGATTGGCACTGAGCTTTCGCTAACGGGACGTAGGTCACTTGATTTGACTTTTAATCTATTAAACATATAACCCTTATTTAATTAAATACTTTTTCGAAGGGAAAATGAAGAATATTATGGTAAGATTAGTTTCGTGCTTGCCATGCGTATTTAGTATGGATTCAATCTCAACACAGGCAAATTAATGTGTCTTTTTAAAACACGTACTTTCTTAATTATTCGAAGAGACTATTGAAAAATGATGAATTAAAATGGGAGTAGACTTGGATTGAAAATATAGGACCGTGAAATCTTCAAGTAACAATGAGTGAGCAGAAGCGGTGATCAATGCTCAAACCTTCAATAAATATGAAGGAGGTTTTTATCAAAAGGATGGACGGATAGCAAAATAAGCCAGAATGTTGAATATATTCTTCGAGGTAGGTATTTATTTTCCCCACATTTTTATCATCTATTGATCCCTTCTATTCTTACACAAGTTATTTACTATGAGTCATAACTTGACCTTACCTTTTGTTTTACGTATTCGCATTCCACATATACCCGTTGTCTGTAACAATGTTTAGAATTTTTGCCGTTATTATTCACCCATAGTTTCAAAGAATAGATCTTCCTTTTTGAACGGTATACGCCCTTCAGTCTTGTAATTACTTACCTACATAATAGCAGATTAAAAGAATTTTAAATTACTTAGCCTTCTTATTCTATGCTCAATAAATATAAAATTGTTTCAGAAATATTTCGTTCCAAAAATTGAAAACAACGTTATAATAATCCGGATTTATAATTCCCTTTGCGAGCTTAATATCTCATTGGTATACTTTGTATTCCAATGGGAAAGAACATAAATCAACTTTGGGCGTGATAAGGGCAAAGCTGAAATAAACATCATCAAAAATACAACAAACGAGATTTTTGTCAACTACTACGGTTCTCTTATCTTTCCAGTTCAACCTACACGTTACGGAATATGTCACAACGGATTTCCATGTTGCTACCGCTTATTTCTTAATCATTCTCGGTATAACATAAGCCCGGAGTTCCGGACGTGGTCCGTCAAAGAATCCGGATGGAAGCGGACTTGCGGCCTACAAACAATATATATACAGAAAGTGTTTTTACTTTTCTCGGTCATTGTACAAGTTTTCACCGATTTGTCTCCTTATCTCAAAGCGGTCAGGGGAGCGTTGATTTTATTATTCACGCTGTTGCTTCCATATGCACATTTGTACGTCGCCGTCGGTTTCAATTGAACTGTTAAAAGTTTAGAGCCGGCAGACTTGTTTTATAATTCACTGGTTTGAATTGAAACGTAGTTCCAGTTTCTTTACATTTTTGGTACTTTTAAATAGGTTAGGTCGTTTCATTTTGCCAAGGTTTTGGAGATAGCAACGAAATGATATTATAAGTTCAAAATATTTTTCTATAGAGAACTAATTATATTTCTATTTGGCCTTGAAATATGTACGTCCCGGCAAGAATATATTATTCCAATATATAAATACTTACCATTTCAACCAAAATACTTACATGGATTTTAACACAAACAATGCCATTCCGTAGTTCAATCAATACTTTTTCCACATAATAAAGTGCTTTTTACAGCTTTAGCAGCAGATAAGCATGTAATTCTAAAGAATTAATTCACCACAAACATGAAACTGAACCATAAATTGTCCAAGTCTAAACCTACCTAGCCTGATCAACGCCGTCTCAGAATCTTCAGAGAATCTAAATTAGTTTGTGCGCAAGGAATCACAATCGCCAAGTTTTTGTACCTCTCCCATGGTAAACAGAGCACGTTCTGGGGTTACTTGCACACTTTCCTAGCATTCCTATAGTACGTGAGGCTTACCTCTTTAGCTGTTTCCGATCGTTTTGTGTTTGACTTATTTATTGAGGTTTTGATGGTGTTTTTGATATTGTTCCTTATTGAACTATTAAAAACATTAAAAGGAGGTTATTGCTTTTGAAATTTTTCATCTTGTAACATTTTTGTCACATGGGTTGGTGGGGTTTTACAAAATTTGTTTTATATAAACGTTCTCTGGCACGCATTCGTCTGCGACATTCATGAAACCTAAAATGGAAATAATTGTGTTATGATTAGGTAGGTACATTATTATTGCGAAGGATAAATTTTCTGCTTGTGTCGTTAAAGCATAAAAATACAATCGAAAACATGTAATGACACCGATCGACACACTATGAAAAATATTCAAAGTTTTGAAATTTCACCAATTTTCAAACTAGTGATAATCGAGAGAGTAATAAAATAATTAATCATTACTTAACATACAGCAAGGAATCAATAATTTATTTTAAAACTTGATACTTCGACAGTAACCTCTAATCAGCTGTAATTTATGAGCGCAAGTGTCAGAATATTATAGTCTTGTAGTTATGATCTCGTAGATAAGATTAATTAATATTTTCACTTCAATTTGAAATATAGGTATTTAGGAAAATGTACTTTTGAATTAAGTAGTTCTTACGATATTACGATAACAGTGATAAAATGAAACACTATTTAAAAACTCTTATGGATTTTTAGAGGCGAATGGCGCGTCGTAGATCATGGCAGAAAAATGAATTTGCCAGTATTTTTATCGTTCCCTAAGTTCCATAACATAACGCTTCAGCTTTATGCTCGAAATGTCTTTTGATAAAAATAAAACTGCGTAGCCGTACTCACTTAAAGGTATAAGGTACAATGAGGCTAATGAAACTCAGGCGTAATCCTATTTAAAACAAAACACAACTGCCATCCCTAATAGACCTAGTATTTCTACCAGCTTTTTCCTAAACCGTAATTCCATTTTTCGTGTTTATAAAATGTAGAGTTCGGGCATACAAATGATCTCATACATTTGAAATGTTCGAGCGGGTCGGCGTTGAATATGAAATTAGTAGTGCAAGGTCGAGAGACAGTTCCAACGTTTTTGGAAATTAGTCGGAATGGTGGAATGCTGTGAGAAGAAATATTCCTTTTAAAGGAAGTCGTAAATAAGAGGTTTGTACACAATTTGTTACGAAAAGGAGAACTAATGAATGTAATTAATTAAGAAAGGTTATTGATGGTGGCAAGTTACTGACTATATTAAGAAGATACCCAATTCAATGCTTGTTCATTTTCGATCAGTTAGGCATAAAAACAAACTAACAGATGGAAATATCACTGTTGACCCCAATAGCAAGAAGTAGGAGAATTTGGATTTTTTTGGAGTAACGTGTTGCTGTTGGTGTACAAATTAATATGAATTACGTTTTCTCGTTATGGGTTATTTACAGCTAGGTATAGAAAACAAACTAACAGATCGGAAAATCAAAATAAAAAGTATCGGATCCACTATTTTTGCTTGGTAATATTAGACATTTAGATTTTTTATTTTTTTAAAGAAACAGCGCTAAAGGACTTTTTTGACCATTTTTTTCTTATAAATATGGATGACATAAAATATGTCAATCTTTAAGTTGTATGGATTTGTCAAGTGAGTTAAACTGAACAACCTTTTTGCGAATGTCTACTGGAAATGATAATACCGAAACAGTTTATTGAACTTTAATTCAAATATACTAAGTCGCTTAATATCTACAACTACTTTCCTTAGCCACCTACTCAATAAGTTGACTTAAATCCAGTAAGTTACTGGGATTAAATGGAGTATGTTTAAAAAACAATCCAAGCTCAGAGCGATAGATGGCCGTCCACATACCTAAGTGGAGGCATCCGGCATCCAACTTCTAGGTTAATTCAGGTTAAGAAAACAACCAGACTATGCACACCTATCTGATAGTACAAATTTGTATGGCTACACAGCTCATGTGGAGCTGGTAATCTCATTATATGTTAACGATGCTGTCCTACGTTTTGTGGAAGTTGTAAAATCCTTATGCCAGCTAAATGTGTTAGGATTAATATTCTATTACAATAATTCTAACGGCTATCACATACGGTTGCAATAGTTCATTAAATAGAGATTGAGATTTTGAACGATAGCAATGATAGAAAATATTCTTATTGCGTGGTTAGCAACTAATTTTGATTGTTATCTAATTGAGATTAGAATGCTTTTATATCTAACAGGATATCGGATTATTTATTATTCCCGCACCACAGGACCGACTGAGTGAGAAGTGTCGCGGGTCCAATCCTCGCGTGGAATAGGCATTTGTAAGACTATTCATGTCTGTGTCCGTGTGCAATCCACTTTCGTCATTAATTTTAGAGAGAAATGAGAGAGATTCAGAAGCCTATGTATCATACGTCTAAAAGTAGTTTGGTTCTGTTCAGATCAAGAGATTGATATAAAGATTAACTTCACAAATCTATTATCAACACCGATATATGCACATACATACCTTAACCATCAAGTACCAAGTTGAACCTATTTCTAGGCCGATATTACTGCTATAAAAACACGTTTAGTTTATTAGTAAAGTTAACCTTTAGTTATATTCCAAAGCCGACGACAGCATGGCGTACTAATTAACATTTTTTATTAACTTCTAATTTATTTTGTAGGCGTGAGCTAAATTCTAATTGCAGATATTGTCCCCTACGACTGAGGGCTTGCTATTATTAGTTTCTTGTTTATTTATGGTCTTTTTTGGGATTTTTCATTTAGTAGAGTGAAAACTTTTTCTTCAAGAACTATTAATAATTTAAAAAAAGGTTTCAGGATTCACATCGATCTGTTCTAGATTTGACTTATTTTAAGACCGGACCGATGGCTAGAGCAGACGAGTCCTTGAGTAGAGGTCAATAGGTCGGTAGATATACCCAGTGTAGGACTCCCTCTAGGCCGATGGGCCGGTGACTTAAAATTGTAGCTGGTTTGGTCTTGATGTGGAAAGAAAAAGGCTTTTAGGTACTTTGGCAAATTTTCAGGACGCTCGTGTCGTACTTTGAATATCGGGACAAATAATTTCAATTACACATTTATCCATCTATCAATGAACTCTACCTACAACGACAGTACATTATACTTACATTATCTTTTGAATACATAGATGATACGATTCATATCAACTCTGTTTCATACCGTAAAAACTTATGAGAACAGTAAGAACTTACATTGACAGTCTTTTGTTTTCCACATCGATGTTTGGCTAATTAGCTAGCGTATTGTGAATAGCGTTATTTAAGTATGAGAAACTTGTCTTCAATGAGTACTATGAAGTGATGTGAAGCGTGCGATTCTTACTTTTTAATTCAATTATCCATGTCAATGGGGCACAACGGGCGAACTTGACCAACTGCCCACATAAAGCAATTCTGTACACTGTTGGCCGGGAAAGGTGGTCAACACAATATGTTTGTAAACGATGGAATACATATATCAACACAGTAAATAGGGAAAAACCATTTAAGAATATTGTCTGTTTTACAAAATGTTTATTAAAATAAATGTGTGAAAGAATGTTCTGATTTCTTGGAATCAGGGATAATTTACATGGTTAAAGAAATCGATCGATATGAATATCAATAGTGAAATGTACTATATTACATTTTTCAAAATATAATTATTAATACACGGATCACGCGTCATCTACGCGTAAGACAAGCGTTAGTGTGATGCACGCGTGCTTGTCCTAAGTATTTGTGTCTTCGTGCATGTGTCTTGAATATTTGTGAAACCCAAGAATGAAATTCCGTAATGAGGGAGTTATTTAAGAACAAGCAAAAAATCTCCATCTTTTTCTAATAAGATTAGCAAAACCTCATACGTACAATGTATCATCATAAATTACGCCTGTTCAAAAAGAGCTCTATTATATAACCAACATTATCGTAACAAGATAATTTCGCCATTGTGTACTGTATAATAATCGAACACTTTCGTGTCAAAATGAAAACGATCTCATTGTATTGTGATTTGATTGATGATAACGCCATCTTAGAGAGCAAGGAGGCCAGATAAGAAACTGCGTTGATAGGCGATAATTATTATTTTTTTATTGTTGTTGAGGCCCGATTTTTGATACTTTGATCCATTGTAACTATGAATTTCAATATGATATAATACGGTTATCATCCTGTTAATAATAAACTCATACTCAGTTTTTTTTTTAATTTGTGTAGTTAATTTGACAAGTCGCTAATGTGAAACGCGAAACTGGTATGAACTATTTTTGTCTGTGATTTCTCAGTTTGTTTTCCAAAACTAAATTTTTCCATGACTAAAATTTAATCTGCTCGTCCTTAAAATGTCAAATAACTGACTAAAATAAAAAATGTTCTATACCCAATCATATATTGATGGAAAAGTATTCAGATTATTCAGATATTCACAACATAAAAAAGTTTGCTTACTCCGAAGGAAGGAAATGTAATTATCATAACATACGTGTAGACATTATATTATTATCTGGGCCCGGATAAATGCGATTAATCAGAGACTCGAAAAGAAAGGTTCCTTAATAAATTGAATTTATGTGTAATGGTGCGCGTAAAGAGATAAGACACGTTAGGCTGAGTTAGTAAAAGGAAAAAATTAAATTATCTCCTGCCTGTTTAGCCTGGTGACTATTCTTCTACAGTCTTCTACAGTCGTTATTGACAATAGAAAGCGATCGATTTTATGGAGATGACAGATCAAATTCACGTGCTTGTCGAAAATAAATGTCATTTCCACACATTCGGGCGCTTTTCATTGACGTTAACGATTGTAAAAACGTCACTTGGCAAGAGGATGAACCCGGATTACCTCT
Source organism: Trichoplusia ni (assembly GCF_003590095.1). Classification (NCBI taxonomy): domain Eukaryota; kingdom Metazoa; phylum Arthropoda; class Insecta; order Lepidoptera; family Noctuidae; genus Trichoplusia; species Trichoplusia ni. The sequence goes on from NC_039485.1 coordinate 3,222,652, forward strand.
TAGATCTATATCTTTACCATTAAATCTGAATCTAACATAGCAGTACGAGATTTACCAGTGTTTCAAAACTAAGTGAAGTTACCAGTGTTTCAAAGGGAAGAATAAAAAAAAAAACAAAATGAAATAAGTGTGCCATTAATTTGACCGCAAGTGTATAAACGAAAAACACGATTGACACTAGGGCGACGTTGGCATGCGTGTAAGAGAGTTTAATTAGCATTCTTTTCCAGCCGGTTGGTAATTAAGTTTTGAACAAGCGTGGGCGGGCCCTACGACTTCTTTCAACTTTCCTATCTTGCTTAAGGAAACCTTCGTTGATAAGACTTTGTCCGCATTCGTCGGACATAATTGGATGGAAAATTGTTCAGCCATTTTTGCGTTTGCCATTTTTTTTAATTGGGTCTGTCTTTTAGAGATATTTTTGTTCTTGTTCAGTGTGCGTTTTTTTCTCTCAAAAGTGCTGGTGCGGCGGGGTCTAGGTATTTTTGGACACATGTCTAAAAATTTCGTTACCAGGTAAGTTAAATGGCGAATTAATGAACATTGAAATACAAAAGCAATGACTTAAAAAAAGGCGGCCGACTTCTAATCACCTGCAAGATTTTTAACCCTCTGACTACTTCGATAAACCGTTTAGATTTTAACAAGTGACAAATTTTCATCACATAAGTAAAAGTTTTCCCTCAATACACACGTTTATCGTCAATATTGTTTCTAGAGAGTTAAGACCCACTTGATTACCATTTATTTGTAGTTAGAAATTAAAACAAACTTGAGAAGCCGTCTGTACGATTAGAAAGTATTTGTAAAGAACATTTTTAATTGGTATGTACCGAGCATCTTTGACTGGTCTGTGGATCGTTTGCATAAACTTTTATTTCTAAGTAAACTGTATTGGGTATGACAGAAAGTAAATGTGCAGGCTGAATAAGAGATGACAAAGAACTGTGTTGTGGCTTAACAAGTAGCTAGATAAGGCAGACTTCGAGAAAGATTTATGAGCTGTTGAAGTGTTTATAATTTTCTATTATTTTAAACTAACAACTATTATATAATACAAATAGTGTTGCGTTTTGACTGTACGGATATCCGAGAAGTTGACGTCACCACTCTGCGTGACGAAAAATACTTTCATTCTGTAATCATAGTTCCTTTTTTAGCTTTAAGTTAATTTATAATGTGGCAATTTATTGGCGATATTAGCGCTTTTTGTGTATTACAATCCTACCTCATTCTGTTATTTACAACGACCAATGAATGAATGGCAGTATTCCTATTCTCTTAAGCATATTGCCTCCACAATAGTTGTAATTCTATGTATTGACCATGAGTATTCCACTCCGTACTTAATTTCCAATTATAGTGTTAGCAAAAATGCTTACAAAAATAAGAATAGTAATCCATTTGACATTTATTCATTGGCCATTGTAAATAGCAAAATCGGGGCCCTGTTATACCCGGTCATGTTAAAGTTACATAATTGTAACCACCATACGAAATGTTAAAAGCTATAGGATCTAGTACGACTTGACATATAACCGACTTTATCCATGGAACAAAACTTCGATATTTATCTCAGTAAGTAATTATCAATACAACATTTACTGGAAATAATTATCCTGTTTACTAAACGGACAGATTGCAACGCACGATCGTTACAGACTTCATCAATCAGAGAACATTATACGACTATTATTGTCTATTCGTTTGTTTGTTTGTTTGTTTACTCAATAATGACTTGTAAATATTGCTATACTCGCTGATACTGACGGGTATTGATCGATTATGAACACTGATAATATATCATATTTATTTCTAGCTCGATTTAATATAATAATATGTTGTGAAGACAGTTGCACTGGTTTACTGCACTTTATTTGAACACGAGATGTCGTAGTAATATTTATAAGCTTTATTTCAGTAGCATAGAAATCATGCATCATAAAATCAGTTTATTACGTCGCACTCGCGACTCTGAGCTTTCCGTAAAAATAGACATAGGCCAGACAAACAAACACACATAGGATCCCTAAAAAAAGATAGCTTAATCTCCGAAGGAAAAATAACAAATCAGAAGACAAACAAATTGAGGAATTTGCTCAGTTGTGGGTTACTCTGATAATATTCATGATATAAAAACAATAATGAAATTTTACCTAATAACATGTACTTTCCACATGTAATTAGGTAAAATTTCATTAATAAATATTTTTGCGAAGAATAACACACCCTATATTTTATTGGCAATCTGTCCGAGTTTGTTTCGACATTTCTTCTCAGGGTAGTAAGATAGGGAAAGTCGGCTCCAGCGTTCTCATAAAAGACATGTAAAAGTGATGAAATATCCTATTTGCAGAATAAATGATTTCATTTCATTTCATGTACTAAATAGTTTTTTTGTCAAAAACCCTATTGTAAACATTAAAACGCTCAATGTAATGAAAATGACATTTTATTTCGAAAAATCACGTAACTTAGAACCGTCATTTCTATCCATGCAAGCGTTCTTAACACGTCTTAAAGCCAGTTATTCAACCTTCCATAAATGGACCGATCGAACGTAAACGTAACCATCAATAAATCAAATAATTATTACCACCCAATTTCAAAATACGATAGGCAGTACACCAGCGAGATTTTCTAAGAGAAAGTAAATGATTTTGTATGAATACCTTCAAACAGGTTGTATGTAATGGGATCGCAATTTTTACTGGCGGATATATTTCATCGAACTATTGATTACGTTTAAAATGATTAGTGGTTAACTTAGCTCGTAAGTACTTGGAATAAAGGCTATAATCGCGTGATTACTTCGTGTAATGTAGCTATTAGGGATCGAAAGGTACTATTATGTGTGTTTATTGTATCGTTTCAGATTTATATTACGATAAGGAGTTGTTGCATGTTCGAGAGTTTTAAGTGTTGATAATTGTATGATAAAGATTCAATTACATTTTTGTGGTAACGCGTTGGAATATCAGGTTAAATGGATCATAAGAGTGATTTGAACTATGGTTGAAACTTTTTCTGAAGTTTATTGCAATTTAACCTTTGATCACAATTTTTTGATGAACAAGTTTCGTCTTTCGAAAGGATATTTATATGACCATGAGTTTTTGATATCATAAACACATTAAATACTCCTAGTTTAGTCAATTATTAAAAAAATCGCGCATATAATTATTTAAGTCTAAGACTCAGCGACATTTGGTTGACAACATTAGACAAGATTTCCATTTTCAAATGAGTTGACCATAGACACCCAGACAAAGGACAATTGCTTGTCCTTTGTCTGGGTGTCTATGGTCACATTTGTGCTTTTCGCTTCAAATAATTGTTCAACAGCTTTAACAAGGAGTGCCATACCTAATAAAACCTTACCTACATAAATTCGAAAACATCGAATTACAAGTATCAATTTAACGTCTATAAATCTTCAGAAAAACATCCTAAGAATGAGTTCGGCACTTGTACTGTGAGCTCTTTCATTGAAATAGTAGAAACGGTACCTCACTTCCAAAATTAAAATAATATAACTGCAATGAAGATAAAGGTAGTGTTTAGCTTTCAAGAGTGATGGCACTGTAAAAATGACGTGTGTAGTGTTGTGTATAAGGGATTGCAACGCATTGCCATACAACGGCACAAAAACGCGGATGACGTAGCACGGGCAGGTTTAGTCAGTAACAGTCTGACACTACCCGTTCCCTCCCCCGAGGAAGCGAGTGTCCATAAGGACTTCACTCCTTGCTAAAAATAATGTTCATTAGATAGCTCGCTTCCACTAAAGAGTTTCGTTTCAAAACTACATAGTACAGGCATTTTTATATAAGTAACGCCTACCGTATAAAAGGCTGTAAATCTTTTCCGATACATCCAATACTAAACTCGAAAGCAGCTCATAAACTGAGGAAAATACGACTCAAAGTTAATTTGCAGATGTTGAGGATAAAAGATCTCTTTTTACATGAGATTATTGGCTTTTGATGTCAGTTTTATTTGCCACGTAAATTGTATAGAATAAGATGTATGGGACTTTTATATATTTTTTTCGGTTGGGAAATCATTTTGATAAGTTTTGAGTTCAGCGTAAGGGAGTGCCATACTTTTACTGCCTTAAACCCGACCAAGCTTTTTTCGTTGCCTTTTCTGTACCGGACCACGGTAACCCTTTCGGATCCTTTTTTCCCACGCTAATCTCAGTGTAGGTATCTTAACATAGTTTATGATGATTAATACAGTTTTTCTTACATAGTACATCATCTTACGTACAAATTAAAAGAGAAATAAAATCTAAGCAGTCAGTCGGCAGTCATTAAAAAATTATTTTAAAACATCAGCCATCCAAAAACCATCAAGCTTCTTAAAAGCCCGTTAAACTATATTAAGAACTACCACAAAAGTGCGACAAAACAAGTCTTAGAAATCTATAAATCCGAAGACCTAGATTGCTATCGTTGACAAAACCGTTTGCTAACAAGTTTCGTGATACCTAATTCATCACATGAGTCTAATAGCTGGCAACGAGCGGCGAATACTTAAATACGTGTAAATAAATAAAATTGCGCGGCAACAAAAATGTGTGTCAGTGTGTTGAGTGCGAGCGTCGTCCGGATCCGAAGGTACTAGGGCTGCCGCACAAGGTAATTATTGTTGTACTTAATGAAAACATTTAATTGAAAATTGAACCTGTTTATGCAGGCTTTCCTTCAAGATGATACTTTACTCAACCTAAAGTTAACCAAAATGTAGGAGATAAATAATAAATAATAATAAATGCGCGGACAACATCACTTCTGAACCCAAAGTAAGTTGCTAAAGCACTTGTGTTATGGAATTCAGATACAACGAAGGTACCACAAACACCCAGGCCCGAGACAATGTAGAAATGTGAATTTTTACATTGACTCGACCGGGGATCGAACCCGGGACCTCAGAACTAGCGACACCTTGAAACCGGTGCGTACACTCGACCATGGAGGTCGTCATTGAAGTAGTGTGTTTTCTTCTTTAATAAAGATGAAGTTTATTTCTTAGATGCCATAAGATTTATTTTGTATAGCATTTTTATTTGTTTTAAATATTAGATCTTAATTAACAAAAAATATTTCTCCGTATTGACAGCCCTCATATCTCGCCCTATTGAACGGACAGATGTTTAGGTGCCTTTTAGTTCTCAGATTTTGTCGTTATACTTTTAATACAAATAATCTGAAAACATTACAAGCGAAACAAAAATGTCATATTTGATTTAGATCTTCGTGTTTTGGTACAGTCAGCCACAGAAGTCGTTTGACATATCATATTCATAAGAATAAATATGGTTTAATAACATGTAGGAACTGGTGTCTAGTGGTGTTTTTACCACAACAAGTCCATTGAATTTGATTGAGTACAGTTGTTTGCAAAATCTGCTTGTGTTAGTAAACTTTTTGACTGAGCGTACTTCGAAATTTGTTAGTGTTAATAGTGTTTATTCAAGCCTATTACTATTATTACATTTCGCGAAACAGCAAATTACTGAACGTTAAACTTGAAAGGAACATAAACATAAATATTTTGTTGAACACTATTTTATTTGTTCTCTCAAATTCAGGCTTAAAAGCAAACAAATAACGAGTTTGAAGTACCGCTTAATTTTCTTTAGTTGGTCAAACAACAATATTGCAGATTAGGAGAATTCATTAAGGGGTGTAGACGCAATCAACATTCAATTACAAGCTATAACGGCAAACGTTGTTTCGCCATACATATGAGTTAGGTAGTAAAGAAAATGGGATTAGGAATGGGGTTTTCCGATTCTCAGACCTACCCAATATGCAAACAAAAATTCATGAGAATCATTCGAGCCGTTTCGGAGGAGTTGAATTTCGTACTTCGAACTTCGACTTGACATTCTTTGCTGTTGTGGTAATATGAGAAGCCTGGGTTTCCACGGAGTAGGAATCAGAATTTATCATTCAGTTTGGTCACTTGCCGATTGAGCATTTCAGATTATATTCTAGACCAAGACATCAAAATAAAGTTTTCATCTTCAAGATTCCAATTCTCTTACTTGAGGTACCGATCAGGCCCCAATTCTGCTGTAAATAACGGCCGATGAATGAATGAAATTCGGCTTAAAATGTCAATTTTCGTATTTTCTTAAGCATTTTTCTACACAATAATTGGAAATTCAGTACGGGACTTTATACTCCAGGTCAAAAAAATCGACTTTCAATAATTGTATTGGCAAAATGCTTAAGATAATAGGAATAATTTCAAATTTATTGATGGCTGAATGAATAGCAGAATCAGGGCCCAGGTGGGATTACTCAACATCATCTTATTTTTTATTTAAATAATGAAAAATCTACGGAATTTCGAATACCGATCCTCAATAACCAGAAAAATCGACTTTACCTTATAATAAACACTGCTCAGATTATAAGTAAACTTAAGTTTCCCTTCAATCCCATGCTACGGTATCTCGAAACATCTCAAATAACATAAGCGGTTCTCAATTTTAAATGTCAATTAACATCGTATATTTTTTTTTCTTTAAAGTTTTGGTACTGATTCAATTTCAGATTGCTGTGCGTCTTTATATTTTTAATTCTCGTTTTGACGCTTTGAGAATGACAAAATTGTTTTTAATTATTGTTTTAAGCTTTATGTTCTGTGAAATGAAAGTGTGTATTGTTTTGTTATAATACTTTGCTGTATGTCACTGTTTTTGCATGTTCAGTGGCAAATTCATTATTATGTTAGGCGATATGATTGACATAGCAAAGAGTGACGAAGACATTTTACGAACCCATTTATTTGTAATTACCATCAATGTTAAGTTTGAATTCCTTGAGGAATGTCTGAATAAATATAATGAAAATGGAAAAAGGAAGAGGAAGGAAGAGTTTTGCCTTGCAGTGGGACTCTTTGACTACATATGTAGTTTATGAAGAAAATATTAATGGATTGATTTAACAGAATTTTAACTATTTATGTTTTTTTGTTCTAGTTTCATTTTTTTTGCTTGAAGATTTACAAAACAAAATGTATTTCATTCATGTTACACAGTGTTACCGTTTTTTTTTCAAGACCTGAATCGTGTGAAATGAAACGGCTGAAAGGCGATTACTAGTAAAAAGGATAAATGTTCGCGATACAAAAGCTATTAAAGCTCTCGTAATCCAAACACTTGACGAAAAAAATCCAATTACAGAGCCGTTTCATGTCAAATAATAAAGAGCAGAATCTTGTTTTCAATTTCATTTGCGTTCTAGAAATCTGTCGATAATATTTTACAGAACAAACTAAGGTGCGGCAAGACGTGCCCTTGTGTAGTAGGTACAAACAAATTAACACATCCAACGAAAGTACCGCGTCATACGTTATATCAAAAGGAACCCAGAAAAAAGAATGTTCAAATAAGCAAAGCAAACAAAACAAGAGTTTCGGTCACAGATAGCGAAAGCTCTTATTGACACGTTGGAAAGTAGCCGCTCTTGGGAGACCTTACCATTTTTTTTAATAGCTCCGTCATTCAATTCTGACCCTTATGATCTTCGAATTAAGGTTTTCGTGGATTGCGTTGTGAAGTTTGATGAACAGCATCACACTGTAGGCGGACCTTATCGCCTATTGGACATTTAGGTTGAGTGCTCGTCAATAAAATTCCACGTACTTCTTCAGGTGCATCAATCTTTTTGTATAACATTCGAGTTGTGACTTTGTCATCCATTTTTTGTGGCTCTACAGCTCCCATCATTATTTTTTTTTATTTCTTTTACATGTCATATCTAGTTACTTCTGCCTCTCCAGACCTTCTGTCTATAACCGCTGTAATACATTTTCTATTGTATGGTGTCTCTCTGTTTTAGGATGCACCGTAATTTCCATTGCATTATCTTTAAATGTTTTACTCAATTTCTGTTCTACAAAACGCCATTATCATGTTAAATCAATGAGTACATTAACCTCTTCACACTTACTTGCAAACATACATAATACGCTTAGTATTTAGTCCTTTGACAACAGTATTGCCGTAATATATTCAATGAAAAATATTCGTTCTCCCCTTTAAATACAACCTATTTTAGTTTGTTAACATTTCAGCAGCTTCCATTTTAAGACCAACACTGGTAATTAAAATTTATTATTAATCATTGAAATATGGGCACTAATGACTTGATTTAAAGTTCATATTAACACGTGTGTCGTTATATGAGTTAAGCCTGATACCCATCTATCTCATTATATCGGCCATGAGGCTTACGTCAAGCCTCACGTCGCTGGAAAAGCTGAAAGCAACTTTATGTGACGGGAGTAAAGTACATTTTTGTATTTCGTTATCCCTTGTGGTGTGGTCTGCCGTATTGAAACAAAAGTTGGTCGCATCAACGTCGTTAATAAACCGGATCCTAGAGATTCAGTGACAGATCACATCGTATATGTTCATTTCGAAGTTGATTCAACATGACATTTGTGAATTGATTAAAAAAAAAAGTCCTCAGCATACGAACAAGAAGGCTTAATTAATTTAGTTCTATGTATTTTAAAGCTTAATTCATGTCATTCATTTGTCTAGCCTTTTTTTAATTATATTTCTAACTACTTTAAATACTCTATTCTCAATACCAAACTATCATATTTACAGACAACCTAAGGTGTCAACATGACCAAGTAAAGGAAACCACTACACTACGTACTCTGGGTGGTTAATGGCAATCGAGTTGGCCATTTCATACTATCTACAATTAATACACACTTCTTAATATATTTTTTCTTTCGGAAAATATTATTTTGATAAAAGTATGTTACAGAGACGAAGTTACTTTCCTGTCTTGTTTTTCTGATTGTCGCTTCAGTGTCATAAGAAAAACCGTAATTATATTACTACTGTCGACCTCTAATATGTGTGACAGGTATCAGAATATTGTTTGCTTCAGTTATGGCATTAATATATTTTTATTAATAAGAGAAGACTTTGTATCGAAATTATTTTTTCCTGGTAATTTAAAAGATAATGGTCATACAAAGAGGAACGCAAGAGGAAAACGTAATAGCCAAAAGTGGCAGAAGACCAAGCACCGAGTGATTTGAAAGCTGATAATAATATGACGCACAAGAAGATGCTATTTGTATCTAACACTCCTGATGAAAAATGTATTACCAAATATTTCAGTTATTTCCACTATAGTTAATTTTTGATCGTCAATTGTCTATGAGGTCTGCCCCCTACACAAGTGTCCTTTTACAATTGCTAACGTCAATAATGTTTAAATTTACGAAAAAAACATTTTGATTCGATAGGTCTCCTGAAAATGAATTGTCATCACACATTCTTGTGATTTGTTTTGACGTTTCTAGTCCTAGTGATGCCATTTTCTTTCAGGTGCTGGTGTAAGTAAAGATACTCATATTAAAGTACTGATTTCTCTAAATCAAATCGAGAGCCTTACTAAAGACGTCATGTAAGTGAGACTCTACTTTTAATTTCTTCGTGGGAAACAAATTTGGATCCGTAAACTTTCGAAATATTACGTATTCAAATATCAAGACAAGTGGTTAGCAATTGATGACACTCAGTAGTACGATACAGATTACAGCAGAAGGATAAGTTAAAAATGTTTTTGAGAATGCAAAGAGTTGATAGATTCAACTAGTCGATCGGGATGAAAAGATTATTCGTGAGTGAGTTTCACAAGTGGAATAAAGAAGTTTTTCTAGCGTGACTGGCCTTATTTTTGTCACAAAAGGTACAGATGGACGATTCATTATCTGTCTATTTATATAGTTACACTAAAAGAATATACTCAACAGTCGTTTTTAAGTGCGGAGTACGAACAGAGGCATTTTTGGTCTTCTTTAAGTTTTGGTCGTTCAAGACAATATAAAATAATTATATGTATGTAGATTCTCAAGCAATTAATAAAATTGTGTTAAAGCAGTTTTATGATAGCAATGCATGCGATAAAAAACACCTTTTTCTATTCACCTCTCAAAATTCTATTCACATTATTTTACGGTACGTTACTTTTACGGATAAATGTACTTTGTTTTTCACTATTCATCAACAATCCATCAAACATTTCAACAAATTATAAGTTGTTTTTCTGAATACACAACTTCCCTGTGACGTCAAAGTTTACTTTGTCCACTTACACCAAGTGCATTATGAATTTGCTACTTGACACTACCGTAACCTTTGGGGTTAAGTGAAACTCGTTTGCTATCCTTACGATGGCATAAAACTCCGATATCAGTCTCTATAAAAGCTGAATGGAATACCGAATAGAAAATCCAAAAATATTTTATCTTATATCGAAAAGCAAAAATGCACCTTATGTTTCGAATGTCAGAGTTGAATTTTCCATTAATCTAATTAGGCCATTGTAATTTATATTGATTTATGTTTTTTTAAAGACTTGTTTCTTCACTCAGATTAATTTTCCAACGTTTTCCTTCCAAATACGAACAAAAACGATAGAAAATGGAAAACATTCTAAATCCAAGTATTCCAAATGTTCATTTATTGCGTTGTTAAGTACAGAAACCCCGAAATTCCACATAAGTACATACAATAAATACATAGTTAAACCCTTTACAGCGTTAATGGGCAATGGCGGACATTTCCCGGAAAATTTATTTCAAACAATACTTCAGTGTTAATGTATTGTATTATACTAATTGTGTCTCGCAGTTTTTCTTGTTTCAGGGACTTTATGCTTTGGAAGGGTTTAATAAGGCTTATGCTCATAATAATATGTAAAGTATGCGTGAAATTTCCTTTGATAATTATGACTTCTACTAACTACCTAACTGTGTCTCGCGATTTTTCTTGTTTCACAGACTGTACATTTTAATAGAGTTTTTTATCGCTTATGCTCATAAGTAGCCGGAACTTGCACAAAATAGAGAGGTGTGGAAGAGAGAGGGAGAGGCCTTTGTCCAGCAGTGGGATCTAAAGCAGGCTATATAAAAAAAAATGCTCATAATTTGTGAAGTATGCGAGTGAAATTTAGTTTGATAATTATAACTTTTCAAATATACATACATCTTGATTTTCGCATGTATTTAATACCTATCGTATAGTTACAATATATGTCCTACATCAGTGACTTAAAGCTGCGATAATACTTGTATTAGTTGGAAAGGTTTATACAAAATGCTTTGGCCAGAAAGATATTAAGATAACATTTGAACGAAACTTTCCCAAGTGCAAATGACAAGGGTAGGGAGACGTGACAAACAAAGACTCTTTTGCAAGTTATTCAACAATCTGGATATCTTTTTAGGGTTCCGTAAGCAAAGTATAAAAATGAAGCCCTATTATTGAGACGACGCTTTTTTTGTCTGTCTGTCCCCAGGTATCTCATGAACCGTGTTAGCCAGACCATTGTAATTTTCACAGCTGATATATTTTTATTAAAATCTATTTCAAAGTTAAGCAACACTTCCTGTGGTCATAAACTTGTTAGGCGACAGATAATTTAGTGGCTCAAATTTGTTCTATCCCATTAAAATTCATCTAGTTAGGCTTAGTAGTTATATTTGAAGTGTTTCGTTATTAAAACAATAACATTATAAGTTTGCCTTTCTGTACTTAAATTACTCATTGAGATCTTTTAAATAAAATAATGTCGGTCATGTTTCATTTATCATTGACAGCTAGAGAATACCTCTAGGCAATGTTCTATTAGACCGTTTTATATAAAAATGAACTGTTTATAATAAACAGTTATGTCAAACAATAGTCACCATTGCTAAAACTAAAACTATTGTCGAAGGATCAATTATTGGGCATGACTTGCATTTTTATGATATTTTTTTATTAATATTTTGTACTCTTTAGATCATTCAAGGTTTGACTTCTCTTTTTTATGTATACCTTTTTCCGGAAAGCGCAAATGACCTCAACCCGCGACCAGGACATGGCGCTGGGATATTTCGGAGTTCCACCGACTAAAAACATTCTGGGACCCTTCATCATCGGCCTAACCTTTTCCTAACTATGTTGGGGTCGGCTTCCAGTCTAACCGGATTCAGCAAAGTACCAGTGTTTTTACAAGGAGCGACTTCTTATCTGACCACCTCAACCCAGTTACCTAGGCAACACGATACCCCTTGTTTAGACTGGTTGTCAGACTTTTCAAGCTTCTGACTACCTGTAACGAATTTCAAAGATGTGGGAATAGCAGCCAGCAGGGACCCACAATTTAACGTATCAAAGGTACCTCAAAGATTATCATAATTCAAATATTACCTACAGTTTAGACTACCTCGACAGTTGAAAAACTCGTTTGCAATAATAAGACAGGAATTTCATTCACTTTTTTGTCGATTATAGTTAATATGGTAATCATTCAATCAGAAGCATTCACTCGTGAATGATCAATTTTAGATACTTTCATCATTCTACGTTCACTGACGCATTATTAAAAAGTTATTGAGTACTTAAATAATGATCGGGTTAATTAGGTATATGATAAAAAGGAGTGTTTTATTTTTATCTTTCTTTTATTTAATCTTATTTTCATTTCTTATCATGCCCAACACAATTTTTAGATCAAACACTAATTATCATAACTTTGCCTCAAATTCTTATTCCTCTTTTACTGTTCACTTATTTTTGTTTATGCTGTATTCCAAACAGTACTACTTATACTTAGTATGTTACACATTTTCAGCCTATGTTGAAGGCCAATCTATACTAATTTGCTGAAGAGTTTATTTGTTTGTTTGAACGGAACTCAAGAACTACTGGATCAAATTGAATTATTATTTTTGTGTTGAATAGACCATTCATCGAGGAAGGTTTTTTGTAACTATTTAGTAATCTGTGGTTTTAGGCTATATACCATTACGCTGCGACTAATAGGAGCGAAGATACAATGGAAAATGTGGAAAAAACAGGGAAAATTATTCATCTTCCAGGGTTTCTGTTCAAAAATTTCTAACTTATATCTTCTAACCACGCGGACGAAGTCGCGGGCAACAGCTAGTAAATAAATAAAGCAAAACCTTACCTTTTTAATAAGCGTCGTGTACAACAAAAAATAAGAGCCCATACTTTATAGCCCCAGTTTTTACTCCCTCCGTACGCAAGTCGTAGGACTAAATTACTCCAGTCCGGAGTAATAGCCGTGTGCGAGCGATGAACGGCAAATTAGACCATGTTTCAATTTTACTTTGAACCACATCATTTATTTCAACATTCAGTTCACTTGAGTTAACCCATTTTACTTTAAGTGACATTGTATTGGAAAGTATGTTGTTACTTGTTTTTGAAGCTGAATGGAATGTACTACTATTGCTTAATATAATATACCTACGACTTACATCAAATTAGAATTTGAAACTGTTAGCATACTAATATTAAAAGCGTAAGAGTGAATGAGTTTGTAAGTGTCTAGTACGAATGTTTGTTACCTATTCGTGCTCAAACATCTGGACCGATTTCAAAAAAAGTTGATATGTAGGTTAACAACTTGGATTAAACATACATTGCTTTTATCTGACTGCGTTAAAAGAGAGAGAGTGAGTACATGGAAACTAAGTTTTATATATTTGTGTATAGGTACCAGAATCTGGTTTATGGTTACAGTAGATCAGTTTTTTTTTTCATTTAAGAGGTAAAAAGAATATGATCAATTTCATACATGTAGCAGTGAAAATTATCGGTCGGCACAAAAATATTATCTCATAAACGAACCAAATGTCTGATCCAACTGTAACATAGTCATAGTTTAAAAATACATATGTATATTTTCATACATTTGCCATACTTGCATTAAAAGTCTATACATTCATACGCACGTGAATCAAGCCGCGTAGGATCTACAGCTATAAATAAGCATGAAGCTTTAACGACTCAATAATGTACTTGAAATGCAAGACAAAGCTACATTCTAGATGAATCATCACAACGTTATGCGGTGAAAAGAGAGAAAAATTAGGAGTGGTAGACAACTAGTACTGATCGTCATGCTTGAATACCATAAAGCAGCTCAGGGAGTTGATTGAGTATTGAACAATATGTTAAGGTCCATCTACACATAATAGGGCCGTGCTTGGGATGTGAACGGATCTTAAATGTAGAAGTTACGCGACGTCCAGGATTTTGGCGTGGCCTTGATATATGTGGGTGGGCATTTATAGTTTTCAACCAATAGGTTATTTGTCTCGCTTGTGAAGGTAGACAACTTCTCTATAGAAGACTTTTAAAGATATGACACCCATTTTTATACATGACATGTATGTCATTCCTCACATTGTGAGGAATGACATAAGAAACTTTACGCAGAAATATTTCGCAAACTATTACTTGTGTTGTTATGAGTAACATTCATTTAATTTTATACGCTTCCGGTCAGGAGTGCTTTAGATTTGCTTAAGTCTGTAGTGAAAGTTGCAAAAGATGAGAGTCTTACCTACAGTATGATGACAAGGGTTGTAAATCACAATGACGTCACACTTAACTCATACGACTTTAGTCATCGTCTATTTGATGAAGAAAATAGACAATCATGTAATGATGAGTGGAAATCTTTTGATGTTGTACAAAACCTATAATCACTTTAAATAGAGTAGAAACGTAAAAACTGCATGTTATAGTTTCAAGGCATTTCAACAAACCAGCTTGATTGAGCTCGAAACTCGAGCGATAAAGTGCCTGTGATTTGTAAATAACGACGGACATAAAGAAATAAGTGTAATAGCACTTGATAGGTAGCAGGATAAATAGTGTGGTCTCCTAGAAAACCATGTGTCGCATCCGGGGCGGTGGGCACGCGACGAACGCACGCGCAAGCCTATGTATGCGGCGCGCGCTGCAACAGAGTGCGGCCTTTAGTTCACAACATTTTAAAGGGCTTTATACAGAAAACGTACAAAAGTGGAAGACATGTAAAATTTTGCACATGTCCATAAAATTCGACATGTGATGTAATGGACAAATTTGAACTCTCAGTCAGTGACCTCGTTAGCTAATAAAGCATATGGATCGTTTTGTCAGGAGTACAGGTTGGAGTCCTGATTAAAGTTTTCCATTGTTTTGAATTGCAAATATAAATTTTGCAGCGCTTTCTGAGTATTCCGAAATAAAGATACCTACATATCAAATGGATTGTATTATTTTCGTCATTCTTACCTACTGTTGATTCGGTTTGTTTTCTTTACTAAGAGCCGGTAAAAATATGTTAGAAAGATCTTGACTTTAATTGATTTTGCTTGTATCGTAAAAAAGAAAAAATATACGACAAACATCTAGTCGAATGATCACAATTAAGTCTTAATTTTGAGATATTGCTTTGCTTTCTAGTGTTTCATAGTAATTAGACGAAATTTATTTCCGGATACGCTTCAAATCTTTAGTTTTTTCTGCCTGTTTATTCTCGGCAGCGTAAAGGCATTTACATCATTTTTATATTGAAAAATATCTTATATCTATTATTGATCTAACAACATTGAGATGACGTTATAGAACAAATTTAATGCGAGATGATTAAGTAAAGTTTATCTACGAGCAAATAAGTTAATGTTCTTTTTGTATGGGAAATCATCAAATGGCTCCTTTCTGGTCAACATAAAGCGGAATTGAGTATCAGACATGTTACTTCTCTTGCCCTTCGTGTATCGGGGCCAGGGTAACTATTTCGGACCATTCCACCGCCCAACAGGAAATGCGTGGAGTAGACTACGTACCCACGTTTTTATACAAGTACTTTTCTAGTTTGCCGTTCCGGTCGGATTTTTGCAACTCAATTTTGAGGCACTTCCCGATAAGCTAGTAAGCTGAAATTTTCAGGGAAGCTTCAAACCTAATGACAATGCAATTTACAACAATAAAAACGGCTGTACCAATTTTGATAAAATTTTAAGTTAGTGAAAAATATTTAATAAGGGTTTCTTGTTTTTTTTTTATCTATTAATATTAAATGTTAGTTACAGGTCATAAAATACAACGTTGCACCTGTATTGGTTGGACGAGCGTGCGCTATACATACGACGAGTGTCTGGCAGTGACAACAGCCCACTTGCACATCCTACTGGCGACCTTGCCGCTCGGCCGACATGCGACATGGCTCACAGATTTCACTTCCTCTTGTAGCACTTGAAAAAATTTGATCAAACGCGCTTTGATCTGACTTAGATTAAGTGTGCCTCGACATTAATGCGGAATGACTAAGTTGCTGCTTCATATTTGTATCATTAGTAATTTTGTGGTTAGAATTTTATTGGGGAAATAAAGAATACACGTTTTTGTCAGTAGTACAAAAACCACAACGTTTAAGTTAATTCTTTAGTCAATTAGCAGTACTGATTAAGGTACCATTCAGAATTAAATATTTTTTGAAAAGTTAATAAAAATCTAAACGCCCAAAATAAAAATCAAATAGGATGTTTTCAATAAGGAATGAGAAAATCTCAAACGAGAGTACACTTTTGTTACGAAAATTTTATCGAGTTAATTAGTTATAATGTGTTATGACTTACAGGTCAGTAAATAAATTTACATTTAAAAATAATTTATTTAAACCTTACTTGGTTTGTAACACTTTTCTAACATCAAAGTTGACATATGAAACCACCCACCAAATACATCGCTTCCTAGAAAAAAACCTCGCAACAAACTCCACTCTACTGTCTTTCCATTTCACTTTTAGAAAGTAAGAAAAATAACTAAAAGCTATACCATAGTCCAAGCATTCCCATTGTTACCCAAAGGAATCGTGATATAATATATTAAGAAGAATAATTACGTAATAGAAATCAGATCGTCACAGTTCTCAACGGATAATTAGGTCAAGCCTTTTCGAAGCCGTGGGTATTATGTCAAATTGCCGGGTAAATGTGTAGCATGCGCTAATGACACTGCGACCTCTAATTAGTCTGAGAGCAATACCATCTTCTCTCAAAGCTGTACTGTTGCTTTAGTGGAAGCGAGATGGCGATACATTCGATTGTAGAGCACTGTCTCACTTCACAAATGCAACAGTTTTTGTTCAGGAGGTAGTGGTTGGGAGTCTGGATGATTACAGCGATATTCCCACGAACGTACATCCTTAGAGTTTAAAATGTTAAATGATAGATATATGAAGCTGTATTGTACTTATTTTAACAAAAACGTCTTTATGCTCGTGTCTTGAGGGTATAATTTTGTAAAGCAAAAGGTAGATGGGAAGGCCGCATAAGTCCGTATGAAATTTGACTACGCTTAAGTAACATTTTCTCTCTATCCGTAAATTTTGAATGCACGGGTAGCACAGTGGTTGAGGTCACCACGCCAAGCTCATTGTGCGTGTCGTGTCGCGGGTTCTGTCCCCGCCAATCATTTGTGTAATCCACGAATTTTTGTTCTGAGTCTGGGTGTATTTTTGCATGTGACTTGAATGATTCGGAAACACCCCGCGACAAATGGATTGGAATTGGATTGGAATTTCTAAATGCGGAAGTTGTACAAAAAAAAATTATAAATGTAAACCAAATATTACATTTGGGAGCTATAAATTTATAGTATTTTTGTAGCCCGATAAATATAGTTCTCAAAGCAAGGACATCGTTTGTTAAAATAGACCTATATGAAAATGAGTAGATTTTAGCGGCGTTGAAAATGAAGCCGAGATTTCGCTTCATGTTTGCAATTTGCATGTAACAGAGGAATAAATTTCCTAGCTATGCATAATAAGCTTCTGAATTTTTTACACACGGTAGGTACTATATTGTATATCCCTCGTTCTTTATATTTTGAAGTTTTCTGATTGAAGGTCATCTTCCTATATTTTAATATATCTGCAGATGGTGATATTTGATTAGATTCGAAAAACTAACACAAATTCTAAAATGTTCATATTTCATAAGTTCATAAGTGTGTTAATTATAATAATTTTCAACTGTCTTTTCAAAAGGAGAGATTCTCAATTCGTTTGCATTTCTTTTTATGTACTACCTCAGAATTGTTCAATTTCAAGCTCAATTTCTCAAACGCGATTTATGATAATCGAACTGAAATCTCAAAAATAAATTCCTATGTAATCTGTGCTCAAAATAGTTTATTTCTTCCTTTACTTATTACCTTTCAAGGAAAAGCCTCTCTAATCCTTATACCGCCATATTGTGTCACGTATACAAAGAAGAAATTTGGACAAACACACCACTTCCGGAGAAAACGTGTCCTCGGAACATGTATAGACACGTGGGAAAATATCATGTTTATTATATAAATAACCTTAGTGCTTTGACTGATTAGGTAAGCTTTAAGTTTTGGTTGGGTGTTTACTTGTAGTGATCCTGAACTTTTAAACAGCCTTCAATAGGCATTATTAAAGATGAAACAGAATCAATGCATGCACACGTATCACACTGATATCAATAATATTTTTTTAAAGTAAAAGTTTCACTCTCGCGGTGCACTCTATATCAAAATTCGTAGAAAGATTTTTTATTTTTTTATTCTCAATTCAAATTTCATTATTTTTTTAACAGTAAATGACGCAGTACTGTATAATATAAGAAAGTAGTCATATGAGAAATGTAGACGTAAAATAAAATAGGTATTGATTAGGTCATATTGTTGAATTGTAGGAATCAGAGTACCTCGTAAGACGTAGCGACTCGCGTACGTGCCTTTTATCGGGCCTGCATTCTTTGATCGCCGCTTCCTTATTTTGATGAAAAGGGGAAATAATCGAGAATCCCTGAATTCTTTTCGCTGTAGAGATAAATACCATTTGGATTGTTATTAATATGAGATCTTAAGAGCCAATTTTTGCAAACGTCATCTCCCAACTTTTCCTAAGCATTGGAAAGGGTATATAGGAAAATAGATACAATAGATGTGAATATCTTTGTAACCATAGTTTGGTATCCTGCTCCTAGGGGAGCAGCACCACGTCTTTAAGTAACATTATTGCCGGTGCGGAAGAGAGATGCCACTCTATGACCCGCAGTGCTCTATCTCTTTACACCGGCAAAAATGTGACTTGAAGACGTTATAGAACCTCAGCACTGTACCTGACATTGCAGGCGTGAAATGTCACAAAAAAAGAAAAATGTATAACTCACTCACACAGACGATTTTATATCTTTCTCCTAGTATTGAAGTAGGAACTTAGGCATTACATTACCCCATTAATGTAAATTCATCTCAATGAACAACGTACTACGCTCACGTTATTTTACTACGATATTTTTCATGACTTGTGTTACCCGGCAATGCTGTTACCTACCTACATTACTTAGAATAGTGAACAAGTAGTGTACAGTGTGCTGTTTTTAGTATCATAACACATTATTTTGCGCGACAGGTGGTGTTCTCTGTCCTACTTAGCGTAAATAGAAACACCCTGTATGCTTTCTAACATTTTCATTTGTTTGCTTTCGAAAAGAAAATGGAATTTAATAGCAGAGATATTCAAGATAGACAGACATGAAAATTGAACATTGAAGATTATGGTTGTATTGTCTAATTCTTATATTCGCAAAAACTAGTCTCTTACTTTAGCAGCTACACTGGGATAAATTAATGCAAGGTCAAACAAATTCCTAGAGTCGAATGTCTCTTTTGAACGTTTCATCAAAGTCTGTTCTGGGGTCTAACTATAAAAGCCTAACAGACAGAACAGATAAACTTTTTCATTCATCAGTGTAGTATTTCAATTACCTAGATCTTTAGATTTATAATTTCTCATAAGCAAACGGCAGCACTGAACACGCGCATTATTACGCTTGTATACGACAATGACACGCAATGGCGCTTTAGAATCACAACCACATCTAAAGTAAAATTCGCAGGCGTGGGAGCGAGAGAGCGCTCTATAAGGCGTAGTTTACCATCTCGCTTTCACACCAAGATTCCATTAAATGAACGTGGTAGGCCCGCTGCGCAGGCGCAGCTGTGAACGTTACAATTTTCACGGATCAATGAGCGTATGACGGAGATTGTGATACAATGTATAATAGAAACTGTTTTTTAGAGATATATTTGTAAAATGGTGGTTTAGATTTTACTTGCTTATGATGAGTAAGCCAAAAACATATACTACATTTGGAATAAGTAAAAATAATAAAATCGTTAGTTTTATGCTCTTGATAGCAAGAGTTGTAAACATTTTTTTTAATAAACCATATTACCTGCATATGGCTTATCTATAAATGTTTATAACTAACTTTTAACCACGATATATTTAAAGATACACTTTCCAAAAACAATCTTTTCGAAAATCCGACATTTTCAACCTGCATATTAAAATTAAATAATCGACAGCCATTTCTACTTTCTCGTAATAGATACAGCAATCAAAATCATAACAAATTTGATAACAACATAATCACACAGGATCTTTCAAATTCTTTACATAAATATTATTCAATAAAAACCTCCGAGAAATTCCAAGTTAATTGCTCAAAAGAATATTACTACTTCTTTACTATAAATGCCTAAAGCAAGATACATGTCGATGTGAAAGCGAGAAAACGCTACGCGTAGTGCGGTACTTTGTCTCGCTTTAGCAATGGAGACAGTAACGTTTTAAGATCTCGTGGTACAGGCACTGTTGTTCAATAGGAGCCAATAAAAAATAATACTATCGATAACAATCTATGAATGTGGAATGTAAATCATTGTTTCTTACTTTTGAATATAGTAGTCCTACTATGGATTAAAATGATGAATGCCCTTCGATCTAAACTAACGAGTCTTGAACAAAAAACATCTTCTTTTTCATGGAATGACCTTTTAAAATAAATCACCTAGTTTTTAAAAAGGAAAAAGTCTTCAATATGACAAACATTAATTTTTGACTACCTTTTTTTTTTGGTTAGGCGGGGGAATCCTCATGGACACCCACCTCCTCGGGGGAGGAAGTGGGTAGTGTCGGACTCTTACTGACTAAACCTTAACCGCCGTATTTTTGACTACCTGCGTAGCTGGCCCGTGCGTAAGTTTGCCGACAATTTTAACTTTTATCATTCAGCAAGCTGTACGGCAGTACGTCAAGGACAAATTTACTCAGAAATAAAGAAAAATAGGTCCATAACCGCCACTTAAAATAGTACTCAGGGTAAAAATGATAACAATTCCAACAAGACTGATCTTCGGCCGACCCTGCCTCGGGTATCTTAGATCGGGGAGAAAGTGGTGCTTTGGGTTACGGCGGTCCTTTGACCTTTCGTGTAGGAGCTAGGCTATGTAGAATATATTTAATTACATTTGATAATTTTACTCACCGCATCTACTTATCTTAAAAGGTGTCGTTCTATTTTTAACCTTTTAACAAATAGTATAATATATATAATTTTCCTATTTCGTTACCGTGAATTGGATTTCATTTGTTGAGACCACATGTTTTTTCATAGTTTTTATTGAGATGTGGCCAGTGATTCCGGATTCAAATTTCGATTCGAATTCTGACTTTATTAACATTTGTGTCTAATTTATTTATCACTAGCTGTTGCCCGCGACTTCGTCTGCGTGGTTAGAAGATATAAGTTATGACTTTTTCTTCGCTCCTATTGGTCGCAGCGTGATGATATATAGCCTAAAACCTCTCTCGATGAATGGTCTATTCAACACAAATATTTTTTCAATTTGAACCAGTAGTTCCTGAGATTAGCGCGTTCAAACAAACAAACAAACAAACTCTTCAGCTTTATATATTAGTATAAGTATATTAGTATATAGATGCCAACGATATCTTCGCTACGTTTCATCGATTTTTAATTTCTCGCGCGGAGATTTTAATATTACGATAACTCATTACCTATTCACTTTTTTGCTGTAGTGTAAAAGGCAATTTTGTTTTATATTACATGTATAATATATCTAACTTATTTATTTGGATAAGGATTAATACTGTATTGTTAAAAATAGGTTCGTAAATAACCCATAATTTTACTGTATTAAGAAAACACATAAAAATGGTTATTGTGGGTTATCCTTGGAAGATAGACATATACCACCACGGACTTTTTTGTAGATTTATTAAAGAGGTACAAACCCGCCATACATAGTTTTGTTGTAACTCAAAAGGTTTTGGCAGCGTTCTCGAGGAAAGCTCTCGAATGGCTTAATTTTTTCCGACATGTTTAACTAATATCGTTGTAATATTGTCAGTTTACACAAAACCTAAACTTATTATACACTAAAACCTTCCTCAAGAATTGCTCTATCTATTGTTGAAAACCGCATCAAAATCCGTTGCGTAGTTTTAAAGATTTAAGCGTTCATAGGGACATACAACATGACACATGACAGAAAAAGCGACTTTGTTTTATACTATGTAGTGATATCTTTTATCGTAGCTACTTACCAATGTCTTTATATTATTGTTCTGTGTTATTAATTGGTGCATTTCGACTTGAAATTCAAAAAACTCAAAGTTGTATTACAGAAAAATCCGATATCAAATTATTAGGTCACTTTTACAAGTAACTTAAAGGGCGTCACCGTTGCTAACCAGGAAAGGCGTATATAGCGTCCAAAGCGCCATTAAACAGCACTTCACGCGGCATTTGCTCAAAACTCAAGAACCTAACATTACCTACCTCTTAAGTTAAATACTCTTTTGAGCTGTTATAGAGGTAAAGCGAAAATTACTAGTAATGTTTTCACAAAGTAATGGCTTCATTAGTTATTGAGTAATGATCGCATGTTTTCATGTCAAAGTTAAAACGCATGAGATGTTCTAGAACATTTTTAGAAAAAGAAAGTTTTAATAAATCATTGTTCACCTTTTTATTCATAATTTATTATGGCCTTATCGAGAGAAACATTCCCAGGGGTATCAAATTTATCAAAACAATTGAAAGTCGCTGTTCAGAAGCAAGTTTGACACCAATTATATTGTTCCAATTAAACAATGAAACTTTTTCCTATTATGATTTACGATAAACGCGAAAACATGAAATTCGGTTGTCAAAGATAATAATATAAACGAATGTTTAAGATAAATCAATATAATAAGCATTGTCAAATTTCTTGTCGCATTCCTGCATAATACCATACATTCCGGGAAAACGTTCGACAAAAAAAAAGCCAAGAGTGTATTTATAAGTTATTTGTTGCATTAGCATATTTTTCTAAAAATAAACTAGTTAATTCATAAGTTGATTGTATTTATAATTAAATAGTTGACCTGAACCCACACAAAACGGTTAAATATTTCAGTATAAATCATATTTGTAGTTGGAGGAATTTTGTCATAAGAAAATAACATTTGAATAGGTCTATGTTACGTATCTGTTAAATGAAAAGCAATAATCTCTTTATGCACAATGACTCCCATGGACCATTTCCATAAGTATTCCATAGCATAGATATTTGACTGCACGGATAGCCGAGTGGTTGCGGTCACCACGCCAAAACCACTGAACGCGTCGTGTCGCGGGTTCGATCCCCGCGTAGTACAAGTATTTGTGTGATCCATGAATGCTTGTTCTGAGTCTGGGAGTTATTGTGAGTTGTATGTTTGTGAAACCCCCCGCGACACAAGGATTAAATTCCTTAGTGCGGGAGTCGTTTTTATAAAGAAAAGAATAGATATAGTCTTTAAAAAAACAACATTAAAAAAAGACTTTCGTTTCACACTAAATAAATTAAATTAAATATATTAGAGAAAAAAAATACTATTCATCAATCAAAAAATGATAGATCAGATTAAATCATTTATACATACGATAAAATCTAAATAATACCTGCATACTTAACCTTACTATACCTACACCAGTACACATGACACTAATCTCTCCAAGCTCTCAATTATGATATTTTTTGTAAACCTGTCACTGAACACAATGCTTAAAGAATTATTCTCGGTATTGTTTAACAATTGACGGGCGATTGTTTTTTGTGACTCTAATCTCGGTAATGTGTTGGTTTACATAGAGAAATTCTTTTAAAAGTAACGGTTTGGGTGAAGTGTCTTCAATTATAAGCTTCTAAGGTGTTTTTTTTTATATTTCGCTGTACGTAATAATATTCAAATTACAATGGTTATAATTATGTTCGTCTTTTTTAATGTTGTGATAACGCAGTATGACGTATAAATAATAGAGTGTTTAATTTGTGCATTATGGATTATGGGTTGTAGATATAATAACTAAATAAGGCAGCTTTGCTTATGACACGTTGCGCGATTGTAAAATAGCATCCCTATTGAGCTGATGCTCGTAAAATGAAAATAATATAGAGAACATACGTATTTATACTCAAATGATACAACGGTATGCCTTCAAAATGTATCAGGATTGAAAGACTAGTTAAGTTCGTCTCTCAATCCGGGGCCGCGCCACAGCTTCAGCTCACGATTAAAGGACCGATGAAAGGATTAGGGCAACCCCGATAAGTACGCATGAGTAAACCGTTGTATCATTCAAGAATGTAGAGAATAACGTTCATAGAAATAAACCCATCTTATACTTAAAGTCATCTATTTCCCATAAATTCTCACACTTCTATAATAAAATACATTTCTAAACGATAATTTTGACATATTGCGACAAGATATCTCTTCTATACGGCAATGTTCGGTAACTTAGCAAAAGCGTGAAGCGATTAATAAAATATTTACTACAGGTTAAATATTAATGACTATGTATTTATCGCGAGACTCGGGAAAATGAAAGCCGGATCATATCCAACACTCAATATTAATATGAGGATATGGGTATAATTCATCACGTACTAAGTAGCTTAACGATTGAGTGAAGAACGTTTAGTTTTCATGTACTTTGTGTCGTTTTTTTTGTAGTGGTAACCTCATAGATAACCAATACGAGCTCTAAAATATTCTTATTTTCTGATTTAAACAAAACCTCTAATTCACATAATTATTTAAACATTTCAGTTTTTTGAGGAGCTCGTGGCTAAGCTATAACCGCATAAGTGATCCGATCACAGGTTAAGCTATGCTTGACGCGGTTGGTCCGTAGATGGGTGACCATCTTTGTCATAACGAGTTCCTCCGTGTTTCGGAAGGCACGTTAAATTGTGGGTCCCGGCTGTTATTCCTACATCTTTGACAGTCGTTACAGGTAGTCAGAAGCTTGAAAAAGTCTGACAGCCAGTCTAACCAAGGGGTATCGTGTTGCCCAGGTAACTGGGTTGAGGAGGTCAGATAGGCAGTCGCTCCTTGTAAAACACTGGTACTTAGCTGAAACCGTTTGGACTGGTAGCCGACCCCAACATAGTTGCGAAAAAGGCTAGGCCAATAATGAGTTTTTTGAAAGGAGTTTTACAAAAAATCGAGTCACGTATACAAAGATATCCTGACTGAATAAGCATTCGTTGATCATGATCATTGAGATGTCTTGTTCTTGTCTGGGTGTTGCGGGAATGTGTTCGCTCTTCCGCATAAGAAGACCTCTTGCTCTTCTATTCAAGTAAAATATCTTCAATTAACTTGATGGCATGTATAATTCCCATGACTAATCGAAACGAAATGCATATACTCGTAGATTTCAGCGTCTCCTACCATAGCTTTGTTAAGTTAACAATTGGCTTGAGACACGGACGTATAACATCTTCTCTATAACCTTTCTAGGTGTAATATTTTTTCAGCAGTATTAAATTGCACAACAATAGCCGTATTACAGTTAAAGACATCTCTGTCAAAGATAGATTAACTCACATGCGGATTGATCAATTTGCACGGTAGTTATAAAGGCGCAACCTCCTTATATACAGATTTGATTCTATGTACGGTTGAAACGTATATTTGATTATGAGATCTTGAGATACAAGTATTCAATTAACTAAATGAGAAGTCATAAAAATGTATTAATAAAGCTCTTAGACTTAAAACTTTTACTAGTCATTTAGATTTAAATTTGCCGTTATATACTAATTATGCTAAGGAATGTTCTCTTCGCAAAACTAGATTTTTATTTCGAGAAAAATGTTACGATTATATGCCATTTGCATGTTTGTCATCGTTGGTAAGCGATATTGATGTCAATGGGTTTAGTAGCTTGTTTTATTGATAAGGATTTGTTGGATCGCTTTAGTATGTAGGCGATAGACTAGGACTTAAAGCTTTGTAAATCGATACTAAGCTCTTCGTGATAATATGTTTTAGTATCTTTAATCGAATGCGAAATCGATTAATTTCCATTTTTATCGACATACAACACGCAGTGTCGAAGAACACGAAGAATTTGTTCATGAACAATCTTCGGCAATCATGACAAATGTTGTAATATGCGCTAACGCATACCAATTGATAGAGTCTGTTGTACAAAGATAAAGTGATCCCACACGTTGAACTTACACACATTTCATTCATCATCTTCGCACGAAGTTAATTCAGTCAGCTCAATCGGTTCGAAAATTTGGTATGTATGTAGGCAGACTTTCTCCGGGTGAAATGAGTTTGAAGAGAGGGGGGCGCGACCTTGTTAGAGGGAGGTTGGCTTGGCACCTGCGCAGTATCCACTTGTCATTCTCCCACCGCCGCGAGCGCACCGCCGCGACCGCACATTGCCGCGACTCCCGCGCACGTGCGCAAACATTTTTTATACCTAAACTTTTTTTTTAAATCTCTGTGCAACGGTTTTAGTGCGAACTGTGTTGTGATTGGAACATTGCTTCTTGACTTTTGATTGCTGTTCGCTGGTTCTGTGTTCGGTGATAACGGTATGTTTTCATTGATATGATAATTTATTACTAATATGTGTTATCTCGGTAAGACAACTGAGATAATTAGATGATGCAGTTATTAAGCCATCAAACAGCGTCAAAGAGCCGGCCAGTGGATACTGTTAAAGCTTAATTCCCAGGGTCAGATTGGTTGTATTGCTGTATATTACCCATAAAATATCTAGGCTGATCACAATATGTCAAACAATGCATACAATTCGTTAATCACAAAGGTTATGCAAAATCAGGGAATATTACGATGGGTTTTGCATCGAGCTATTGTCCAATATTTTATGTACCTTGTATTGCTAATTGTACAATCGTCACTAATATTCATGAGATGCAATATATGGCTCATTAATGGGTAGCCGTGAACGCACCGCCATAAAGCTTAGCCTCATTACCATGTTATATTATTGTTAGGTAATTAGTTGGAAATATAAAATACGAGATCTGGCTCATACTAAAATACCGTAGTAATGACATAACTACAGGGTTTTATGACAACAGTGAGATTTTATTATGCGTCAAGATTGCTTACAAATATGATATAATGTAGAGCTTAAAACATAGTTGTTACAGAGATGGTACTGAGTGCTTAGTTAGAAAATGTTAAGTAGGTCATCGAATGAGCTTATCGTAAAATTATTTTTTAAAGATCTACTTGCGATTGATACACACATTTAAGTAATATAAATTTTACAAACAAATAGAAAAAATATATATTCTTGTGCAATAAACAACAAAAAAATTACCATCGATCGATCCGTCAGACATAAAATCTGCTTTCAATTCGAAGAACTCTAAAAAATACTACTATAATCAACAACTCGTATAGAGTTATAAAGATATTGTATGATAAACACAAATTGTAAGTCCGGAACCGTAGTATTCAGAGCGAAGCGGCCGATGTGGGGCGGTCGCACAGGTGCCTCGCCCTCAGACGGAAGTCGTGTTCTATCAATGTGTGAAATTATATTAGTATCATCAATTGTATACACATACGAGTGTATGCTGTCTTATCAGTGATTGGTGATCAATTGCTGTCTTAGCTTACGCATGTGTGTGTGATAAAGTTGCATCGTGTTTTGTTTTCGGTGATATGTGTCCTTTACATTTTGATTATTGCACATATTGCGCAGATCCCATAAGGTTGGGAACTGGGCAGGATCAAATAAGTTGTTTTCAGCTATTTTAAAGATATGTAGGTTATACCAGCTTGCACATGAAAAGCGAATTGAATTGCTTGACTACTACTTATTGTGAAAAAGAAAGAATGGTAAAGGTCCCAGAAAGTTTTAAAAAATTCTTATTACGGCTTATAATTTTGAAAGCTAATAAAAATCAAGAATGTCTAGTAGAGTTTGTGGGTCATATTATTATGGATTTGGGTAGCTTTTATGAGGTAGTTTAAGTAAAGAACGCAGAATGCAGAAAGCAAATAAATATTTACGACTTGTGTTTGGCTAAGACAACTGTTTATTATTACGTTTAATGATAATATATATTTTTATAGCTTAATTAACAGCGTATTGTGTTTTGTCACGCCTTTGCCGAATACCGAAATATTACGGGTTGTAGCAGCGATGTAGCAATAATAAAATTAAACCCAATTATTGTGTAGAAATATTAATGTATATTTTTATGTGGACGACAGGTCTTTTTTCCACCCAATTGTTTCATTCTAGAAATACGACTGACAAATGATTTTTGTATGTGACGGATGCGCGTGTAGCAATGCGCACCTCACAGGGTTAAAGGAACGTATTTTTATATGTTTTCATTTTGTTCTTCAAATAATCTTTATTCATTAAATTATGAAAAAACTTATCAGGCATGGACACGTGTCTTGGCATCGTTATTATAATCTCTTAATTATGCTTTCCATTTCATAAATTCACGAACTAACAATGTCATATACAACTATCAAATCACTTTGACAGTTCCTAAAGAAAAACCTTTTTTTCTCACTAAACAGACGATTTAAACGGTCGATAAAACCGTTCGTTCAAATATAGAACAATAAAAGCATAACTCATTCAGTAATCGAATTAATTACCATTCGATCTCGTAACCGCGTAAGATCCGCGATCTCGTAATTTATTCGTTTACTGTGTATAGGCTCATTTAAACGAGGAATATCGATCGCATTGCTATACATTGCGAAGCCACGCAGCTCTGGTGGTAAAACTGATGAATCATTGCCAGCAATGTATATAAACCTAAGCGATATTCTTCACAACATCTAGATCAATTTTAAACGGTACAATTCTGTTGCGTTTTGCGCGGCCGCCATTGTCCGCTGCACACGGCCTTGACATTGGCTAAGGCGTTTGGTTCAAAAAGTTACGTATTTGAGTTCATTCATCTGTTCTTTTGTAAGTTCGGTTAAGTAATTATGGGTTTGAGGTTAATTGTTTCAGTAAGTTTCAATGTTTTGTGATGTAATGGCACCATTATCTTAAAATTGATTTTTTTTACATCTATTCCTAAAACTAATTAGTTATTGAACATTTTAGTTGTTAGCGACCATATTTGAGTATTTCAGTTTTTAGGTAGGTAACTCTGGGGTAAAAAGGAAAGAAAATATTCCGACTTCAGAAGAATCTCATATCATATTATCAGATATTTTTCTAAAGTGTCGCTTCAAATTGTATAGGCTTTATAAAAATATATGAAACCGTCTACGCTTTCATACAAACGAAGTTGCGCCCATGTTGTCCGGGCTCTATTCGTAACAAAAATAATGAGGTACTTTTTCTTCAAATTATTCCCGTAATAAATCTGAGGTGTTACTTTATAAAGAACCTCAATGGCTCTCTTACTCCTTTACTAAAATAAACCAATGCTGGCACTTGAAGAGTTTACATTTGAAACGAGATAAAGAAAAAAAATACATTACAATATTTTTGTTCTAGTAGCTAAATGAAACCCAACAAACATGACATTTTGGTTCAAGAAAAAAGCGTCACAAGCAATTGACCTATGTCATAGCCTTTTGCCTTGCTCTTATTTAAAGTTTATGACAGCAAAATAAGACCATAACATTGTCTTAAAGAAACAGGTACTTCTGCCACTTGTCATCCTGAATACCAGTATTACACAATGCTATTATCAAAATAACGAAATTATTCAAATGGGCATACACAATGAATGACACGGTACATTTTGTTCGAATCGGGCCTGATAGCCGTTCATTGAGCTTTAACAATAGAGGTTGATTCAATTACGAAAATACTTACGATAGAGGTTTTACTTCAATTAAGACTATTTCAATTGAATATAATTAAAGGTATAATAATATTTTGGTGAAAAAATGGTTTGTTGGACTTTTTAGAACTTAGATTTTTTTTAAGAGAAACATGTAAAAAATTATCTTAACTTCGTTATCAAGCATGCATTTATTAAATACAGCTTGTACGATGTGTGTTAAAAATTTCTCAAGTAATCAAGAAAGTAGCGACAGAATTATTAAGTAGGCTTAATGTGTAAAAACAATAAGTCGTTATGTTTTATCGCCCTTCAAAAAGCCCGAAGCTTAACGTTTCACATATCAGTCAAAGGCGTAAATCTTCTCATACACAACTATGGGTGGCTTGTCCAAACAATGGAATATTAAAACTTACCTTAAATTATACACAGAGAAAGTTGTTTTCAAAAATGTCCGACTGAAAGTGATCGTGAAAATAAACGAGTGTCGAAGTGAATGGAACGGTCGGGTCGCCCTTAAGTCTGATTAAAAATAAAATTAATTTTAAATTAAGAATACTTACTTGCCAAGTCTCTTGCAAGCCATATATTAAAAAAAACTTGCTCTTCGATTTCAAAGAGAGCGTTCATTTTTTTTATTTTAATCATTATTTTTCTTTTTTACTTAAAGTACAAACTTATTGTTGTTACACAAGAACAGGCTGACAATAAAAAAAAAGTATTTTAAAATAAGAAGACGTTCGTAGTCATGAATGGGCGTTAGTTAAGGAAATTCAATCTTAGAATAACATTAGCATATTTTTACTTAATTAAGACAATTAAAAGATATTTAATGTCTCATATATTTTAATTAAGTGGGTGTTTAATTATGATTCTGTGTTATAATGAAATAATAATCAGATAATATGAACAATAGTTTTATATTGGTGATGTGGAAATATTCGTGTTAATCACCATTGATATAAACGTTCAGTTTCTAAAGCCAGTTAATTAGTAATCAAAATGGGATAAAGTGGGATATGTCTGTCATGTAATTACTTAGCTTAATTAGCTAATTATCAAACCGATCCCACTGCAATTCGACGATTAATTTGGGTCAGAGATGATTATATGAATGAATATTGCCTATCCCAAGGTGGGCCGCAAGGCCAGTGATTTTATTATTATTATCTATGGGACGTAACCATAATCAATTAAAAGAGAATTAGATTCAAATCTATAATCATCGGCTAAAATACTGAATTACTCATTTGTCAAATCAAAATGTTTCAAAAACAAAACAGCAAAACAATCTTTTAAAGTTTCTTAAATTCTTTATAGATACGGATCCCTAAAAATAACTCCCCACACTTTACCCTTATACCCTCAATTATAAACAAACATGTTACTTATCTCCTTCATTTCATCCTCAAGAATTTAAATTGTAAATAGAATCCAGTATTCTAAACTATCCCACCCTCGTCTTATCGCTCAACAGATCATATCTTAACCAATGTTCTTACAATCTTTAGACATGATTTCTATCTACGATCAAAATTAAGCTCTTCGTTCTTGAGGCAAGGTTAGAGATTGAATGTCGGCAGGTTGACCTGGTGCTTTTGATTCTGATTTCTGTCGTGTTGACCAAAATACTATTCGATTATTTATACGGATAGTCGAGAGGTAAACGTTATCATTTAATCAACGTGTCGAGGGTTTGAAGTTTGAAGTTTTGGTGACTTGTTTGTTTTTTAAGACAGACTTCCGATCAATTTTCTCTTGCCAGGAAATTAAAAGCAATTATTCTGAAACTATAGTTATTTTAGGATATGAAGGTTTAAAATAAGAGGCTTGTGTGTCATCTGTTCAAAGGATAGACATTGGTAACCACACTCACGTCCACAACATAACACGACTTACCTCTTCCTGAAAATAAGTCTTTCAATGCACTATGAAGACTCTACAACAGACTGGTAGTAGAAGACTCGTAGTAGACTTGCCGAAGATATCTCATCAACCAAACGTCACACGTTTATCCGTTGGATTGTTCATCCTCATCTCATTTAACCGTCTAATTAAGTAAACAGGAAACGTGTGGCAGTCTTGTGCGTCGGTATTCGTTTAATCGTCAGTAATAGGTGAAACCCATCTCCGTAAGTCAGTACCGACCTTATGTTTTTGTTTGGTCACTCACGGTCCAATGTCCGTACTTTCTCCGTTTAGATACGAACTGAGATTAATTGGATACGATTTGAATTGAATTTATTTCGTGTGGTTGTATGTTATGTTAGATGTGATGATCTGTGAGAATTTTACGTAATTTTGAATTTTTTTTTAGCGTTTTGATTGTTTTAAGAGTAGTATTTTGTTACTGAAAAATATTAATTTTATTAAATCTATTTTAGTTACTAAAACGATATGTAATTAACGAAATACGAATTACGAAAACCGGCAAATCCCGGTCTTTT